>NW_023458558.1:49565626-49889831 GCF_013731165.1 Rhagoletis pomonella
TATTTTATTTTATTTTATTTTATTTTATTTTATTTTATTTTATTTTAATTTATTTTATTTTTTTATTTTATTTTAGTTTATAAATTACCACATTATAGATATGCCTTTTTGAACTTCTGAGCCTGTAGGAAAACTGGGCTTCAAAATCATTCGAGTAAGGCTGGTTGCCCGGTTTGTTTGTATATACCATTTAGCAGTATTGCATTGGCAAAAAGAGGATAACTTCTGGTTATGCACAAACAGAATCCACACGCCATCAGTGCTTCAGCATAAAAGTTTATTAAACTGAAATGTAAAATGAGTACAGAATCATCTGTCTACTATGCTTGAAATTCGTTCCCTAACTGGAAATCTGCGTTGACAAAAAAAACTTTTCTGCATCAACTCAAAGGCAAGCAGTCCAATGGCAGGCACAGAAATGGTTTAAGTAAAAATTAAAAAGTTGCGCTCATCAAATAAATATGCCAAACCATAACGCTGTGCTGCCAGTGTTGCTCCGAAGTAGGGCATTTCAGCAGGTTTTCCGTCCGATGTGGCTAATGTTATTTGAATGCCTCTCTGTTGCCTACCGCGCCTTTTTAGCTGCCTTCATATCCGTTGTTTTGCCACGTTTACTCTCGCTCACTTGCTTCCGTCTTTGATAAGGTTATTAAAAAGCCTTTTAATCCATCTCACAATATAAATTCAAACACGCACACATGTGCAAGTAAATTCGGCGCGCATGTTGGTGTGGATGTTCAAATGAAAAGAAAAAAACTAGTGACGTTTCCTTACCCCATTTACGGTGTACCCCTTGAAGCAGTAGCCTCAATTGAGAAACCTTGCGCCGACTCCGAATGGCAAATGACTTGACGAGAAATTTTGTGATGGTAGAAGTGCTCCTTCAGAATGCATGTTGCCTGAACTGGAAAACGAACCGGGGCCCTAATATGCGGTAGAAGCACTTCTTGCCACTCGGCTATGTTACCTGAAATGCAAAGCATATATTTTGGTTTACATTTTCTTTCGTTTAATATGTATGTATGTGAGTTTTATATGATTTTTATACCCAAGCGCACCTGTGCACAAGGGTATATTAACTTTGTTCACATAACGGTTGTTTGTAACAGCCAAGACGAATTGAGACAGCCAAAGAGAATTGAGATATATGTAGATGCTCAGAATGAATAGCCATGCCCGTCTTTCCGTCCGTTGTGTACGATATTCGGTATGTAGGTTTCTACGAGGTAGGTTGGTATTGAAAATGGGCGAAATCGGACTGTAACCACGCCCACTTCCCATATAACAGTATTTTCGAACAATGCAAAAACTACGATATTTCAGTTGAAAATTAATATTTGGAGTAGAATTATGGAAAAAATAATATTATAAAATTTTTGGGAAATGGGCGTGACCCCGCCCACTTAAGATGAAATGCTGTATCCCAGTAGCCGCTTCACTAATCCACACCAAACTCGGTACGAGGCTTGGGTAGAGTTTAGCTAAGATATCTGTTGAAAATCTTTGAAACCGGGCAATAGCCACACCCACCTGCCATATAACGGTAACTCCTGTTGATAATTCACTTACAGGCCTATTCTGCGTTGGTAACAACAATTTTGTTACCGGTTAGTAAAGTTACTGTCAATTTTAAAACCCTTTTCATAACGGATCGCGAGATCGTTCATTTTCGTATATTTTGTAGATGTTATTATAGTGATGGACTTTTAATAATAAAATAAATAAAATGAAATAGAATTAATCAAAATTGAAATGAAATCTACAAATGAAATAAAATAAAATAATAAAAACAAAAAAAAACACTAGGAATCGCTCGAACTGGGTCCTAAGGAATTGTAGTAGGCAGCTCTCACCACTCGGCTACCTCGAATGCCAAAATTGCTTAGTTTGTTTGCTTACTTGTACAATAGACAACACCTGGTCATTTTGGCTAGGGTTGTTATCGGAAATTCCTCCGATCATTTTAAGGATTAGCTGCAGCACTTATGCCGGATCAACTGCGGTTAATTTCCTAGTTTTACATAATTCCGAAGTAACAAGTTGATTCGGGTCAAGGCTGTCGTCTGTCTATGCGTTGAGTATATTGGGCTGTGATGTGAATGGTAAAGAAGCAATTGTCATTTCACAATCATTTTGACGTTTTTATGAGGATGAATAGTCTGCTAAAAATGACGTACAAAAACAGCTATACCCAGAAAACATAGTCCCTTTTAAGATTTTTTATTTTATTTTTTGCGCTTTAATTTGTTGCATTTGTTTCTTACTTGATAATGTTTTTTTTTTTTGTTAACCAATGCCAAAGAGAACTACTAGATATGAAAGGAAAACCAAACTTTCTTGATGTGCTTTTGCTGTTATACATATTCTTTTCAATAATCTCAAATGAGGCTCTTTAATTAAGGTAAGAATGACGTAAATAAGGAATCTTAATTGCCGAAGATGCGTTGAAATACCTTAATGTATCAATGGCTTTTTCTACTTTCCTTGGAAACCCATTTTATTATGATTAGATGTTTTCTTTCATTAATAATAATAAATGATAGATTGGCGCTAACACATATGTTAGTATTTGGCAGAGCTTCCCCTCTTTCTTTCATTACTAAGCAGAAAACACACACCAAATATGTTTTACTGGTTTTACTATGCAATTACTTCCCTGTGCGTCGGTTTGGTCATTCACGTCTGAGTGCATTCGAAACCACATAAAATCAAAGTCGTTTCTTCCGTAAAAAAATTTAACGTCGTTCCGGTATGGTGAACTCGTCTTATTAAACTACAAAAACTATCAAACATCAAAATTTAATGTGAATATATGTACATACATATATTGCACTTTTATTTTATTTTTTTTTTAATATGTACTTTGAAAAATTTTAAACTAAAACAAAAAAATTTAAACGAGTACCTATACGGTAGTGTGTTTGTATTTTTGTAAATACCCTGCAAAAAATACGACTCGTCCGGAATAACTGCGGGAGGAATCGCAAAGAAACATGCGACTAATACTACTTTTCATCTCTCTATATATGGAATGAACTGTTCGCTTTTGTTCGAGCATATCCTGTGAAGAGACTAATTGTTCCCCTTTTATACCTGAACGGGTACAAAAAGAGACTAGTCACTACACTAGGGTGCTCAAGTTTGTTAGGCGAATAATCTCTCTATGTGCCAACGCCGCAAATGAAATTTTATTGACTAACATACATTAAATCATTAATAGTACCCGTTAGAGATGAGTCGTGGGCTAATTGATCTCCAATTATAGCCGTAAGGGTTGCGACTAATTAATGCACAAATGTACCCGATTCTGAGTAATCTCGGAATACTCTCTTTAGAGATAAGTCGCACCATTCTTTTTGCAGGGTACTTAGCGGTCTACGCGCTCGAGTGTCCGAACGACGATAAATCACAGAACTAAATTCTACTTGAAAATTCTTTTAATAAACTCGCAACAATTTTCATCATAAATTTCAGCACGCAACTTCCGCCACCCACACTGGCACTATCAATGCCACCCACAATGCCAGGCAACACAAACAGCACTAATAACAACAAAAGCAACAAACAAACATTGAAATCATTAATTTTTACTAACGAAGCCCCAGTCCGGCATGGCAAAGTAACAAATAGTTTTCGAAGAATGCGTAGCTTCATAGAAGCACTCGTTCGGAGAAGAAAGAGTGAGGAGCTAAAAATTTCAGTTGCCAATTGCCAGTTGATAGGAATGGGATGGGCTACATAGTAGAACGAGGATGTCTTTATAAGAGTGTAGAATTTCACTGTTGGTACGCAGCATAATTAGATGATTTATAATTATCGATTTACAACAACAGCTATGAAAGAAAGAATTTTATCTACAGCAGTAAGAGGACTTCCGTTTTTGTTTTTGTTTGTAGATGGGTTTGCTTAATTTTTGCTGTTGCTGTTGCTGTTGCTGTTATTTTTAGTTTTGCTTCTTGGCCTCTATTGATGTTGCACGACCAGAGAGAGTTCTGAGTAAATGCTTCATTGTGCTTTTTTCATTCCTCCAATGATGATGCTCTTCCCCCCAGTAAACATTTTTAAGTGATTTTCAATTTATGTGGAAACCTTGCGCATTAATTGCATAGTTTCCGCATAAGCACACACGTTGCATGCTTTGAACTTAGTTGATTGAGTGTCGTAGAAAACTTTGTTGTTGCTGGTGTTGCGTTTCGTTCTGAATTGTTGTTGTTGGTAGAGAAAACTTCGATAGAAATCTTGTGTTGCAGACTGAGCCCTTTGATTTTCGCCGCTGCCTTACAATTGCAACTTTGAACTGCTTAGACGAAAATCAAAGCCAGCAACAGCAAAACCAGCATCGCAGCTAAGGCTTTACAGAAATTGGATGAGTACTTTTTAGATACGTGGCAAAGTTTTTGTTGCATACAAATAAAAATGAAGGAACGCAATGCAAACAAAGTGAGTGAGTGAATGAGTGAGGTTCAAAGAGTATAAGGCAAGTAGGTAAAGCAAACAAGTTATTTAAAAAGTACTTGAAGTATGTATGTATGTAAAAAAAAAAAACAGAAAGTGAAAATAATGGAAGCACCAAAATCGTAAGCAAATAGGAAGGAGTAAGAAAATCTGAAAATTTTGCATTAATAAAATTCCACTCGAGTGTTTGCGAAAGTTAAAAGCGAAATAGGTTGGGTGAATCGCACAGCAGCAGCGAACGGTTGCAGCTTGGAATCTCGACAAGAGTCCTGCTGCCAACGGCGCAGCGTAAGTGGGCGAAGAACTGCTGCCGAAGGTGTGGTAAAGCCTGGCGTTAATATGCTACAAATAGTTGAACGCCGGTTGGGGTGTAGAGAGTATTTATGTAGACCTAAAATCATCATAGACTTAAGATGATGATCAGATTTAACTGTAAAGCGAGGCAAATGAAGCATCTAAAGCATCTAAAGCAACGCTGAACATAAACGAATCAGATGAATTGAGGGCGGCAAGGGTGGCCGGCCAAGCATAAAGTTGCAGCCAAACTTTGAAAGTGAGTGGAAATGCGGGAAAATTATTTCAAAGGAATGAAGAAAATCAAATTGTTAATGAATTGTGTATACATAAGAAAGATATTTGGCAAGAAAGGAATATTAATTGCGGCGAAGTGGGTGTAAGTGGGTGTAAGTGCGGCTGTGGGAGGTTGTCAAGAACGGAAAATCAATATGCAAATTAAAGCATATTTTAAAGAGAAGTAGTTTCTATTGGTGAGAGCCATTCTCAATTGGACTTACATGAAAGCTTACACTATTATTGGCTTTAATGCTTTGCCTTTTTCTTTTTTTGCCTCCAGACCCATTCACTTTGCTTACAACTCCAACTTGGAACAAACAGCAGAAACGGTTTTGCATACGTCAATAACTGTAAAAAATATTGTTATTCAGGCTAACCGAATAGTCGAATACGGGTTTCCTATCACAGCTGAGGCTGTGGCAGGCAGAGAGTCGTTGAACGTGGTAAAAGACACGCTTTCCTTTTGATACCCCCGGCGAAATTAGCAAATCATAAGCCTTTCAATGTTTGCCGTCGTCATCATCAAAAAAGAAGAATGCCATATCTGAGAAATAATTTTATTTATTGCAATTTGAAGGGTTTTTAGCCAAGCCCTGAGAGTTGACCTCTCATAAAGCTACATATATCAGACGCAAATCCAATACAACCGTACAGAAGAGAGTGGCTCCGTCATTTTTAAAGCATTTAATTCGCTTATAAGCAGTTGGATTTTATCAAAAAGCATTCACTTTTCAATACTAATCCAGATTTTTTAGTTTATTAAAATGAGTGTTAGTTATCGTACATACATTGAAACAAAATACAAGCGAAATAACCCATTTAAGTCACCTCTTATGGTGCATACTGGCAGTGTATTTTATAGCCCGGAATTTCATGCAACTCTAACACTTGCATATTAACAGATACACAAAAAAAGGTTACAAATTGCTTGTGTTCCTGCACACTATCATAAACTAGTATTCGTATCGTACATTTATGTGTGTATGCTCATACATTTCCCCCTTTTTCGTAGTTTCACATTTGTACTATTTCACGGAAATCTGCTAATAAATATGAATGACTTTTGCAGTAATAACATTGAGGACCACCACAGCTTTTGAATATTTATCTTTATATGCTTTTTGCCACTTTTTAAATGGATGTCGCAAATGTTTTCGGAAAAATTTATGAATACATTGTTGCATACGTATGTACATATATGTATATCGTCCTCTATAGAACAAAACCGCGTATCAAGAAAATGCAAAACCTACCTTAATTTTTTAAAAGAAACTAAAACTTGTCTTATTTCTAAAAAGTTTTCTCTTATATCCCTAATTATTTCTTCTTCCTATATCTAAGTATAGATATTTTAGTATGAATGGATAAGGGCTTGATGGCAGGAGCTTCCGGTGAAGAAATATCTTTTTTGGCACAAATGTCAGTTAGGCGGTTTTGTACTTTAAACGACGATAAGTACGCATTAGAGGGCTGCATGAATTCATTCAAACTTCTAGCCAAACAGAGTACAGTAGATTTGAATATTCTACTTCAGATACAAAACACCAAGCGGTTGGTTTTTTGAGTTGTGAATATACACTTTGTTTTAAATTTGAGTTTTGCACAAAGTTTAGGAATTATATTTTTACGTTTTTTGTTGTAGAATGAACCATGTTTTATACGAAATTAGCGGAAAAATATTAGAATGAAAATTGTTGCACATATTGTGAATTTGCTGTGCCAATATTTTGTTCCGGCAGTGTAAATACATAAAAAAAAATATTTTTGGATATTCATACAAAAAAATGTCATTTATCTCAATTCAATTTATTTTCACTTTGTTTGAATAGTGTTGTGTCGACACATATATCAGAACAGGTATTCACTCAAATTAAAAAAAAATTTTAGCTAAAATCATTCATTCATTTTGTATAGGAATAATTCATAAGCCGTTATCGATAAATTTGTGCAGCGCTCTAGTATGTATATGTGCAAATAATTTTTGCTTATATTTTCAATTAATTCAGTGAATATTCTATTTGACCGTAAACTATGGCAACACCAGTCTAAAAAATCATTTAAAGAAAGAGATTAAACTTAATTACAAAGTATTTGGTAGAAGGTAAAATATATAAAAAAAAATATATATATTTTATTTCCTTTTTTCATTTCTTGGAAAAACTGTTTTTAGATATTTCACTGTAACCATTAGCGCACACAAGGGGTGGGTTTTGGGGTTCAAACCCCCCCTAAAGCTAATAACCTCAAATACAAACTGTATCTTAAAGCTAAGAATGCAGCTCTCAAGGAAATCATAAGAAATATTTATTATAATTTCTGTTGCTTGATAAAAGCGCTTTGCTTTTGCTGTAAATTTTCATGAGAAAATAATATACGACCATTTTTTTCTTGAGAGCTGCAAACTGGTTTAAGAAATTTTGGTAGAAGAAAATTTCTTTTCCATTTCTTGTCCGTCGATTTTTTTTTTCGTTTTTCTTAAGAGTTCAGATAATTTTTTCGGTATTCGAAATATTAAAAAATGTGAAATCGTGAAAAATCACCATCTCTATCGAAAACCAGTAACCAGAAATCGAAAAAATTAAAATAAAAGTAGGGCTGTGCGATTAATTGATTACTCAAAATTTTAATTAATCATAAAGTAAATAACTCAGTTTTTCGATTAATTAGAAGTTATGATTACTCAAAAGTTCAGTTACTCGAGTAATCAAGATTTTTGATTAACCAAAAACAAAAATATTTGAGTAATTTGCTTTATGATTAATCAACATTTCGAGTAAAATGAGTAATCAACATTTCAACTCTTTACATATGTATAAAATAGTTAAAGTTCCTTGATACTTTGAAAACAACGTTTCTGTTTTCAAAAATTAAAACGAAATTTTTTTTTCATATACAGAAGGTAAAAAAGAAAATAAGCATTTTCCAAAGCAAACTCTTTTAACGAGCAAAATTATTTTTTTGAGTAATCATATTTCAAGTAATTCGATTAATCATCGTTTTGAGTAATCAAAATCGTGATTACTCGAGTAATTGATTAACCGAATAATTGATTAACCAACTTACTCGAGTAATCGAATAATCGCACAGCCCTACATAAAAGTGTAAAAATTTCTTGGAATCAATAAATTTATTTTTACTGACTCTTTTTTAAAATTTTTTATTAGGTACTTTTGAAAGTTGAGCTCATCTTGAGTTTATAGAACTTTTTATTAAACAAGTAGTTTTTAAGGAAAGAACACAACCGACTTCAATTCTCATATACAAATTTACGTGTACCGTTAATTTCTTCATGATCCAATCATCGGATCTAAACCAAATTACGATACGACCCTTGAGGTGTCATCTTTCCAATAAAAAAAGAATTATTGAAATCGGTTCACGTGGTCCCAGGTTATGTATTCCGACGAATTGATAACCTCCCCTTTTTTTGAAGTCGGTTAAAAATGTTTGAGTTCTGTTAATCTTATGTAAATAAAGTGCAGTTTATGAATTTTAAAACGTTTATTTATTTATTACATACTGTACATAAAACTTGCATAAATGTATTTCAAAGAGCGTATTATCTGAAGAGAATTTTCAGTATATTCCGGTGACATATCTTCAGAAATATAAAACCCCCCCTAAAATATATTCCTGGGTGCGCCCCTGACTGTAACGCTTGATTTTTTTTACCGATATATTATTTTTATACATTTGACTGTGGCAAATAAAACGAATATTTTTTTCTTTAGGTCTAAATGAATATTTCGTTGTCAGTAAAAAAAAATAATAATTGTGGCTAATTTTGTCCCGTTATCATCATTCTCAAGTTAAATAATATTTTTTTTTATTAAATGTATCAAATAAAAGACAACTTTGTATCCAAAATCTGAAGTAGGCGGGACTTACTGTTAACTTTTTGCAATTTTTTTTTTAACTTTGACTTAGAATTATGAATTTCATTTTAAGTTCGATCTGCGGTTGATTTAGGAGTTCGTCGTGCATATTGCGTTCAGTGTTGCCAAAGCAAATTTTCGTTCGGAGCTAAAACGGTCGAAAAAAAGCTAAAAGGAGCTAAATTTTACTAATAGTAGCTAAAATGAAGAGCTACATATTTAATTATGTTTAGGCATTTATTGACGTAAGATTTGTTTTACATTTTTGACCATTTTAATAAAACAAACGAATTTTATAAGTTTAAGTGCTGAAAAAATCTTTTAAAACTAAAATAGGGTGCAAGTTTCGTTGCTATGGCACTTATAACAGTGAACTAAAAATACTTTACAAACTGCTAAAGTCTGTAATTTCAGATAATTGAGATTAATAATTTTTTCTCAAAATTTTTCTGGAAAATTTTACTTTCAGCTCTAATTAAAAAAAAATTAGTAAGGTAAAACAAAATCCGCGCTATCAGAAAAAGGATTTTCTTTTATTTAATTTTTGAATTCTTTAACCTAGATCCAAGAGCGAAGTGGATACACCGAAATTTTCCATTTTATCAACGCTTAAGTTTTGGCTTATATATACCAATTACAACGAAAACTTTCTGCAGCTAAAAATGTGCTAGATTAATGTGAAAAGGGCTAAAAAAATCGCTAGGGGCTAAAACCCAATTTTCGGAGCTAAATAGAAAAATAGAAAACTAAATCTAGCTCAAAAAGCACCAAAATGGCAACACTGATTGCGTTGCATATTTCAAGATCATGTTTGCATAAGTTTCCTAAGTACGAGTTTATTAAATGGAAAATTCAAATTGAAAAACTGCTTTCCTTTTAGCTCCAAAACGCTTATGAAAAATCTTGCTGTATCAACACTTTCGCATAGCTACAGCAATTTGAAAGCTTCACTTTGATCAGAACGGCTTCGCTCGGCTCGGCTCCGGTTTCTGTGTGAACGTACCCTAAATCTAATGCAAGTGTACATATTTCTAAATTTCCTAAAAGTTTTGAAGCATCAATTGCCTGACAAAGGTCAAATTTCAAACTTTGAACTTCCAATTCCACAAAATCTGATATTCAAGTTAATTGGGTCAAATTGAAAATGTGTTGTGTTAAAACGATCATAAGCAAATTGACGTACCTAACTACCAATCGAGGATCCTCTGCAATAACGACACAACTCAAAACTCATAAAAAGCCAATGGGGTACTACTCTTAAGGTTCGCATGTATCTAATCCTTATCACAAGGATTAGAGAGATGGGGCCCTAAAGCAGTACTAAAGGTTTTTGGTCCTCTGCAAAAATGGGCACAACTAAAAATTTTAGGTTTTTGAGTTATATAGTAGATTTGGTTTATAAACAACCATGTTTTTATTGTGGCAAATCGACATAGGCTTTGTTGATACCAATCCGGCAGAGGCGTAGTTTTGCCATTTAGCACAAAACCGAAGTAGCCAATCCTTACTACTGAACAATAGCACATATCTCACATTTATCGTGAATATTGACATAAGTCAAAAACTCTCGATAGGTTAGTTATGATTTTATGTAAAATAACGACACTTTTCCTATTGTGCCGATGTTCATTTCATAGATTCAGTAAAACACTTCGTATTTTTTTTTATGGGAAATAACGAAACTTTTCGTTTTGTGCCGTTGTTCAGCAATACAAATGGATTTTTTTCATTCAACTACTTACGAGTTGTTAGTTATTTCGTATTTTTAGCAAAATCCGCAATTTGAAGGTTTGCCAATTTTCCCTACAGAATGACTGCCAATAAACCGGAATTATTACTTTCCAAGACATATTATTCCAAAATTACGAAACACAAAATCTTTAATTGGTTCTACTGATATATATGAAATTTTCAGTTGTGTCGTTATTGCAGAGGACCATCGATATGTGCATATACACACACCTATGTACGTATTTGTATGAATGTACATATATATGCTATTGAAAGTTTAACTAAAACATTAAATGTCAGCAACAAACTTTTCGTGAAATTTACAATTATTTATTTACCCTTTTGTGGATTTTTGGCGAACAGTAGCATATAGTACATTCACAGATATAAATGCGTATGTATGTATGGTTGTATCCTGCAGCGAAAGCTATTACTTAGTTGTGAACTAGAAAGGCAGCAGTTTGCGTTTCAGCCCAACTAGTTCACTTAGTATCCTTTTTTAATGACTGTATTTTTAACATTGCGATGTCGATTTTCCGACCCTGCATCAGCATCTACTAGTAGAAATTCTACTAGTATCATACCAGTTGACGGGATAGCCTTCCAATCCAAACCCCTGAAAAGCATATCTAAGTATGCCATTTTTCTGGCGGCGCTGCAACAGTCACCACTAGAGAGATCCGAGTTCGAATCTCAGGAAGAATATTTTTTTTTATGTATTTTATTTATTTTTTTAGTGAACTTATTTTTATGATGTAGTTGTAATTTTTAAATTGTATTGTTTTAAAAAGGAAAAAAATATTTCGTTAAAACTTTTTATGGTATTTAGAGTATTTAGGTTTTTTCCAAATGAAATTAAATTTACAATCTTTAATTTATATTTAAATCCAAATAATTGACTTACTTAACTTTAGCGGACTCGAAACGGAGATCTCAGAACCAGAATTTGTAGTCTTCACTCGACGCCACAGCCGACATTTGTAGGGAAAGCAATTAACTTAATTTAAGTTTTGATTTTGGCAATTTAAATACAGATATTTTTTGAAATCATCGAAAATTAGGTCATCGCTTTAGCATATACTAGTTAATGAACTTTTATTTCTACGGGCTGGTTTTGGCAAATTCACTGCGGGTAACTGGTTCAATTATAGATCATAACGAATGGGTATGACTTCTGTCCCTAACCCTTTGGCGACCGTAAGCGATGCGTTGGGAAATTCAAAAACGTGACACCTGATACGAGTTCAGCGAACCCATATTATGAAACAAAAGTGTGGCCAAAATTTATTATTTTTACTTGCAAAGGTGTGAAAAAATGTGGGAGGTATATGTCCCAACGGTCTTCAATGGTAAAAATCTAGACAACGCTTTTTCCAACGCTTTTATCAACTTGCAATGTTGTGTGTCTGGACGCCATTTTTAGCTATAAAACCTTTGCTTTGCAAAGTTCCTATTAAAAAGTCTAGTGCATAGGGCGACATCTACCTCTCAACCGACGAGGTGTCGCACTCAGGCTAAATGCTGTCCGTTGCACTGTTTTCATGTCTCCTTTAGTCTGTTTTAAATCTGCACAATCTACGAATAAATAAGTGTCAAAGAGCTCAGGTGTTCGTCTCGTTATGTTTACCAATATAGTTTAGTAGAAGAGACTTGCATTTCCGAGCTAGTTTGGGAGTAGTTAGAGGGCTGGGCAGGGCCTTAATTACAGCTCAGCTGTCACTGCAGACACCTTCACCCCCTTCACCTATCTTCCACTAAGTAGTCCCCATTTACTTCGATTAAGACCCCAGATCCTGACCCAGGATCATTTTTAGAGCCATCAATGAAGATTCGGCAGTGTGTGGGTCCCGGCTCAGTGCTGGAATTAAACCAGCATTCAGGCTCAGGAATTCTTGCATACTAGTACAGCCTTTCACTGCAGGGTATAAAGGTATACCAACATAAACATCGGTGGCCTATGTAAGTTCATATGTAAATTTGGAACCCCTACTCCTCCACGTTTTCTACCAACGCATTTCGCCAGCCACATTTCACTTTCGAACTGCATATTCGACATGCCACATTGTTGTTTACTTCTCATCGAAAATGCATTTAAGAACAACATGAAAGGCAAACGGACAGTCAGCGATACATATTAGCAACAACAAAAACATGAACAGATGTGCTGAACGCCCAGAGCATGGTGCGCCATCGCGTAGCTTGCGAAAGAGGAGTTGAGCAAAGAGCGTTGATGGCGGGAGTTTTCATTTGCTGCGCTTTCCATTGCGGTGAGTGATTTCATTTCGTCAGCAACATGCCAACAAAGTATACATATTCATAAAATGGTTACATATCGATGGTTCTCTGCAATAACGACACAACTCAAAATTTCATATATTTCAGTAGAGCCAATAAAGATTTCGTGTTTCGTAATTTTTTATTTCACATAAAATCATCACGAACGAACCTATCGACAGTTTTTGACTTATGCCAATATTCACGATAAATGTGAGAAATGTGCCACTGTGTTCAGTGAGTAAGAATTGGCTACTTCGGTTTTGTGACAAATGGCAAAACTGCGCTTCTGCCGGATTGGTAACAACTAAATGTACATCGATTTGCCACAGAGAAATATAGCTATTTATAAACCCAATCCGCCATATAACTCAAAAACATGGATTTTTAAGTTGTGCCGTTATTGCAGAGGACCAACGCTACGTAAAATATTTTTGTATATATCTGTTGCTTCAGCATTGTTTGCTTGCATATTGTGGCAAGTGTACACAACTTCATATTCGCTTTGGTGGCCAATTCGTTGCGATGGATTTGTGTCACAAAAATGTTACAAATACGCTGCAAGGCATGACATCCCATCCGTTCGTTGCCGTTGGTTGCCTTAGCAGTTTGACGAGCGGTTGGTTGTCGCCATCGGGTGATGTTACAGCATTTGCGAATAAACCTGTACTGAGTAGGCATTGAATTGTGCAAATGCTAGTGTATGTTTCTTTTTGTTTTTGGTTTTCTGTCGACGAAGGTATGCAGCTGCACAGCAGATGTCAGACCACATTCATTTCAGTTAGCTACAGTTTTATCAATTCAATGCCGTCGTTCAACATTCCACTTGTTCGCTGGTCCATTTTTCATTCTCTGTTCATCCATTTTTATTTTTTTTTTTTTTATGGGATTTACCTTACATCCCATTCATGTCCACAAATCAACTAAATGTTTGTGTTTGTATTTTCTATAGCATTTTCTTTGATTTTGTAATCTACAATTTTTGCTGCTAATATTTACTTAGATAAAGTTTACTAGCTCGCCCACATATAAATACATACATATAAATACATACGCTTGGATAACGGCACAAAAACTTTCTGCTGTGCTGCTGTTTGAGATGATGATTGAGATTATGCTTGTAAAGGACGAAGAAGAAGAATTGTGTTTGTGTTGATAGCGTCTGAATAGCGAAGAGATTAGCAGTTGTTGTGAAAAAGTGTTGAGAATCAGATAAAACCCAACGTAGTGGCATTATTTGCGCTCTTGTTGGTGTTGCACATTACTTAGGATTGGCCATTTGAAGCGATGGATGTTTGCTGATGTGTCGATATTTAGCTGTGATTATGAAGGAGGATGAGTTTGAGTGAAAATAAGTGCTTAACGACAAGTTGTTTAATTAAAAAAAAAAAGAAAAAAAAACTGGAAAAAATTCGTTTTATGAATTTATTTTTGTATGCAACAAAAATGCTACCCATGAATAGAAACTAATCGGTCGAAAGAGTTTTTAAAATTTTAAGAAAAGCTGTAATTTAACTTATCATAATTTAATTGGGGTGTCCAAATATGCTTTATGTAAACTAGAAAGCTCGATGCCGAGATGATGCATCTGAAAAGTTCACCCATAAATCCTACTAGAAAATATTACGAATGTGAAATTCGGCACACATGAATCGGTTAATCACCAAAGGGAATAATTCAAAATTTTTTCGATATGACAATTTTCATGCAATTCGGTTCGTTTAAAGGATTTCTGTTGAACTGCATTAAATTTTTCATATCAGAAAAATGCTGACTTTTCCACTTGGTAATTAACCGATTCACATGCATATACAGTATATCGAGGGCTTATATTCAATACCCTCTTCTGCACTTTTCACAGATTCTTATATAAAACTCCACGTAAGACTTAACTGTCATCGGTGATATTAATGCTGACCTTGTATTACGCTTGACAATAGAATTTTCTATTAAATTGCAAAGCAAGAATTAACATCACAAATTAGTTTTTGTGAAAATTGCAGATAGAGGATATGGAATATAAGCCTTCGATATTTTTTTTTAGCTTTTCGCCCGATAAAAAAAAATAGTTTTGCGTGTATGAGAAAGAAAGATCTGTAAATAGTCAATACGGTCATTTACTGAAAAGTTCATTTAATTTTTTTTTTTGGTTATATCGGCATCCACATTTGGATCCCTTTTACGCGTTTTGCAATTGTCTGAAAAAAATAATACAACAATATTTGTGGGTGAGAAATATGCTACGAATCCAAGTGATGTATTTCTATTTGCTGAATTTTTTAAGTCTAATTTTATTTCAGGTGAACGGAACCATTGCCAGACTTTGTATCAGACATAAAATCCTAGCTTTGGTGCCCTAAACTTTTTAGGGATAGTAGCACTTAAGTTCACATCGCAAACTAATATTGATGCTCTCTCAGCCAAGTTTTTAAAAAACTGTGCTGCGCTGCTACTAAAATATATTTTTATGAAATCCTTATCAACAGGCATTATTATTGATGACTGGCAAATATATTCGATAACTCCAACATTTAAAAGGGGTAACACTGGTCGGTCTAAGCTATCTAACTTGGCAATATTTACTGAATATTTCATTTAATCTTTCCCTGCTGGACGACAAGCTGACTACATATATCGTTACTATAACTCACACTGCGTTTTTCACAGATTTTGGTAGGATGTACTAAAATACACCTTCAATAAAAATGTTGAAGTGTTAGTACCAAAAATTCTAAACTTATTTTTTCGTAGTCACATTAATTTCATAATTTCAAAATCGGGCTGTGTATTTGTATTCGTGCGACGTAATAGTACACATTTCACCGACCCATATACTTTAAAATTTGTGCATATACATACAAGTTTTGTCCGCTCGCAACTTAAATTCGGAGTCATTGTCCCGAGGTCTTATAATCAAATTGCTGGAACTAGGAGTGCGCATTTCGAAGTCTAAAATCCTATGCCTTCCTATGTATCTTATGTAGACTGATCTACAAACCTTTAAATCCCGTAGCTCTTTGTGTCGTTAGCTTTTACTTTTAATATTAAATTGTTTGCCAATATCTTCTTGAGCGGATTAGCTTAAGCGTAGTTTTCGAAAGACTTATCTATTTCTGTTGGAGAGTCTCAAAATAGAGATTTGCTATCACTGCTCCTCCTGCAAGATCCTTGCGCGAATTCAATAATATCTCTCGTAATGCTGCAACTGAATTCTCATAATCGAATTATGTTTTTTTTTTATCTTCTGTATCCAGCTTTTTAAGTTTATCTTAAGTTTTTAATAAAATAAAATCTAATTTAAGCTTAACTCCACTCTAAGAAATTTTGTTTCATAGACTAAAAAATAAATAACCGTTACCGCTGTATCACCGTGTACACACATGCAAACATATGGCAGGATTTTTAGTAAAGTTTCATTGCCGCTAAGCCATTTTAAGTTTTACGGCACTTCAGCTCTGCTTGGCTTAATTCTTTGTTGCACTCAGTTCCCAAACTCTTCCCAGCGCCCTTACTTTATATGCGTAAAATTGCTTATTTTCCCTTGCTGCTCCAGTCACCTGCGTAGCTTTAGCTCACACGGCTTGTACTTTGCAAATATTTTTTAACTTTTTTTCTACTTATGCGTATATAATCTTTAAATTTGTTTTTTTTCTCCTTGAAGCCGTTTTTCCACTCCCTCCTTTTTAATTTCTTACCCTTGCATTTAACTTTGGCTCGCATAAAGTTTGTTCGTTTCTGCATTTCTGATTTAGTTCAAAAGTTTAAGTTAAAAACATTTCTCTCATATGCGCTTTCCCGACCGACCCCCATCACTTCGCTTTGCTGCTTCAGTGCTGCTTACCGCGCCGCAGCTTCCGTTTCCTTTGTATGGCGCTTCTACTCCGTAATCTCTCCCTCGCTCCCATTTTTCGTACTCGTACCCCTCGTACGCCGCACTGAGCCAACTTCCGCTGACTTTATAAATATATCAAGTGAAATGTTAACGGTTTTATCTCTTCGTGTTTGAGCAGTTGATACCCTTGCTGGCGTTTTTTAATCTGATATTTTTTGTTACACTTTTTTGGTTGTTGTGCGCCGCCCTTCCTTTTTGCTCTCCATCTCTTTCTCTTACACTCTCTCCTTAGCATCTCTTGCCAACGTAGCCGCCCTATTCATTTTTATAATTTATTTCTGAAAATAATGCGCCATTAAAAAGTTCAGCCAACCAAGACACCCCCTCCGCTGGCGAGGAGCGCACTTGTTATGAATACTGTATGTAGAAGCTGGTCTGGTTGGTTGGTCGTAGGAGTCTCCCGGTGCCAAGTAGGCAGACGCGTGCTGCATTTTTAATTACATGCCACAAATAATAGTGCAAATTACGGATGAGCATTGGATGATGAGCGATGTGCTGCTGTGTGCGGGCCAGCAGCGTCGGCGGTGGCCAGGGAATGTAAGTGAGGTGATTCACTAAGCTGTAAAAGCATAAAAAAATATGTGCCTTACATGAGTAAGGAGTTTTTAAATAGAAAAAAATTGGAGAGGAGGTATTTTGTAGCAACAATTTTAATACAATTCCCTAGGAGTCTTACTAAGTACACCAAAAAAAAAAATAATCTCGGGAAGCATAATGAAGTTAAAAGAAAATGTGTGCCTTAGGACGAGTTGCTAAAAAATGTTAACGAAAGTCGTAATGAAAATACATAATAAAAACGCTTCAAGCTAACAAGTGTGCGCTGCTTCATAATCCTAAAATAAATTTACTTGCAAAAGAAAGAAATCACTTATTTAATAATGAATGAAAGTAATTAGGGTTAGGTAAGTGTTACTACGACATAATTACATCAAAAGAATTAACCGAATTCGGATGGCTAATGATATTAACAAATTCTCGATATTGTATCATAAATAACACCCGGAATCCGAATATGAGGTAAAATAAAAGTAGAACAATTTTTGAGATATAGCCAAACTTGTATGGAAACTTTACAAACATTGTCGCTTGAGTGCTCATAAATTATAGATTTGTTATTTAGATAAGCAGAGACTTATTGTATTTGTAAGACATCATAGTTTGACATCCAAAATGTTGATACTTTTCCGAAAATTCTTATATTTTTTGAAAAATAACCCACAATAGCCGATAAATCAATGAATAGCTTCTGAGCCAAAAAGATGACGACAAATTCAATAAGCTTTGAGGTTGGCCAATTACATACAAAAAGTACACATATGTAAGAAGTCCGAAATGGGGATCTATCTCAAAACCTATTCTATGTTCATAATATTATGCCTTAGAATTAGGATTATTGGAGAATTTTACCAGAGGCGAAAAACAATCATTTTTTTTTTATATTTTAATTTAAAAAATCAATACTTTCGAAAAACTCTCAATTGCACCCAGATATGTTATTTTCTGCCTGTACCTATTATGTTATATTTAATTTAAAAAATTCAATACAATTAAAACTAGTATTTAATATCTGTGCTTAATTTTTTCGCTCTACAGAAATTACTTTTACTTGGTTTTTACTTTTTAGATCAAAAATAATGATTATTTAATGATTTTTTTTGTTTTCGCTTTAAGAAAAAAAAATATTATTGAATTTTTTTTCACTTAATAATAAAAGGTTTCCCGACGTATCCACTTCGGAAGTAGTGGCCAATTTTTTATCGTAGTTTTGAAAATGTATTTTTGGCCTATATTTGTTGAAAATAGCATACAAAGCAAATATAGGTCAAAAAACAACGAATTTTCAAAATTTGGCCGCTATATACAGGTTTTCAGATTTAAATTTTAATATTTGAATTACACAAAAATACGCCAAAACTCGTGAATTTAAACTTGGGTCGTAGATTATGGATCTCTATACCGTTTTTGTAGAGCAGATTATTTTCCCTAGATATTTTCATTTTTATAAAAAAAAAGAAAACAATTTTTATTAGTTTTTTATATTTGGAATAAGTATTATTTAGTAAAAACTCAAGCTACTAGCGATGAAAATCCATCGATAAATAAACGATATTAAAAATAATAAAAAATAAATTAAAATGTGCAATATTTTTTTGGTGTATGAAGTAGGAAATAATGTTGCTCATCCGCTATATCCCACATTGCAGTACTTGTACATACATACATACTCGTCCATGTTAAAATTTGAATTTTTTCCGTTCTCAATGCAAACTTAAAATGAAATTTTCTTGAGAAAATTACCTGATCTAGAAAAATGATTAACACATCCGCAATCTATGACCCAAAAAGAAGTTTACGTATCTCGACGTTTTTTGTGTCATTTTAGCGTCCCTACAGAGCTATTTTGTTGATCAACAATGATATATACATATATTTCAGCGAAAAATAAGGACGCCACAGAAGTGTTAAGGGTACTAATAGACATAGACCGTTTGGCAGTATATATACGATATATATAAACCGATATATAAACCAGAATTAACACCTATAATAATAGCAGCCTTGAAATTCATCGGAGAATTACTCTTACCAACATTTAATACTTTGAAAATTTATAAGTATATAAAGTCCTCCCTCGTCTAATAAAAATCACAATCAATATGTCTCTCAACAACATCCGATGAGGCAGCCCTTGGAGTATTCGAGTGAAAGATTTACGAGCCAAGTACTCTGCAGACGATGAAACGATAAGCTCTATGAGTTTTACTAAGTAAGGCATTGACATAGTGCGGTAAATTTAAACACACAAGTTTCGTTTGCTTGGCCATGCGGTTTCAATAGATACAGACCCTCCAGCCCTGAAAGTATTTAACTCAGAAGCCTCTGGTGGTAGTAGATGAAGAGCATTTCCAATTGGCATCGCTTGGCACAGAAGATACAATTGGTAAGGCTGTTGCAGTGCCCATAAAAAAAAAAAAAAACGAAGTAGAACTCGAAATTGTCAATTATCTTAATTCAGCTACTTAAAGACACAGCGAACAATTGGAAGAAACTCTAAAATTTGTTTTTTTTTCGATACAAATACGCATATAATGCACTTACATACATATGTAAGTATTTGTGATGAGAGCAAAACTATTATATTAAGTACTAGTGGGAAAATGCGAAGCTTCCTGCTTGCAAATTTCCAGCGCTGCAGCTCATGTGACAAGAGGCAATTTTTTATTGGTTGTTGCTTTCTGCTATTGTATTTCTTTGAAATATCCCACATAAGGTTGCCTAGAGTATTTTTTTTATTGAGTATTTGCCTTTGCGCTTATTTGGCTGAATTTCGAGCGTAATTTTTCCATTTTTGTTGTGCACGTTGTTATATACATAAATTGTCACTGCACACAATTGTTGTTGCACACTTTCTTCAATTTATGAGTGAATTTCGTGCAATGAAATACGCATAAAGTTAAGCTTACACTATACATAAATGTGTGGAAAATGTGGCAAAAGTAGAAACATGAGGCGGCAACACCTGCCGGGTGGACCAAAAATCACACCTCGCCATGCCGCAGAAACCACAAAGCTGCATCCTTTTACCAAGAGTTGCATGCATGCGCGTGTGTGTATGTGTGTTTATATGTGGCTCATGTGTTTGTGTGTGTGTGTGTGTGTGTGTTTACGCATTGCACATTGTGGCTTTGTGGTTGCTGCTCCAATTGCCACACCTTGTTTTTTTTTAGCATTTTGTTTGCTCATTGCCACCGCATACTCCACAACCAGACAGATAACCGACTGTCTGCCACAACCACAACAGCCAACAGGCGCGGCGCTTGCGCGTTCTAAGTTGTTGTTACTTTAGTAGCTGGTTTTTTATCAGGATTATTTCAGTTTAACTTGCACTATGCAGGCGATGGCGATACTGTTGTGCTATTCCTGCTGTTGTACATACATATATGAAGTTGCGTTAAAAACAAAATCATAAATTCCAACGAAAGTAAGTAAACTGATATTCATTTACATGCCACACATGACTGTGTGTTGCACTGTTACCACTGGTATGAAAGCCAAGCCAACCGATCGGCATACAAAGGCAGGTAAATCAAAAGAGAAGGATAATAGAAACAAATTAAGAACCCGTTGTCACCGCATCCACCGAAGCAAGTGAGTAATAAGCATATCACAGAAACGAAACGAAAAAATTATAAAAGCAGCTTGCCCCAACTTCTGCCAGTAGCGAAAAAGTTTGCGCCATTTTATTTACCAACTATAAGTGCATACAACAACAGCCATAAATCGCTAACAACTCTAACTAGCTAACACACATTTATCATGTACATACTTATTTATGTCTGTGTACACCTACTCGATTTGTTGCTGAAGTTGCAAATAAATATTCTTCTTTGATAATCGCAACTTTGCACGCTGGCCACATTTCGAATAGAATAGCTTCATAAAGAATTGCTTCCTTGTAAGCAGTGTAGCGACTCTTCATCATCAGTGGCATCAGTGGCAGCGGCAACAACAGCAGCGCTACAACACTCCAAGTAGTAGTACATATATGCAACGTGGAGCGATATCTATAGAAATAGAGATGCATTGTGGCGATAGCAACAAATGCGAGTGACTTTCTTGGCGTCAGCCGTATTGTTATTTTCCGCTTGAAAGTCGGCAATCGGATGTGAAAACTTTTAAATTTTTCCGTAATAATCTTGAATCATAAATTGACTAGTATTATTTAAGCTTTGTGGTAAAAGAAGTAGAGGCACAAAACAAAATAATAACAGTAAATTGTTACGAACACATAAGCATATTGTTAGTGAAATATGATATGTATTTTTCCTATTCTAGTATCCTTCTTTATATTTACTCATACAAAAAAAAAAATAAAAATAAACTAAAAGCTTCCACTATGTTGTATGTAACCGTAATATTTTGAAAAGTTTAAAGCGAAAAGATGTGAGCTCCATTCTCCATTCCTCGGAGTTTCAATATGGTAGTACAGACGTCAACACAGCTAAATGTATAGGGTGAACTTCACGAGGAGGGCTTCTTGCTCCACTCCAAGCAAGGCTCCTGAAGCTCTCTTGGTCCTTTTTGAGCCAAACTGCCTACTATGATAAATAGTTTTCGACAAATACGCGTTTTGGAAGCGAAAGGTACAGTGTAAAAAACTAGAGTCTAGGTCCATTTCAATTCTCAGCAAGGCACAGTGTCCGAAATTTAAATTTGAGATGAAAAAATTTGATTTATTTTTTATTTATTTTTAACATTTGTACAAGAATTACTAAGTTTGTGAAAAAGTTTTTGCTTGTACACTTATAACGATAGTACGAATAGTAGGTAACACGTAAATGGAAGAAAAATAATTAATGTGCATGTAATTGAAGCAATCTATAATAGTCTGTATATATTTAAGTTATTAGTGTAGATTTTCTTATAATTTGCCGTACAAAAGATGATTAAACATTTTTATTGACTAAATTGTGTGTCTTTTCAAGTTGCGAACACAGGTAACTGTTTACGATTGAAAAAGGCGAGGACATTTTTTTCCAATCAATTCCTAATAAAAATAAATTTTTAGCAGACGAAATGTTTTTAGTCCATCGAGAGCAGCCACCGCAACTTTGTAAATACATATATAACGCAAAACCTCCTCTTAAGAACCAAACCAAGATAAACTGAAATGTTTTTATTTGAATGCAACCAAAGAAGTAAAGAGAGAAACGTCAATTGTGATAAGATGCCGTTTTGTATTCTCGATAACGATAGAGAAACATACATTTTATATTAGAATTCTAATGTAGTTCTCTAATAATTCTCGAATTAGAATTCCACATTAGAATACGATTAGACATCGAGTATTTTTCTAGATATCGAGAACTAACGTCCTTTTTGTAGAGAATCATATAATTCCCAATAGTTTTTTTTAGCCTTCCGTTACTAACATGAATTTTACAACACGGTTACTAACATCGATCCCGCAGACCGAAGTGCTGAGAATGATAAATTCTTCACATTAAATATATGTGTTTGGATTTTATGTATATTTAATTCTTATTAGTTGTTGTTGTAATCAATATTAAACTAAAGATAATAAAACAAAATAACAAAATTTAATTTAATAATGCATACTACAATAACAGGTTAACAAAAATTCGAGTGAAGTGATTAGTTTTTAAATAAGTCAATAAATTAAATTTTCACTTTATTTATTTTTTATTGACATTATTTATATACATATATATTTCAAATGTGTAATTAGTCTTCATTCTCAGCTTGAAATAGAAATGTTGCTCCCAACACAGGAATCTGCCGCACTCAATACAAAGCGATCAATCTACACTGGCATCAACAAGATCACTGATCAATATGGAAGGTACAGGTAGCTTCAATATGTGTTCGGTCTAGCCGTGGGTAACACAGTGCGGCGCCGCGCCATTGCGCTGATACCGAGAGCTGAGTTACTGGCGCCGATACCGATTTTCGCAACTCTGTGACTCAATGGCGCCAGCAACACCGGGCGGCGCAAAGAACACACAAAAGCGAAGCGTCACTTGTAAAATGTGCAGCACAAGGCGAATTTTTACAAGGTGGTGTTGCTAAAATTAGCCGCGGCTTATCTGAATGTTAAAATTATGTGTTTGTTGTATTTTTGGGTTTTGAACTTGGCTTGTTTTTGCCCAACCGATACCACCTTGTATTAATGCACTTTAGTTCAACACCGGAACACTGACAACACCGGGTGTCGCAAAGAACCAGCAAAGAACACCCGAAACAGAAGTGTCTCTTGTAAAACGTGCAGCACAGCTAGAATTCGTCGCGGTCCATCTGAATGTGAAAATGATGGGTTTGTTGTATTTTTGGGTTTTGAACTTGGGTATACTTGAGTTTTTTCTCAACCGATATCAGCTTGTATTAATTCACTTTGGTGCAGCGTGCAGCGTGCGGCAATAAAGGAAATGAGCTTTAGCCTGTAGAGGCGCAATTGCGCCAACACACTGTGCTGATTCCGACAGTGGCGCTGGAGTAAGTGTGTCAGCGCCAAAAAATTTGCGCCGTTACCCAGGCCTAGTTCGGTCTGTGAGACAGCATGTTAGTAAGGGAAGGTTAATCCTCTTCTAACCTTTTACTACCTAATTTAGAGAAAACATTAGAAATCGAAACATTTTCGTATCGTTCTATAAACAAAATATTTGTTGGGCAGGTTTTTAATAGCGATGAAAACTTTCCAACAAACACCTATGTAGGGTAGAGAATGGTTAGAGAAACTCTAGAGAATTATAGCATTTTCAACAAATGGGGTCTTCTTTATCGATATAGCGAAAAATGTTAGATATCTAATCGTGTTCTAACGTGTTATTCTGTGGAAATATATTTAAAAAAAATATCAGTTTGAACTTTGATAACTCTTGTAAGTAGTTGGGATTTCCCAAAAGTAAGCTATGCTCAGCCCTTATACTTATTTCTGGAATTATTTTCTGGCTACTAATCTCGTTTTTCACTTAATTGTTTGCGTCGGCGTATTTCTGTCATTTAGCGAGTTCACAATTCCAAATTCATTCCACCAGCATATGGTACACAGCGAGAAGTTAAATTGAGTTTACTTTTACTAACGCATATCTGCAGATATCCCAATATGTATACTAGAACCCTGCCGGCAATAAAGGACAACGGCTTTTGAAATTATATTTTAGAAAAAGACTAGTTACATAAATAAGCCAAATAATTTCGCATTTTGCGAGCAAAAGTAATAGAATCGCTTCAGGTTTAATGCGTTTCAAACTTCATGACTTCGTGACTCTGCGAAACATTAAAATGTAGCCATATTTCGGCAGCAATTTATGTGCAGCGTTACAAGTTAAATGGCGCACGAAATTGCAAAAGCGAGTAAAATTTTTTCCGCTTCGCATCAAAATTGCCTTGGACTAAATAAATGCCAAGTTTCTTTTTTTTCGCCATTTTCAGGGCGTCATAAAGAAATGTGTGAATATGTAGTAGGTATAAATATATGCGTGCATGTAGCATTACTAAGGGTAAATTAGCACGCACATTTTTGTTAAGTTTTTTGCTTCCTTTTCCTCTTATCTCTGCCTAACTAACACTGTGTGTATGTTTGTGCATTTGCAGTGATGCAACATCACCTTGCGCTAGTTGCGCTTCACTCACTTTGGCCTAATGTCATTCCGGGCACCGCAACTCAATTAAATCCATTAGCATTTTTAGCCACAAAATGAGAAGCAACACACACACACAGTGCTGGTACAAATGTGAATGGAAAAAGTAAAGGAGTGCGTTTGTGTGTGTGCGCGCTGCACTTCCTTTGCCTAAGGTTAGCTGGCACATAAAGATTCTAGCTGCCGCCAATGTGACTGCTGTCGTTAATGTCGTTGCGGCACAACGGATGCCACCAAGGAGACAGTGTTGCAACTGCAACGACAACAACAACAACAACAACAACAACAGCAACTTTTAATGTTACTATTTGAATTATGCAAATAGAGCATTTGAGCATTTACATACATACACACTCACATACATACATACACACTTACAAAGACCTCCAAATGTACCAGCAAATGTGTTACAACTAGAGACAATGTCATCAACGTTTTTACCACCGTGTGGCACCACATGTCTTACATTCTTTTGCCATTCGAAATGTTTTCTTTTTTTTTTGTTGCCATCTTTCTTGGCTTTCGCCACCTTATCTGCCTGCCTTGTTGGCTGTTGTTTGTCTTGGCAGTGGCGGCAGTGGCAGTAACAGCAGCATGTCTCTTCCTTTATCCGTTTGCTTTCCTAATTTCACTGTATGTACATACATACTTGTCGCATGTACTGTATATGGGCGTGCCTGCCACAATGTGTTCTTGCAACACGCCAGCATGTTCGCAAAATCTTAATTACCCTGAGAATTTACATTTTACGACTCCTGAATGGCATCGTGTAAGATCTAATATTTGTCGAAACTTTGCTGCGGCATGCGGCTGCGCATGTTGCTTGCATTTTTTTTTTCTTTAGCATGCTGCAACTGCTGGATGTATGTAGAAATCACTGGCGGTGGTTTGTCTTGGAATTTAAGATTCTTATAAGACCTTTTGAGAGAAATAGAATCTTGGTTAAGATTAAATGTAAATGCTCAGACTCTTTGAAAAGAGAAAATCTCTTAACCCTAGTGTGCTCAATCAAATTAATTAACGTTGTAGTTCAACCGGGGTACCTGGGTACCCACTTATGGATTTATATCTAAAATTTGGCTGTAAGGTAGCATAATCCAGCGTATTAGATGTATATTAAGTTTTATACAAATCCAACGATAGCATTATATAGAAGGGCCTTTGTAATACAAAGCCCGGTATAAACTGTAATGTGCCAGAGCGTATAGTTGTAAATTCTGTGAAGGTTTGGTACATTAAACTGAAAAGGGAAGCCATAACAAGGACTCTATGTCTATATTTTATATTCGAGGAATATACTAGACAACTTTTAAAACAAATATGTATCATATTCAGATATCTAGCAGTTTACTTAAGTATCGATCGTTTACTTGGAACAGCCGGAAGGATTGCCGTGCACCTAAGTGCGGTTATTATAAGTGATCCGCTCGGAAATTTTTGTGTGTTTTTAGAATAGGGGCATTTTCGAAGTCTTGCAAAGCCCTTGAGCGGTGCACGTATGGTAAAAACCGGATTTCCTATGGGACAGCTTTGCCAACCGTGCATCAAGTAAGAGCTTTGCAAGACTTCGAGAATACCCCTAATATTTTTGTACGTATCCAATATCGAGTTCCAATCTTCAAGACTAGCAAGTATGATTTTATAACGCTTCGTTGAGCTAGGGATGGCATAAATTTGGTCTAGGAACAGGGTTTCGCTTTAAGATTTCCAGGTGACCGACAAGGTTGCCTTGTTTGAATTTATTTTTCCTATTAAACATGAGGGCTTGCACTGTTGCTTCCTCTTGTATTGCCACATGAGGGGGCGTAAGATTGAGCAGGGCTTCAATGCCTGCAGTGGGTACAATTATCATTGTCTCTAGTACAGATAGACATGCAATTCGATGGATTTTTAATTGAGTTAGTTGAATGATCTTTTTCATCATACGAATGTCCAATACAATATAATGTGTTTGACCAACTAAGTATAAACCCAGAAAGTCATTTTGAGATTCAGCCCCCATCTTTTTCCTAGAAGCTGTTTAGAGGTAAACAAATATGTTGTAGCTTTGTTGATAATAGAGTTGAGATGTGACTCTCAAATTAGTTTTCTATCTAGGGTTATGCCTAGAAATTTGACTTTTATGTTTAGACCATTTATGTTTAGATCTGGAAAGCATAGCATCCTTTTTGTAGTGAAAGGGATGACTGTAGTTTTCCTTCCTATACCAATTCTAAGTTATGTTTATGTCGTCCTGCATCAAGTCCCTAAAGGGCCTTTCATGGCCGCTGTTGATGACAATTGATGAATCATCAGAGTTGCCTGCGTTTTGACATCCGTTCGCATTAAGGACTTGAACTAGTTCATCAGCCAGTATAGACCACAATGGTTGAGATAACACCTCCTCCTGTGGACAACCTTTTATTGCTGAGTTACTCTGCTTCTAGGTTCCCTGCGATTGTCCTCTGGGTAAACATTTTGCATCTCTATTGGAGGGTGCCACTCCCATGGATTGTCAATATCCATGAATGAACAGAAGGCAATACCCTTTGATGCAAAACACATTTCCATTACACCTACGATAGATACCTATGATAGAGAAATACCTAAAGATTTTTATAATTTTTTTAATAATTTTGTTTGTACCATTTGAAAGCGTTGCGGTGAATATATCGCTGGCCCCGGAGATTTGTAGGGCTTAAACGTCCTTATGGCCAGGTTTATTTTTACAAAGTTTACTATCTTATTAATTACTGGGTTGAAGGCTCTTCGTTGTACGGCGTTACCATACTAGGGTTTCCCCGAACGTGTTTGCAGGATATCCATTCGATTCCTTTAGAGTTCATTTGACTCCACCCTTATAGGAAGAGACGTTTGGATGCTAGCAGTAGCTGGAATATCGCTTAGATCAGTGTAGTCGACAAACGGCTGGCGTACTTTGTTGGACCGACCAAAATCGCTTAGGCGGATACAGCGCCAATCAACAAGAAGCAGAATATTCACGAGTTTCACTACGAAAAGGGTGTTAGGAAAATATGCATTTAACTGAAAATTTAATGCACTACCCCCTTTCCTGTCGTAAATTATGGTAGAGTTGGGCCAAACTTCTCCTCCAACACCTCCTGGTGTTCACAAGAAATGCCACCTCCATAAGGCATAATTCATGTCATATCTACTACGTACATCACTTAAAGAGTCTACAAATTTGCAGATGTCATTACAATCATTAAAAGCAGTAATTTTTTCACTGCATTTCACTTTTCATTTTTCATACCAATCTCATTCATAAACGGTTGCCTTCTAGCTGAACACTTAGCCGGCAATTACCGCCCAACGTGCCCGACATGTTTGCCACAATTTAAGCAACAACAAAACTGTGTAAGTGTATACGTGCAAGAGTAAATAAAAAGCCTTCCTTAAGGCACCCTCGTGTGTTTCACAATCTGAGATAAGAATGACTAAGAGACTCAACAACGCCTATTTAGCATGGCAGGAAGCACACCTCCCATGTATGTATGTATATTGCAAATGTACATACAAACAGATTTGAATGTGACTACTTCTGTTGCTGGCTTATCGCTTAATTAGCCGAGCAAAAAAGGTGAACAATCTCTGAAAAACGCATGCAAGTGAGCAGATAGTCCAAACATAGACACATACATAAATATGTACATATAAGTACCCTGCAGTGAAAAATTATCAATTGACAAAAATAAAAAATAAAAACGTGTAGCTAGCTTTTTTGCGTGTTTTCCATAAATATCTCACCTTTACTTAGCTATGACAAAACCAACTTAAAGGAAGTAGTAAACTCATGCAGACATAATCGGCTGTTTGTATCCTTTTAGCATGTTTCTTCTTTAATATTCTCATACAAAAATTACTTCGAACATACTTTTTTCTGGACTTCACGGATAATTTTTCCAGCCCAGAATAGATAAAATGTAAACCGAAATTTTGTATAATCATTTTGATGTTATGTTATGTTATGTTATGTTATGTTATGTTATGTTACCGAGAAACGTTGTTTTTGTTTTACTATATAATTCATGGGAAAATTGGTTCCAATGCAATTCGCAATAAGTGCGAATATTTCATGTAACAATACAGATAACGCTAAAAATGCTTTCCATTTCAAGACAACCGAACAGGTATGGGCATTATTCGAGTTATGTTTTTTGTTGGTCCAAATAATGGGAACCATATTTTTTTTTGTCGAAAAAACTTGTTGCGCGACTTATAAGTTATTTTGTTTATGTTAGATAAAAATCAAATTGTTATAACTCTGCTAAAAATAATTGATGTAAACCATTTTTTCACTCAAATGTTAGTAATTGTTGCTACTTCAAGATATATCTAATAGTAAAATTATTGAGTTTTATTTTTCAAAAATTTTTCTTTATGTTTATGACAAATTTTTTTGAATAAAATTTTGCAAAAATTATGTTTTTTTTTTTTGTTTCATACTTTTTCACAATAAAATTGCTACTTTGCAGTACAATCGAGCTGAATCCGTAGCAGCTAAATATTTTTTGGGAGATATGATTTTTAGTAAAAATATGCTAAACCATTTTAAATACATTGCGAAACACGTCAGACACCTAGGGCTTATATCTCCCAATTTTTCAAGGTCACTAATGAAAAGAAACCTCAGAAAACACTATCTGCTCCTCGATAATGCCGGACTGTTACAGAGAATATGGATAACTATCTCCTCCTTTTCATAATTTTTGCATCTATGGTAAGGCACTTTGAGCCGTTCTGTGTATTTACTTGTAGAGCGCCAATTGTTTGCAACCTTTTACGATCCCACTTAGGCAGAGTTGGCCTAGAAATTCGAAAGATCGTAGGTTGCATCGATCTCTTGATCGCGCGGATATATATAAATTATTTTGCCCTACTTGAACGAAATTTTAAATCAATTCACATTTATTATTATACAGGTGTGCGGATAGGATGGAACGAGTAAATGTACCTTATGTGTTACTATTTTTTATTGCATAAAAATTCCTAAAACATATATGATTTTCCTAAACAATAACTTATTGAGGTGGCAGAGTCAATTGGGCAATTTACGAAAAATATAAACGTAAATAAACACAGCTTATGTCAAAAAATTTCAAACTGAAACTACCTTCTTCTTTGTATCATGGGCAGCATAATTATTTAACATTAAAAATGAAATAACTGCACCTGTAAGAAACTTAAAAAATGAAGTAAATTGTTTCTTATTGATATTTTATATAAGTTGACACCTAATGCAGGAATATCCACAAATAGACAGCCCTGGTGTAAACAGATTAAGGTAACATTTAATCTAACATCGCTTCCTGCAGGGTAGCTTTGCTCGTTAACTACTTTGCACTGATTTCTCATTTATGAAGTATCTGCAAAAAAAAAAAAAAATGAAATTGCATTGCGTCTTGCTTACCTACTTCCATACTAGCATATATGGTGTATGCATTTATGCCTTTTTATTTTGTATATTACAGTTCCAGTCCAGTTGCAAAGGCTATGTGAACCATTAACAAACCAACAAGAACAAAGAATACCAAGCATCAACTGTTGATGTAAATTTGAAGTCGACCGAACGAAACGATAGAACGAGGGGCGGACAGAACGTTAACAAAAAGCGGTGCAAAACGTACGCAATTACAAGTTCCCACCGCCACCCCAACTTATTCGAGCACAGCTGCCAGTGCTAGTGCAGCAACGACCACAATTGCACAATTGCTTGTTGGACTAGAGTTTTGAAATTGTGTGCGCGTGTGTGAAGAGCAGCAGAAGCAAAAAGGAAAACAAGAAAACAGCGTTGCTCTCGTTTTCCATTCCGGACAACAGGTGAGTTTAATTATTCGCAGACCTTTCAGTTATGTTACGAATTGTTGTTGATTTTTGCAATTTTTACCATATGCATTTGAAGTTGCGCGCTATGTTTTCATTGCTGGGTTGGGGTTTGAGGCTATTTGTCGAAGTGTAAATGCCGATTTTCATTTTGCGCATTTCGTATATTTTCTTCATTTTGTGTTGAAAAAAGCTGGGCGCTACACACCAGTATTAAGGTCAGCAATACGACCAGTGCAAATACATATTTTGCAGCCGCGTTTCTAATTAAGCGCCGAATTAAGTAATGTACATTTTTGGGAGCATTTACTTGTCAGTTTTTTGTTTCATTTTCAGTTAGTAAGTTTAAGAAATAATAACAAAAATGTATTACAAAAAAAAAACAGTAAGAAATGCGCTTGTTTTATTAAATTCGTTTGCACACTTCACCTAAAATATAAAATATATATTGCCTGCTAAGACTGCGCCACCTGAATCAGGAAAATTTCTGGCGGAAAATCCTGCTTGAAAATGTGTATGAAAATACTTTGGACATTTCACTTTATTAAAATTAAAATAAAATGTTGTTAATTTTCATCTGCGATGTGAAACGTGCATGTTATTAAATTGAATATTTAAGTCTAAATGGAATTTGGGTCAGCAGTGCGGGTCAGGTAGTTATGCGACTTAAAAAAGTTTTTAACAGGAAACTACATCCTTTCGGCTGAAGAAAAACAAACAATCTGTACTGTCTTATTCAATAAGAAAGCAATCCGAATGGGTCTGGTGGTAAACGAGTACAAGACGAGGTATTTCCTGTCATCAAATAAACATCAAAGTATTGCCTTCTTGGAGCCGCTAACATGGACAATTTAAATGTAGATAAAGTGGACCGTTTAGCTTATGAAGGAACCAGTATTAACACCAATAATAATGTCAGCCTTCAAACGATGCTGGTAACAGAGAAGAGGAAGGCTTCCTCTGGCGTACTTTGGTGGACTCGACAAAAATAAAATCTCTTAGTTGGTTACAGTGTAAAAAAAAAATAAATAGGAAATTACTTCCGCTTTGTGATTGTCACACTTATTTAAATAAAACTCCAGAGAGTTTTTCTCGTATTTTTTTTACTGTACGTTATTTTAGACTAGATGTTTAGACTTTTTGTCTATTTTTGTTATTTATAACCCTATTTCAAATTGTGACATAGCGTGAACATAAGTTTGTCGACCGAGTAGCTTAGACAGACAGGCAAGTAATCACGCGCATGCGTTTTGCCGTTGATTTTGAAATACAACTACTTGGCTGACAGTCTAAATTGCTGGCATGCCATGGCGTATGAGTTACTTCTTCAGGCTCAACATTTCAACATTTAGAAATTTTAGGTTCCCTGCAGAAAACAATCACACAGCCTAACAAAAATGGAAAAACAAATTTGGGGTGGCAAGGGTTAAAGCTGTTTTTGATAGACTTTTTGGTGCTGATTAAGAATCCGTAAATAAAAAGTTTCCACCAGCTACAGATGTTGAGAAAAAAGAGGCAAAAAACGCGTTTTTGCAATATTTGAGAAGCTCTAGAAGATAAAACAAAAGGTTAAAGGATTAAATTAAGGCTGGGATTTTCGACTACAATCCCTGAAAATAACGTCCCTGCACCTTGATCGGATGATAAGTTATAGTCATTTATTAAAGAGTGATCTTGGAATTCCTTTTTTGTTTTTAATAGTTAAATTTTCCAGTATTAAAGTAGTTAGTTAAAAGTTAGTTGAGACCTAATGTAGAGAAAACCAGTTCTAACTTTCTTGCGGTCATCGCTCTTCAAAATTAGTTAGTTACGGCCGAAGGAAATCAGTACAAAGTTACAACTATTAGACCGCTGGGTAATTTAGTTACAAACTTGCCCTATTCCCTGCAGGGTTACTATTCTGTTTCTGTTATTTAATTTACTCGTACGCCTTCATTTTAAAAGCTATTTTCATTTGTATTCAAACAATTTTTGAGTGATATGTGTTTGAATGACTTTGTTTAATTAATGATGAAGTGAGAATATCGAATGAATGTTTAAATTGAGTGAATGAACGGATTGAAGCAACCTAGCATTGGATTTACTATTAGTTTAGATGATATTTATAGTGATATACAGTAGAAGGATATAAAATTTAATTGAAGTAAGTAATATGTTGGAATCACACATTGAACAGCACGTTCAATGACTACAGGTTGGTCACTCGATGTAGGAATTTTTGAAATTTAACTAAAACAATTTTACAAAAATGTTTTATTTTATGAAGAGCAAACTTCTGTTTAGTGCGGTAGAAAGTGATTTATTATTAATAAGCTTAGCAGACACTCTAAGTCGATGAGATTCTTGAAAGATGTTTTGTGCTCAAATATATATTTTCAAGGTTATATCACTACAGTCGAGTGTAAAATAACAAAGTTAGGAAAAAATTTAGGTTTTGGCTGTTTTTAAGACTCAGCTAGGAAGAAAGTTTTATAAACCCACAAACCCCTATCAAAGTAGACTTTCAAAATGAAGGTTATGATATAAAACTCGTTATTTTTTCAGCACCAATGTACGTAAATAGACGTATATTTTGGTACTGAGGATATCTGTCGAGATTTCCAACAATGGACCATTTAGGTCAGGGAATTTACTTACAATATTTTCTTCTAATTTTAAAACATTGCCACAACACAGTGGTTTCTCTCATTTAGCACACTAAGAATATGTATTTTCACTATCTTGCAATAAATAATTGCCAAGATACGAGTTGTCGTTTTGTTAATTCTGGCTCTGTGGCTGTTGTTTTTCGCAATCAGCTTGGCGATATATCAAAATTATGTACCTGGCAAGTTTTTCTGGTCGCTCAGCAGCCAACATGTTTAAACTCTCAAATTTCTCATTATGAAATTCAGTTTGAGAGAAAATATCAGGCAGTCGACCACTACAGTTAACGTAAATTTATGATTTTTTATTAAATGATGGCATCAGCGTACTTGATATGGCAATAGCTTAAGCATTAAAAACACACCCAACTCTTGTTCAGGTTAAGCGCCAATTTTGCCTTTAACTGACATTTTATATGAAGATAAAAATATCTATGTACATGTACATGTTTAAGTATTTTCTCCCTACCGTCAACAGTTCTCATTAACTTTATAGCGAAAAAGGTGTGAGTTAACTGCAATGTTGTAGCAAGAAAGCGTTTATATTACGAGGGCAGTTTGATAACTCCGCACCTTTGTTTTTTTTTGTTTTTCGCTACCTTAAACTTAACACTGCTACTGTCAGCTTTCCTATGTTATTGACTATTGTCAAATTTAGAGCAAGCTTATCATTAAGCGCGTGTTTGGTAGCAATGGAAAGCGGGCAAACTCGTTTATTTCGAAGAGAATTAAAAGTAAGACATTCTGAGCTGACAAGTGCTTAATTTGGGCTATGAAAAGCTATGCTAAGCAGAATTTTTTTCGATTTATACCCCACTTAATATTTCGTACTCTTCTAAATCAAAATAAAAGTGTTTAATGGTAAAAGATTTTGGACGAATAAGAAAGTCGAGAACTTTGATTTATCTTTGATTTATCGTACGACCTTCGTTTGTACGTACATACATGTCTATGTATATTGTACATTTAGGTTACATACTCTACATATAGCAGTTGAAGTCACTTTGAAATGCGCGCATACATCAATCTACAAGTTTGTATGTATGTATATGTGTATTGTCGTAAAGATAAAAGCTACTCGTAAAATTCATTTATGATGCGTGCAGCATAAAAAACTCCCGGCACCACATCGCCTTTAAAGGTGGAAAAAACAAGAAAACATCGATGGCACTATCGATGCATTGATGTTTTTGCATTTTCGTTAGACATCGATGGTTGATGGCGACTATCGATGTTTCTTTTGTACACCTCTGCGCATGTAAAATGAAATAAAATTAGCTTCTTTCTAAACAAAAATCAAAATAAGTTGGACATCGAAAAGCTATCGGTTTGATCTGAGATAATTTTATAATTACAGATTAACGAGCGACGAATTTTGTATGGCTAATATCTTTTTCTAATTACAGATTAGGCAGTTAAACTCGGAAATGAGGATAATCTACTTGTATTAGCGCAAAATCCAATGACAATGTAATATGAAAGACGAATTGATCCACCAGATGGCGCAGGTTTAGAGTTGTTTGAAAAACCCATTTTTATGGTCCGATATGGTTCAAATTTGCAATGCATACATATATATTACCTGCATGGAAGGAAATAAATCCACAAAATACATTTTTGATTTATTTTATTTCATAGCCAAAATTAAGTTCACACTTTAAGCTACTCGCGGCCTTTTGACATAATTTTTAAGGGGTTATATGTATGTCAAAAACGCTACAACTAACTTAAGGTACCAACTTAAGCTCCATTTTGAACGCCTTATTTTTTCACAACAATCGATTTCAAATCGATGTATTGCTTTAAAACATCAAAAATATCGATGGTAGCAAACATCGGAATTTCTCCACCTCTAAACGCCACTGGCACATGCAGACGTCATTTCGTATATATGTACGTACATTTATTTATACATATATATGCTTTTAGGTATGAATGTATGTACTGAATGAAGAATGCCGCTTGTAAAGGCAACTGAAGCTCTGCGAATATTCACATATGAAGATTGGTTTATGTGTTTGCGCTTTCCTTTAATGCTCTTCTTCTGACTGTTGTTAATCATTCATTTCACCCATTTTAACGTAATTGCGGCGCTCAATAATTGGAAATGCAATATTTTCCAATTTTCTTGCTACCATAAATCTGTAATTTTTTTCATTTTGTGTATGCAACTCATCTCATTGTGTGGGCTACTCATTCAATTTTATGATTTTAATGAGGAAAAGCATTTAAAAGTCAAAACCTCAAGAACGCAAAAAGACCTCGAAGTCTACCATATCCATGGGTTGAAAAACATTTGCAAAATATGCATTCACGTACCTACAAGCATACCTACGTATACAAGGCTCTATATATTAAATAGGGAAGGAGCTATAAATTTATCTATAATATTCTTTTAATTTACGTTTAGCTTTTGTTTTCTCTCTCAGCTAATTGAAAAATCGAATAAGGTGCTTTTTGATCAGAAAACCGTTAAAAGAATTTCGAAGATATAGATACATTTTTTTTTTGAAATTGGTAAACATTTAATGGTTATGTAGCTTGTATCTGATATGCAGAGAATAGCTTTTTGACGGAATTGTTGTAAAATAAATAGGTATATGAAATACATAAGTATCCGTCGCAATATATTTGTTTATTTCTTAACGACAATTAGCAGGGTTGCCACCTGTTTGAAAAGTCTCATTTAGCTTACTTATATACAAGTGTAGTAGTTAGTAGTGCGAGCTATGAAGGTTATGAACTGATCCTTTTTTTTTAGCTGGCGACTTTTTTTGTTTTTAAGCTCAAAACAAAGTTGGATTAAAACCTTCTCAAACAACAGTCGTTTGACACCAATTCCGAAATATTTTATTTACTTATTTTATCGTTTACTACAGAAAGTTGGCGTCGACAGCCACATGTTCCACTATTATTGCCCTACATATTTCAATAAATTTATATAAAACCTTAATAATTTATACACCTTCCTCAAGCCCGTCCATTGGTGAAACCCGTTCTAAAATCCGATAGGTAATTTTTAAGTTTAACGCATTGAGGCAGACAAACAAATGCGTTAGGGTGCTTCATTTCATAAAACGCATAAATGTATATTATGTATCTACTAATTTTAGAATCCTTCTTTAATAGAATACAAAGAAAAGAACCGCTTTAAAAAGTTACTTGTGCTCATTGGATTTAATTTACTTAGCGGCCGTGAAGTTGGTAATTAGTTTCTCGAAATGCTTCACTGAGTTAGATAAGTTATGAAATTTTAGTAAACGCCAGACAGTTGCTTTTCATGCGTCAATAACACAACCAGACGCACCAAAAAGTCAGCACTACACCTGGAGGAATTCAAAAACAAGGCAATAAGAGTTGGGATGAAATAAAAGTTTTCCTTTACTTTACTTTGTGTTCACTTACAATTGTTTAAATTTATAAACGCCAATAATACGTATTTGTATGTACATACTTATATACAATAATATAGAGTTATGTACATGCTAGAGTGTACATATTTAATAAAGCAGCAACTAAGCTGGTTTCGCATCGGATTTACCCACTGTTGTGCTACTTATCACAGCCCGCCATACTAGAACATCTAACCAAATGGGCATAAGGCAGAGATATACAGAAAATGATGCTGCCTTCGTTAGTGAATACATATTTTTCATTAGTTTACAAAACTTTGCCATTTGATTTTCCACTTGATTTAATTACTTGAATAAAACTGTAAAATTACTTCCGAGCGCACAAATCAAACGAAAACGAAGTTCGTTGCTCTGCATCGCTGATGAAGCTTAAAAGTGTTGCGTTAGCAGCACTCAGCAGTCTGCAAGCTGCCAAAAATCGGAAAAGGTGTACGCGAAAGCAACCACAAAATCTATGGCACGCGTTTGCTTTGTAACTTTTCCAACCACAAGTCCCGAATAATGGCGGATTAACATACCACATGCGTGGCTTACCAGACGTCAGGGATTTCCGACTCAGCAGTTACGTATGTACGTACATATACGTACAAGCATATAAAGGCCACAATGCGCTTATGCCATTTACAACATACATACATATATACATTTTCATATGTGTATATATTACATAGTGCGTATATAGTAGATATATAGGTTTTATATAAGCCACACGAAATAAGCAAAGATGGGTGGAATATGCGAGCCGGAAAGGCGGCATAAATTATAAGCGTACAAGTGTTGGCTAAGTAAAGTGATACTTATGTAGATAGATGCCAGTTCTGTGGCTAAACAAACATACACAGATACTTAGATAAATAAATAGTCGGTTAACATTCACTCCATGTAATAACATACTTGCGAAGTGACTGACTGCATTGTAGGGGAACTTGGGAAGTGCTGCGGTTATGGTGTCTAATGAGTGGGTTGATGGCTGCCGGGGCGGGGCAGAACGGGGCGGGCCGGGGCAGGGCGTATGAGGCGTGCCGCGAAATCTTCACTGACATGTTTTGTTATCTATTTGGATTTATTTACATAACCTGCGGCCTAGTGTTGTCACACAAGCGCATTCACATGCATTTGCACATGTCGATTTAACTCCGCTGCCTGCTTTCTCGCCTTTGGGGCTTCGCTATTAAATAACCTTGCCAACCATGTTTGTATATACAGCTGTATTTAATGTGCATTAGCAGCTTTAAATAGAAATTAGGAAACAAGCAGTTTGATAATTCAATTATTATTTGAGGGACAATATTGTTTATGTAAATGGTATACATTTATAATTAATTTGTGAATTTGCAAAAGAAAAAGGGGACTGCTTAAAAGTTTTTACAAAAGAAAATATCGCTAGTTTAGAGTGAAAATTTGCTAGGTCCAATTTTTATAAAATCTCATATTTTGATATAGGAAGCAAGAGCTATTAAGAGTGCATCGTTTCGAAAAGGATTAAGGTACTTGTTTTATTTTTTCTCGTTTACATTCAGTTAAAGGATAATTTGCTAAGTCTAAAAGAGGCACCGAAAATCCGACAAAACCAAAATAATAAAAAATCAGTTAATAAAGATCGAATCCTTCCTATTTGTATGGAGTTTTGCTTTTCTTTAAACACGCAAAATGTTGTATTCAAAGATTTGCGAAATAATTGAAGGAAATGGCCATAAGAAGTTTTTTTCCTCTCCTGTAAAATTAAAGAAATGGGATTTAGCGACTTTGCACTCCAAGTTGGCGATATGTATTTCCCTATAGACATTTAAACTTCCACCTAGCCCGATGAGTCCAGCTTTTAAGCTGTGTTTGCAGAACGTTAAAGGTATGTTCGCTTCCTGAACAGAACTTTACAGAATATTTCGATACTTTATTTGCCAACATGCAGACGCAAGAATGTCCTTTTGTCCAGGTACTCATGCAAGAAACACTTAGATGCCAGCAGTTTGAAAATACTTTGCAAGAATATTCCTATTTTGGACGTTAGTCTGTTGGATTTTAGATATTTAATAGCAGATGTATGCCAGAATATAAGTGCATATAGTGATATGCCATTTCGTAAGATACGAAAAACGCTACAGTGTTCTAGTAAGCAAAGACCGAGGTAATCTAGTTTTGGAACAGCTCCACCTTTTTCAATTATTACAATTATTACTTTTTGACAAAGTCTACATTTACTGGGCTAGTTCTTGAATGAATTTTTTCGTAAGAGCACAAGTAATTTTTAAGCAAAAAATACAACAGTTTTTAATGGTTATATAAATATTTTGGAGTACCGTTAGCTTCTTCAAGATCCATAGTGCCAAATCCGGGTAGAACCACTTAAAATGCCAACTTTGCGATGAAAAAAATATCGAAAACGGTTTCACGCGTTCCAAAGATCCGACAAATTGATAACCTCCACCTTTTTTGAAGACTTCTAAAAAATCAAATTACATACTTTCCCTAATAAATCTTTACGGATTTGTTCAAATGCAAAACATCTTGTTCTCTTTTGCTTAAATGTTTAACTTTACTACAACTTGCAAGCAAGTCTACTAGGCAGAGAAAGCTTCTGTAAGAAATTTAGTTCAAACACCAAGTTCTGCTTCTGGATAAGACCATAGTGTATTTGTTATCTTTTATAGAGGTTTTGTGCAAATACTAAATAACCTTACCGAAAAACTCTCCAATTAATGTATACATATATCTTATAAGGCCCAAATTTAAATGGAAAAACCGCGTATGCCTGTGTTTAATTTTCTTCGTTTTTACTACTAAACTTCTGCCGTTGGTCCAATTGTTCATAGGCGCCCTGACATTGTCGTTGTTCACCGGCGGGTGTCGAGTCTATAGATCTTCACACAAAGGGATCATTACCCATATGAAAGACATATCCCAGTCAGCACAGTCGTATGTCATTAACAGGCTCGTGCAGTTCCACATTACATTTGCTTTGGTAACCATCACCTGTAAATAATAGATATAATACGTAGGATCTCAAAAAACAATTAAAACTATTTTATTTATCACACATGACAACACTGATTTTGGTGCGGCAAATGTTAAAGCCGTTTTTGATAGAACTTTTTGTGTTGACTACGTATTCGTAAGTATAAACTTTCCATCAGCTACCATCGCTTTTTTGCAATACTTGAGAAGCTCTAGCAAAGAACCAAAATGTGAAAGAACCTCCACTTAAGCTTAAATTAAAGTTAGAACTCTCGACTGCCATCCCTGTACCTTGACCTTATAATCACTTATAGTAATTTATTGAACAATAAAATAATACTGTAAGATTGTGCTTTGAAAAAAAAAATTATCATTGTGCCACAACCAGATTTTGCTGTTCAATGAATGACCTTAGTTTCAAGGTGCAGAGCTGGTGTTTTCAGGGATTTTAGATGAATGTTCAAGCTTTAATTTAAGTCTAAGTGGAAGTTTCTATCAACATCTATTTTTGTATTCTCTAGAACTTCTCAAATATTGCATAAAACGCGATTTTTTGACTTGATCCCGTTTATCTCAGAATCTGGAGCTGATGATGGAAACTATATACTTACGAACTCGTAAGGAGCACAAATAAGTCTATCAAAATTAGCTTTAACATTTGCCGCAGAAAAACTTTTTTGCTTATTAATCAAATTTTCATTCAATGCCCGTGCAATAAAAATTTGCCAGTTTTTTGCCTTTTTATTTTTCCAATCGTTTTTTCTTCTTTTTCACTCAATAAAAAAATCAAATAAATTTCATTGGTGTTTATGCGAATCAATTAGTTGCCAAGAACAAAAAAACTTATTTAACTATTAACTTAAAATGGCCAAATTAGTACTCCGGCGAAAAAAAGCCTTGAAATAAAAACAAATAATAAATATTAAATAACATCAAAACGCTCATTAATAATTGCCTATTTTCAATTAAATGCACATTTACATTGTATGTATGTATGTACGTAATACGATTACATACTTAAATAGGTGTATATTATTTAGTGTAAATTAAAACGTTGACAAATCTCTCATCCGCGCTTATCTGTTATTTTTGAATTTCCCTTTAATTTATATTTAATTTTAGTTTTATTTTTTCCAAGTTGATGTGTGCGAGACACTTACTTAATCAGATAAAAATTAAAATTGAAGTTATTATTTATAACTAAAAATGAAAATCGTTAACGAGTCGCACTAAGTTGACATTTGTGGTTTTTGCGATGTGACAAATTAATTGCTTCGTTTTAGTTATTGTGGCTAGTAAAGTAATCAGTGGTAATCAATGTGTATAGGGTGCTTGCTGACGCATTTAAGTAATCCTTTAAAGATATCTATATATATGCACGGCAAGCTCAGTGCTAGTATAAAAAAAATCCACAGGATGCATTTTTTCTTAAAAATTCTAACATATGTACATTAGAGTGTACCAGAAACTAAGGAACAATTTTTTTTCTGCGAAATTCGATACGCATAATCTCTAAGTTTTTTCTTTTGATCTTACGTATAAATAAAGTTTTATTTGTACATTTACTAATTTTTGGCAGAGGGCTGTTAGCTGAGTGGCTTTTAATGACAGCTAGTAAGGAGATAGTTGGTGTAGTGTGGACGAAAGTATGACTGTTGGTTAGTGTAGTGTAGTGTAGTGTAGTGTAGTGTGGGGAGAATAACAATAGTGAATAAGTAAGAGTTTCACCGATTGCAATACAATGCTTGGTCCAATGTGATCTTAGAGAGCCTAGACAGTGACTCTACTTCCAGCAACTGCCTATTCGGGTGTTTTCTGTTAGCAGCCGAACTACTTGGTGAGCATAAATATTTACAAATTTACACCCTGATTGGTAGCACTGAGGCACAGCAATGACGTGTTGGTGTTCAGACGAAATGGGAAGGCATCTATTTGTTTTATTTTGAGAGGTCTGCAGCTTCATAATCTCCATCTTACAGGTCGCTGGTGTACAAAAATACGCCGCATAAATTACTTAGGACCGGCGGCCAATTACTTGTATAGTGTTAGCTTCATAATATCGTGGTCCCACAGCAATACAACTTCATATATGTGCTCATACATATACATATATATCCATGTTATTTACGTCAAAAGGAAAGAACTTAAAGGGTAAGCGTATCGAGTTTCGAGAAAAAAAAATGACAGCGACACCCTAATGTAGACATATACTATAAACATACATTCATATAAAAGATATACGAAAAAAATTTCAGAACTTTTATATGATACAAAATGCTACAATGTCTACTTTCCGCTCACTACATATTTTCAGTTCCCCCATTTTGGATTCATTTTTACTCTGCACTGCAACATACATACATATATCCACTGAAGCCACAGCAAAATTGTATTTAAAAAATTGTACAAGTCAATAGAGTATCTCATTTATTCATGTGCGCAAACATGATTTAAGTCAATGCGACATATTATAATAAATTATTCAAATGTCAAATAAAATCAGCATGAATAAATTATGGCTTATTTCATTTGAGTTTGACACTAACATACACACAAATATATTTATTATTAAGTGAGTAAATTATTTGCACACACCCATGCATCCAAAGACAATAAGCAAGTTTATATATACATAACTATGTAAGTATGTATGTATGTAAGTGCAAATGCGTCCTTACTGCTCACCCTTACCCGCAGTCCACCTTCTGGTATCACTTTTTGTCGCCATTTAGACTGTCGAATCGGTTTTATCATCACAAAGTACAAATACTTACCAAGCGAAAGTGCATTTGAAAACGTGAAAAGAACATTTAAAATACAGATATCAGCAACAAATAGGACGACATTTAGTAATATATTCACTGGAGACCTGAACGACGCGCCGACATGATGGTGTTGCGCCAAGTGCGGCATATGTACGGTGACATCAAAAGCATTCAGGCAAATTCACTTTTCTACACATGGGCATTCATGAAGATCCATATGTACCCCATACATACATGTCCACACAACCCGGATGTAAAACGCGAGACAGACGGGCATGCTTATGCAGATAAAGTAGCAAACACAATGCGCATAACTAATAATTTTGGCCTGACAGACGAGAGTATTGGGGATTTACGAGCCGCAGGATCGAGTCCCACGGCCAGTAGAATTTTCATTTATTTCATTTTTATTCTTTTTTTATAAGTTCTATATTTTTCAGTTAGTTATTGTTGACTTCTTAATAAAATTCAATTCTAAAAAAAAACGGTCGAGGAAACTTTAATTTTTCACCAATATACTATTTTTCATCAATGCTATGCATACACCTACAGTAAAGTCCGACGCTCTTCGAATAAGGTTTGAAAATACTGTATCGAAACCAGATTATGGTAAAAAAACCGACTGATCGGTACGTATTTTTGGCTTAATGAGTTAATTTTAAAATATCGAAATATACTCAAAATAAATTCGATAGCCGGATATCAGAACATGTTTTTAGAAACTGTTCCTCTTAGATTAAAATCCCAGCGGTAACCCAGAGAAATGCCAGAAACGTGAAGTGCTTTTGAATGAATCAGAGACGACGAAATGGCGCCATTACTTTTAAATAATTCGTTTTGGAGTTAAACTGTTTTTGTAAAACCATTTAAGCTGCCAAGAGCAGAAATTACTCAACTTTCCAATACCTAGACAATTCTTCCATTTAGACCTTAGTGTCGTTCACTACTGGGATGTCATCCCGAAATGCCACAGCAATCTGTGATTGTGGAAGAATTAATAGAAAACCATACATATCTACATACATATATGTACATAAGTATGTAGCTATTCTAGCGAGACCGGATGGCGGCAGATCGAGAGAGTGAGGTTGTTAGGTTGTTTGCTGGTATCGTTATTAATATTTGATTAAACGCTTAACAAGTCCCTATGGTTTATTTGCAACCGCACACTAATAGGTCACAAGAGGCAAACGTTAGAGAGTCAGATAAGAGATAGCAGCTACGTGCACACATACAAGTCATAGACCACCGATGTGCCGCAGCTGATAGTTTCACGCGAGCAAAAGTAAAAACACACAGACATGCGATGGGTTTTTGTCATCAACGTCGAACGCCAAGTGTCGCCTGCTGTAAGCCTCTCAGGGAGTTCAATGATTTTTCATTGCGGTCATGTTATTTTGCTCCTGTTGCTCTACATATTCTGACTACGGTACAGTGGCGCCCATCATGCCTATTTCATATGCTTTTTATTCACGAAAGCTAAGTCTTGTCCCATGACATCGTCGCAGATTGTTTTTATATGCAATTGTTGTGACAAAGTGATAACTAAGTATTGCAAGTGTTAAACTTGTAGATGAAAAAGTGTGTACGTTTATAGTATTTCGTGGTAATTTTTTCGTACACGAATTCGGAATTTTGCGTGGGTATATCTACAAAGTATTTTGATAGCCGAGCGCACCTTTCCACAAGGGTATTATAACTTGGTTCACATAACGGTTGTTTATAACAGCCAAAACGGATCGATATAGATATAGGCAAATGATCTCAGAATGAAAAAATAAATCGATAAAGCGATGACTGTCCGCCAGTCCGTCCGTCTGTCCGTCTGTACACATGATAACTCGAGTAAAAATTGAGATATCTTAACGAAACTTGGCATGTGAATTTCTTTTTAGCGTAGAATGGATGGTTTTGAAAATGGGCAAAATCGGAGAATAACCACGCCTACCTCCCTATAACGGTATTTTTCAGAAACACGAAAACTGCAATATTTTAGTAACTAGTAGTCCCGGTATTTTAGAGAATGAAGCTAATTTATTCAAAATTTTGTTTGCAATAATTCTCTAGCAAGAAATACGTTTATGATAAAATTTTGCTAAATGGGTATAGCCATTCGTTCAAATTTGTACCGAACTCGATGTGGTTATTGTGCTTGCCACTTTAAAGCAAAACGTTAAACATTACTAACATCGCACTAAAATTAGGCCCACTTTCCATATAACGGTAAATTACAGAAATGCTTGAAACTTCGAAATTTCGAAAATTAAGGAAGCTAATTTACTCAAAATTTATGCTAACAACAATCCCTTGGAAAGAAGTAACATTATTATGGAATTTTGGAAAATGAACATGATACCGCCCACATGTACATAACTATATACGTTTATCTCGTTATGTCTAACTGAATGTTCTATCGAAGTTTAGTGTTACACCTGTAAGCAGCAACTTGCCACATGCACGAATATGCAGCATGCACTTAAAGTATCAAAATTATCTATTATCTTACTTTTCACCTGATATTTTTATTGCTTTCTCATGTGGCAGCTGGTAGATTGGCGTTGGTGTTTCTTGCTTCTATTGATGCCAGTCGCCATATCGCGTGCCGCATGCCAGAGATGAGCTCATATGATATGTAATGGAAGATTTTACATGCAGCAGAAGAAATTGCATTGTGTCTACTAGGAAAAATAGGTTTGCGCCACAACATATTTACCTACAAACATTACATATGTGTGTATTAGTTTGCAGCTGGTACTTTGCTGTTCACTTAAATGGCATATAATTAACAAGAGCAAAAAGAGTGTCAAAACTTTTAGAATGTTTAAGCAGAAATTTTCTAGCAGAATTTTCTAGAATGTTTAAGCAAAAATTTTCTAATCATACAAAGTTTTGCGCTTATAGATACTTTCGATGAATTTACTAGCATCTTCGTTGTGTACTTTCCAAAAGTCTTCTGCTAGCTCTTAAGTTTTACGGAGACTGTACATCAATTTTTTTATGATTTCGAAATCAAAAGCATATTATTAAAACAAAATTTTTATTCCACTTGTGTGAACAACCAGTACCAATGTTTTTTTTTTGTATGGGGAGTAATTCACTCTAATGTACATATGTATATAAAAATAGCAAAATCATTTGAAAAAAATATACATTTATCGCATAACATTACTTTCATATTTAGATTCTAACTCGACTTCGGAAATCGTAATCAAAACAAATTTTGGTTTACATTTTGCGAACATTAAGGATGCTTAGAGAATGACTAACGCTTGGAATATTCAGTAAATTACATTATTACTTATTTACTACTCAGGATTTTCTAAGTTAAAATATCCTTAACGCAATGAATTTTAAATAATCACATTTTATACAACAATAAAAAGTTCCGAAACTCGGACACTTCGTTTTCTGGTACTAACTAATCCATTAAAATGGTAACTTTCAGCCCCCCAAAAAAAATCGCATTTTTCTTGCCAGCCAATGAACTCTTCGCCCCAAACAAATTTATTATAACATAAAACTTTGCTAACGTCATCGATGCAGTGATAACCGACATGCAGAGAAGGGCAAGCGTCCACATTTTCTACACAAGAACCGCAGTCACTAACGAAAAACTTCTTTATCTTGACGCAGCAGAATTTTAGCAGAACGCAACGAAAAAAACTAAAAATAAATCAGAAAAGATGAAAGCACATACGTACACATACGCGTACTCGAGTGATCAGGGCGAGAGCAAACAAATTTTGTTTGCAATAAATTTCTGTCCAGTTTTATCTAAATGCGACGGTGAAAGACGAACTGCTAGAGGAAGTTTTTATTTTCATAAATGTCGGCGGCGCATTGTCTTTGTGGCAGCGCTGACAGCTGAAGTGGCTGCATGCGCCAGCAAACGAATCATATGTAAACACATACACTGCCGGACCAAAGTATTGGCACAGCAAAATTTTCGCATTATATATATGCAACAGTTTTCATTCTAATATTTTTCCGCTAATTTCGTATAAAAATATGATTCATTCTCCAACAAAAAAACATAAAAATATAATTCCTAAACTTTGTGCAAAACTCACGAAAACTCAGCAAATTTTTATGAAAATTTTCAACTTTTTAATCAAATTTTTTAGAATATTTTTGAGTATGCAGATTTGTAGCCCAATCAATTTATTATAATAAAGTGCAAGTTTTAAGTAGCTAGGAATTACCGTTGATTTTTGGCAATTTTTTTCACGCAGTCTCTTCCATAATGCAAAACACCTTCAACAAAAAAAAATTCTCAAAAATCAACGCGACGTTTGGCTAATTCGGGTCTTGCATTCTTTTACTAGAATTTAATGGGCTGCAAAACTGCATACCTACTGATAAATTTTTTTATAAAAATATAGTTTTTTCTTTAACAAAAAACGTCCAAGTGCGATTCGTAAAAAATTTTAGTTTTTTAATTAGATTTCCTAGATAGAATGGTAAAACGTAAATTCCAAGTGCTGTATTAAAAAAAAGTTCGAAAATTTTTCCTAAAAAAATTCTTGTTTTTTTAAATAAATTATCTAGATGCATAGATGTTAATGATGCAGTCGTGTAGCCCATTTTATTTTTGTATAAAAAAGTACAAGTTTGAAGCAGCTGAGATTTATTGTATTTTTAGCGTTTTTTTTTTAATATTGTACAAAATATCTAACCCTTGGTTTATACGGCTTTTGTTAAAGAATAAAATTATAAAATAAATTATTGTTAAAAATTTGTCAGTACGTGGTGCGCATATAATTTTGACACGGGGTGTATATATGGCGGTGTTTTCAGGCAAACAAATATTGTGTACATATGTACGTACTTACATATGTATGTATGTATGTGAATACTTGTAGATGTGTGTGTAAGTCAGTTAGTTAAAAAGCGTTTTTTGTGCTTTCACTTGAACGCTGGCAATGCCAAGCCGTCTAACTGCCGCTCAATCTCGGTCTGCGGTCAACATTGGTCAAAGCGTAGAGCGTGTATTCACAGCACACACACACACACACACACACAAACACACTAGCAATTTTTTGGCGTAAATTACACATTTCGTGCAGTTCGTTGGACAGCGTGAATCCTTTCCGAGGTATCGAGTCTTGAATTGCTTGCTTGCTTGTGATGTGCAATTCAACTTTCCACTTTGTGATTTATCGCAACGAGGGGCAAATGCACTTTCCATGTACGAAATGGGCGAACAGATGCAGATATGCAAGATGGACGACATACCTACTTGGGGTGTTGAGAGGAAAGTTTTTAAAATTAAAGTTTTCGAAGTATACTTTTTTCAATGCGAATTCATATGTTGTAGGTTGTATGTAAGTGCGCTCAATAGTCAATATTATTCCTATTATTCCATCCATATTAAGGCTTTACACCAAAGAAGCTGATGGGATCAGCCGAGGCAAGTAAAAGAAACCATTATTGGTACGAGGCTCACTAAACCGTCATTAGAATACCTAAGGAAAAAAAATTCGGTAAAATAGTTTTATTGGTTTTGAAGATAATCTTCAGCGTAGTTTACATACTTTTTTTTACGCTCACCCGAACTGCTGAACACTTTTTTCAATCGTAAAGAAAGCCTGGGTTAAGCAGGAAATTCCCAAGCCGCAGTGAATGGACTAAAGGTTGGGTATGGATAAGCTTAACGGTCTTCACCGTTAAGCTATCTTTCTCCCTACCAGACCATGCAAGCGTTTTCCAAGTTGAAAAGTTTGCATTTAAGGAGGCAGTAAGGTACATTAAAGAGAATACATACACGAGCTCGCAGGTGTATATTTTCCCAGATAGTGGGTGGCTCCAAAGGAGGGCTGGCCTAACTTTCTGATCAATACAAAATAGGGGCATTCACGGAAAGGAGACAGCGGGCGAAGCGAGGCGCAGCTCTGCACTGAACGTATTCCACGTGGTGGACATGGATACCTTGTTCAGGGAGATCAAGACTCAAAGACAAGGCACAGGTGGAACCATACAGGATCGTATACAGGATTACTCTACAGTTCTGGGTGTCATTTTAGCCGCCTAAAGTCAGGGACTTTCTGGGAATAAGCAAAGATAATACCTACAAATTTACGGAAGTCTGCACTGGGCAGATACCGATTGTGGTACCTGCCGAAAGACTGGCTTGCAGCTCAATAAATTCTTTCGCCATTGCGAGAACCCGGGCTCAAGGGGACAGTGGAATACTTTCTGCGCGGCTGCTCAGCCCTCAGCGTCTCGCTGAAATACAAAAATCCGTAACTAACTAAAAGTCCAAAATTCACTTTTTGATTGACTATGATGCATTTTATCGAATAATAAGTCCCCAAATCATTTTATACAATGAAACATTTTAGGTAGTTGTCATTTCAGCGACGATGCAAGATACACCCTGTCCCTACTATACTAACGATTTGTAGATTGTAAAGGTAGTATTTTTTGGTGGTAACCCTAATAAAAATATATTTTCAAGCTAAAATTCTTAAAGCCTTTCAGTTTACACTCATATTTTAATATCTAATTTGTCTTGTGTATAAGTTAAATAAGTTGGACTTTTAAAACAGATGGCAACACTCTTTAAAATTACTAAAACTTTTTAAAATCTTTTTAAACCTCTTCCGTCTGATATTGTGAAGCGAAATTCCATTAATTATTGAATTCAAGAATTTGATATTCTAACCACGTGGAAAGTATCCTAAATAGAGTGCAAAAATAAATCTTTTTCGAACCCATTTCAATTGATTCTCATCTTCTATTAATTCAATTAACATATTAAATAGTTTGAATTTAATTTTTTCTACAGCTCGCAACTCTCCTCAGAACCTCAAAAAAAATCTAATGTTCAAGCTATATCACGGGTTCTTAACATTCTATTCGGCTTCTAAATCAGGTAGCAGCCCTCTTCCAAACTATTTTCAAACAGAAATCGTCTTAAATCTCCTTCGTCTGGCACCCTTGGGGTGATACATATTTCAATTGCCTAATTCCTTTAATTCATATTGAATTTGATTTTTGAAACAGGTGGCAACCCCTGTACATGAAGTTATGAAATAAACTATGACGATTGATACCCATAAAGTAATAATTGATTTAACTTATTAAATCGTTTGAATACAATTTTTTAACAGGTGGCATCTCCTTGTGGAAAAAATAAAACCTAGCCGCCCATCAACAGCTCAATCCCTTTAATATGATACCTCACGTTTGAAAATCGAACGAACGGTGTGCATCTGATGTCATTGATTATTAAATTATTTGAATGCAGTTTTTTAACAGATGGCAACTGTTTCAGAAAAACTAAAACCAGTTTGCATATCTACAGGCCAAACGCTTTAATTTGCCATCCCATTTTGGAAAATCGAGAGAATTGTGCAGATCTTTTTTCCTGAACAAAAAATACCTTCGCGTATTATATACTTATATAGATAACATAGACCTAAAATTTCTACAGGGCAAGTACAAATTTGAGACCGATTTTAAGCGAACGATTTAATCGTCTGTAAAAAAATCGATATTGGGTATGTGTATATACATACTTATATTACTTTCCATATCAATTCATGTCTATCACATGACTCCCACGTTTTTCATTTCAAACTTCATAAATTCTATAAAATGACATTTGCTAAAATTTTAAAATCAAAACTTACCAAAACAGATTCTATGGAACTAGGAAAAATTATTTTCAGAAATGGTAATTCTTAGAAAGAAAAATGTTACAACCGTTTTTATAAATAATTGCTTAATCTACACTTTTGCCTCACCTATTTTATGATAAACCTTACCATTTTGCTAAAAAATGCAAAATTTGATTTATCTGAAGTTTGACCTTGAATAAATTTTTTTGAAGACGTGAGATCAATAGAGATTTCAAATTTCATTTATAAAGGTATTTTCAACACTCGTACCAATTTCCAGCCTTATGGGAATTATTTTTAAAAGGCTTCCTCCTAAAGAAAAAACGTTTGTGTCAAGTGCGTACATACATACATGTATATATCAAAGTTATCAATTATTTAGTTTTTAGAGCTATTTTTGCAGCGTTTGTCCGCAAAAATATGTGCTAGCCTTTTTTGACAATAATTTCGAATCAACGGCCAAATGTTAATAAAACATTGTATGTAGGGTAGGTTTGGGAATGTCCAGATATACCTTATAATCTCGCTATATGCCACATGACGATATTTTATTATCCGTCCTGCACGCTTGTTTTCTGGGGTAAAAACCAGACATTAGAAACTCTGTCTAATGTGCATCGGTGAGCGAAGTTATACCAATTGAGTTCATCGATTCACTGTTTTATGTTAGGCCCGTCGTAAGTTGTAAAAAATCATATAACGACAAATGTTTTTTTGAATAATTTTTTTTTGTCTACTTGAAACATTGAAGTACATAACAGCGCAAAGAGTGCTCGTTCTGTAAAGCACATTAATGCTAAAAAAAATTTCGAGTCAAACGATGAAAACGTCAGATTTACTTAAATGATATTAGTGTTGCGAAACCTAAAGGCGAGGGGCTCTATGTATAACGAGCCGCTTTTCATGGTGAACGCCTGGAGTCTACAGTTAACCGATAAACCGAATATGTCGAAGTGGCTCCGCTGCAGTACCTCTCCTTCTGTCAAGCACAACGTTAGCTTTCGAAACATATCGCCTTTTTTTAGCGAATAATTTGATTTGTCTCAGTCTTTATCTCGTGTCTTGAAACTGGAAAATTAACTACTCGCTGCGCAATAGTCATTGAAATTTTTCACCACAATTGCTAGCTTTCTGCCCATTGTCGCTAGTTGGAGCACATTACTTCTGGACCTCCAACCTACCTTAGCCGTCTACGTACTTAAGCCAACCCTAAACTGACTGCAACCACTTGCAACATTCATTCACTATTTTCATTCCTACCCTCAGCCACAATAGCACTTCCAACTACTTATTCCCCCCAACCATCAACCTCATTCCTCACCGCTGCGCTGCCACTCACTCCAATTCTAAGCTGTCATCCGCTCTAATTCCTCCTGCAACTCTTTGTCCGGCTGCACTCTGCCTCATGCGGCTTCTAGTGTTTCCAAATTTTTCTTTGCTTACTCCTTTTTGTGTGTGCTTTCTCTTTGCAAACAACTTTTATTTCATATTTCACTGTGAACTAAGTTTCTACAAAAGCAGTTCGTTTAGCTTTAGTTTAGTTCTTAATTTTATTTAATTTTTTTTTTCAATTCCACAGTATGGTTTCTTTTTTTCTTTTGTCTTTGCGACTTTTGTACAAAAGTTTGTTTGCACTTCGTTTCGATCTTTGCTTAGTTTCGATTCTCCAAAAATTCTCTATGATGGAAAACTGTTAAGTTAGGTGCGTGCATGAAAAGTGGTGGCGTAAAAGGAAACTAGTTTGCGGGGAGAACGAAACTTACATGAAACTCTGTGGCTGAAGTATTAAAAAGTTTTTGGTGAATTTTTTATTCTTTCGCTGTTGGCGTTTTTGAAAATTTAAAATGCTCATAGCAGATTATAATTTCTTTTTCCTCTTGATTTGTGTTTTTTTTGTTTTTTTTTTTTTCTTGCCACTTGTAACCTTAGCCCCGGGTGGTGCAGTGACCGCCCGCTGGCTATTGTGAGCGTTATGAAAACGAACGCTCTGTGTGCGATCATGTGTAACTTGCACTTACCATAATAAACGGAAATGGTCGACACGCCCCATACGCCCGCGCTTGCTGCCGTTATGCCATTCACATTTATGTATGTATGGTTGCGTTTGCGCTTTTCGGGCGTACAGTACGTATGAGTGATCTGCATCCATGCCTCGTGCACTCGCTGGCTGCCAGTGTGCTATGCTCTTCGCTTGTTTTGCTATATCCTAATCTGATGGGTCTTTTTCGTAACGCTTTCGCAAAGTTCGGACTATGCTTCCATTTAAGTTTCAAATATTTGGTAAATCTATTTCCAAGTATTTTGACTGTTTTACTTTTGTGGTTTTGTAGCTGCCACAAAATAGTGCTGTACACAAAGTGAGGAGGAAAATTAAATTTAAACGCAGAGTGAGAGCTTCAGTGCTACATTTTTTTTCACAATTTGAAGCGAATATTTTGTCTAGCGTAGCAAATGCGTTGTTGAAATATTTGCTTTGTTTATGGCTGCCAGCGACGGGTGGTAGAACATTCTGAAAAACCTTTGATTCCACTTACCAGATACTCAAAGTGCACTTTACGTCGCCCTAACATACTCAACAGCTACTTTACATTTCTCAAAACTTACTCAATCAATCGGTAGGCATTTTTCCCTTTAACTTTAATATAGATACACTCACTCCTTTCGTTCTCCTAATCACTTCGATCGTCCCACGCAAATACTCGAACAGACTCTCGATGCGGTCGTTGATTTGTCACTCATCCTACTGCACGTAGTAAAGTGCGCATTCTATACGTACTGTCTTAAGCGGTTTGTGGTTGCAGGCCACTTTGTCATGCTTCGCATAGTTTTCAATTTAAATAGCAAAACGCCCTTCAATTGTTTGAACCCTGAAATTAATTCATATTTCTTGTCCCCCATCCACTTAAGATTTTTCTTTTTGAAGTTGCTTATCTCATAGTGGCACTCAGTAGCGAGTTCTTAGAAACGAAAATGGGTTATATTTATAAACAAGCATCACAAATGTTAAATAGACAAATTCTTTCCGATTGATTTTATGAATTGAAATTTTGAAAATAACTATTATTTTCAATCCTTGTCAGGGATACCGCATTTGCTTTCGCTGAGAAGCTAGGACTGCAGACTGTAATCGGTACACAGGTCGAGTCCATTTTCCTTTTTCGCATTATTCCTGTTATTTGCATATTTTGTGTAGCGTTAAACTTTTTTTATTTAGGTATGGCAGTTTCGAAAAAAAACTTCGAGAGAATCTTTGAAAAACTCCGAAGGGAATCCTGAAAATTCGAAAAGAAAATATCAGAGTTTAAAAGTGAAAACATCTGAATGCCATCGGTTTCCTGCAATGCACTTTTTTTTATTTTAAGGTATCGAGTTTTGCTTTCTACGAGATCTGCTATATTTTTTTTTTCAAAGTTATAAAAAATTGAACGCAAAGAATCACCAATGCAAATGCTTTAGTGATATAAACAGTGCACGAAAATGCCCTTTCAAAGATATCCCGTCAGGAAAATCGGTTAAAATCAGAGACCGTAACGGTTATAACTTTTGGTATCATTACCATTACCACTACCGTTTTCATGTTCTTTACCGCTGCTATTATTTAACCCAGTACAATTTCCACTAGCATTATCATTACCACTGACATTACCATTGCAATCGCGTTACCTATGGCATTACCATTATAATAACTATTATCAATTACATTACTTTTACCATTACCATTACAATTACCATCAACATTACCATTATAAATACAATTACGAATATCATTACAATTTCCATAACAATAACCATTACAAATAGTATTACCTTGACTGATCGCTTTACCATAAGCATTACCTTTACCAGTATCAGTGTCATTACAACCATTAGATATTTAGCAGAACGAGTTACCTGATGTTGTTTGCTGCTCAAATAACCCAACCGCTTGTGCAATTTGTCAGGCTTAATTTCTTCTTGATCCAATGATCGGATCTTAGCCAAATTAGTATGGGACCACTTATGAGGCACAACCTTTCCACTAAAAAATATAAAAATATAAATCAATTAACGTGGTTTAAAGTTACGTGATAACATACATAAAAAAAAAATTAAAAAAGAAATATTTGATAACCTTCTCCTTTTGTGAAGTCGGCTAAAAACAAAACCGACTTCAATTCTAATATAAAAATGTAAGATTATCGTTAACTTCTTCATTATCCAATGATCGGATCGGCCTAGCCAAATTAGTATGGGACCACCTTTGAGATAACGACTTTCCACTAAAAACAGGAATATAGAAAACGGTGAACATGGTCCAAAGTTATGCGGTAACATAAATAACAAAATTTTAAAAATTCTGACGAATTGGTAATCTTCTCCTTTATTTGAAGTCGGCCAAGAAGAGAATTTAAGATTTAATACTATGTCTCCATTGAGAGATTTATCCATTAAGATTTAATAAATCCAGTTGCTAAATCACAACCGTCTCCATTACCACAACGAGATATGTTTGACGTTCATATTTTTAAATATTTGACGTTTGCTTATGTATGATTTTATAAATACAGTTGCGGACATTGATATACAGACAGATAAAAGGAAGGTACCAAGCGGAATTTCATTATATGAATTCTGAATATTATTGGCTTCTTATTCGTGGTAAATATGTATGTATAATATATAGTTTGGAAAGTGTAAAGAATGGTACCATATTCCGAATCATTTTCCCGAATTTAAGAAAAATTATCAAAACGGTAAAAAACATTTGCGGAAAGAAAAATTTTTGTAGAACTCTCTTATTCAGAGGAGGGAACCGAAAATCCAATCGTGGGCCTTTGGCATATCATGAATACGAACTGAGTTCTAGAGGATGTTCGGTGCAATGTTATCGAAGCAGAACCATTACCGAAATTTATAAATTTTAGTATGATATTACTATAAAACATTTCTTCTAAATTTTTAGTTTTTAAAATAATATTTTCTTAATTTATTACAACCAAAGTTATGTAAATATGTATTACTAATTTTCCTCCCAAGCTAAAAAAAATATAAAAATCCCTAAAAATACGAAAATTCATGTTTTTATGATAGGCTAGATTTCTATGACCTCAACTGTATATTGAAAACACAAATGTCATTTGACTTATGGCATGTGAATTTGTGGTTGCCACATCCAACAAATTGTACTAATTGATCAATATTATTGAAGATTTTACGAAGATTTAACTTAAATCTACTGCCTTTCGAGATTTAATTTTATATGGTAAATCTCAAAAGATTTAACGTTAAATCTCGTCAGAGGGCTAAATCTTCAATAAATCTCACAATGGAGACATAGTATAAAGAGTCATCTATGTTTTCATAAAAGTGCGCATTAAATTTGTTAGAGCTTCTATAATCCAGCGCTATTTGGGTAAAATAGAAACTCCATCAAAATTTAAAAAAGTTGAAGAAGCAGGGTTAAATGGAATATATTTGAAGCCTATTTTTCGTTGATCGGTATTGTTTTTGTTGCAGAAAAATCAGTCATAGCTGATGTCATTTCCTGGTATTTCTTTTAGATTTATTTTCGGTATTTTGTTACGATTTGTGGTTCCCTTTTGGTTTTTTCTCGCATTGATTTTCACCGGATGCTTTTTCCATCTTTGCAACCACTCCTGCTTTGCTGAGCAACCAAATTTCATGACGCTAGCAGAATATGACAGCGCAATAAACAACGCAACGCAATGAAATGCAAAGTAAAAAAGCAAGTGAAAAAAATTTAAGAAAAATGGAGCATTGAATTGATATAAAAGTGTGGTGACATTCGTGACTTTGAGAAGCTGGAGCAAAAAAAAAATATTCTTAGCGCACGAAAAGGAAGGTACCCAATTTGTAGATCCTTTGAGTCATTACACAATGTTTCCGATTAGCGAAGAAGCTCAAAGAGCAATGGTGCGGAGTGGAGGTGTTTAAACAAAATGTTAAGAAAAAAATGTGTAAAAAATATAAAAAGCCATTTACGCAATTGACACGCGCCCCACAAGCAGCGTCTGTCACAAGTACACATATTTCTAACGTCAGTATAATACCCAAGGCAAGTAAGAAATGTGTTGCCTCCCTACACCGAAATGTCGATGAAGAAGCTGCACTTGCATGTATGTATGTAGGTAACAGCCAGCATCCACCGTTTAAACAGCTAACTAGCTATGCGCTTTCTTCAACTAGGCCGTATGAGTAGCGCCGAAAATTGCAGTTGCTTGCTTTTTAGTGTACGCACGAATGTTGTCAGATCCACAGTTTTAAGTGTAAACTATAGTTTTTAGACGACCTCGCAGTTTTTTAAAAACTTTCTAGTACAAATTACTTTTTTTTTCAATTTGAATGAATAAACTAAAATTTCTGTTAGGGTTTGTGAGCTAAACTTTTAAGATAAAAATGGGCAATGAAGGAGCAGTGTTTCTTCGTTTGAAACAAATGGTTTCTTGGCGTAAGGGTGGCACCCTTATCGATTCTACAAAATTTAACAAAAGCAACTTAATATGAACTTCAAATAGAAGGTATTTTTGAGTACATTAATATAAAATTCTTTTCGCAGAGGGTTGCCACTTTTTTTTAGTAAAAATGGTTTTCGTATTAATTTCAAGACTACACAGTACGAATACTAGAGTGATTGACTCGGTTTTTAAGATCGGTTTCCACCGATTTTTTTTCAAATATCGAATTTTCCGATCGAACAAAGCGTTTTTTTCATGTCAAACAAATCCAATAAGAATTTTAAGTTCTAGTTTAAAGTAAGTCTCTAAATAGTTTTAAAATTATCTATATCCTAGGATTTTTGGGGATGAACAGTGTGTTAGGATGAAACGATATTTTTTTATCAACATAATCTTTATCGAAAGAGGTATTTGATTATATCTTAGGCTTACGTACATACACGTAATTCCAACAATGTTGCATAAAATATATCTATAAATTAAGCTATCATTATTTGATACCCAAAACTTGAAAATTTCGGGTACTAAAAAAATTAATTAAGCTCTCGTCGTTTTTGAAGGTGAAGTGTTTTGATGAAAATACCGTTTTTTCGAAAATATATAGCTTTTTGAAAACCACATCTGGCAACACTGGTACGCATGTACATACATATGAATGAATATGCATTTTTATGAGTGCCGAAGCGGCACACCTCCTCTATACAATCAAGCTTTGTGCTTGTAATTTTCTTATGAGCTGCCTTTGTACGCCAGTCCGTGCATGCATTAGTGGATTTTTGTAGTCTGGAAAAGAGAGAAAAGGATGTGGTTAAACAAAAAAAAAATAAAAATCAGTGGTAGTGTTTTAGATGCATTGGCATTGATAACGATGCATAGTTTTTTTTGTTTTAATTTTTGTATGTTCAACTACTTCCACGATTTTTAGTTCCTCATGTGAGCTGTACGTCCTAACAAAAAAAAAATAAAAAATCCTGTGCTGTCATTCGCTTTGATTTAACGAGGCAGGCGCATGTGTGTCACAGCGCAGTCACTTGGAAACAAATCGGTGAACGTATACAACTCAAACGACAGGCGGAAATGTGAATTGCTTCGCTGTTGCACGCCGGCTCGAGAGAGATTCAGATTTTGGCCACAGATTCATCATCGTCGTCGTCTTACAATTACTTAGAGGCTGTGCAGCAATCACCCGAAAAGTGACAAGCAGCAATGGCAGTGACCGTGGCCAATGTCAGTGAGTGGCATCCGTCAAATGCGCCTTAACGCTCTCTCCTCTTTGTTACAGCCAGTTTATTGCTGCTGCTTCCGATTTGGTTTTGGATTTTTTTTCACACACCATTTTTTCTTCCTCTTCTTTCCTTCCAATTGCTCTTCTTCTACTTCCGTCTTTAGCTTGTACTTCATTACTTTCTCTTTGTCAAATTGTCTGCTTTTCCACGATTTCTGATTGATTAGAGGCGAAGGTTTAGTTTTGCAAGGAAAAAAGGAAAAAAAATCACTTCCTTTTTTTTGTTTTTTTAGTTTTATACATACGTATAATTGTGCATGGGTTTGTGCTCGTACATTGCCAATGGAATGTGGTATTTTTGATTGAAATGCTCTAGGCGACAATTGTATGGAAAATTCAGCAAGCAGATTTCTAAAATGTAAGTAAAAATTCAGAGGTCTGTGAGCAAATCGCATCGAAAGTGCTGTCAATTGCGCTAGTGCAGAATGGAGGTTCTTAGGAAAAAACTATTATAACCGCTGTCAAAAGGATGCAAAGTGACACACTAGTTGGCGCTAATTATCATTGGCATCATTGCATCAGTCAATTGCCATGTTTTATGAACTAGTAAACTACAAGTATAGGCTAGTTACAAGCGTGATAAAAATAGGTCGATTTAAAAAAAAGTTACATACCAAAATCACGTGAATTTCTTTAAGATTTTCGTTCACCTACTTTATTGACGTACCACTTTCAAAATTTTACTGATTTCGGTGACCCCCTGCTGCCATATTTCTACCATATTTGTTCCCAAAACTCGCCAAAAAAAAAGCGAATATTAGATCTAGCGATGGAACACGCAAGTTTTACAAATGGCAGTCGCTGTCCTTCTTAAAATAGAGTTCGTAAAACTACCAAAATACGATCTCGCTCTGAGGAGTTGTATTTTTAAGAGCACAACAATTTCAATAACTCAGAGCGCTAGAGTTTGTCAACAAATCAAACTACTGAGTGACCAAAGTTTTATTTATAAGCAAAAGAGCGTTCCGCTTTTATGCGGAGTAATATTTTGAGTGGCATTGGAGCGTGAGGCAAAAACCTTGTTGCCCATCAACGATGCAAAATGCATTTTTTGTTATACTCAACCTTGTAAAGGGGCGTGTTTTTGTTGTGTTGTCCTTGTAGAGCTCACGCCATTCATAACACTGTCGTTTTAATCAACTATTTGATTTTCAGGGCAACCATCTCCCCTGGCAAGGCTTCAAAGGCCAGACAAAGTTCCTTTTTGCATTTCAAGAGAGTGACATTTTAAGAAACGAACTCGAAATTTTTCACACCGCTTGCCTTTATTTTAGAAACGAACGCCAAAAGGGAAAGGGGTAATCAAAAGATTTGGTAGAAACGAAAACATCGTTATTCATATGCCGGCCTAGTTAAAAAAAAAAATGAAATTTGCAAAATTATTTCTTTGCGCCATCTGACAGGATTACATAAGCTAACATTTTTATTCTTTACCATCAAAATCAGATACATTTTCGTGGACCCACACTTACAACTCGTAGACCACTGGAGGTCCACCTGGACCACTCTCTTACTGGCAAAAAATACGACTGTACTTCTTACTACTGATAATAAAAAAGGCATAACTCACATCCAGCTCTGTGCAAATTTGCAGTTGCTAGTTAAAAATCTTTTTGAAAAAGCTGTACTACCGCTTTTAATTTTCCATGTATAACTTTATTGCTTTTCATTTGGCAAGATGATATCTGCACTTTCATCTTTGTCCTTAGCTTCCAACATAATTTGCTTGTTCGATATACAGACTGCATATATGTACATATTAGAGTCCAGCGCAAGTGTATTTGCCGCATTTCGTTCAATAAGTACTCCTTGCATTGTACTCTACTCCCAACACATTGTTACTCTTTTTCCGCATACATACACTACTTGGCGTTGAAAGAGTAAATACTTGACGTACTTGCTATTACTCCACCAAAGTACGTACTCTACTTTCCCTCATCGCGTACGAGAGATATTTGCTGCTGCCAAAAGGGAGTAGCAAATCTACTCTCTGTATACTTGTAGTACGGTAAGTACTTGCGTATTAAATTTCAATTCTGGTTGTTAGCCACTAGTTGATATCGTTTGCAGCGCTGGTCAGTGAAATAGAATATGGAAATTGACGATGTAAGGAAATGTTTACGGCCTTATTTATAAAAAATAACGTAGATTTAGACAGTTGTTTAATGTGACATTTTCATAAAACTTTTGTATTCAAGCAGCTTTTTAAATCTATGTATGTACTTAAATTTGTATGAAAGTATTATTTCTCGTCTCTAATTTTCTATAAAACTATTTGCAGTCATTAACCAACAAATAAGTTGTCAAAAACAATAACTTAAGCAATGCTGCTATACGAAATAAAATTATTAGTGGCAAATCAAAATTTTGAAAAGTGCCGATTTTCACATTCGATAGTTGGACATGGTAGCGACGAGATGTACGAGCATTTTTTTCTTAAGAGCTGCATACTGATTTAAGAAATTGTTTATAGAAGAAAATTTATTTTCCATTTATTGTGCGTAATTTTATATGAATTTTTAGTTTTTCTTGAGAGCCTTTACAAATAAAAAAAATTTCGGAATATGTACATACATATGTACATACATACGCAGCCATATGACTTGATTTCAAGAGAAACGAATTTTCATTTGGCACGTTCAGAAGGCCAAACAGCTCAGTAACTGGTGCGATTGCACCTTCTGAACGCGTTGTTGCGTACTTCTGATCAATTGAATAGTTGCGTGTTAGATGATCGTAATATTTTTCAGATCATTTGAGACAACATGTTGGTGTGTACCTTTGAGAGTTGAATTTGACAGCTAATGTATGAAGTCGTTCAAAAGACGCATAACGATCACTGATTTTTGTTTAGCAACGGTTGCGCTCAACTGCTGCGCCTTCTGAACTTACCTATAGATAACTTTTTTTTTTTTTGAGAACACTGCGACAGCTCAAATTGGTATTGAGTAAACCGAAATGCAAGATAGAGTTTTTGCATTTCATTGAGTTTTTTTAATAAATACTGAAATTAGAGGTGTATGAATGGCGAAAGAAAAACTTCATCCGATTTTTTTTAAATCGAAACTACATTTTAACATATGTAAATATGTCCATGCATACATAAATATATTTAATATGAACCCATGGTTTCAATTCTACGCATATCGTCAGGGTTTTCCTCACAACTTGGTTTTGCTGCAGTGAAGCGACAGAACAAGTGACGAGAAAAAATATATGCGGACACTTACATATATATGTATCTATGCACATACGTATCTATGCACATACGTATCTATGCACATATGTATGTATCTGCACATACGTATCTATGCACATACATATATATGTACTTAGGTATGTATATCAGCATTTTAGTTGAAAGTACGTTTTGCTCGTCGCTATCTTCATAGTTCCACTACATTCCTGTCCTTAGTTTTTTTCAGATACTACAAATGCGCGATCCAGAAAATTCTTCTATCATTCTTGCCACAAATGTATGTTTTCTTCGAAAATACTCAAGTACTACCAGTAGAGTACTCTACTGTCAAATACCTTTTACTCGCAGTAGTTGCGGAAGGCAAAGTAAATACTCTACGCGTCTTGCTATTGATCGGTAGTTTACGTACGCTTGCAGAAACTGGTTTATGCTTACTCACACTTGACCCGAACGATGAGAGTAAAGGAGGGAAAGTATTTGCGCGGCGATCGGATGTCTTGTTAGGCCCTTTAAATGGAATTGCGCAGGAGTTTAGTACATATGTATGTACACACAAATGTATGTATGAACGAATGTTACATAGCGACTTGCTTCAGTTGCTCGCCACAACACATCCATTACTTGAATGTCATTCAAATGCAGTTTTCTGCTGTAGGATTCTCCAGTTTCGCTGCAAGTATATGCGTTTTTAAATGTCATTCGTTCTCTGTTTGTCGTCTTTTTCTTTGAAACAATTACGTTTTTGACATTTCAATCATTTTCGCCCGATGGCGAATGCTGTCCCATAAAGACTTGCAAAAATTTGAGGTGCAAAGAAAACGTTACAAAATTGTCTGAATAATGGCTATATACGTAAGCAGTTTATGTGGCGGCCATCTTCTTTGTGTTTTTGTTAATAACAGATACAAATATAACTTAGCTCACTTTCGAAGATGTAGATTTTTGTTTTTTCGAGGACATAAAACAATGGTCAGCTGCTGTTGTATCAAGAGCAAATGGTTGTTGGCATCATTGGAGGCAGTTAACATACCAATTGAAGGACATGGGGATGGGGCTGTAATTAGATGCATCAAATGTAATCTAATGAAGAAAACTAAAGTTTTGTGTAACTAATTTTTTTTATGCATTTTTGATACCTTGTTATATTTAAATTTTACTTTGTGACTGCTAAAAACAAGATAGAAAAAAACTGATAGATATCCCTTAAAGGTTGTTTTGTCAAGATTTCGAAATTAGAAAGTAAAACATAACCAACAATTACTAGTTACTTGGTTCTGTTATATGACAGGAAACATGCGCAAAGAATTTTAAACTTTTATTCCGAATATAAAACATAAATGATCTGGGTACGCAATTTTGTAGCTATTTAAATTTTGATGCAGTGGCGCGCAAGTTTGAAGTAGCTAGGACTTACGGTTGATTTTTGGCGAGTTTTTTCGCTGCTGTTGTTGATAATTTTGTTCTGAGATATAGTCAGCAAAAAATAAAAATAAATGCCAATGAGATTTTTTTTTTTTTTCATTTTTTTTTTTACTCAGAAATGCATCCAAGTAGGTGTTCTGGGAACAATTCTGCATTGAAAAAAAATTTTGAACAAAATGTCGCTTACGGCTCGAGGACGACCAACTATTTTGTTATTATTCCGGTGAGAAGCCAAACATTCAGCCTTGAAATAAAGCAAAACTCAGATTTTGGTATTATTTCCCATTTAAAAAATGAAATAAAGCAAATTTTTCCATATTGACTTTTGGTTTATTGACAAATATAGATATAGTAGGGAGAAAAGGCCAATCCTCTCTTCTTCAGAGTCGGAAGAGGACCAATCTCTTGCAGAGAATGTAGGTCGAGAAGCAGTTTACTTCCACAGCCCAGAAGAGGAAGTATTGGGGGGCGAAACGCCAGCAGGAGTAACCCTCTTCTGTGGCTGACCGAACTCCTCCTGTCGCTGCATTCAGTAATCGGCACAGGTCTACGGACCTTGATGGATGTACCGACATCCAAATCTGCTTGCGAACCTTGCAACAGAAGGAAACCTGTGGTGACAGACACCAATGGCTGTCCCAATGCCTCTTCGAGTCATAGTGTGGCACGGTGCTGGTGTGGCATTGTCCAATTCCGATCATCCAGACAGACCCTGGCACCACGAAACGCTTGCCTCAAACCAAGGGTAGAAGTGATGCAAGGACTTTCTGGGATTTTAAACAAAAATAATCACTTGCATAAATATCCGAGCTCTAATCATCGCTTTTTATTATTTTCATATGTTTTTATAATGTTTTTCAAAATGCGGACAATGAATAATATTATTATTAATATTTTAGTCGATAATGCAAATTAGTTTGCTTTTAATAATAAATAATTTTATTTATGACTTCAATTCATTTTCATAAATGTGGTACTCCATTTGAATTTCGTTTGAATTGCGAATAATTGGTTCGTTGTGTTTGTACTCATTCCACGCATACATACATATGTTATACGTATAAACTATGTATATATAAGTACGCATAACAAAAATCGCTTTGTACAAATTGAAATTTTCTAGCGCAATTTGTTTTTGCTGAGCCGGCAGCGATAGATTACCACAAACATATAAGCATATAAGATAACACAATAATAATACGGGTTGTTTTGCATTTACATTGTATGTATGTACGTACGTAGTATAAAGGACCGTTAGGGTGTTTCAAATTCTATCCTCGTGGAAAGGAAATTTTATTTTATGCGGCCTGAGTTGTTTTAGGTTATATACCCACGCTGGGTCTGATAAATTTTAAACTGATCGGCGAAAGTGGGCATTAATCTGCAAAAGCTGAAGCGACAAGTATTCTCCCAGAGTCTATATGTATATGTACGTGAAAAGCGTTACAGCTAAAAGCGCTCTACGCCTAAAGGCATCTAATGTGCTTCGAACAACTTGCAAGGGTCACTCTACTGTCCTGACCAGAGTTGAAGAGCGGTATAGAACCAAGGTAGGCAATTTATTTTGACCACAACTTTGAAACCCTTTTTGCCGACAGAAATACCCAAAATGGCTCCAAAATGAACACTGAAACAGGATCAGGCGCCTTTTCTTAGATACTATTTTTGAGAGGATCCGGCTGTCTCTTAGATTAGTTCGCTTTTTCTTTAGCGCTTTTCAGACTGAGATATATGTACATATATATATATCCTAAGATGTGGACCCTAATATATTATGCTTTAGTATATATTTCAGACTTCAAAGGAAATTATTATTTTGCTTATAAAATTTGTTTTCTTTGGGAATTAAATTTGCGATCTAAGTAAGTTTAGAAAAAATTGTTTGAAAACCTTAAACTTTGATTGATTTTTAGATATGGCTCGAAAATTTGCAACTTTCGCAAACATTTTTGTTAGAGCATAATGAACCATATTTTTAACGGCAAAAAAGGACGCATGAAAAAAATTTACGAAAAAAGACCCGTACACAAACATTGGCGAAGTAAAACGCGTAAGCTTAGTTGACGGCGAAGAAATACGCGTAAACATAGATTTATAGCAGGTCAAGGGCTGTTATTTGAGCATCATGCTCAAAAAACTCTTTGGTGACGATTTGTTTTTGTTTTGCTCTTAAGTATAAGCACAGATACAAATTTACACTTTGAATAAAAAATAAAAAAATTGGTGCACTCCAGTATGCCCTCACATATTTATTTACGTATAAACACTAATCATATTATCAAAGTGCCTGAGTTTCATATGGAAGAGCAAAGCAAATATATAATGAAAAAATAGGACAGCTCTTTAAAAAAAAATTATATTTAAAATTGATTTAATAAACTTCTATAGTGAAAGTGTACACGAAATTTATTGAAAAAATAAAAACATGGCGTTCATAGAGAGTGGAAGTGCGAGTTATTTTTTTGTAAAAATTTTGAGTGCAAAGCGCAGTGGATGTTGTGATTTGTAACTAATAACGATAACCAAAGTATTATTCTCAACGGCATTTTCCACTTGCCACCAAAATATTTTTAAAAAGTGATCTATTGTTTGCTAATCTTAATTCAACATAAAACCTTTGGAGCATCACATCGCGTAAAGTTGATAGGATTGCAGAAATTTCGTGACTTTGATGGAAAATGTCAACAAATATCCTGTAAACCTTGCGCAGGCTACCCCAAAAAATTTTAATGATAAATCAAGGCTGGGACTATTCAGCTACTTGGTCGCTATCATTTCTTAACACGCTACTTTATTCCACATATTGGTAAATACTAACATTGTTAAAAATTTTCGCTCACTTATCGTAGATACAATAAAAATGAACTGTATTTTTGTAACTTAATTAGAAATTCAAAAAAAATCTCAGTGTACACAAACATTTTTTAGATGTTTTGTGATTTGCTAAAGACTGTGTTCGCTGGGAACGCAGTTTTACTACATTTGGTCCCTAGTTTCGAGGTTTATGTCGCATGGTGTAATAACATTAAAAATGTAAGAATCACCCTAATATACGTATTTTAATTGGACTTTAACTTTCATCCAAATGAATGGCGCCAAAGACACATATGTACATACATACATACATACATAACTGAAGCGCCCAACTCGCTGACTAGCTAAATTGATTTACAGAAACTGATAAGCGCCAATCACGCCAGCTATTGTTTCTCTCTAATCTCTATTTTAGCAATACAAGTAGCTGTAGGGCTTTAGGACGTTTTCGTTGCATGCGAATTGTCAGTTATTAACTTAACTAAATGAGGCACATTGTCGATTGCCAAATGGTAAATAGATTCAGGCAAATTGGATACAATACAAATCGAACAAGCAATTGTTGTATGTACGATATGTAATTGTATTTATGTAGCAGTATGAGTAAAGCACAACATCCCATACATAAATACATATATGTATATTATATTACACTTTATAACATAAGAGCACACACGTCTGTAGTGAGCGGCGACTCATATAGTGAAACGCCAGCAAATTAATACAAGTCAATTGGCAACGAATTGAATTGAAATGAAATCATGTGAAGCCGTTGGCTACTGTTAAGACGGCCTGGCCAACTCACATACACATCACTCACCTCACATGGACCGTCAGCCACAGTCCATTCAGCTGCTGCACATACCGCTTAGCATAGCTATCAAGTAAGCGATATGTAAATATGTGCTGAGTGTCGAGGTTTTAGTTTGCGATCTCTGATCACTGATACGAATACAATTGTCTATGTCTATGCCTATGTATGCGCAGAGTTCACAATCAAATCGAAGTTTGCCCAAATTGTCTGGCCACCTATGCGTAAGTTGGTCTATCTCAGCGTCCACTTAGCTTTGCTTTGTACGAAATTTGCTCTAGCCTATTTGGGCATATGTATGTATGTATGGTGTGGTGTGCACGCGTGCTGATGCCAGATTGTGTCACTCCAATTGGTGCTGACAAAGCGATTTGCCACAAATTGTTCAGCTTCATATTGATAACATTCAACTCCACGGAAAATACCTTCTATTCCACTCCAGCGTGTTTCACTCTCCTATAAAGCTGTCATTCTCAATTTTCGACGGCCACCCACCCCCTCTATCCACCAATTGCATTGCCTACGCCAACCGAATTGCGGCCAATTGCCAATCTCGCCAGAAATCCTCTTCATTTGGGCGATTTCATTTATTTCAACAACGGCTTACGTTGTCGACATTTTGGTAGCGGCGTTTCGAAAATATTGTCAATTACGAATTTTGATTGTTTTGTTGCCCTGTCCAATACAGGAAGCATATACAAATTTATTCTTCTGTTTTCATTCTGACTGCTACGTTTTTTTGTTGGTGAGTTGAGGCATTGTCATTGCGGGGTTGCGGCTTACAAGTGGCTAAGCGCAAATATTTTATATTTTTTATTACTTCTAAAAATTCACTAAGCACGAAATTGATATTGACTTGACGATCAGCTTGGCGTATACGTAACTATTTTTTGAGTGGAGTTAAAATGGCAATCTAGCTGGATGGCAAATTGAATTGTCGATGTGAAATCGAGTGCCATCGGTACAAATTTAGCAAAATAAATAAATAATGTGTACCGCAGCGAATAAGCATACTTCAATCAATGTGTATGAATATGAAAATACTACTCTTTTGTTGGCATACTTGTGTAAACATTTAGTTAAAATTGTAAAACTGGGTGCAAAGTGAAATTAAATCTTTGCTACAAAAAAAAAACATTTCGAAAATGAAATTTTTAGTCGAAGTAAATGCTTTTTATTGTCCATCTTATTTCAAGGTTTCGGTACATTCATATACATATGTACATATGTATGTATGTACATCAGTATAAGATAGTAATATAATCGAATATTCGTATAACAGAAAATGCGCAAAGATATTAGTATATACCAGGGATCGTAAATAGCAGTTATTTTTTTCCAACAGCTAAGTCGAAAATAAAAGTTTTTTTTAAATTACCGTTTCAAATATTGACGTCTGAATAAAATTTTTTAGTTTTTCGAACTATTCAATGATTTTTCCAGTTTAGAAATTATATCCTGGGTAAATTTTGAGATTCCATTCTTGTAAAATAACTTTATATAATCAACAACATGTCCAATTTTTGTGAAAAATGTTTATGAGTTGCATGAACTAGAAATGGCTAGGCGAGAGAATCTAGATCCGATATAAATTGTTCTAAATAAAGCGATATAACGCTAAATAAAGTTAACGATACCGATCCGATATCTTCAATTATTGAACACCAAACTGTAATAAAAATATTTATCTATGCCACTAATAAAATGAATCTTGATAACTACTTTTTATTTGTTCCCCGTTCCATATACACGCCCACCATCACCATCAAATTCACAAATTGTCAACGCTCATCTTAATGCCAGTATGAGTAACTGTCTGGTATTATCATCTAGATTCTAGAGTCATATCACGCAACCACAACATCCATAACAAGAACAAGAGAAACAACGAACACCCGTACAGTGAAAGCAGTAAAAACCACAACAAACATTCAAACTAAAGTGGATAATTAAAAAAGTTACCGAATGTAATAAAATGAAAAAAAAAAGAAAAACAAAAACCAGAACTTTCAAGCAATTTCACTGTTCATCCGAAACTTTGCCGCCACCATCCATTCAGTTTTTGGGTACCTACCCTTAAAACCCCTCGATAGCGAAAAGGAAGCGGCGGTGGGGTTGTGAGTGTATGTATGTGTGCATTGCGGTTAGGTTTAGACTTAATAAAACGCAATAACACAGTTTATTATGGTATAATTAATGCTATTTCACATCCAAATCACTCAACTCAATCTGAAAATCTGCAATTTTATGAATGCGAGAACAGAAATTGTCTAATTAAATTATGTATATTTATGACCCAACAAAATTGCTCGGAAATATGTGTATATGTATACGTACATACATATTTATTTAGGTATCTAACGGGTTATTTGTGAAAATGCTTGGTGCCTATTATCCGTAAGCTAACCCGAGTGAACCTTGCTGGAGGGTTCACCAAGGAATATATTTCTTCATACTTATTTATGCTGTATGGCAACTATACAAGCTTTACAAGCTATTATTAATAAATGAAAAAGATTCAGCGACCACATGTAAATAAGTATTTACCCACAATGAAAGAGTATCATTTCCTGCTTTTGCCTTTTTGTAATTTATGTACTTAAGAGGCGATTATATTTTTTTATAAATAAATTTTTTTCCAAATTCGTATATAGTATATGTATTTATTATGTTTAAGCTAAAGAAAGGCATTTGTAATTGATACATTCTTTTATTTAAGGTACACATATTACCTACGAAGTAGTTTTCTGGGATACTGAAATGGCAAATTTAATTGAAATTGACCAATGACAGTAAGCAACTTTTTTAACCCTGAACGCATAACCGGGTACACCTGTAACCACTAGCAATTTTGAACTGCTGTGGCTAAAGTACCACTACTTGTGTTGCACTGAAACTTCGGATCTAGGAAGATTTGAATATTTTTGCGTCGTTTGAGTAATCATTTATGAAATCAGTTAATGCGGTACCGCACCTACGAGCTTCTTAAGACGACACCTATGCAAACACATAACCGCGGTACCCGTGTGTCCACTAGTTTTTATATGAAGTACTTAGCGAATAACAAGCTGTTTATAGATTTTGTCGTAAAATTTGTTTTAACAATCTTTAGCAAGTAATTTTTAGCAAAAAACAAAACTGACTTCAATTCTCATATGAAAATTTAGAAGTAGCGTTAATCTTTTCATGATCCAATGATCCGATCTAAACCAGATCAGTATGGGACTACGTGGTCCATAGTTTTGCGGTAGCATACAAAAAAAAAAAAATATTGCGACGAACTGAACTGATAACCTGCTCCTTTTTTGGAAGTCGGTTAAAAATACAGTAAAAAAATCTGAATATGAAATTTAAATGATCACCGTCCGGTTCTTGCAGCTCACGACTTCCATTGTTTACACGAATCAGTAACTCAACAGCCATTCGGAAGCCTAATCTGTGATGGGTTGTGCGGTGGACTTTGGATGAGAACCCCTCCTTTTTATGATGATCATGGCCGACGTATAAAAGCCTGCGAGTGACAGACACCCCATCGCGGAATACTGTCGTTCACCTTAGTCGACGACCGTCTACCTACAATCCGAATCAAAGCGAGAGTTTTCAAGATCTGCCCCCGTCACGATAGTAAAATCTTGCTTGGTGACCTCGAAAAATTTCACGACGGAATATCTGATGACGGACCGAGACTAATCAACATTGATCAGGCCCGAAAATGGTAGTTGGGAGTGCTAAATTTCAAAAAAGCTCCCTCAAGCCACGTGTTTTTGTCTCTTCCCCGTTCTCAGATAAAGAATCTTCTCCATCGTCTACAATGGTGTCAAAAATATATTGAATATACGCCTCGTATTCTACAGCGCTCAATATGTAAAAGAAAAGGCATTCAAAATTTTGATTTGTCAAAACATTTCATTATGTTATCTTCTGTTACCTTTTATATGCTCTGGAATATATTTAGAGTATCGTTGTATGTATTTTGAAGCCTATTTCATCTGTGTACATACAAGAATTTTCACGGTTAATAAGTATATTAACATCCTTAATTGAATGCCTCTAAAACATTAAAAACTAGTAAGTGGACATACGGATACCCCGGTTTTTTGTTTATTTGGTATTTTTTGGTTATGTGTACTACGGTTAAATAAAATTTATTATCTTCGGTGATATACTCAATTTATCTTCTTTTTTGTTACACTTAAAATCCTAACGATAAACCGAACTCAACGCGGGTTTGACCGGCATGCAAAGTTTCGTTAGTTCTTTATAACTTTAATGTGCTATCTTCTATTTTGAAACTGTGATCGAGACGAAGGCTTTCACTTTTACCGAAAATTTTTAACGTCCATTAAATCCAGCCCTAAAAGCCAAAAGGATGCAAGAGTCATTTTATTTCAAAATTTTCTTTTTATGAAGAAATGTTCCTATAGCATTTAGTTCCATTCCTGCATCAAAAGTAAACCTTAGAAAAAAAGTCCCCTACATCGTTAGGGCTCGAAATCAAAAAACTACCTCTTTAGATAAAAAATTTAAAAATATTTGTCGGTCAGTGCTCGAAATTAAAAAAAAAAACCTCTTTAGAAAAAAATTTAAAAAAAAATTCCTTGGCAAAAGTATGTTTTTTTACACATTTATTAAATAAAAGTACACATCATTTACCCCCACTGATTCTGATTCGTTCTATCTCCTTTAAACACATTTTTGCAATTTATGCCCAAATTAATCGTTTCCATTACGTTGACCATAAATAAGTTTTTATGCAGTTCAAAATTTATAACTGTTATTTAAACCTTATTAACTACCTTTAATATTCGTTTGAATTTCGATTAAGTTTTTGTCATTTTGATTGCTGTTTTACTGGTCACAAAACAAAAAGGAAATTTGTTGTAGCTTTTGTTACTAAAACGAATGCTGTTTTTATTTGGCTGAGTTTGTGTAAGAGCCACTACATCACAAATATACATATGTACATACATATCTATGGATTCATGCTTCATGCTTCTGCATTGTACTCAATTTTTTTTTTGGTTGGCCATTTGTGTAATCTAAAATTTACCCTAAAGCGCAATATTTAATAATAAAATTGACTTCACATTCTTAATTGTGCTCCAAGTGCTTTAAATGTCAACTTTATTCGAGTAGCTCTGACCAAACCTCCCCACCTCCACCACCACCTCCACCGCCACATGCACTTCAGCACACTTTTGCCGTAACCATTAGCCAGTTGTCTGAACTTTTGTATTTAAGTAATTTTGTTGCTTTTGCGGTTGCTGGCATTTGAGTGCTTCCTTACCCAGATTCGTAAGCTTAATCAACGCCAACGGACATTGCTTGCCCAACAACTCAACGACGCTGCACACTCCGCCCGATTGCCGTCGACCACCTGACACAGCAATAATATTTAAATTTAATTTTAATGCTCACATGAGATGCCACTTTTGCAATGAAAATATTTTCCTACAGAAAATTCCAGATTCGGGCAGTCAAAATATAAATATCTGAGTGAATGAACGAATGAACGAAAGGACAAATGAATGAGCTGGGGGGTAATGTAGGCAGAATGTTTTTGTAGTTGGGAAGAGCTTTTGTAGCAATTTAACATACACACACACACACACACATACACACACACTTTAACGAAAAACCTTATTTAAATGCTCGTACATCTGCATGTTGCGAATGGAGAGAAGTAAATTCAGTCGCCACTGCTGTGCTTCATTTCCCCTTCCCTACGTTAATTTACGTTTACGTATTTATTTTTTTTATTGCGTTGGTTGGCGAAACAGGGAGAGTAGTTGCGGTGCCCCACCACTGTTATGCATTTATAAATGAAACTCAACAACCGAATGAGTGGTCTGAAAATATTTTGGTTTTGAATAAAAGGTTTGGATGAAGACAGTAACCGAAATGTAGCCAAAGAGGAATTAGTGATGGCAAACTACCGATTGTATCGATAATTATGGTAGTGGACCTAACAAACTATAATGCTAGAGAGGATTTGTGCGCTACGAATTTTGTGTGGAGCAGCATAGAAGAAATATCTCTTTCCGCATAGTGCAAAAGTATTTGTGCAGCCCCAGAATTGAGCAAGATAGCGGTTCATATATTGATTGTTCAATGCACTTCAGCCGCCACTGAACGCTCATTCCCCACCTGACAGTTTCATCCACTCAAACAAACGAAACAAATCAACTACAGAAAAGTACCAGAAAAATATGTTTTATAGCACATAATTGGAATCATTTCAATAAAGAAATAATACTAAAGGATACTTCCCTAAAAAATGTACTGGCTGAGGATAGGCTAACCAATTTTTCAGTTGCCCAGACCCCAAGTTTGAAAAATAATTATTAGTCTTCACTTTTGTTCACTTTGATGAACATTTCTTAACAAAACTTTTACTTAACCCTGGAAGGTCACGGCCTATGTGAACACATTTGACGAAGCATGACTTTCCTGGGCTAAAGGCACTCATTTAAATAAATAAACACATCTGAGAATATTGTAATGTCGATAGTCAGAACCAATGATGTTTGCGATAGTATCGATGGTGCAATCGATAGTTTGTCATCACTAATGTATATATCCATATACATATGTATATCTTAAGCGACCTGCTTCGTTGAGCTGAAGGGAGTGCACGAGGGGAACGAAAAATTCGTTAGTAAGTGAAGTGAGTGAAAAATGTCTCAATTTGTTTTGGGTGCAAATATTTTTCGACTGCAATGTGGCGCACAAGGCGATAAAATTGTTGATTGTGCTCCGCAGACCAATTTGGCATGCGAAACCACAGGAGAGCAGCAAGAATCAACACATTTGAACGCAGGATAATCCCCTACAGAGATACGAAAGGGTTATTCATTAGGATATATTTGTATTCAAGCAAAAAATTTAACGGCTACTAAAAAATTTTGCGAAAATTAAAGACATTTATGTACAGCTCTGATTTTGACTTTAACTTGTGAATGTGTTTCACAAAATAATTTTTTAGGAATACATAGTAATCATATTATTAGCAACCGACAGAGCCTAGCTAATACAAAGGACTGATTTCCCACAATTGTGACCCCGACAACAAGCGGAAGGACTTTAGCGGTCACGTTGAAGCAACCTTGGGGAAAAACATTGCGCAATCAACCACTGAAGGTGACCCCGACCAAAAGTCACACCGCACACAACCATCAGATGGCAGCATACTTATAAGGACGAGGCATCACCAACCCTAGTAGCATAGTCTAGTTCCAGGCATCGATGAGAAGATATTAAGAGGAAGGTGCCTCTCGTGCCATGTTTCGTCGCACAGCGGCAGAGCCGAACTACAAGTATTGGGCGAAGCCGCAGACCCCTTGTATGATTTATGTACTCAGACCGTCTCTTGGCACTCATGTAGCTACAGCATCGTTCGCAAATGCTCAAGACGGCTTGCCTTCAGACGTAGAGCAATAACTAGCGTACATTACAAATACCTGAAAAAGCTTTCGAACAGCCGACAAACAACTGCAAGAAAACATTTTCCGCCACGTAACGCCAACAGGAGCAGATCAGTTTTTCCCATAAGCCCAGCCGGAAACATTTGCTGGCTCTACAAAAAGTTAGATAACCTCGCTCAAAATGGCACACCTGGTCGTAAACTTGCGGAAAACAAATCAGAGAGGCGTTAGCGGTGGAAAGCGCTGCTCTTTCACCATGGCTACGCCCCTTTATTACAGACCGACACTCTTGTACCCACAACCAGGAGTGTGGATGTTGTGCAGTTAATTAAAATTCAGCATCCAAATGAATCATCAGCATTTTGGGAATTGCTTGCCGAATTTCCCAGAGTTACACGCCTCGATGGTGCACCTACGCATATTACACATACAACGCAGCATCACATAAAAACTACACCTGGTGCTCCAGACAGTAGGCGTGCTCGTCGATTAGATCCCAGTCGTCTAAAAATTGCGAGAACTACATTTGAGAAGATGATCAAACAAGGTATTGTAAGACCGTCAGACAGCCCATGGTCTCAATCCGAAAAAGTTTGGAAAAAATGCAATAAAGTATTAAAAAGAATTATATGGAATTTTTTTTCAAATTACAATTTTTCGAATAAACCGAAAACCGGTATTGTAAGAAGCCGAATAAAAAGAAACACCTTAATTAAAATACGTATCTTTTAAGAATTGCCTTCTGCGAAAATAACTGTGAAGTTAGCAAATCACTTCAAGCATAGCCTTTTCAAAGCAGCTTCAAATTGGATGGCCCTGTAAACAAAATGTGCACAATTTTATCACCTTTACAATAAAATCCATTCATTTCCAACGCCACATTTGGTGCGCATACATATATACATATGTATGTATATATGTATATGACCCTGTATCGGTAATTTAGTAACCTCAGATGTATTCCATCGAAATTCCTGAGTAAAAACTTTACCAAACTATTCTTAACGCTTAGTAAATGTACAAAATGAAACACTTGATTGTGTTGGACTAAACCCGAGAGGGTATTCGTATGTCCCTTGTCTGACGGTTTTCATCTGCTATGCGAAGCCACCTCAAGGGAAGTAACTATTATTGAGCTGTGCCGGTTTAAATGGCACCCGAAAATTTACATTTGCAAAAATTTGTTTACATTCAAGTTTAAAACAGACACATACATATGTACATACATACGTATGAATGTTATTATGTTATTGTAAGCAAATGCAAATATGCAACGTCGAAAATTGAACAATCATGAAAATTAAAATCGAAAATCTTGAATTTTTGCTGAATTTGTATTTGCTCAAATTTACTTAGCACAGCTGGCGACATAATGATGTCCAGCAGAATACAAAAGTTCATTCTTATAAGTTTGTAATGCATGTATGGACTTTGTAAGGATTACTCGATATTTACTTATGTATGTACATATGTATGTAACAATACGAATGTGCGCATTTGGGTAAATGTGAATATGATTTTGTTGGTGTGCTTTTTTTGCTTTCGGGTGTGTTTGCACACATAAAATATGGCTTAACTAACTATCAATTGAAATATGCACATTTGCAAGTTGCAGACTAATGCAAATATATTTTCACGCATATAAATACACACACACACACACACACGCAAAAACTCTAACTCAACAATACATCCCTCTAGAAAATGTATCTAACTAGAAGTTAACTTGCAGTTGGGTTAGCAAGGAAGTAAATGACAGTATTATCTCTATATTTCTCTCGCCAGTATGCAGCTCTTAAGAAAATGGTTAAGAAAAAAATTGCAATTATTTCGTGTTTGTGTCCAAGGAATTTTCACATCTGATACTGACACTTCAATATACCTCAATTTTTCGTTTTTTAATTTAATTTTTTTTTATGTAAAAAAAAAAAAAAATGTACATGTATGTATTTTTCTTGTTTAATTTAATTTACTTCTTAAATAAGTAATGCCAAAAGGCGAACAGCATAGGGGTAAGAACCCTTCGTAGCCGATCTTTCAATAGGTTTTTCGAAAGTCAGTATACAGCTTTCCAACTACCATTGTGAGTTGAAAGACAGTTGCCAGAATTTCCCATATTGGTTTGTCATAACTAATTAAAAGTAAAGAATTTTTCCTCAAAAAAACTTAATAAAAATTGATTAAATACTTTTTATCAATTGATATTTTTTTCTGCAGGGATACGAGTGTGTAACTAAATATGAAAAGCATTTGTTAGAAGCTTAGTGAAGCGAAGTGAGATAAAAATTTTATTGACTGGCAGCGCAGGGCAAAACGGCGGCTGATAAACAAAGAAAATGAAAGTGTGCTGACCATTTATGCCTAATTTCATATAAATGAAGTGCTCTTCAAAATACAAAATGTAGTGATTTAATGTCGGTAAATATTGCCGATCGAGACTTAAATTGCCTTGTGGCACTAAAGCTGTGCAAACAGATGCAGATAAGCCCAAAGATATATGTATGTACATATGTGTACGTAAAATTGCATATGCAAACATAAAAATTATTTTAATTAATCATTTTTATCATCACAATGACACGAATACATTTGCATTTGAATATTGGCACTTTTTTCTCCCAATTTTTTTTTATAGTTAATTGACATCTCTACCAATCTAATTGCATTCGAATGCACAAATATTGACATATTATTATACAGAATTTTTAAATCTAAATACAAACAAACGCAATGAAATTAAATTTGCTTAAAATATCGCTTTAACGAGTTGCGTCAATCATGTACATATTTCTTCAATAGAAATAAATAATAAGTTAAAAACAATAATAAACTAAACACACGGCACTAATTAAAATGAAATTATAAAAATAATTATTTATTTCTTAATTTTCTCGTAGATGCGTCACACTGTGTTATGGGCATAGAATTTTAACGACAAATTTTTCAATGCTGGTTCAGATATTAAACTTCCGCTGAGCAAACGATTTTTTTCTTTTTCAATGGTCTAATTGTACACATTTCCAATACAGATAGGGCATTCTCCAACCAAATTCTGAGATAGGGTATTTTTGAATGAAATTCTGAAATAGGTCCTTCTACAATCAAATTCTGAAGTAGAGCGTGCTTGAAAAGTTTTCTGAGATAGGGCTTTTTTGAACTGATGGGCGAGCTAGGTCGATCTTCCACTCAGCCATCGATATCAGGCGCCATTTTGGGTATAAAAAAGTTCCAAATCGAAAAATAGAAGTCCATAATTAGTGGCACTCCTTTTAAAGAAAAAGAGGGGGTTTTTTCCCCAGAACGAAATATAAACCACGTTTCTACAACAAAAGTGCAATACTAAAATAAAATAAACCAGTTTAACTTGGACACTAACTAAAATTTTGGTTGGTGAAAAAGTAGTACCAAGAAATTTCTTACAAGTAATGCATATTCCCTATTTTTCAAAAGTACAATTTTTGCAACTAGTCTCGAGTTGAAAAATTAAATGCCATTTAATTTAAAATGAGACCTGTGAGTAAGCTGCAAATTAGTTTAAGACGTTTTGAAAATTTTATTTTTTTTTTGAGCACTCGAAAAGTTATCCTTAGAAAAAAAATTAACTTGATTTTCGGAATCACCGAGCAATTCTACATAGGAATTGGATAGTGTCCTTCGGTGAACTTAAAAAAAATTAAACAAAATTGTGATACAGTGTTATTACTCCAAATACCAAATCTGAGCAATCAGCATCCTTAGGTAATGTTTTGGAAATTGTGAACATCATGCTTCGTGAGACCAAAATGTGTCACTTAGGTATACACATTTTATCGTCAGTACGCGATACTAACTACATATGTAACTAATGTATTGTGTATAAATTCATAAAATTTATAATGCCCTCTAAAATTCTTAGGGTAAAATACACAAATCCTACCTGACCCGCAATTCATAAAACCCCAAGATTTCCTTTATTTCTGAATGCATAAATAACTACTTTTTAACATTGCAAATATTCCGGAAGAGCTGCTCACAACTACGGCGCTCCGCGGCTTACCCATTAGTATTCACTGGCGATATGCATAACTTGCAACAGTCAAACATCAGCCGACAAACCAACCACCTTGTATCTATCGGTCCACTCACCGTGCCAACTGTACTAATGGTACTGGAAATATTTGCATAACGTAGAGCGGCGCATTTTAATTTGAAACTCAAAACTCAACTTGACTTAGTAAATACAACTGACTATTCGCTGCAGGGTAAAATGTAGTAGGCTTTGCTAGTAGAAGTAGAGTAGTCAAAAGAATAACTCTAGCCGCAAAACGAAAATTTGTAATGCCCTTCATGCCAAAAGTGTATTTGTACTACCAGCATCAGCTGGCCTTAGGGTCAAAGCACTATGTTCGTACATATGTACGTACATTAGGGTGCATCACTTGCCATACAACAAAAAATAAAATTCGGTACAATTAGCACTAAATATTTATAGCAAAAAGATCAGCAGAAAATGGGTATTTTTCTTGACAGAGAAAATTTAGCTCGGGTTACGCCATGCACATTATTTTTGCGCGTAACTCGGTACAATTATTAACGTTGGCACACAAAATTAATATGTTGGAATTTTTTTTTATCGGACTAAAATGACGAAATTCGAAAACTCCGATATTTCAGCAACTAGTTAAAGCCGCCAATTTGCTCCAACTCTCTCAACAATCTCTTTTCTGATTTTTAATTAAATATGTTTTTAAATTAAATTTTTTTTTTTTTAAGAAAAATCTATATCTTTTTTCATTTTAATTAAATTTTTAAAACTTGTTTTATGTATTTTTATTTTTTTATTATTATATTTTAATTAATTTAATTTAATTTTCTTCTAATTTTTATTATTTTAAATTTTATTTTGTTGAATTTTATTCTCTACCTTTATCGTTTTCAGACAGTCATGATCTCTTTAGTAATTCACTGATTGGGTTCGCGGGACCTTTCAGTTTACACTTCTCCCGCAACACAGTACGCCCTCCATTTGAGTCTGAATACTTATTTATGTAGAATGAGTTAAAAGTTCGGTAAAAAGTTTTGTGAAACCAAAACTAGGCGGTAGTCATAAAACAAAATATTCCAAAAATTTACGATTCGCTTAAAAGCTCATCAAATTTTGGTACATGGATGTGGCACCTTAATGGGCATAAAAATCTTGCGTCTAATTTCCATATTATTCCTTATTAGTTTTTGTTGTTGTGGTTTGTCGCAAAATGCTTAATGCCACCGGTCGTTGTTTGCCATCAAGGGGTCAAATCGTGTCATAACATGCCACCACCACCAAACAATGCCTAGCATCGCATTGCATAGAACGTAAGTAATAACAACGCCACGTCGGATTCTCCAGTTCAACCTGATAACTTGGCCAACGAACCGTCAACAGATTTCTCTGTCAAACAAACCGCAAAAGAAATTTGAAATTTTAATGCAATTTAAATAAAGACAAGCCAGCAGTGGCAACAGAACTGGTTATAGTAAATACGTGCATACATACATACATATGTATGCCTATGTAAGCGTACATAAATAGAATGACAGAGAAAACCAGAAAACAAGACAACAGCAGCAACAAAAGCAATGACAGGTTGGAAAAAGTGCATGCTTACATACACACATGCAAACAATTCAAATGCAAATTCAAATGAGAGACAACAAAGTGTTTGCAGCTCTTCAACGTTGTCATGAAGGGATTAAAATACGCATGGAATTTGTGCATCGCAGACACAGATAGGACGGACAGGACAGGCAGGATAGGACAAGACTTAGACATTGCAGCTGACGCCAGCGCCAACGTCAGACTCAGCGTAATGTTACTGCTTTAAAGCCTTTATTTGTTCATTTGCTGATAAACACCCATAACAACAACAACAACAACAAGTAATAGGCATGGCCACAGTACTTTCAAGCTTAACCATTATACATAAAAACAAACTGACTGTGCGGACGAAGCTGTTCTCCGAAATCTGAAGAAATATTGCCTCTTGCGGCGACAACTAAATATGCACTACCACAATAAGAATGATATAAATAATTGTAAGCCTGCAAAGGGAAACAACAAAATAAAATACATAGCTTGATTCAATTAAATTAACACAATGCCAACAATAACAACAATAAAAGTCACTATGCTGTTGCAAGTAAATGTAAGTAGGACAAGGCAAAGCGAAGAAAACGCTGATAGCTGGGGATGGACATAGAATGCGAATTCGACAAAAGTGTTGGAAATCAACAAACTAAAAATAAAATAACCAATTCAGTCATTCATTCCATAGTTGGGTCGTACAGAATTACTGCAGGTGGTTTTGCTTGCGAATGCCGTAAGTTAGTATCTACCAGTACTTTTGTCAATTAATGTTATTTTTTAATCAATTTTTAAATCTGTTAGTGTCTCTAATCTAATGACTTTAAGGTGAAGTGTCATAATTGTAGATATACACAGGGTACAGGGTTTTAACTGTATCTAAACTTCTTACCAATATTAAAAATGTGGATGTTTGCATGTTAGGACTTACGGCTCTCTCTCTTCAAAATTCTGTTGCCTATAATTGAACAGCCGAAAGTTAACGTAACTTAATGCCACGTCGAAATCTGTTTCATTTTGATTCTCTAAGTTCCGTTAAGTTAAGTTAAGTTAAGTTGCCATAATCAGCCGGATTTAGAACAAGTCAAGGGTCCATTGTGATAGCACATTGTGATATTTGTCTATGAACCTTAGCAATTGCCGGGATCCCGTGATTAGTCCCGGTAATTTAGATATTCATTATTTTCCAACAACTTAACATGAAATAATTGCATCAATATAGTTTGAGAAGCTGTCCCACCATATAACAAATAATAAATAAATGGGTTTGAACCTACTTTATTATTTAAGTTGAAAAATATTTCATTAGTAACAAAACAAAATACAGTAATTAAATTTATTTATACGCATTTAACAATACTTTAGCGTGTACATTTCTGATAAATGAACTTAAGGCATGTCGAAAAAATAGAAGTTCATAATACTAGTGGCAGAAAAAAAGAAACGCCTTATTTCAACCAGTTTAGCCTATATTTATTTTTTTTATTTAATATTTAAATTTTTGTATAAAAGGTTGCGTGACACCTCCAACAAAAAAAAATATAAAAGCAACGTTACTTTTAGTCACTTGAAACTTGCACTTTATCCTCCTGTAATTTAATGGGCTATACTTATAAAATTGCGTCCCTAAATTTTTTCTAAAAATTCTGAGTAAAGAAAAAAATCAAAACACACCAAGCAATCAATATACTCAAGACACTATGGGCCTAATACAGTAAAACAGCGTTTTTAGTTTTAGAATTTTTTTACTTGAACTTTATAATTTCAAAGATATAATAAATTCTAAAAAAATATTTAAAAATTCAGTGCAACGTAGAATAAAAATGGGAACCAAATGAAAGAGAAAATTCTGTAGGATTTAAAAACATTAAAATTTTTCGGGTTGACATGGACGAACAGGTATTCAAATGCCCTTATAAACAATTTTATTTTTTTAAGCTAATAAAGTTAGAAGGACTATATTCGGGGACGTTGTCGAATTTATATCAGTCCTTAACATATAATTTTTTCAAAATAAATATTGCAAAATTTCAAGGATATTCAAGGATAAAATTTTTAAGGATATTTTCAATACCTTATGAATCAACAAACTTAATCTGTTCTTTCTCTACAGAATTTTCCCTTTAATTTGATATCCATACTGTTTTCCTAAGTACACTGCACTAAATTTTTTAACCATTTTCTGAATTACTCATATTATTCAATTTTCAAAGTTCTTTTTAACCGACTTCCAAAAAAGGAGGATTTTATCAGTTCGTCGGAATCTTTTTTTTTTTTTTTATGTATGTTACCGCATAACTTTGCACCACGTCAACCGATTTCAATAATTCTTTTTGCAACGGAAAGGTAGTGTCTCAGAGGTGGTCCCATACTAATTTGGTTTAGATCCGATCATTGGATCATGAAATATATAGATATATATATATTTTTTTTAAGTCGGTTTTTTTTTTGCTAAAAATTACTTGTTAAAAAATCCTCTCGTCAGAGAGAAAAACTTAAAACGCAATTTTACTGCATATATTTGGCCCATGAATTCGCGAATCTATTGATTTTTGTGTGTAAAATTGCCTATCGCACGGTGTTATTGTACTATGTATAATTAGCTAGACATATGAAAAAAAAAATACTAAATATTAAACAAAAGAAATATAGGGAAACTGTTCAACATAAGGCATTATATTATTGCCACCGAGAGATTCTTGGCAAAGCGTACTACCTAAATAAGGTGACCAACTTGTTTACGAAAGGGGGGCCCTAGGTGCCGTCTCTGTCAAGGTGCTTTGCAAAATATATTTGGCCAGTAGGCAAGCATAATTTTGGTAGATAAAGTTAAGGTAGATGGCAACTGCGTAAATATGGCTGACTATTTTAATAAATTGAAAATTGTTTTGTTCTTTTCAGACACCTCACCAATACCCTCCGAACTCCTTCCTACTAACACAAAACCCAAAAAGCCACAATGAGCAGAAGAGAGCGTTTATTTCATGAGTGGTTCAATTTGTTCGCACTGATCTGGATGATCATCACAGACATCTGTTTCAATGGTAAGTTATGCACATTTTAATCTACTTGCAATGCAATAAAATATTATATAAAATTGTTAAAGCTGTTAAAGTGTAAGAGTTAAGCAACACGGAGGTCAATATGCAAACATTAAAAATGTGTTAATAGACTTTTGAAATGCGTTTGGGCGTACTCACCAGCAAATGGAAATTTTAATTGCCATCTGTACAAATACATATTTAGTATATATGTAAAATAAGCCGTTAAAATGCGGCTGCTTTTATATCCTTATACAACATACATACATATGTATGTGCATATAACTTTTTTCAATGGCAACTGATGCAAACGAATTGCAGTTATATATTTTTCTGACATTAAATATCCAAATATCGCAATTTGTTAAATGTGTTACTCTGTAAACACTACAAATAAGGAAACTCTGAAAATATTTGCTTGCGAAAAAAATTGCGTTGTGAAGCATTTGCAAAACGTCAATAAATACTCGACAGTAAAAATGCAGCAATAATTTTATGTCCGCAATGCAGTGTAGCTGCAGAGCAATGCAAAAGATTTTATAGTACTTATAAATGAAATCGCGGTGGAATTACATATAACTGAGGGTGGGCCAAATTTTTAAGGAAATAATTCTATGTAGAAAATATTCACTACGGTTTGTTAAAAATATTAGAGTGGAATTTATGCCCTTAATATTGAAATTGGTCACCTGTATCACGTTTGTTCAGTATATTTTTATACCATTTGTACACATTTATAAAGGTATTTCTTAACCCTAGAACACTAATGTTGGTCAATCGTGGTGAAGTTTCTTGAAAATGCATTTTTTTAATTGAATTTTCGTTAATTAACTTTTGTTTCATTTTGCTAAGAAAGTATTCAAATAACAACGTATGGAATACTTTTTGACGATCTATGCTTTAAAACTAAAAAAAATCCAGCGCTAAATGTATCATAGTCGATTCGACTAATTACGCGGTGCTGCTACAAAAAGAAGTGATGAAATACACCCGAAACAAAACCTAGTGTAGGTTGTAGGTATTGTCGAGTATGTACTACACAGTTAATTTACCCCGTGTTGGTGAAAAGTAGCTATCTGGGTTGTATGCCGTAGATGGCTGCTCCGATGCTGCGGTCAGTCCTGCAGCTGTAAGCATACCTTTCAGGAGTTTGGTCCTTCGTTTTCCCAGTTGATTGTGTTGGGGAAAATGAGCTTGACATTTCTTCTGAAGTTAAATGTCGATAGGCACAGCCTTTCTCCTAACGGTTAAGGCTATTTGTTAGTTAAAATGTGTACAGGACGCAGCTCAAAAAGGACTCCGAGAGCCGCATTTAGTGTTGTTTTCATAGCGCCAGTAATGTCCCCGCAGGTTACTCTTTGAAGCTGGAACAGAGCTGGGCCTGTGTGGATCATGTTTCTAATTTTAAGTTAAATAGAATGAGTTTGGAGATGGCATCATACATCCACCTTACCAATTTGGGTTTGATGCCCCACTTTCACCCCACTAGGACCGCCAGGTACCGGTATAGATTCCATGAGGGTTTGTCTTCAAGGAAAATTTTCAGATATCTTTCCGTTTTAAAGAAGTGAATCTTATCTCCTTGAACGACTGGCTCTAGTAATTTGTAATTTCGCCTTTTCCTGCAGAAAATTACTGTGCTAATCTTCTTGGGTATTACGTTCATACCGCTATTTCTCAATTATTTGCCGAGTATGTTTAGCGTCTCCTCTAGGAGGCTAGGGCTATAGTATTCAAACCTCCCTGATCATGATGACAATGTCTTCGGCGTGGCCCTAATTTGCACTTTTCGCTAAGTAGGCAGAATAGTTCGTCTACCATCATGGACTATGACAGAGTGGAGAGGAGTTGACCTTGGGGGCAGTTTTTAGTAGTTGGGGGCAGTTTTTCATGGCTAAGGATCTGACTCTTTCCTGTCCAAGAAACGATGTAATGGTTCTGGCTCTAAGAACATTTGCTATCGAGCGGCGTACAGATGCATCAAACTCTTTGCGCCGGACGCAGTTATCTATTAGAGAGTGTTCCGTGTTATCGAAAGCACACTCCATGCTCAAGCAGCATCGTACCAAAACCTCTTTGTTCTCCATGGACCTCTCAATTATCGTTTTAAGACTCTGAAGTACATGCATAGTAAAAATTCCTGGAAAATAAGAATATTGGTTTATATGCAAAGAGTTTCTGGTAAGGAGACTATAGAATACCTGAGATGCTTGTCTATGATTGCTTACCTAGCTTTTAATAGAAAGACGCGGGACTGAAAGAAAAAGCCTTAGCATTTAATTGGTCGTATTTTGATTCAAAACCATAAAAAAGGTTTTCGGCATATAGTGTCAATTCAATGCGGGGGAACAAGAGAACCTCGACTTCAAAAAAGTTCACAGACAATTTGTTTTCTCGCCTTAGATGTGTCGGAGTCCAAAAAGCCTGAAATATAAGTTCCACCCTTTCGTACATACATAACTGCACATACAACTGTGTGTGATTTTTATTTGTATTGAAAATATCGACAAATTCTCCATCACACATTTCATATGTGGGTATGTATGTAGTAGATATAGTAAGTTGCTTTTACTATTCTCATTGTTTTTTGGTTTTAAAGTTGGTTACACACCAGCAATGCAGCAGTTAATTTAACTTTAATCACATGCTGGGTTATTTCATTTTTAATTGTATTCACCGCTTTTTTCCCACATTGCTGCAATGCCATATTTAGTAGTAGCTGGTCCTGCAAAACCACAGCTCCAGCAGCCGTGTCAACTTCAATGGCAAAGTTTATTACCCAATCTTTGATCATAAAAATGCAAAACATTGAAGACAGTAAGAAATACAGAATTAAAATTAAGCGGTCGGAGGAGGGTGAGAGAGGTATTGCGAAATGCAACGTATGCAAATTTCAGTTAGGGCCAATTGAAATACGCTCGCCGGCTGCATATCGGTGGCAGATAGTTGGACAGACGTCCATAAGCTGGCGTGAAACAGGTGCTGCAGCTGTAGGCGATTGAGTTATAAAAAAAATGCAATGAAGCGCGGAAGAATCAGGGGTTGCGGATGATATGAAATTGCCTCGTTTATGTAGTATTATTTATTGCGAGAAGCGACGTTGAAATTGGCGCATTGGGAATGTGAAAAAGACGGGCACGGCACGGTTGCCTGGTTACTCAGCCATCTGCGTTATATTGGATTGTGCGCAGCAAGTAAGCAGAAATATCAATTAAAGACAAACAGAAATTAAAAAAAAAAGTTAATGAAAATGGTGAAATAATTTTAAACAAAACCAAAAAAAGGAAAGTTCCTGGTAATAATAGTGCAGCGAATTAAAATACAGCGGCTCCGCTGGCGCTCCAGCTCTGAAAGTATTAAACTCGGAACCCGCTGGTGTTGGCAAAGGTAGATGGAGGCCCCCACTGCGATTGAAATACCATTTATTTTAATTTTTTAGAGACTTTTACTTTGGTGGCATCAAGTTTTTGCTTGAAAAGACCCCTAGTAAAATATTCCGAAGAATAATTTTCTAGAGCATATAAATCCTCTAACGAACTTCCAAATTTGTTTTTTTTGCTGGATTTCTTGAATTTAGGCTCGGGACGACCCTTTCAGGCCGGAGCTAATGGGTTAAAATGTTCTATGAAAATATTTCCCAAGCAATTTTAACTCTTAACTCTTAACTTTGCCCAGACATTTATTTTAAGAAGTTGTTTCCACTTTATAGAAAACTACTTAGGCCGGGACATGAAAACTTTAGTAGGCCATAAAATAAAAATACGAGCTAACTTTTGCAAATTCATCGAGTGTTCTATTGCTGGATAGGTTACTTTCAGGAAATATTGGCAAAGTCCGGCCTGGTTTGAATTGTCATAAAATTGTCGCACAGTGCTATCTGCAAATGGATAGCCTGTGGAAACTGCAATTCTACAACCCCCTGAAATAATAGCAACCTTGCCAGGGATAATATAGAAGTAATAATTGGCACAGGTAATTACGGGAGTACCCTCTGCGACGTAAATCAAGGAGGTAAAATCTTAATGAAGAGTCGGTGCGAGAGAGTGGGTCTTGATATCGAAAAAAGATACCTATAAAGGTGAATCAGGTCGTTGCCAATGTTTCCCAATACTAACATACATATGTATGCATATATTATACATTGTATACGTATATATAATGATGTATGTAGTTATGTATATGCTAAGTTCCAGGTGCGACACCTAAAAATAGACATACATATGTACGTATGTATGCACATATTTTTTATCGCATGCTTCAGATTTTATCATCCTTCCACTGGTTGCCACGAATTGCAATAATTCGCAATCCACTATACACAAGTACATATGTGCTCGGCCGATTTTAATTCTATATTACTATATTTTTTTCTCGTTTTTTCTTCATATATCACGTATATATGTAAGTGTATTTATTTCATTTTCACTTTCACTGCTGCAGTGCGGTAATTAAGTAATTGAATTGAAATTGTATTGTGCCACATGCCATACGCGCGCCAGTTGCTCAACATTTCTCAACGTAAATTGCTGCAATAGGCAACCGTTGTCCCTTCTCAACACCTGCGAAATGTATGCGTAAAATTAACACATTAAGTCTACAAGCAATTGCATTAACTCAATAAAGCACAAGCTTGCATACAAAAATATATGTATAAGTACATATAGACACGCATGCTGTTGCAATCAGATTATTATTACAAACTTCACTCATTGTTGCTTTGTGTTTGTTGTCATTACTATGTACTATGTATATATTGTTATCATTAGCAGCATTTTTCTTTATTTTTTGTTGTTGTTGTTTATTTTTATTACATTAAATTTGTCAATAATGAGAATGGCCAATTTGTAAAAATGTGTAATGTGCCACAATGTTGCATGATGCCAACATTTGCTCATGTCATAATGTGTTACTTAATGAAGGAATCTGCATATTTTTATCACTTACTAAATGAAATTTATTTTGCCTCTATATTGGTGTTATGTTGGCGATATGTAGTATGTGCATATGTATTTGTTTTTGTTGTTTGGGATGCCATAGCAATTTATAGCAATTTATATACTGCAAGTGATGAGTTAATCTACATACTAAATACTTATACATTCATAGATATGCGTGTAATAAGCGCGTTCATAGGTTAAAGTGCATTATCGAAAAATGTCTGATAAAGCCTGCATTCAAAATGTTGATTGCTTTGCATGCTATTAATTTTTTAACCAACTTCCAAAAAAGGAGGAGGTTATCAGTTCGTCGAAATATTTTTTTTATTTTTTTTTTTATTTTTTTATTTTTTTTTTTATGTATGTTACCGCGTAACTTTGGACCACGTCAACCGATTTCGGTTAAAATCCGATCAGTGGATCATGAGATATATATATATATATATTTTTTTTTTTATATGAGAGTTGAAGTCAATTTTTTTTTTGCTAAAAATTACTTGTTGATAAAGCAATTGCATTTCTGGCTAGTATATTCCAGAACGAATGGATAAGGATTGAACCAAGAGCTTGTATGAGCAAATCCAATTTTTGGCAGTAAATCTCAGTGACGCGGTTTTGCAGAATGACGATACGCGATTTTGTACTTTAAACGACGATATTTATATTTAAGCTACTGGGCGAATAAGATAATGATTAATTTTTTTTATCCATTTGAAACAAATTGTAGGATTCTTTACTTAACTTTAGCTTTTAATTTCTTAACTTCACACTTATGTATGTACATAGGTATATATCCGCTAATCGATCCTTATAACTTAAAATATTTCGTATGAAATTTTTTTTAACCTTTGCCTTTTTGTCAGTAAATATTGAATTCCACTGTCAAACTAATTTTTAAGTCCTTCATTACTAACTGACTTTTTCCACCAAATTAATTGCAAATTTTTGTTGTAGGTTCAAAACATAAATATTCGCCGAAATTGTAGCGGGTTTCTTACATATAAAAATAAATTTTGTATATTCGTTATATGGAAACAAATGCCAAACAAAAATTTAAAAAATTCAACGGTAGTTTTAAGCCACTTGAAGCGTGCACATTACTAGACTAAAACTGAATGGGCTCTAAAACAGCGTACACAGAAAAATTCTAGCACTTCTGGGAAAAAAGTTTGCAATTTGGGTGAAAAGCTGTTGCATTATTTTGTAAAAGTTTTAAACTGGGGCTTATATGAATTTTGTTAGAGAATGAACTGTATTTTAATCGTAAATTCTTAAAAATAAATAATATCACTTTGAAAGCGGGGGGCTATAGATATGTGCAATACTGTACATATTGCATATTGTCACCTGAGTGGAAGATTGAAAATTGGAAAAAGTGGGTCACGTAGTATGGGTACGTTCGCTAATCAGGACTGTCAAAAATATGCCAGAAATAACTGAAAATAAGCGCTATAAAAAGCTCCCTAATTACCAAAATATATGCTAAGTCAATGAAGTTTCATTTAATTTTTTCAATATTTATAGTCACACAATTTATAGTCACACCATTTCTAATTAAACCATTGTTAACTTAACCAATGTTAAGCTTGAGTTATTGGGAATAGTTTTTGGTTTATTGTGTTAAAATTTCACATCGATCGATACACCAGCGACTGAGATATAGCGAGTTTAAATAACAATTTTGTTAAAATTTGTTATCACAGATTGATGTTTTAATTCGTGCAACGGAACGCCACAACTTATATATCGCGTTCTAAAACGTTTTATAACCGGAAAAAAAGAAAAAAGTCCCTTTTTATTAATGATTTCTATGTAAAAGGATGCGATCTTTCGACCGAGATAACTTGAACCAATATTAAAGAAGGCCATAGTTGAGAAGAATTACAATTAAATTTTCGTTTAGAATTTTCTCCATGAAAATGGAAACATTTGGAAAACGAATAGAACCGTCAGATAGCCCGTCAAAAACTCTATAGAAATCATAGTTTTCGAATTATTCTGCCCATTTTCCGTCTGCTTTCCAGCTAGTCGAAAAGCAGCTTGTTTTGCACCGCCCTGCGCGCCTAAGACATTTGGCGTGAATCGCCCCATATGTAAAAGTTTGGCCGAGCTCCTCCTCCGATTTGTAGTGTGAACCTTGATGTTCTCACACAAAGCGGTGGGATCTCCAGTTTTATACCGACTCCGAACGGCTATTGTATTTTGATGAGAAGTCATTATAAACAATCTATGAAATTGAAAATGAAAAGCGTGGGGCGCATGTAATACACTTGAATTGATATGAAAAGTAATATATGTATGTATGTATGTGGGTATATGAATACCGACCGCTTAAAATCGATTTCAAAGTTCTACTTTTGCTGTAGAAATTTTAGGTCTACGTTATGTAGTTTGACTATTGTCAATTAAATTGAATGCTTTGTGTTGCATGCGCTCCACGTTTTTCATTTTCAATTTCATAGATTGTTTATAATAACTTTTGCTAAAATTTCAAAATCAAAAGTTATCAAAACAAATTCTATGGGACTGAGAAATATTATTTTCTACTTTTTAGTCCTTTTATAAAAGCGTTGTATATTAAAAAGTTTTTTTATATTATTTATTTTCTATATTTTTGCGTTATTGCTTTCATTAGGACTTGAACTCGGGCCTTGCGAAGTGGAAGCGCGCACCACTAGCAACAGCGGCCACTACACCACAGCGGCTTGGCGGCCGCACACACACATTGTTTACTATGGAAAACCATATCATATTTAAAAAAAAAAAAACAATATTTTTCTATACAAATTTGAAATTCGTGGGCATGCTGGTTTAACATTTTTTTTAACTAAGCATTGTGAATATCAAATTCGATAGTTAAACTTTTATCAGTGGTTAACTGCATATGCACTGCGAATTTGGCCCCTAGTGGTACAGCTGTACCAAATATTGCAGTAGAAGGGGTACGAGAAGGGATTCTACAGAAGTGTTGAAATAATTATTTGAGTAAGAGCAGCCTCAACATTTAAAGCATATATCACGCAGGCGGTGCCGTGGGCAAAAGCAAGTAAATCAGCAAAAACCCTAAATCCACATTTTTTCAATCCGTTTAAAACAGTTTCTGTTAAAAATGGAATTTGCCTAATGAATCAATATGCCATAAAAGAAACAGTATTCGTAGTTGCGTATATTGCGAGTATTTGTATTTTGTATTACATAATCAATTAGAATTATGGCTATATTTTTTGCTACATGATTAATGCAACTGAATTTACAATCACACAAAAACCAGTCAATAGCATTCAGTTGCATTTATACAATTCATACATACGCTGCCTGTGTATGAAGCGAATGGGAGACATTTTGCAACCAAATGTAATAGTTGGCAATAGCTTCTGCCTAAAATAAAAATTACTTTTAGTCTTAAAGCAATACAGTCGTCGTTATTTAACATTCGCCTTCGATTCGCTGCCCCACTTAACACTCAGTTTGTATGTATGCCTGCAGCTTAATGACACTCGTCTACTTTGCGGTTGGCGCTGCTGAAATCAGCAAACGCGTTCCCACAAAATTGGCTAAATGGCTGCTGTTCATGAACGCCACTTAATTATGTGTCAAGCGCAGCAACGTATTGTGCTAATGTTAAGGCACATACATACATACATACAACCATGACGGCAACATAAGCCAACTTACTGCACCTCGCATATATGTTGTACGCATACTTTGTGCGGCTTTTGCTGATGTTGTTATGTCATTATTTTGTGCAATATTTAATTTTTTTTTTCAAATTGCTATTTTCTTTCGCATTTTGCATTGTCAGACATCTCCACAATTCATTAAGTTTTTTGTTAGCCATTTAATACAATTCAACTGGTTTTTGCAACTGTTTTTTTCGCATTTTATGCGCTGTTAGCTGGGCGGGCGAAACCGCATAATAACCTGCTGCAATGTGTGTGTATGTAAGTAGGTGTAGCGAATTGTCAATCGTTTGGTGTCTGTGCTTAATGTCAGACCGCTTGTTGACATTGCAATGGCGCGCAACGTGGCGATGCTGTTTCTGGCACCTATACGCCCATATAACGGCACTGTTTGTATGTATATTTGTGCAGCGTGTGGGCGTGTTTGTGTGTAAAATTTATTTTCTGAATTTTTTTACAATGCTTTTTATAGCTATTGCCGTTTTGTGACAGCATACAGCAATATAAAATAATTTTCATAATTTAAGCTTAATTAATTTCTATAATCGCATTTATTGTTATCTTGCACTGCAGTTAAAATAAATATGATGAAAAATTATAATTTTAAAACTACGCATTTCAAAGGTTTACTGGCCAATGTTGCAAAAATAAAAGCAAAATCACAAAAATACTTAGTAGCAGAGTGCAAAAATTTAATACAGCATATCTGCGAATTCATTTACTACTAGATTTTAAATGTTGTTAAATATTGCAGTTATCAACTAACATCGTTTTTGTTTTTCTCTTTTTTTCTTCACTTGCCTACTTGCCCTCACCAATTGTTACTTATACGCTATGTCACCCGCCAGCACACTGTTTGAAGGATCTGAAGATTTTCGTGCCGGAGGCGGTCATCATGGGCAATGCAGCGACGCTTTCGTGTCAATACGATTTGGAGCAGGTATGTTAAAGTGTATTTATAAATACATACATACGTACAGTGCCGGGCAAAAGTATTGGCGCAGAGAATTTATCGCAATATACGCAAAGTTTTTTTACGCTAATTTATTTCGAATATTTTTTAATAAAAATACAATTCGTACTTCACCAAAAAACATAACAACTAAATGTCTAAACTTTGTGCAAACTAATTAGCAACTTTCTATTAAGATTTTTTAGTAAAATTCTAAATAAGCAATTTTATAGGTCATTAAATTTTGGTGCAAGTTTGAAGTATCTAAAAAATCGTATTTATTTTTGGAAATTTTTTTAATAGAGGGTGTTGCTTTTTTTTTTTGCCATACAAAAAATAATTTTACATACTATGTAAGGAAGAACCTGAGTGAAAAAAATTTCTAAAAATCAACGCGATTTTTTAGCAACTTCACGCTTGCAATTTATTATACTAAAATTAGATGGGCTATAAAACTGCATACTTAGAATTTTGGAAAAAAAAATCAGAATAGAAAGTTGCAAATCAGTATGCAAATTTATTGAATTTTCCTGAGTTTTGCACAAAGTTCAGACATTTAGTTTTTATGTTTTTTGGAGTAGATCAACCTATGTTTTTGTAAAAAATTATCGAAAATATATAAATTCGAATAAAAAAGTTTTCAGATATTGCGCCAATACTTTTGTCCGGCACTGTACACATACACACTATAATAAAATTGAAACAGGCCGATGTCTGTAAATTATATATATTAAAAAAAATTAATTATGGGGGTCTTTATTAGAGCAATAGAAGTCCAATCAACAATTTTTAGAATTTTTGTCTGTCTGTCTGTATGCTTGTATGCGGACTACTCGAAAACAAATGCATGACATTGAATGCATTTTTCACCGATGTATTGCTAGAGGTCTAATGTAATAGGTGGCTTACACCGTGCATTTGACTCTCGAGTAAATATTGCAGTTTGACTTCCAGAAGAAAGAGGTTTAAAAAGACTTACAGCCGAAAATATTTTTGAGGAGGTTGCCACATTTTTGAAAATCTTTATTTAATTTAAATTAAGTAGTATTGCAATTTGGGTATCAAACTGAAGAGGTTTAGGAAAGTTTACTGCCGAAAATAATTTTGAGGAGTGCTGCCACCTGTTTTAAGAATTTATTTAATTAAATTGATAAAATAAATGAAATATTACGCCGCACGCCGGGTTTTTTCCGTTTAAATAATTATTAAACGTACGATAAGTATCTACATACATAGGTATGTGCTACGCTGCCTCGCCTTGTATTGGCTCCCCTCCACCAATAACACTGCACGGCCGCTAAACGAACACAAAAACCGTCGATAGACGTAAATTTAATTTTGGGTCAAAGATTACAGATCTGTATAACTTATTTTTTAAATCGGTACGCCGATCTCGATATAAAGATGCAACAACAAAAGTAATGTACTATTCCTACCAACAGAAATAAGCTGTTTTTCTGAAAGTGGCATAAGTCATTTCCACCTCTTGTGATTACTTCTAACTGAATGCATGCGTAAATCGTTCGAGCGCCATGAATTAATAAAAAAATTTGTTACCTTTGGCTGTTGAAGTTGAAAGGATGAGAGACAGGCTCAGATACTGGTAGAAGATCAATGAAGTTAGGTAAGGTTAGGTTAGGCTCCTCCTCCTCGTACCTGCAGGTCCTGCAAAAATCATTGAATGGCACCGGAGTCTCCTAGCTAGAGTGATGTGACCGGTAAGCAAATATTGAGCTGGCATGTAGCGAACGGAATGCCCAACCTTGCAAGCAAAACCGTCATCTCATTGTCTGGTATACCTCTGGGTTTCGGCACCCATACCAGTTGAAGTTTGAATTGCTCTTCCATCACGTTAAGTGATCTGCGGAAACTCACTACAGTTTCCGAGTTGCTTGTGACAAAATCCAGAGCTTTTAAAGCTCCGTGGCTGTCTGAAAATATGTAGATGTTGTTGCGCCCTACTGTCCTTAACAACTCGTTAGCCCCCTCTATGGCCGCAAGCACGTCTTGAAATACGCTACGGTGGTCGGTAAATCGGAATGACCTTTGTACTCTTATTTGTCGTCTGCGTTTTTTGTATCGTGATGGTGGCTATTTGCTCTTGTTCGCCCCGAGGCCGTCCTCTTTGGCCCACTTCTCCACCCTCCTTAGTATTCCCTGCATAACATCACACAATGTTTGCGGAAATTTTCCATTGCAACCCCTGCTCTGTCCTGCCTATGGGCAGGTGTACTACTGGCAAGACCCATACGAAGGCAGTTAGGATTCCGTCTTGTGGGGTATTCCTACTGAAAAAACTGCTCGTCGATATCCCCGCCAGATCGGTCTGAATAACTCTTCATATTAGCAATTGGTCGTGGCAGCAGTGGCGAATCGATACCCAGATCCGCCAGCGCTGTCTTTATGGATGCGAGTAAGATGTTGTTTAAGGCACCCTCTATGTCTAGGAATGCTACAAGACTGTATTCCTTGAAAGATAATGATTTTGCGATATGCGCCACGATCTCGTGGAGCGCTGTTTCTGTGGACTTACCCTTGGTATTGGCGTACTAGTATAGGTCGCACGAGTTAACCGGCTTGAACTGACTTATGTATCTTTCAAAATAAACGAGTCAAATAATGAAATAGATTTTTTTTTTCCCTGAGTACTTTATACAGCCTTTAAACATGTTAAATGTTACTCATACGCCATGTAGGAATTTGGCAATTGCTTTTCTTCGTTAGTAGCTTGATTTTTTAGCAAAAAAAAACAGGCTCTAATAAAATTTTTCGATTTCTCGAATCGAAGTTTCTGGAGTTTTCAAAATATATCGAATTATCGAAATTTCAAAGTTATATATGTTTATTAGGTTAGCACTGCATATCGAATTTTATCTTGTTACTATAGTGTAACGAGTTATCGTAGTTTCACGATAGCTTTCGAAAAATACAGAGCTACCCAAATTAAACGAGTTATTAAAATTTATAGAGGTATCAAAAATTTATCGAGTTATCGATATATATCTGAAAAATTTTGGGTTATCGAAATTTATCGACAAACTAAAATGTGTCGAGTCATTTCCAAGTCTTGTCATGTCCTCCAAAGATTCTCTTAAAACTAGAAAACCGGTCAAATTTCGACAGTAACTAGCTCTCCTGAATAGTATTTTTATAAAACTGTAGGATATCTCTAAAACTTTTCTATACCACGGTAGTTTCGAGAGGATAAAATCTAAACTCTAAAATTTTAAACTCCAAAACGTTCAGTTTTTCCTTATTTATTTTTAATATTAAGTCTATGGCATAGACTGTATCGAATTTTGAGCAAGTTTTTTTTTTAATTGGACCAAAGCAATCCCGATAATTTTACCTTAGCATATAAGCCTCAGTTTTCTATCTTCTTTGGTAGCAGCGGGACCATTCAAATGGTATCCACTGATTCTATCAGCAGCGTGTAACTTACTATTTGTCGCATGCCACATGCTTCGTGCCTTTTCTGCTGCTGCTACTTGCCACTTGGCATCATTTTGCATGCAATCGTCTACACATTCGCCCCGACTGGCCACCCGCCGTCCGCTTTCCTAGCTTGCAGCTGCAGTGCAAGTAGCATATTTGCCAGCTGGTATCGTGCCACCACTCACTGCGCGCTTCTCAATTAAAATAATTGCACGGTAATTCGTCTCTAATTCCTTGCCACTTGCCTGCTGATACACGCTGGCATCAGTGACTTTCTTGTGCCATGCTCCTGCTGCGCGTTCTTGCACGCGTTTTTTTTTACTGATATACCAACATATATAAATACTTACTTTTTTATTTTATTTTTTCACATCTCAGCCACTCACTCTTACTAATTTTCTTCCACATTCTCTCTCACTCTCTTTTCAGGCTGCTCTCTACTCAGTGCGCTGGTATTTCGGCACCGAGGAATTCTATCGCTACGTGCCTAAGGAGTCACCGCCCACGTTGGTCTTTCCCGTGTCTGGCATTAATGTCGATGTAAGTTGAGACTATTTTTTAGCCCCCGCCCCTCTTTATTACCTCTCACACTGTACATAGCTCGCTGCCTCGGCTGCCTCTGCTGCATCTGCTTTTTCTCGGTTCAAAATATTACTGAACTTTTTTATTAGTTTTAGTAAAGAGTGTTTGTTATTTTTGCAGTGCGTTATTTGTGTCGTTTGCAACAAATTTCCATTTTCATGCGGCGACACGTAGCAGCGACATGGATAGTAAATAACAAAAATAGACGAAAAAATTGAAATAAATATCCACATAGCTTACAAGAAATTCTAGTTGTTGACGACAAAGTAAGTGCAAGTTCCTCATCCTTGCTCTCCGTTTGACCCCAGCCCATCTGTGATGGAATGTGGAAATAAATCGGTTGTCACTTTCGTCGCTTGGCACTTTGTCGAATTTGCTGGTTGTTTGTTGTTGTATGCCTTGGTATGCGCATTCCTTGTGACATATTTTCAGATCTGGCTGCGCTGCACACTTTCCTTTTGCAGCCGACATTGCTGCTCATGGCTAGCGCCAATTTATTTCCTTTGTAAAATATGCATTTGAATTTGTCTTTGATTGTTTTTAATTGCGCTTGTGAATTCAACGAGAATTTGCGCTTATACGCACTGATATAAATATCATTCACATACATATGTATTTATATACTTTTATATACTGAGTGGAGCTCTAGTAAGTTCCCCAATTTAAAAGCCAGCACTAAGCTAATGACTTTTCAGTTTAGAAATTATTCTAGCACTTATTGTTAATCAAATCAAATCCAAAAAAAAACACTTTTCTTTTAGTTTTCATTTTTTTGAGTTTAAAGTTTTGAACAGAAAAATAATTTTTTAAAGAAATTTCACATTATCGTAGTTTACGGCTCATTCATAATTCATAAACAAATCAAGTAATTTTGCCACGTCAAATTTGTGAAAAAATGGGAAATTCACCAAAACTTTACCAGTTTCAAAAATTTGCTATCATAATTTTAAATTTTTTAATCAGATTTTTTAGAAAAGTTTTGGGTATGTATTTTTATAGCTAATTTAATTCCAATATAATAAGGTGCAAGTTCGAAGTTGTGCAATTTTTCGATATAAAAATATGGGTATTTTAGAACATATCGACTGCCAGTTCGAAAACGCCCTGTCTCAAAAAACTTTTCAAGAACGCCCTATTTCAAAATTTTATTGAAAAACACGCTCATCTCAGAATTCGGGAAAAAATGCTCTATCCTACTTCAAAATGTATTGAAAATGTGCTGATATAGGGCGTTTTTTAATCGGCGACTGAGATGGGGCATTTTTGAAACGAATTCTGAAATAAGTAGGGCGTTCGTGAAGAGTTTTTTGATATAGAGCGTTTTTTCACTGGCTCCCGAGATCGGTCGATCTTCTACTCAGCAGTCGATATGTAAGTGCTTTGTGTGGATGAAAATGCAAAACGTCTCCAACCAAAAAAAAACTTACAAAAATCAACACGAATTTTTAGACACTTTGTATACTGAAATTGAATGAGCCATAAAACTTCATACCCAAAAAACTATCTGTCAGCCTAGTACTACACAGCGGTATTTTTAACCGGCGAAGTTTTTATTACTGAAGTAGCATTACTAGCTTGAAGTGTGGCCCTGCATTCTGGCTTTGTAAATCAATGGAAAAGAATATTCGTTGCAGATACCAAACACCTCACGTTGCACACAGGAGTATTTGTATAATAAATCCGGTAAAAATTCAGAATAATCAACTTTAATATTTTCTTTAAACATAGCGACCTCTTGGCGGAAAATTGTCGTATCTTACATTTTTTACGAAATTCACTTTTTGATGCAACTTTGTTTTACAACCCATAACGCATCACCTGTTCAAATATTACGGCTTAAATCCCAATAGCAACTCCAAAAATCTACTGTAAATTTTACCGTATGTGACAATGCATTTTTACTTGTGGGCGAAATTATCGTATGTGCTAAGAAATTAGATTGTAGAGACCTTACAAAAAAAATCTTGTGTTTAGTTATATTTCTCAATGGTGCTAGCCAAAGCAGAGAAGAATACGAAGAACACTTTCCTGTAAAATTTGGTTTTTGTAACATACGATGATGTTGACCTCCATTCTTTCTCAAGCTATATAACCGCTCAATCTGTTGGAAGGATTATTGACAACGTGAATTTGTTTCCTTGGTTATTATGTTTTTTTCATGGACCAATCTTAAAATAAAGCTAGTAGACACACAATTAGAAAGTATGTACTATAATTTACATATATTATTTTGAACTATTTGAAATGGGGCTATGGGATATTTATATTTAGCAAAAATATTTAATAAGCAACAGTCATTTTATTTGCTTGTCCAGCCTTGTCAGGCAGTATTCTTTTATAGGAATATATTTTGGATCCTTGGCTATAGATCATTAGACGGACTATGAAACTGGGCAATAACACCCTCTACTCAACTTCGACGAGAACGTATAGGTCTTTAGAACACTTTACTGCATTTTTTATATTTTTAAGTTAGTTATTTTTAAATTGAGAATGCATCAAGCATTTTTTTAAATTTAAAAAGCATCAAAATTTTGGAAACAAGAAATTCTACACAATTCGTAATTATTCGTAAATGAAAGCCAATCTTAAAAAACGGAGAGCATATCTGGACTCGCTGTTCTAAATATGCCATAGAAATATGAAACATGAAATATGAACATGAAAACAATTTAAGTTTCAATAATTTCGCATAAAATTTAATAAAAAAACGGTAAACTGTTACAAAAAAACAAAAAATACTTGAGAAAATAATTCTGTGTTCGTATGGAATAGTACACTGAGGGAAAAAAATATTAAAATCAAATAGAAACGTAATTGATCTTACTATAAACGTCAACGAAAGTACTGTATATTGGTAAATATTCAATTCAATTACGCGCATATTAAAATGACCGCGTTCGTACTGAAAAATCATCCGTGAAGTGAATAATCAAGACAAAACCTCAAAAAAAAATTTGCATTTTGCCTGCAGTGGAACTCGAACCCGACCATCCCAGGATATAAACAACTTGTGGCAATCATCTTTGCGCACTGAGCTACACCCAGACATATAAATTTGCTTTCAAATGTTGAATATCCATCAACACCACAGCGCGCGATTTGTACGGATAAACATGTACTATGCATGTATGTGTGTGTTGTCACCGCTCTCAGAGCGGCAGATGTGGACAGTCAAATACGTGCGTAATAAATTTTGTATGAAAATATTATTTTTATATACGAACATTTTTAAACGATAATCAAATATAAAGTATTCATTTTTACCATGCATTATTCCTTCAGTGTAGCTTATGTCGGGAAGCTTTAGTATAATGCGGCATTCTCTTTATTCTTTAAAAGACAAGGAATCTTTTGATGAGACTAAGCAATAATAACCCCTCAAACATATTCTGAACGTTCGGAATATATGAGTCCAACAAAATTCCTATGAATGTAAGAAATATGAGTTTCAAAAAATACAAAAATTTGCCTCCTACATATATGAACCCTTTAGGGCTCTTTTATGATCAAAATTATGAGCCGGCACTTTGTTACAATAAAAAACAATACAGATTCTGAATTTCTATTTAAAATTGTTTTATACAAATTGTAAAGAAATAAAAAATAAAATAAACAGAATTTGGCTGCAATTGCTGCTTTTAAATGGATGTACATACATATGTTTGCAGGCACGAAAGAGATGTTTACTGTTTCAATCTATTTTATATATGTACATAGGCATATTTATTACATCTTTACAGAAGTCTATAGTAGCAGATTTTCAAAAAAATTAAAGCAAAAAAGGAAAATTGAAAGTTGCATGTGCATATCTACAGAAGTCCATCCACGTCTATAAGAAATTTTAATAAAATATTTAGATTAGCATATTTGGATTTGTTACTTTTCTTAATTATATGTGAATAACTCAGTGAGAGGGGAGACCAGTATGTTTGCATGTATGTATATAAAAAAAATATTTATTGGACCAAAAAGTAGTGGGTAGGCACTGTGGCCAATGGTAATCAACTATTACCACCTCCGCATGGTTGTAAACCATGCAGAGAAAGTTCAATTACTTGGCAGTTGAGAAGTGCATGTGCAAAAATTTCCTAAATTGCATAAAGGAAATTTTTGCACATGCAGCAGTACATAGCATGTATTTAGGCGCCTGGTGTTAGCAGACGCGCCTAAACAATATGTATTTATTAAATTTTTTTTTTGCGGAATCAATGAGAAGAAGTGGTGTATGTTTAAGGTCAATAGAAGTCATATAAGGACTTAAAAAGGCCTCTAAATGAGTTACAAATGAGGGGAATAAGAGCCTTATAAGTTAATAGTAAAAACAAATACTCTTAAAGCAAGCTTTCTAAATATAAACGAAATCGGACCATAAATACTGGCTTACCAAATATATCGACTCGTGCGCCACCTATCGGAAAAATTTTTAGTCCAGTTATTCCTTCTATGGTCGCAGATATACTTTCTAAACATGTACCAAATCGGACTATAAATACGGAGTTTCCAAACATCTCGACTCCAGCTCCACCTATCGTGGAGCCAACAGTGAAGTTTCAAGTCCCTAGGTCGTCGGGAAGTTGGTAAAAAAATAGGCTCCGAAATAGGACTCCTTACAAACTCATTTATGACTCCAAATGTTTGCTGGGAACAGACAATCAACTCAACTGTTGTAAATAATTCTATATTGCAACAACAAATCAATTAAAATAAAATCAAATAACAGTAAAGTCATTTTTATCGTCTCGTTCACAGAACAAAAATCGAGGTGGTTGTTTTAAGGTAAACGAGAAAAATGTATGTACTATGGCTAAAGCTGCACTGAAACGTCAAAATCTCGAAAGAAGGATTGAAAAGAATTGCAAAACAAAAGCTCGAAAATTGGCATTTTGTACTTTTAAGTTAGGTTATTGAAAAAAACGTGCCTTCACTCCTTTGTGTTCCGACTCGAATTTAGGGAAACAAAAATCTATTAGAAATGGCTAACCTTAGCCCAGACGTACATAATTAGCTACATTACTATCATACTTAATACTACTACTAGTACTACTGCTACTAATACACATCATACTTAATTACTCGTGCACCAGTTTTTCAGCATGTGAATTCAGAAAGACCTTCGAATTGGATATAAATAACTTTCAACATTTTCTTTTACTCGTTTAAGAAAAAAAAAAAAACGGAACGAAAATACTTCTTAAGTGCCGATTAAAAAATTGCACGCCAAATCATAATTACCTCACTGAAAATAAACAAATAAAGTTCTCCATTAACACAGTAATAAATGGCAAAAGTGCTAATTATGCTCATTAAACATTTATTGATAAATGTACACAATGATATGACACAGTAAAAAAAATGCTCACAAAAACAACAATAACTATAATGAAAGTAATTATCATCGATATGTATATTTATAGACAATTACATTAAAACAGAAGTTAAGCAATCGACATCCTACGAAATGCAAAATGCACACTGAAACGCGTTTCCAGCAAATAAATATTTGTTCCTTTCTCTCTCTTCAATTGCATTTAATTAGCACGCTTCCGCCAGCGCTTCTGCGTTCCTTCTGCTTCACAGCTACGTACATAAATGCTTCCCGCGCAATGCTTTAGCGTTTCATTAATAGCACAGCGACCACGCGCGCTTGCAGGATATTTTTCTTTCTTTTGTACGATCGAAACAGTGGAAATGTAATACAGAAATCATTCGACCGTTCATAATTGCTTTCTCATTTACAACATTGAAAACACGAATCTCATTACCCCTCGCTTTCGCAACCAAACTCCTCGTACCCTCCCCCTGCCGCGCTATCTGCCAACCGTGGGGCGCGCATAAAACGAACCACGAATGATGGACCCAGAGACCGCTTTCGGACGAGTTAGCTATGTAAGTAAGCTAAGTTGTATACGAGTACGTGCTATCGAATTTTGCGGGCCAATAGTTCGTATCACTTATTAACAATCGCTTTTCAAAAAAAAAAAAAGAAGATGATTGCCATTTGTGTGTGGTGGGGTTGATTGGTGAGCTTTGTATGTTTGTTCGAGAAATCGTAGATTGTTCAGCTAATAAGTTCGTAATTGAACAAAAATGCTTTTCAAAAAAAAAAAAAAAAATGAGTTCATAAAAATTAACTAAAAATTCTGCATACAAACAAAATCATGTTTTTTATTTTTTCATTCTAATTTTGCACTAGAGAAGAAAAATAAAAGCAGAAATAATGGTGTTCATATTTCCTCGCTCTCTATATTAGACATTTGCTGTGCATGAGTTTTCGTTTTTCACTTTTACTTACATTTGTTATTACTATTTTTTGTTGGCCAGTTATTCAATTTTCGTAGTTAATGGTCAGGTGTTCGTTTTTTATCGCACCGAATTGCAGTCTCGGCAGTTGGTTATGCTACATTTCAACTGCTTAAGCCCAATTCCGAATTTTGAACCTGCATGAGACCAAAGGCAAAATGTCCAGTACTGGCTGACTCGGAAAAGCAACCCATTTTAGTTGTGTCAGTTACCGTTATAACCATCTGCACAGGTCATTTCATTTTTTTATATGGGGAAAAATACTTTTCATAGAAATGGTACAGAATTCTTAAAAATCGATATTTTTCGGTCGGAAAATTCTGCTTCTCTACAGGAGATTTTCAATAATAAAACTCAATTGTTTACAATTTTTTAGTACGAACGATTTTTTATTTATCTCCGCATTGCATTTTCTGGGATTTTCTGGGCGTTTTGGTGGATCTAAAAATATTTTTCCTATGAAAAATTGGTTAAGTAAATAATTGGGTATTATTATGGGTAATCTCCTGAAGAGAAAACAAATTTTTCCGAACGAAAAATATTGATTTTCAAGAATTCTATACCATTTCTATGAAAAGTGTTTTTCCACATACAAAATACATGGAAAACTTTGTGCGCTTTGAGCGACCTCTTAATATTTTTTGATTTCGAATTGAAAAACGGCGGTAGGGTAGTTTTTCACATTAATTTTGGTAAAATAGTAATAATAATTAAAAAAAAACACATTCTCAATATTCATGTATGTAAGAATGTATGTGTAGTATTCAGCTGCGTTTGAACAATAAATGTAACGGATCTCTTATGGTCGCAGCCGTAAACTAATTTCTAGCCGGGCACATAAAAATACACAATCCGATTGCATCTAGCTGCTAACTATTTATATTTGTGCAAGTAAGTAGATATGTTTATAATTCCGTATTTCCAACACGACTTAGCAATTGCGTACCCTTTTCAGAACTTTACAATTAATTTTCCCAAATGGAATTTCTCTATAATTAAATATTCCGTTGAATATAATGAGCAAACTCACTCACTAATCCAACAAAAAAAGTATTTATGTACAAATACAAACATACATACATATTTATGTATAAATGCATGTAAATATGAAGATATGGCTTCAAGTGGCACGTTTTGCAAACTCCGGTTTAAGAGCTAATAATAACAAGGCCAATGCAATTGTTGAAAGCGCAAATTGTGGAATTAGATATTGAAATTTTATAAAAGCAAACTCATGTTTTCTTTTTATTCGAAGTCCAAAGTGTTTGCTACTTAGGTATAACATTTTTTTTTTTTTTGTTCTCGTTTTTACAATAATCAACAATGTGCAAACAGTAAATAAAGTTTTTCCTTTTATTTTTTTGTTTGTTTTTTTTAAGCTCAAATAAGGCTGATAAAAAAAAAATTTTAGAAGGGAATAAAATAAGAAGCGATGAGTAAAACAGAGGGATATAGAGCGCGAGTTTATTAGGAGCATAATTTAAGGGTCCTGCAATTTGCGTAGTATTGGCGCATTTGTTAGGACGGAGGACAGAAAATTAAAACAAAAATGTTATTAACCATTTTACTACAAGCGAATGTATGCTACTCTATATCAGAAACTTCAATTTCATTACTTATTGAGTTTGTGAGTGAATAATCGCCTTTTGGCGTGAATATAAATTTCAACAAATTTATTTTGCGCATATTTGGATAAGCAGGATTTCAGCGCTCACTCGCTCGTGGATATTATTTGTGCATTCATATGTACACTTAGTCAATGTTTTATGTAGGTGGCCCTGGGATTCACTTGCCCTTAGCCTGAATGTGCAAAAGCGCATTTGCAACAACAAAATTTTTTGAGCACATAATACTTTTAATTCAAATTTGAGCTCTAAAAACAAATCATGAAATGAAAAGCACAACGCTTATGCATAATTTCAAGCAGCGCACATCAGTAATGAGTGCATTTAATACATACAAACATACATATGTACATTTAATTTAGCATCATTACATAGTGGAGTGATGTACTAATATCTGCAACGACGATTTCAATGCAATGCAAAAAGTTGCATATAAAGGAAGCTATTTAAACCACCAAGAAATCACAGCAATGCATTTCCGATAGCGATTTTTACGGTCGCAGGCCTTCGCTGAGACTGAAAGTGGCTTCACTACTAAGTAGCATATTTCTCATATAGACTCCGAATTATGATGTGTTTTCTTTTATTAAGTATTTATCAGAAAGTACGCCAAATAATTTTGACCGCCCTTACTATCCAAATACCCCTCTGTGCATAGACGAAACGATTTATATGATCTCTTCTTCATTATAAATGATCTTTTGGAAAGCTAAGAAATTAAAAATTGAAATTTCTGGTTTTAGGTAATTTATTTTTATCGAAATTTTACTTTTTACAGCACTGAGGCCCCGATGCACAGTGGTCCAAAATTTGCATTTTCTACACATAATTCACTGGAGCCTTCGTTTTTAACTCCATATGATTATTTTTTTTTTAAGAAAGTTTATAAAATTTGCAAGAGACCACTTGAGCTCGAATTTTGAATTTTCAGGTCCTTGTATTCAATTTTTTAATACAAGGTGCAGAAAAGTAGCAATCTTGAAAAAAATCGATCCTCCTATCCCAATTGTGAAATTACCCCAAAACGGAAAAAGTCAAAAAAAAAATTTATGTTTGAAAAAAATATTAACCAAAATTACATTTTCTTTTAGTTTTTAGAAACAATTTTAGTTTTATAGATCAAGAAATTTTAGTACAGTAAAGTGCAAGTTTCTATTGGCTAAGAGTTTGCGTTGATTTTTAATATCTCTTATAAGAATACAAGCTACAAATCATGCAGATGAAAAAAATTACTAAAAATTAACGCGAAATCTTAGCCATTTGAAATTCGCATTTTTTTTATACTAACGATCTATAAAACTGCATACTCAAAATTTTTCTAAAAACTTAAAAAAAATTTTGATTTGGTGAATTTTTTTTTTATAAAATTTTGAATTTTTCTTGTGAATTTGTCTTCGTTTTGGGGTTAGTTAAAAATCCACTTGAAACTTGCACTATATTATACTAAAATTTAACTATCTCATAAAACTGCATACCCAAAATTTTTCTAAAAACTTAAGACAGAAATTAATTTTGATAAAGTTTTTTTAAAACATTTTGAATCTTACTTGTTAGTTTTGTTTTCGTTTTGGAGGAACTCCCTACAAATGTTTTCAACTAGTTTCTATTGTGTAAGATTTATTACCTGTAACAGGAGAATAGATCTTCGTCAAAATTGCTAGTTTTTCCGAATTTTGCACTAAAAAATTTAGTATAAACCTATGTATAAAAATTCAAAAATCGGGCTCAATTGGTCTCTTGGTAATTTTATAAGCTTTCATTAAAACATTAAATTTCAATTTTGAACCACTGTGCGATGGAGGCGAGGCCGCTGACCACAATACCTCGGGGTACTAAATAAGCGCGCCCACAGTTAAATATGTTCCTTCTTCATTCAATTAATTTGGCGTAGCCCGCAGTTGGTCCTCACCGCTTGTGTCACCATTAATGGTTAGCAATCAATTTTCTAATTTCTTCAGCAAAAGCTAATCAATTCGCTTTCACGAATCTGCAAGCAAAAAAAATTTAACTATTTTAATTACAAAACGTGAATTGCGCACAGCTGCAACTGCTTTACTACATTCATTTAGCTTTTCTGCGAAATTTTTCTTTGTGTTCTCTTCAGAAATACCAGAGCAAACGTTCATTACTCCTAACAGTCTGCAATACACACGGCATGCCTCAAGCACAGACCGGACCCTTTCACCCGCAATTGACCGGGCAACAACAGTTCAGAGTCAACTTTTTATCAACGCATGAGTTTAGGGTTTTTTCCCCCCGCTTAACGCTGCAGCAAATTTCTTTACCATCGCCAATGCATCTGCAGTTGCAGAAAACCTTTGATTTAGCATCTAAAAGATTCCTTAATACGAATTGCAATCAGCTTGTTCCTGCCAACGTCGTCGCCTCTTGCACCTACGCAAGCGCGGTCGGTCACCTCCACACCCTTTTAAGCGCTTAAGTTTTTCTAAACTTTTACTTTAATTATGAATTTTTTTTTTTTTACCAACCATATTGCCCGCTTCAATCTACATGCATAAAAACCATTACCGATAGTAGCCGGAGGTGGCGGTATGCGGTAACTTGAAGAAGTTCAAAGAAAGTGCAGAGGACATGGCAAAAGGATGAAGGAGACTTACTGAGCGTTTTACAGAATTCATGATTGATTGTGTGAAGCGCACAAAAAAGGCGGCTTGGACGAGCAAAAAGACGTGGCAGCAAAGAATGTTGAATAAAAAAGAATAATGCTTAAATGAGAAAGAAAAAGGTATGAAAAGCCAGTCAACGGCTGCTGCTGCACTTTGCTCTGCTGGCGTTGGCAGTAACGGATGAGCTGGATTCAAAGTGTCCACATTGTGCCATCATTTCGAGTAGTGCGTAAGAATGGCGACGAAAAAGGTTAGAGAAGAATTAAAGTAGCAAAGCGGAAGGCGGAATTCCGCGGAAGCGCAAATTGCTCCTGTTAAACTCAGATCATGCGGAAGTGCATTGTAAGGGGGCGGGGCCGGGGGCGACGGCGGTACAAATGAAAGGAAAGTGAATAGAGAGCAGCGGAATTCCAACTTAACGCATAAAAAAACGTAAAATTGCGGATGAAGCTGTGAAAGCAAAATATGTGAAGGCTGAGCGAAGAGATATCCACATACCACTGCAGGAAGCAGCAACCCGCAGCTGCAACAAAAAACAAAATACAAGAACCAGCTACGCCAGCACCGTCAAGCTGCCACTGGCAATTCAGCGAGACGGGCTTCACACGTACTTACATACATACATATGTACATATGTATGTTCCTCAGTGGCAGTTGTAGTAAGGATGTGGAAGAGTGCGCAAGTGCGTTATGTACGAGTATGTTTGCGCTCACTCTTGGACAAGTATTGGAAGAGTTTTTCATTAAACCGGACATTACTATCAAGCTAGTAATTAAGAATAATCGAAGATGTGGCAAGCGTTTGATGTAAGCGCACAGAGTGGTGGGGGGCATAAGGTGGCGCGCAAGTGAAAGTATGGTGTAAAGTTGGCATAAAAAACTCAATAAAAATCGCCATCTTAGCCAAGGAAACGGCAAGTTTAACGCTCATTGATTTGATTAAAAATGATTGGTGCTTGTGGTGGTGATGGTGAGGATGGTCATTGTGATGGTGGTGAGGATTCCAATACTCTGCTAGCTGACATTGACTATGCGGCGGCCGAAGCGGTAATGAGTGCATTTTCTCTTCCGTTCGCCGTTTAAATAAGCTGTAATTTAAAGTGAGCTTAATCACAATTAATTGCTGTTAAATATTATACTTTACGAGGGATTGGTAGTAATAGTAAATAAGTCATTGTGTGCGTGTGTGTGTGTGTGTGCTTTGATTGTCATTTTTTTTTTTTAATTGCACAAAACAAAATGCCAGCAACGCGAGGCACCGGCTGTGGCTGACGCTTCCTAGTTGACGGCAGCTATTTTGCAGAAATTACAGGATCTGTGTTGTTTAAGACAGGATAACCGTTGCAGATATGAGAGTGCAATATTCCTCTGCATACCAACCCTGCAAAAAATGCCACTAATCCGGGATGACTCCGGGAGTAAGCGCAAAGGTAGTAATACCACTTTTGAGCTCTTTATAGAGAATGAACTCTTCATTTTTGTTCCAGCATGCCCTATGAAGACACTAATTCCTTCCCTTTATGCTTTAACGGGTACAAAACGGAACTAGTCAACCAGGGTGCTCAAGTTTGTTAAGCGAATACTCTCTCTCTGTGGCAACGCCGCACATAAAATTTCATTGAGTAAGTGCGTATATAGCATTAAATCGGTAATAGTACCCGTTAGAGTTGAGTCGGGGACTAATTGATCTCCAGTTACACCCGTATGAGACTAGTTGCGACTAATTAATGCCCAATTGTACCCGATTGAGAGTAATCTCGGGAATCTAGAAATTGGTCTCACAACTTTTTGCAGGGAATATATATGTGTGTACGTGTATAAAATGTGAATGTTTATGTATGTGCATATATATTTATTTGACTTCAAATCTCGACGCTGTTCACATCAGTGTCAGTTGCAAATTGTGCGCGCACAAATGAGAGTAGGGGTATTCTCAGAGTCTCTCAAAGCCCTTTCACGATGCAGGGATTGCACGATAAAAACTGGGTTTCTTATGGTACAGCTTTGCAAACCGTGCAATCTGTGCACCGTGCAAAGGCTTTGCAAGACTGCGAGAATACCCCCAGTATGATTGTTGTTTGCCCTGTCCATGTACATATGTATATGTGTAGGTATTTATAGAGGTTGGTATTAAGGTTGTGTGTGCGCTAGTATGAGTACACGTTTAAAATTTAATTATTACTAACATGGCCAAGTATTTACTGATTTATAGTTAAGCTCTAAGATCAGCAGAATGCGCACAATTTTGAGCTCTCTGATCACTTTGATGGTCACTTTAATAGAAGTCTAACTTAAAATATAGAAAAAATAGAGAATTGTCAACTGTTTGAAAAATTCAGTTCAAGTAAATGGATAAGATAAAGTAAATTTTACAATAAGGCTGTCAAAGGAAAGAGACTTAAGAAGACTTGCAGCTGAAATTATTTTTTTCGAAGGTTGCCATATGTTTCAAAACTTTAATTTAAATTTTGCAATATGGGTATCATATTAAAGAGATTTAGAAACGGTTACTGCCCAAAATATATTTTAGGATAATTGGATAAAATAAATGAAATATAACAATATGTGTATGAAACTAAAGAGGTTTAAGAAAGTTTACTGTAGAAAATATTTTTGAATTCAGATAAATTGATGATAATCTAAATAATGCAATATGTGTACCAAATGAAAGTATTTGCGAAATCCTTGATTTATAAACATCTTCAAACAGCAAATAACCCCGAGCTTCGCGGCGCCTTCAAAGTATTTTTGTTTTGTTACTTCCTTCACAACATCTTACACGACTAGTTAATACTGTAGGATTTGTAATGAAACTAGATTACTTTTTTTTTTGTAATTTAAAGTTACTTCTTAATTATTTATAAGAAGAATTAATTGGCCAGCAAAAAGCTTAAAACGCCATCTCCAATTTTAGATTAATTTATAAAATTATAAATTAATTTCAATGTCCTTTAAAATATTAGTGATAGATTTATATGCTTTTCCATTAGTATTTTGATGAAATTCAATTAATGATGAAGTATTTTTGAGTATTGGGTATTTATCACGTGAATTGTTATATTTGTTACATTTGGAAATTATATGTTCAGTATTTTCAATTGTATTACAAAATTCGCAATTTGAATTTTGAAAATTATTCATTTTTGATACTGTCTCCTTGCAGAAAGTGTGATTGGTTAGAATACTTTTTTTTTTCAAATCTAAAAAAAAAATGTTTTTCAGCGTTTTTTGGAAGATATATGTATGTACATAGAGATATTTTCTTTTCAACATAGTAGCACTTGACTAAGAATCAACGACACTTAGCAGAGACTATTCGGAGGGAACTTAGATTCATAGTTAGTAAACATTATGGCACACCTATCAGAGGCATATTGGCTGCATTAAGGACTACTTCGAATAAAATTGCCCATCATACTTATTTACATATTGAAATATTAAAATTAAATGAGTGTCCTTTCGTTAAATTAAACTGTTACTTAACGTGAGAACTGCAGGAAAATTGGAATTGCGTGAAAATATTATTAACATTTTCCAGAAGCGACCTCTAATACGCCTTTCAAAAAAAAAAAACACTTAAAAGGTGGGAGTTACCACAAAGCCAACCGAACTATTGCCCGAAATAATGCTTCGATTAAATAGAAGGGATTACATGATCGCCAAAACAAAAGGGAAGTGTGGCCATACTAACGCAGAATCCGAACATTTCAGGATGAAAATTGGCAAGTAAGGTTAACTTCTTAGAATCGTTGGTTCATTGAACTAAGATAAAACACCAGGTGAAGGATTTACAAGGTGAAAAATAGAACGAGTAAAATTGCTGAATCATTTTTTTGTGAGAAATTCCTGTGCTAAAAAACTATAGCTCTTCTTTCTTTACCAGTTTATTTAAATGTGTGGTTGAATCTAAGAACAAAATGCTTTTGTTTTTGAAAATCTGATAAATTCATTGGAAGTTCAAGTTCAAGTTCAGTGGCATGCTAAAGCAGTATGCTCGAGATGGAATGACATAAATCCTTGTTTAAGTTAACATGACATGCAATTTTTAATTTACTCTTGTTCTTAAACAAAAAAAATGCAGCTTTTATCGAAGAAAATTAGTGAGTTAATAAAAAGTTGTGAATGGTCAAATGAAAATACGTAAGGATATTTTTTAATGAAATATGAGCAGGCAAGATTGTTACTCATACGCCGTGTTCATTAGGGCGCGCCTAGGCGTATCACGAACAAAAGTTTAGAGTGCGTAAGTTTTATTTGAATACCTTTGTATGTTGAGAAAAAATTTCGGGTGCAAAAAATGAATCGCGTTTTTTTATTTCTTATTCAATGTCCGATTGGTTAAATCTTTATATTTCCGAAAAGGACTCGCTCAGCACTATAATTGGCCATTAAACAGCTTTGGCCTTCAAAACCGTTCTGATTTATATCTTCACTTATTTTGGAAATACTATCCCTAAATTTTAATTTTTTTATAAAATAAATCTAAAGCTCTCAAAAAACGATGATGACCTTTCAAAAAAAAAATGATAGGCATTCTTCACAAACAAAAAAGCTATAAAGTTTTTAAAGTCCGGCAAAGCCCAGCTCTTAGCAGTTGCTAACTTTTGCGCTTCGATAATTATGTGCAGTCCTTTCGTGATCCGAGTACGCTGTATCGCTACTGACTGTCAAGTTTAGCAGAATTATGTCCAAGGCGTTCTGTGTCTGAAACTGTCATAAGCATTTGAATTTTCAGCATTTTGGGTATGGCATAAAATATCTGTTAAACTTATGAAATCTTCTTATCTATCTATCTTGTTAGTAAATAACAGTAATATACAATACCGAAATGCTAATCTGGAATTTGAATAATTTTGTTCCAATTATGGTATTCTTGCAGTTGTTCTTGCAAACGAACTCTGGGAGTGCACCACAACGTATACTAAATATACTTCTCCTATTTGTATGCTCTCTCGGAGGCTGTAAATATCCAGAAAGAGTTGTTGAATGTAAAAATTAGAATCTAAAGATATAATTTAAAAAAGTTTATACAACTTATTAGATCATTATGAAACGAACCTTTACTGATTTGAGTGAAAGCATATAGAAAACTCCAAATGAATAGCAGTCGCGCCTAACAACGTGCAATATCTAGCTACATGCTCCTGCTGCGGCCAGATTTGGCTGATTGCATATTGGCAGCTATTACTTCTTCATGTTGAACACACTTAGGCGCCATAGCTTTTCATTTGAAGAAAATTTGCAACGAAAATTCAGCGTAGCGATTGTGAGAATTCCGCTGCTCGAATCAGCTAAATTGGAATCAAATCCAATACACAAAGTTCTCGAAGTGAAAGAATACGTCTTCAACTCAGCTCAAATTCTACATAAATATGTACATACATACATACATTTACATAGCTTCACTTACTGAAGTGACTAAGTGATGAAGTTTCTTCAAGCTGAAGTTGTCCCGTTGTTATTATGCAACTCAAAATTGTTGTTGTTGTTGTTTATGGAAAAGTTATAGTTTTTAAACGCGCTTAGGTTGATTCACACACACACACACCCGCAGCTGTATCGCTCTAGCGTTGTATGTATTTACTACAGTAGTTTACGAATATTAAAAACCAAAAAAGGAAATGAGAAAAAACAACAATAAAATTTACTAGCAAAAACATAAACAAAAACTTATCCAAAATACCAACAAAAGCGGCGAGCGCATGACGTGCTTTCTATGTACATACATTTTCTGGATGTACTCGTAAACTTCCTTTGCTGCAATTGTTGTGGTGGTTGTTATTGTTGTTATCGTTGTAGTTGTTGTATTTTTATTATTGTTAGCAAAGTTGTTGACATCGCCGGATGTGGCTAGAATTTTGCATTAAGTTGAAACTATGCTCCGCTGTTGGCGTTAAGTTGGGTCGTCGTCGCAGCGCCGCCACGCGTGCGCTTTGTTTGTGCGAGTAGGAAAATACACTAGTACCAAACTGGAGCGAATCTACTGTAGTAAATTTAGAATAATGACTAGCTTGCGATAGCTCATCTTTCTACCTTAGCAATTGGCAACGTAAAGCACTGGCGTACCATTCTGGAGAATCCTGCGTTCCAGTTCTGGGGCATACAAAATTTTCGGCAATTTTTATTTTTTTTTGCTAATCAAGCAATCACTCAAGATTGAAAATTTAATGCTCAAATTTTATTTGTTGAAAAACCTACGTCGCCTCCTATGGACTCTAACTTTGTGGCAAGGCACAACCGAAATGTGCGGCAGGGACGATAACTTGCCTTCTGATTTTGACATTGGTTCGTTGAATTCGAATTCGTACTAGTTCTAAAACAGAAATGTATTTCCCTCTATATGTAATGATTTCCTGCAGGGATATGTTTGTTTTGTGAATGAGCTCACACATGCGAAGTGAAATGCTATCACTTACATACATAGAATGTGTGCGAAACTTTTCGTTTTTTTGCCAAAACCGTTAGCTTTTGTTTAACTCGTGCGGTTAGTAATTGTTGGTACAACAATAAGTGCAACAACAGGAAACTGTTGCTTGCCACAAATCCTATCCAAGCCGCCAGAAGAGTCAAATGTCTACAAATGCCATTTAGCATTTTAAAGAGTTGTGTTTGTAATTTAGGTTTACACTGGTGTAACTAGTACATGCATATGTACATATGTATGTAAGTATATTTGTGTATGTATGTTTACATGTGCGTTTCTCGCCCTGCAACGGTGCGTACAAATGTAGGTATGTATGCGTGGCTGCGTGGCTGCGTGGCTGCGTGGCACTCTAAGTTAAGTAATGTCGTCCTACTGGCTCTCAGGAGGAGCCTCAGTGAAAAAAAATTACATTTCTAAAAAAAGTAATTGAAATTCCTGCCAACATACATACATAATAACTACATATGTATATACTTTATGTGCATATAAAAAATAAAATATTTCTAATTAATTCCTCAGCACGCGGCTGTTATGCCAAGTTCCTTCCTGTTTGTAATTTGGAATTTTAAATTGTTACAATATTACAAGTTCCATTTATAAATTCAAAAAAAATCGCTAGTCGAAAATTGCAGAAGAAAAATTTGTAAATATATCATTTATATTATTTATGGCCTCTGTCATATCAGGCTTAGCGGGGTTAAATAACTTTTTTCACAACTTCGAAGAGTGCAAGTGTTAACTAAGAGATCCTCAAGAGTCGAAGACATTGGTCCCGAGGCACATAAGCATAAGTAGGACTTTTAGGAGTTAGTGCATGGCACGCACCAGCATCTGTCCCCTTCGTCCGTTTTGTTTTTCTAGGTCATACTAATTTGTGATAGTTTCTAGCAGCTGATACAATTCAACAGTTAGAGAAGTTTTCTTTCAGAATAAAAGATGCTGCGCTTTCTGGTACAATTTTCGGTTGCTAAACCTGACGATCATCATTTGAAGCTCATCGAAATTAATCTACATACATATAAATTGATAGGTAATCTAGATCTACGTGTAAAGAAAGGGAGACAGAGACACATTTTAATCTCAGCTATGAGACTTTCGGTTATATCGACTTTTTTCTTACTTAGATTAAATAAATAATTATTTTACGCGGTGTATTGATGTTGGTTGATTTTTCTGACAGGGTGGTGAGATGATTTATTTTGCGACAAATTTCCGTCATCCCTTGTCCAGCTGTGTTTGCAGACAAACCGGTTTCGGCGTTGTGTCATCTTCAGTGTCATCTTTTGTTCTCATTTTATGCGGTTTTATTTCTATCGATCGGATATCGAAAATTTTTTTCTTTCTAGATAAATTCTGTTACCCCTTCTGGATAGATCCACTCATGATAAAAACATAGCAAGGTAGAACCGTTCTCTCATTTTGTCGGCCATGATTTTTTTTTTGAAGTTTGCCAGCATTTTAAAATCATATAAAATTGAAAATAAAAAATTGAAATTGTTCGAAATTGTTGTTGCTTGAGATTGAAAATGAAAATGTGTGTGTGAGTTTGTGAGTAAATTTAAAAATTAAAATGTTTGGAAACGTCAAGAATTTTAAAAGTAACTCTCAGCGGTTCTACCTTACTATATTTTTATCATGGATCCACTCTCTCTGACCTTGTCTGATCCATGTTCTTTCCTTGCGTGATATCCGTGTATTAATTTGCTTGTATTGATTTAAGTTGGGCCGACTAAGGCCGGTCATTAAAGGAAATTCTGTGGTAATTTTTCTACGACTGGTAAGGTGATAAATACATTTTTTTATTTCATGAGAGCAAAGTTTAGTTATGCGTCATGTTTTTACTAGTAAGCGTATTTGAAATAAAATTATGACAAGTAACTCGACTTTAGCACCCTCTCGATTTTTTTTTGTCTATATAACGGGTGATTTTTTAAGAGCTTGATACCTTTTTTTTAAAAAAAAACGCATAAAATTTGCAAAATCTCATCGGTTCTTTATTTGAAACGTTAGATTGGTCCATGACATTTACTTTTTGAAGATAATTTCATTTAAATGTTGACCGCGGCTGCGTCTTAGGTGGTCCATTCGGAAAGTCCAATTTTGGGCAACTTTTTCGAGCATTTCGGCCGGAATAGCCCGAATTTCTTCGGAAATGTTGTCTTCCAAAGCTGGAATAGTTGCTGGCTTATTTCTGTAGACTTTAGACTTGACGTAGCCCCACAAAAAATAGTCTAAAGGCGTCAAATCGCATGATCTTGGTGGCCAACTTACCGGTCCATTTCTTGAGATGAATTGTTCTCCGAAGTTTTCCCTCAAAATGGCCATAGAATCGCGAGCTGTGTGGCATGTAGCGCCATCTTGTTGAAACCACATGTCAACCAAGTTCAGTTCTTCCATTTTTGGCAACAAAAAGTTTGTTAGCATCGAACGATAGCGATCGCCATTCACCGTAACGTTGCGTCCAACAGCATCTTTGAAAAAATACGGTCCAATGATTCCACCAGCGTACAAACCACACCAAACAGTGCATTTTTCGGGATGCATGGGCAGTTCTTGAACGGCTTCTGGTTGCTCTTCACTCCAAATGCGGCAATTTTGCTTATTTACGAAGCCATTCAACCAGAAATGAGCCTCATCGCTGAACAAAATTTGTCGATAAAAAAGCGGATTTTCTGCCAACTTTTCTAGGGCCCATTCACCATGATTTGCAAGCGTTGCTCGTTAGTAAGTCTATTCATGATGAAATGTCAAAGCATACTGAGCATCTTTCTCTTTGACACCATGTCTGAAATCCCACGTGATCTGTCAAATACTAATGCATGAAAATCCTAACCTCAAAAAAAATCACCCGTTATATAGAGCAAATATACTATGTATGTGTATACACTGAGCCAAAAAAAGAGCAGTTGTTTTTTCAACCAAGTTATCTTTTGGATTTTTCATGGTAATTACACCGTTTGTAGGAAATGTGATGTAAGTTGAACATTTGAAAGCAAATTCGTATGTCTGGCTGTATCTCAACGTGCAGTGGTGCTTGCTGTCATTTGTTGGCAACAAAACCTATAAAAAACCAAAAATTTATAAAAAACCAAAAAAAAATTTCCAACAAAATTTCAAAACTTTTAATAAACATTTCGGATTTGCAGTTCGATAGCACATACAATTTCCGTTTTAAATTTCCTTTCCAGAGGATGTTGCGTAATTTTTCATATAAAAACATTCGTTACATAGAAAAAACTACAGAAGACCGAAGAAGAAAAATCACTGCATAGCCGAGATTTTCCTATAGATTTGAATTAGAAAGTTTGATTTTTTTTAATTTTCTACTAAGTTTGAAACTATTATTTATACAGATTATGTTGCGATTCTGACTATATTTTCAAATAAAATAATTTTTTTTTTATTAGTTCACAAAATTTGTCATTATAAAATAATAGATTCTCGAGGTGGCAGATATTTTCAGCAATCTGCCTTTTCGTCAATATTGCTCTTGCTGATTTTATCGTTATTGTAATCGATAAATCTTAAGGGCAGAGATTTTTGTTTACCGTTATCAATAAAGACGCATACAAAAGTGCGTACAAACAATGCATTGTAGGTTCACAAATAATCAATATTTTGTCGATGTTCTTATCTTATATTTATCGATAATTTTCTTATTAGTACTTTACACATTTTTGCAAGTACTTCGTGCTTAAATTTTGTTACTGCGATTAATGAAAACTACTTTCAACAATTTCCTGGCATTTAAATGTACCCTTACACGCTAAGGAAGGAGTGGTATACTCCGTCATATAACTACACTCATGCTCACATATGTAAATCCATAGTATGTATGCATATCTAAATACATACATACATATGTACATACATACCTACATATAATTCAAAATTCTTCATCGCACTTCCGAAAACCAGTTCCGCTCATATTATAATTTTACACTTTCCAAACTCAAATTTTTCTGCAATAAAAATTTCCGGCTTTGCAATAAATGTTTGCCCATTTGCATACATGCGTATGTATGAATATTTATATATTTGCCAGCTTGAATTTACATACATGCATACATTTATACCAACCCTGCAAAAAATTGCGCGGCTAATCTCTAAAGAGAGAGCGGTCCAGAATTAGTCTCCATAGAGTGCAATTGGATATTAATTAAACGCTACCTATCTCATTTGGATATAATCAACAGTTTAACTAGTCCTCCTCACATCTTTTACTAGTCGCACGTTCCTTTACATATATACATATGTATGTATATGTACATATATTTTTTATGTACATACATACACTGGCGCTCAAAACTGAGTGCCTGGTGATTTTTTAAATATCTACAATGTACAAGTTAATTTTTTTTTTGTTTTTTTTTTTTTATAAAAATACTTTTCATGCTTTAAACAAAAAAAAACAAATACATACATCAATCAAATTTGCAAACTTAATTCAAACTTTAGAAAAAATGGAATACATTTTTGTCAAAATTTTGAACTTTTTAATCTGAATTCTTGGATATGCAGTCACATGCCTCCTGAAATTTTAATTAAATAAATTATATATAAAAATATAATATATATAAAAATTTTATATAAATCGCAATTTTTTTCATATAAAAAGTGCAATTTATAAAAACTGGCGTAGATTGTTTTAAAATTTTTTTTTTTGCAAACGGTCTTGGGCGTTTTCTTCAAATTCATCTTTGTATGGAAAAAAGCCATCAGCAAAAAGTATAAAAAATCTACGCGATTTTTAGCCGCGAAAAATTTGCACTTTTTTACTAAATTTTCATGATCCATGTAACTGCACATCCAAGAGTTCAGATTGAAATGTTCAAAATTTTTATGGAAACTTGTTGCATTTTTCTAGAGTTTGAAAGTTTGAATTAATTTTATGGTTTTGGCTTAGCATGAAAAATATTTTTATAAAAATGAACAAAAAAAATCAACTAGAAAAACATTGTAAATATATAAAATAAAATCACCGTGCACTCAGTTTTAATCGCCGGTGTAAGTTTGTTTTGTTCAAATGGTTTTGAATTTATATGTATGAATGGTTTTGTTCTTCCCTAAGTGGATAGATCCATTTTTTTTAATACATTTAGTTGCATTTGTCCCCCGAAAAATACCCCTTTTTTATCAGTTGTATCCTAAGTCCTCCAATTTGTTCTTATCTGTACCCCTTTCGGTATTTTAGGTCCGGTAACCCTACAGCGCAGACTGGTTCTAGTTTTTCCGGGTTACATACATACATATGTACATAAATGTCTTTATACTACTGTATGTATATCAAGGAAAAACGTTCCGCTGATGATCACCGCACCACAATGACCACACAGGAAACCTCTCATTGACTCAGCTCGTGGTTGCCTTCTATGCAACACAATCGATTCCACATGCGCACGCATACTAACACACTCTTCACACTTTTTCTCCGCTCTTGCCATCTTTACTCCATAAAATCGCAGTGTGCGACACTGCATCAGTGACCATTTGGCAAGTCCTGGCCAACAGCGGAGATGGCGGAAGCCTGCTGCGACATAATGTGGCACAGTTAGGCCGCAGCACTGCTGCACACACACAATGGCAGCCCGGTTGCTGTGGCGAATATATCAACTCTAGTCAGCACAAATACATACATACATATAAATATTTTCACAAATGTAGTACATAAAATTGTTGCGCCCATTTGTGTGTATGACCATTGGTGTATATGTTTGTATGTAGAAAGATATGGCGTGGTACGGCACTCTATTGCAATAATTTATAAAGTGTTGCATGCAGCAAACGGCAGCGGTTTTTGTAAGTGAACGACGAAAATTGCAAACAGAGCGGCTGAGCTGCAGAGGGGACTTATGTACGTACATGCAAAGCTTTCACGGGGGCACTGGGAATGGCGCTGCTATGCAAACGAAGCGTGAAGCGCTGTTACTGAATATGTGCAAACCGAAATTAAAATTTCGCCAAATATTTATATATAAATGCATGCGCGTGAATATACATTAGGGTGGTTTAAAAATATATGCGGAGGGGAGGGAGTTTAAAATGTTAAGCTCTTACCCTAAGATTTTTCTAAATGGAAAAAACACCCGTTTTTTTTTTGTTAACAAATAATAATTAATCCTGCCTAAAAGCTCACTTCATTTTTTCGGGTGTGTGGGGGACCTATAAAAACAATTAATAATAATTTTTTTGTATATAAAAATATGTATTATTGTTGGATGTCTCCTGACGATATGCAGAGATTTTCGACTGAAAAACATTGATTTTAAAGAGTACTTCACCATTTCTACAAAAAAATGTGTTTTCCCGGTATATGTAGGTATGTCAAATACATGCAAAACTTCATGAGCTACGAAGCCGCTTTAAATATAAGTTTTTGTTTTTAACAAAATGTTTACGGATATTTTTTATTTATTAGAAAAATCCTAGAGGGTGAGAGAAACAAATTTTTAAACTTTTCTCACCACCCTAGTATACATAACTCTCGCGTGTAAAAACGCGCACATTTCAATCCATGTTGCAAGTTGCTCGATGCCCGTCGCTAGTTGCCAGTTGCCAGTTTACCATTTGCTCGTAACTCATTGTTTGCCATTTCGTTGTTGCACCTATATACACGCATACATACATGCATGCACACTACTCATTACGGTGGTCCAAAAATGCACGTAAGAAAGTAAAGTCGGAATTTTAAGTCTCGCACCACCTAGGAATGTTCTATATCGAAACAAATTGTATCACTATTTTTTTTTTTTTATTAAAAAATATTCGAAAAGTTTTTCATGTACATACATATTTCATATGGGGAAAAACACAACTTTTCGTAGAATTCTTTAAAATCAATATTTTTCGATCGGAAAAGTTTGTTTCTCTTCTGGACATTTCCAATAATAATAACCAATTATTTATTTTACTATTTTTTTCATAGTAACTATATTTTATAGGTCCACCAAAACCTTCAAAAAATGCCAGAAAATGCAATGGGAAAATAAAAAATCTTTAGGGTTAAAAAAAAGTCTCCTGAAGATAAGCAGAGTCTTCTGATTGAAAAATATTGATTTTGAAGAATTCTATATAATTTCTACGAAAAGTGGGTTTTCCCCATACTATAAAATACATGGGTAAACTTTGAACGCTTTGAGTGAAGTTTAAATATTTTTTGATTTCCAAATAAAAAAATATGAGTATATTTTTTTCGATATAGAATAATCCTGGGGGGTGAGAGCATAAAAATTCCGACTTTACTTATTTTGGATCACCCTACTACTCATACCATATGCATGTACATACACTTATGACAGTCACTGTGTGTTTTAACTGCATGCTATACACTAACTCGTACAATTGCTGTTGTTTCATTGTGTCGTTGTTTTTGTACTACACAACTAAATCTGTCAGTGCTGCGCTTTTGCTAGTTTTCTTGCTCTTTTTGTTGTTGTTATCCTGCTGCTGTGATTACGCTTACTGGCTGCTGGCTGACGCGCAGTTAAGTTATTACTTCATAAAACCGGAATCACCGAAACGGCAGCGACACTAAGCAACCAACTCGAGATTCGGCCGCACCACAACCGCAAGCAAGCGTCCCCACCATCCAGCGGCTCTGCACTGCCGGACAAAAAAAGGAATACATATCTATATGTACATATTCCAAAAACATCAAATGCAAGCAAAAATAACAAATAAAACCGCTACAGCAATAACAGCGGTAGTTGACTCAACACTCTTCGTTACGCCAGGCTTCAAATGCTCTAAAAAATGTTTACTCCACTCTTTTTTTTTTTTTAATTACATGTTAGTGTTGTAGATATGCATAAGTAATTTTTTCTTTGCATTTTTATTCCTTTGGTGTATATTTGTTTTGTTTTTGCTTACTTTTTAACTGTAAATTAAAGCTTAGAAATGTGCCACACAATATTTCTGGTTTGTGCAACTTTATTACTGTTGCAAGTACTAACTATGTATATTGTAGCACTTCATGTCGCTGGGATTCGAAATGTCGAAATGTTGCCATATACAGATTTGTGAACTAATTCACATGCTGAAGTAGGCCAATGATAAGAGAGGACAATATATGGCATATTTTATTTTTTATTGTTTTTTATTTTTATGTGACACAAACTGTGATGCCATCACCATTTCTTGTACTATTTGTTTTCGGAAGCAGAATTAGAATTTATTATAAGCGAAAAATCAGTGATATGTTTTTCATGCTGGCACAGATAATCAGAGGTTTTACAATTTTTTGTTTGTTTTCTTTTTATTATACTAGATTGCCCGCAACCGCTCCACTGATTGTATGAGATTTCTGCGTGTTACATTAGCTGTATTTTTTTCTATAAATCTCAACATACTTGAATTCAGGTAAAATATAGGATACATACTTCAAAATTAAAAATTCAAATTGAAACTTTCTCAAACCTCTTTCTAGTAATATACTTCTTATGATAAATGCCCAGTACCGGGTTTATCGACATTTGCTCGGAGTGCATATAATTTCTTTTTAATTTTCAAGGTTTGGGGATCAAATCATTTCATCACCGACGATAGCAGTAAAGCATTACTAAAGAGCTTTATTTTACTATTCATAAATAGTAATACTGTATCTTAATTAAAAAATAAATAAATAAATAATAACTAAGTAAACGATGAAAAATAGGTGGTACCCCTAATCAAAAATATCTCTAGGTTTGGACTTCCCATTCGATATCCATATTATGATATTTTATTGAATTCGCAACTAATTTCTAATATGTGGCAACCTTGTATGAATGTTATCGGTGATGCTACTTATCTAAATAATCTTAGAATGGAAAACTTTATCTGCATACAAAAGGATCCCGCAGAATTCCTATGGCAAGTGGCTTTCGGCTAATTTCCTTGAAACTTTGCATTCACTTCTCTGTTATAAACATATTTCTCTTTATAAAAACTAGAGCCCTAAATTCTAAAGATAACCTTTGAGATGGTGTGTAACAAAGTAACGTAAAGCAAGCTCAGCGACGATTAACCGAATGTTTATGCTCATCTCTTTCAGTGATTGCTATTTGTCTTTTATTTATATTTTTAATATCAACTACATATTAAAGACGTAGAACAAAATAAAATAATAATAAAAACAAAAAAACACTAGGAATCGCTCGAGCTAGGTCCAAATGAATTGTAGTAGGCAGCTCTCAGCACTCGGCTACCTCGAATGCCAAAATTGCTTAGTTTGTTTGCTTACTTGTACAATAGACAACAGCTGGTCATTTTGGCTAGGGTTGTTATCGGAAATTCCTCCGATTATTTCAACCCTCTAGTAGGCCAATTTTTTTATAAGTTGAAAAATTCAGGAATGGGTGATTTTAGCACAAGAAATCCAAAACTGATGTCCATTTCGATCTGTGACAGTAACTTTTTCCAACAGGGGAGAAAACCCAAGACCGTCTGGAGACGGGATCGCCGATATACTTACACATATTTTCAGCTTTCTCTTACACAACGTTGACCTACGAACCGGCAATGCGCTCTGCAGACGGTCAAAAATGCAAAACTGGGGTTTTATATGTCGGCAAGCCGGTCTGTAGACGGTCTGTGTTCGAAAGCAATTTTCTCCATTTCGAATGGTGACATAATTATAAAACTTATATTAAAATACGGTACTTTTAACAACGAAATCCCCCGATTTTTTTTATATCAAAAAAATTTTCAAAAGAAAAGATTTCTTTAATTACGAAATTACTAAATAGCAAGAAATAATTAATTTTAACCGTGTTTTCAAAATCTGTAATTCAACTGCCGGTTAAAATAAAACGGATTGACATAACGGGTTAAAATTTACTTCGCCGTAAGGGTACGATTTTTGTCTAAAGATCGTGCCTTACGAATATAGAAATCAATTATTATAGGTGCACTAAAAAGGTGTTTAGTTAACGACCGTCTGGAGGCGGTTCAGCCTACTAGAGGGTTAATATGTAAGGACGCTAATTTAAGATTCTGAACAATATTTTAACAACAAAGAAAGATTATAATAGATTTTCGTAAAATAGGCGCGACAGCGCAGACTTATCAGTACATAAGTGCAACTCGGTAAGCGTTTCCTCGATTTCTACCAAGCCCAGTTCAATGGAATATTTCATTAAGTCTTATTGGGGAAAAAAATTCAGCTTTTCATGTAGTTTGTAGGAGGTGAAAAAACTATATTTCATATGAGCCGGGTATATAAAGTTCGGTTTCCAGTTACATAAATCTAATAAAATTTACTTAGTTTAGCAGCTTTAAATAAAATTATAATTTACCATTTCAGCTTGACTTTAAATTTTTAAATGCCAAACCAGCAATCAAGTTGAAGCGGGAGAAAAAATAAAAATCGAAAGTGCAACTTAAGCAAGCCAGCTTATCAAAAAGTAAATAAGAATATTTGCGAATATAGAATTTGTCGATTCTAAATATGCACATACTTATTATCTCGTTATGAATCATTTGATTATGTTATCAACAGCCTGCAACTAAACAGCAACTGTTAGCGACAGCTTCGAAAGCTAGCAGCATCTTTGCCAGATTCAAAGCATAAGTTGCTTATCAGTCACCTACAAACACCCACATTTATGATAATAGTAGTATGTGTTAATCACTAAGGGCGTTAGTTTATCAATTGGCGTTGTCTCACCGCATATGTTTATATTTTGTTGTTGCAGAATGACAAAATTAGTGTGCTGGCCATGAGGCCTGTGAGCAAGTAGAATTATTTGCTTTTTCACTAATCTTAATATATTTATACTCACATACATATTTTGATGAAACCACAAAAATTTTCTACTTTTTTTTTATCTGTTCCACACACCACGAATCAGCTACTGCGTGATTTAATTTACTAGTTTAATACTAATAAGCTAGTTAAAATAACGTTTTCTACTTAAAGTCTTACCGAATACCAACTAGCAGTTTAACGAAACTACCGCGATGGGTGTGAAAACCCCTTCCCAAATTAAAACGATTTAAGTTTTATTTTATCGCTTTTCTAGAAGAAGTGGTTTGGTGTCACAAGTATTTATAATAATATATGAAATACTTCTTATTACTACGTAGTAGAGAGAGAATTCAGGAAAAATAATTTTGCTGGACAAAAAATTGCCTTAGCCTTTAAAATTATCTTCAAAAGGAAGTGGTTTTAAATTTGTTTCCTTAATTTGAATGCCATTTAAAATGCCAAGATGTATGTTTTATCCACCGAAACTTAAAACGCTATTGAATTTTTTTCTCGAGATATTAGAATTTGTCACGAAAAAGGTTAAGTTTCCAAGTTGTGACGATAAGGCAAATTTGTGTTATTTCTCAATTGAAAGATTTTGCTTTATTTAATTTCTGTTTTAGCTATAAGTCACCCAATTACTTTACATTGAACACTTGCAGATGGTGCTTGGCCTCATTGCTAAATCGAAATTATTTTTCACCCATAACTATCCTTGGAAAATCTGCTATAAAAGTATATATGTACGTATATGTTTATATTATATATGTATATATGTATATATGTATATGTATATATATGAATATATATGTATGTACATGCATATATGCGAATTTAAAGTAAAGGAGAACTATACATAGGTACATAGACATGGTCATACCGAGAGCAAATATAATTGTTTTTATCAAATCATCCTTACCGTTAACTGACTTTGGTGCACTATAGTTATGTTTCCAGACTAATTTCCTTTTTTGCGGTTATTGTTCTACGTGTAAATTAATTAATTAAATTATCATTATCTGCATACATACTCGTACATATGTATGTATGTATATCTGTGTGTATATGCTCATTTTTGATGTTTTCATTTTCCTTCACTTGAGTACGAACTATTAAACCCTGCGCCATTGGCAAACATCAACAGCATGATACCATAAAATACATAGCCTTGACCATAAGGACTCATCCAATTGACATAATTACGTTCGCTTGCTTTTGTAGGCCTCGCATTGACATCCAGCCAAGGGCAATTGCATCTCAGAAACAGAATTGCAACAAAGGAGATGCAAGAAGCAAAGACAGCAAAAATGCGACGCCAATCTTGCCTGTAGCGCCCGCCTTTCGATGCCTCCATATATTTTGTATAATAATATGTGTTATTATTATAGGTACACGTTAGGGATGTTAATTTTTGAGCTTTTTCCGATCCCGGAATAAAATACATAATAAATAAATGGGTTTGAAAATAACTTTTTTATTTAAAATGGGGTTTTTATTTTTTCTCACTGACGTCATGATTTATTTTAAACGACCTTGTATTTAAAAAATTCAATGCAATGTACATAGTATAAAAATATGGATACCAAATTTAAGAGGAAATTTCTTTAGAATTAAAAGAAAAATAAAATAAAGTTTTTTGATTCACAAGGACAAATAAATAATTTTTTAAGCCGATAAAGTTAGAAGGACGAAATTCGAGGATATTGTCGAGTTTATCGAGTCCTTAACATATAATTTTTTCAAAAGCAAATGTTGCGAAAGTTCAAGGATAAAGTTTTAAAAGGACAATTTCGATACTTATCAGTCCTTCTGCACGAAAAATGTGAATCAGTTTTTATTCTACAGGATTTCCTCTTTAATTTGATACCCATACTTCTTCTCTAAGGACATTTTTCTGAACTTTTTAAATCATTTTTGAATTACCGACGTCAGAGTGAAAAACTAAAAAGGTAATTTTACTATATTTATTCGACCCATAGTTTCGCGAATATATTGATATTTGTGTTTAAAATTTACTATCGCGGGTTGTTATACGTATAATGAGCTAGACATTCATCAAATCAGCCTCAGTCCGTTGTCGAACGTTTCGTCGTGGAGGCTGAATTTTCCGAAGTGGTTCCAACGATCCCTTCCTTGCCCACCCTGGCATTGAATTCGACAAGCACGATTTTTATATTGTGGTGGGGGCAGCGCTCGTTCGTGCGCTCCAAGCGCTCATAGAAGAGATCCTTGGATGTCTCATCAGTGCTAGTTACAAATCCCGAAAATCCTGGGATTATTTGCCAAGAATCCCGCGATTTTCGGGACGTTGAAAAGGCCGGGATCCCGGGATTAACATTCCTAGTACACATGTGCAATGATTATTTTATTATTACTGCTGTAATATGCATCTGCATAGGCATTTCACTGAGTAGTTACGCCATTCTTATTGCTCCTTTTGGGTCATTGATTGTTGTAGTACAGGTTTTGCTGACATTTTCACCCAACAAAGTTAATTAAAACATTTATAGCTATGTATGTACCTTGTACTTATGCGCATATTTATCGATACCGGTGCGTATGTTTGCTGTATGTGCGGTTTGTCGCAAGTGCGTTGTAGATCTTTCACATTCAAGCTTGCGGCAGTCCAAGTTGCAATTAAAAACAAGCGCAATTTACTGAACTTTTTTTTTAAACTGAAATAACTGAATTGAGAGCTTACGAATTACATATGTAAGTTATGTATATGTAAGGCATATTTAAGTTTAATATTAATGTGAATTCAAAAATAAAAGGTTTGCTTTAAAAATTAAATAAGCTTACGGCTTTTAAAGAAAAATTGTGCAATTTCAGATATGAAATGTGCAGTTTACGAGAGAACATTAAGGGCCGGTTGATCAATGTCTGGTATCAGTACTTAACATATAACATGTGATCGATAAAGCAGTCTTTGTATTTAACCGGAGCTTCTATCTCCGACTTGTGCTAATCAGACATTGAACAACCGGCCCTAAAGCTGACGAAATTCTCAGCAGACTATAGACGTAAAAAATCGTTTTAGAATTTATTAACTATTTAGATATGTATTATGTACAATGGAGTTTAGTGCAGCGTCTGGGTGTGCCGTTATAGTTGACCGACTATATGCAATATCTGCCTTCGTACCCGCGTTCGCTAGGCCTGGTCGTGAGTAGGCCATGTGCTTGATGCGGTAATTAACCAGCATGGGGTTCGATTCACAATATAAAGAAATTATGCTTTATTGGGGTCACTCTGCAGTATGCAGTTTATGGGTCGTGTGAAGGCTGCAGCCATGCGAACCCAGTTTCTGAAAATTAGCTAGGTTTGGTGTAAAAATGCCTCAAACAAGAATTGTTCTTTGTATGATGCTCCACGTAAGGACAAAGTGACTAATTACGACGACAAAAAAAAAATAAAAAATTCTTTCAATCTTATCGCACAGTAGCTTTAGCAGAAGCCCAAAAAAGGACTTTCTATCGTACGTTGAATTAAATAATTTTTTGTTTGAAGCGGTGACAAAATAATTTCGCTTATAACTTTATTCTTATTAATAAATAAAAGTTGTGTCAAAATGGATAGTGAGGCATTAGTTAAGTACTTTATTTTGCGATTTTTGTTTGTAATAAATTTTCTTGTAGAATGGTTATAATATGTTTTTTATAAAACACCATTTTTTATTTAAACATTTTTTAATTGTTTATAATAACTACAGTTATAAAAAAAAATTCCAAAGAGTACAGTGAACTCTCTTCAATAGTACGAAAATCCAACAAATTTCCAATATAAAAATAGTTGTGTTTTTTTACAAATTATCCAGTAACTTGCCATCAACTCTCCAGTAACTTTATTTCTAAGAATTCGCTCTCATAGAAAAAATTTGCCATAAAGTACGCGAACGCTTTTCCAGTAACAATTTGCAAGTTTCATGAACAGCTGATAAATTGGTTGTTTATTCGCAGCAAATTCTTAATAAAACAATATATTTTGTATTTAAATAGGTTTATTTTGTGAAATTCAACAATAAAAACCCACAAACAGTTTCCTTATTAGCTTAAATTTCATCCAGCAACATGCAATCAGCTGTTTTTCGTACTGGCAAATTCTTACAAGTAAAAATTTATCCAGTAAAATCCAGTAAAAACTTGCAACTTCAACTGTCATTTTTCGCTCTCTCAATTTCCCCTACTTTGCAAGTTTTTGCGTACGAAAACGCCAAAACATGAAAATTCGTAAAAACTCTTACTGGATTTTACTGAAAATGAGTAAAAAAACGCAACTAATATTAAGAACTCGTCCCCCTGTTTCCCCCTTCATTAAATAGAGCATATTTTTTTTGGATCGCTTACTGGGACGAATCGAGAATTTAGGACGACAGATATGTTTACTTCATATGTATTTGACTGATTTCAATGAAACTTCGTAGGTAGGGGCATTCGTGGTCGCTGATTACGAATATCATATCAAATTTTCGAAATTCAAATTGACAGATCAATGTGGCGGGCGAATTAAAAAAAAAAAAAATTCTAGGTTATTATGAACATTTTAATCCAAGGGTTTTCAGGGTCACTAACTACGAAATTGTTATTATGTTTTTAAAATTCAAAATTTTACTCATACGTCATATGTATAATTATTTGAATTTTGGAAATCGAGTTTTGAATTCGTAATCAGTGACTCCGAGATTTCTTATCTATCAAGTTTCATTACAATCCATAATTATTTTAAAAAAGTCGTCGGCCATATTGGGTCCGCTATTTTGAATTTTAAAAATTTAATACCAGCTTCGAAAGCAGCGACGATGAATGCCCCTGGACACCAAGTTTCATAACAATCGCTAGTGTTTTAAGAAAGTCATCCGCCATATTTGATTCGCCATTTTGAATATTGAAAACTTAATATATATTTCGAAATCCTCTATTCTCGATTCATCCCTATGTGCGATCGGCCGAAATGTTAAATTGAGTAAGGGCCCAGCAAAGGCCTTAGAAACGTCGGAACTTTTCGCGGAGCCAAAAGCAGCATGGTTTTTTCAACCAACTTATTGTTTGATATTTTATGGTAAATATGTCAATTGTAAGAAATGTGATTCAAGTTGAACATTTGAGGACGCACTTGTGTGCTCACACGACTGGGACATATGGTGATTAATAACACGAGTTTAATAATTACAATCTTTGAACAGCTTAAATAAATGCGTTGTATGCTCCCCTTGGCAATGCCAAATTGAAAAGCACCACTTCACTTAAAATTCATTTAGTATATTCCTAACCATGAAGCCGTACAACAATTTTACCACACAGCCCAAGTTAATGACTTTGAAAAATCCGACAGTGACTTGCTGAAAACTTTTCAACAACTTTCATTAAACTATTTTTGTTTTTTCTTTGGCAGAATGCCCGACAAAAACTTTGTCACACCACGCTGATGCTCAAGTAATTAACTCATTTTCTCTTCACTCTTTACAGCTTGCGAATTCAGATGCCACCTCGGTGACGCTAAAGGGCGTCAATCGCGAACTAACCGGCAACTACCAGTGCGAAGTGTCCGAAGATGCTCCACTCTTCCACACCGACATACGCGCCGCACACATGCAGGTCATCGAACTGCCCAATGATGAGCCGGCCATGCAGGTGGACAAGAAGGTCATCACAGCGAATGACAACTTCAAGGCCGTTTGCACAGTGGGACCGTCCTATCCGCCAGCTAATATAACATGGTACATGAATGGCCGCAAGGTGAGTAAAGTGACGGAAAGGCGATTTCAAGATTTTCACTGCCACGCCAACTTCTAACGATTTGTTTTTGTTTGTGTTTTTTTTTCATTCTCTTCCGCAATTATGCAGATCTACAAGACCCCCTTCCAGCGCATTAATCATGTTGCCTTTGAAGGCTCTTCCACGTACTCTTCCCTCGAGATCTATCCACACAGTCAGGTGCTACAGGGATTTTTCCAAACGGTGCCCAAATACCAAACGACGAGCATTCTGCTGCTTTGCGAAGTCTCCATACTGCATGTCTTCCACAAGAACGTGCAACAACGCCTGCTGCTGAGCATAGCGCCGCCCACCACCATCTCGCCCAACCTGCTGGGCCTGGAGGGCTCGAAGCGCATCAACGGCGATCCAGACAATTCGGCGCTCACTGGCGGCGGGGGTAGCAGTGGCAGCAGCTGCAGCAGCAAGAAGCGGATAGGCGTAACCGCGGTCATTGGCTTGGCATTCGCTTTGCTGGCGGTGGGCGTATGCCACGGCGGCATGATGGGCGATCTCACAGGCCATGGAATCCAGCTAATAATATTAGCTGCTGGCATGCGTCCAGCGGTGGCGGGGAGTTTGTTGGTGAGTCAGACAGCGTTCGCTGCGTGGGAAAAGGCATCGATGGAGGTGGAGGTGGCAGCAGCAGCAGCATCAGCAGCCGCAGCTGGACGGCAAACAAGGCGCCAGCTGTGACCTCGTAGCGGCACATAAATTAGTGACAACCTCAGTGATGGCAAACAAAAAAGCAACGACTGCTAAGCAAATAACAGCCGGCGCAGCAGCCAGAAAAACTGCAGCTACGAGGGGATGATGAACATACCAATACGGCATGCAAACTATACCAGTAGAAAAGCATTAAATTACAGCAACAAAAAAACCGCAACAAAACCAAATAAACTACAAAATAGTAAAGGTTGGTTTTGCACATAAAATGAAATTTGTGAAAAGAAGAAATAAATTAAATTGAATATCTATAATATGAACTAAAAATTGCAACACAAAAAAAAATCAAAAACTGATAAACGAATTACTTGAATAATGTAAAAATAATAATAATTAAATTAATTGAAATATTGGATGGCAACAATAAAGGCAAGCCGCTACAAAAACAAATACTGTAATGACATGCATTATGTATAAACAAAAACAGAAAACAAAAAAAAAAACAAAAATTACAAAAAATAACTGCAAACAAATAAAAGCATAAATAAATAAAATAAATAAGGAAACACAAATTCGAAATACTAATTAAATGCAAATTACATTTTTAAGCAACAAACTGAACGCATATTGAGTGTATCATAAAATGCAAACGTGGCAACAAACAAAAAGCAAAAGAAATTAATAAAATACTAAATTTTAAATGTGTTAGTGCGAAAAGCAGCCCCAAATGCAAATTAAAAAGCGCAAAATATGCCACCAATGTAATGTATTTACATACATACGTACATAAAAGTATTTTAGCGGGTATTAGAATCAAAATTGGTCTAAGTAGTTGTAAGGCTTCCGAAAATCGCGAACTAAAAATTTAGTTTTGCATACGCTGAGGCTAAAATGTACAATTTTACATGAAAAATATTTCAAAATGGCAGGTTGCGACTTCTCACGTTGCGTGTTACGTACATACATACCTATGTAGATGAAGACTACTTAATGATGCGTTGATGTAAACAATTTTCTTTTTTTTTTAGTTTGTTTATATTAAGCTTCCAAACCGGTGTCCACCGATTTTTTTAGATATCTATAGGCGGCTTTTTTAAAACTTTGATTTTTCAAATATCGAATAAACCGCATTTTTTCGAACAAACCGGGTTTTTTTTTAAATTCTTACAAATTTTGACCTCTTAAAAAAAGCTTTCAGTTTTTCGTATTTTCAAGGTTTGTTCCAGTTTAAGAAAAACCCCTAAATACTGAGTTTTAAAATTATATCCTAGCTCCTTTATGGATGAATAGGATCGTAACAGGATACCAGTCAGTATCGTAGCAGGATAACAGGAGGCAGGATGTCCCTATTTAGCCGCACAATCGTCCCGAAAAGGTTCCGAAATGATCCAAAATTGGTCCCATACTATAGCAACGAGCAGTGTTGTTGGAACAGCTGATTAGAATTGTTTTGATTAGTACTACTTTTTAATTCGACTTGATTTACTCGCGACGGTTTACGCAAATTTTGCACCTACCTAGAGTAAAGAATAAAAATCAAAAAATATTATTAGTATTAGGGCTTAATGATCTGTTGTTCTAATCCTTAACCCGCGATCACTTGCGTACATACATTACACTACTTATAACTTTGGTTATACGTATTTGTTGTCTTAATTAGAGAATCCTTACACCAGGCTGAGTTCAATACAGGCACCGTTGGGCTCTGCATCTCGCAAGAGTACCATTTTTTTTGTTTCTTTCAAAGCCTCCATAATCTGGCTCACACTACAAGGTAAACTTGCTATGGGTTCCTAGTTTGTTCAGTACACTATTGCAACTTTTTATGTATTAGAATTCAACCAGCCACCAACGGAGCGCCTTTCGGTACTTGTCGTCCCTATCCATGATTCAATAATTAACCCTCTAATGCCCAAGCCTGCCTCTTGGCCGTTTCACAAAAATCGCACTGGCGGCTAATGTAACCGATTTTATATTAAACGAGATTTTTTTACAATAGCTAATGGGTATGATAAAAAAAGTTTAGGAGCCTTGAAAGCTTTGCAAAGCTTTATTTTATCACTTTCCTTCCACTTTTATCATCAGTCACGTAGGTACATTTGCAATGAAAGAAGTTGTGCTGGTAAATTCTGCATTATCAAGGTTCCATTCTGTTATGATTTTGAGTTTTTCTAATGAAATAATATATTTTGCTTCTAGCAGCTATGATTATCTTTTGTTATAATTTTTAAATATGTTTTGGGTAAGTAAAGGAAAGTTCAGCTTTGAAGCAGTGATTTCTTGATGAGTGACTCAGTTAAATGTTCTCATGTCTCAGCTTAGCCCATGACTTACATATAAAGGTGCTGTTTATAGAAATAAATAGAAGATACGGCAACGTCACCATCATGCGGTGGTAAGTTTTCGTTAAAACGACAATCCAAAAAGATAGGTTGTGGCAGCTGACGCCCCAGTGTAGTGCTGACGCAGTTAAGGGATTTGTTGTCTTAATCACAGGTAATTACGATAAGCGTGAAATTTCTCTTGGAAAATATGCATCGGTATTCCAGCGCATGGTATTTGCAAACCTTAAGGCCATAAGTCACCTAGTGGAGATACAGAAGTTTATGTGTCATTAGTGGCAGCCAAGCTGCGCTCAAGACATTAACTAGCCGTCTAACTATTTCCAGACTGATTCGGGAATGCAAGTCTCGATTATATTTCTTGTGTCGGGAAACACATTGGACTTGTTATTAATCTGGGTGACAGGTTACTTAGGATCACCTGGTAATCATGGGACATCTTATCATTTGTCTAGGTATGGCGAGGGCCAGCTACAACCAGTTATAGCATCCCCAATTTTGGACATCGAAGCAAATTCGTTACAAACTGGGCGAATATTTTCCTGAGAAATGATTAAGAGGCTTTGATGGCCTGCAGTTTGCCAAAACTCATATTACCCTCAATCTCAAATGGTCTTGTTAGGTATGGGCAGATGCAACAGCAAACAACTTGTGGGACTATTGATCGGCCACCTTAAGTGAACACCGTATTTTATCATGCCGCCATTGAACTGATTACGTGCGAAAAAAAAACTTTTAGCGTTCTCAACATTGATTTCAATTTTAAGTAGATCATAAAAACGAATTGGAGCTCTCTTATTGGCTTAGCGTGACAAGGACACGAAATGGCCTTCAGGTTGCCGATGGGATAATTTAGCGCTAAGTAAACGCATTTTCCACTTCATTGTCTACTTATTTTGTGTATTTTTTTTTAACTTTTAATTAACTCGATTAACATTTGAACACCTCAGTTAAATATACATTTTCCGTGTTGGATTCTGGGAAAGTCATTTAAATAATTTGAAAATAATTCGTTTTCGCCTGCCCTGTAAACCTTGCAATTAAACAACGCAAATACACTCACATACGTATGTATATATACAAGCGCATATGCGTGTATTAAATAAACTATTATCAACTATTACATATGTACATACATTTACATACAAAACACATATAAAATGAACATAAATAAATACCTAAATATAAATCAAATTTACACAAAAATATCTTTAGAATTTCTCAAGTGCGGCTAACTTAAATCAAAAGTAAAGATCAAACTCATATTTTCACTTTAAAGTCCACACAAATACCTTTATAATCGACACGAATGCATACTACATATACATACATACATACATAAATAAGTGCAATGTGAATAAACTAACATAAATTAAATGCTAAACTTTGAACTTGTAAATACATTCATACATAAAAACATACATACATACACACGTGATTTGTAACGTTAATGACACATAATATACTGTAATACATATGTATATATATACATACCTATGTACCATGCAAACCATTTTTTCAGAGTATTCTGAATCGTAGAGCAATTTTAAAGAATTCGTAAAGATCCATCCGATTTTTTTGCCGAATTTTCTAAAATGAAACGAAATCGGTAAATAAATGTAAATAATGTTTTTTTTTACTTTTTTCAAAATTTTCTTTATTTCGTTCGTGTCAACCGCTTTATATAATTCTCCTTGAAGATTCGTTAAAAAAAATCGTTACAGAAATCAGATTTCTTATCCTTAAGATTTCGCAAAGATTTCGTGAACTTTGGTTTGCAGGGTAATTACATACCGGTAAATTGCTCACAGCTACAAATTCACATAGAAATTTAAGTAAAGAAATGATTGTAGGCAAAACAAACAACAAACACACGATGACTATATGTACAATAAGAAATATTTGCAATAAAAAATAAGCGAAACAGTAGTAGAATTAGGAAACACTTGAATGTTAATTAGGCAATTTTTAATTAATGTAAACAAAAAAATATTTAAGTATTATTTTTTTTTAGTAAAAAGTGGGTAAAAGTGTAAAACAAATACACTACATATAGAGCTTTGAATTGTTTTGCTGAAAGAACAGCTGAAAAAAAAAACATTTTAATACACCTCGTTTTTTGTGATGCCACATACAAACTTATGTAAAGTGTTTATACAATATATATGTGTATGTGCGAATAAATAAATGTTACTTTATTTGGCTTGAAATTTAGCTGAAAAACACAAAACTGCATCGTATATAAAGTATACATGTGTGTATGTAAGTAAATATTAGATAATTATATACTAACAGAGTTATATATGTATAGTAGGTATATGTGTAAATAAATATAATAAAAAAAGAATAGTTTCTCAAATACATTACACCCACACAGAAAAAGAAAGTACATCTATAGGCAAATGTGGCAGCGTTACACTTTCGCAGCACCGAGCAAAAAATGCTAAACACGAGCGTAAGCTGCAGCTCAATTAAATTTAAAATAAATACAATTAAGATATAATGTTACGCAAATAAACATAAAGGCATAATTACGCAACAATTTGGCGAAAAAAGAGCAATTAACAAAAAGGGTAAATGCAATATGCCAGGTACACATATACATACATATGTATTTGTGGACTTTTTACAGAAAAGCTTATACACGTGAATACAGAACGTTCAATTTTATGTGAAAAAAATGAACTTCCATAAAAAAGTTTTATTTTTAACTACATAGTTCATATGAAGATACAAATTTTTTTTTAACTTTATTCACGTTTAGGTTATGGTTAAAAAAACTTCATGGTCGCCCAACAATTTAGTTGCTTTTCGGTAGAAATGGTCGACACCGAGAGATAAGTTATTTTGCTAAAAGACCACAGATGCTTATGTATGTATGCACATGCGGCTCAACCCAGGTCAAATCGAACATTGATTGGAATTGACCATTTTCGAATTTTGTTGAGAACTATTTTCTACCATAAAACGAATTTCTGTCAACGGAACAAATATAAAAAAAAAATATTTCGAATGTTCAAAATTTCACAATTTTCCAGGTTTTGCAAGTTAATTTTTTGAATGTCTGGTCTCGTTTTTAAAGATGATGTTTGTGGCTTTAAAAAATATATCTAAAAACTCTTAAAATAAAAACATAAGAAAATTAAGGGAAAATTGAGAAAAATAAAAAAGCTACAGAATTAAGAATATAAAATAAACGTAAAAGCAAAAATGTTTAAAGATGTTTGGTTTTTATACAATACTACTCACTGACCTTAAAAGATTCTGAAATTTTCAAGGAGTTTTTTTTTTGAAGTATAAAAAAACTTTATTTCAAACTCTAAACTAAAAATAAATCTAACTTAAATTAAAAATGTTTAACATAACTTAATTCAGAGTTTGCAAAAAAAAAATTTCATAATTTCATAAATTTATATCTTTTTAAAAATCCACTCGGGTATTTTCAGGAATTTTTCAAATCAATTAGTATTGCATAAAAAATTTAGCCAAAAATTGGTGGTGCCTTTACGGATTTTTTAATTTAAAAATTCTTTAAACTTTCGTTTTTTTTTCGAACTTCTTATATATTCTTTTACAGCCTTAAATGTAACCTTTAAAACGAGAGTAGAAACATTTTTGCTACTGCAATAATTTTTGAGATATAAAAATAATTGATTTGCAAAATCCCGCAAATGATGAAATTTAGAATTTTACATAGATTTAAAAAAATATATATATTGAGTTTTCTTTGGTTGTCAGAACTTTGTTATGTGGTAAAAGAAAAGTTCTGACCAAAATTCATCAAAACCAAAAATATTTACGAACTATGAAAATTCTGTAAAGAAGAATTAATATTTAAAACAACAATGGGAAATTTGTGAGGCGTTAAAAACTACAGATATGTGTATTAAATATGTCCATACATATAAAAAAAAAACCCAATCAAAAAATGCAACAATTAAAAATTTATAAAAAAACAAAACCACGAATTCATAGAGAAAAACTACATGCAAAATGGTGTCAGCCAGAAACGCAGCACCATCAGCTATATTAATATTCATAAAATAAAAGACAAATAAATCAGTAGCAAGCAGTGTTGCAAAAAAACTGTATTTTCAACCTAAAATAACTGTAACCTTCACTACCATTACTGGAATGCAATTGACACCATATTTCTCAATAGACGAAACGCTGCAACGTTCGCACTTTATTATCTTACAAATTTTGTTTAAATACTAAGGTCCTATTTTAATTGATTCGTTCAAATCTTAAATTTGAATAAAACTGTAACTTGTACCAGGTGGTAGTTTAGAAAACTGTAGGCTGGTCTAAAAACTGTAATTTACATTAAAACTGTAAATATGGCAACACTGGTAAAAATAAAAATAACTTTTAAGTACAAATAGTATGTCTTTAGTAAATGGTCGCTCTATTTTTTTCAATATTTTTCTTTACACTTTTTTTAATAAAAAAATTTCACCGGTTTGTTATCACACACTTGCGCAAAACTTTAACCCATTTGGTGGTTTAGGTTTATCATGTAGAAAGAGGTGGTCGCACTTTGGCATATTCTGCAGATAAAGTTATCCAAGTGTCTTTAGTCATGCAATTATCGGTTACGCGAAGAAGAACTATTCAAATTTCAACTTCGAGCTTTAGTCTCGCAAAAGCTGTTGAAATATTTGCACACCCGCGTATACGATTCCGATCTGATCCACCTCTGCTTTGCTTTCGAGTTAGCTGATGTCTATTGGGCGAACCACATTGAATGCAGAATCGCACCTCGATACTTCCACTACTGTCTCATTTCCGGGGCCCATATTGATGTAATTTTGAATTGGTCAGAAATCGAAGCCTCCGCTGTGCAGGATCTCTTTACAACTTCTGTAGCAATAGCATCGATACTGAAGGGGTTTTTGATAACACCTCTCACATTCATGTTGACCGGACACTTGAGAAAAGAAATGTGCAGGAATTTATCCGTAGATGGATAACTAGACTTCTTCAAATCAGAATAGCCGAAGCCGATATCGGCAGCGTACACAGCTACATCCTAACAAGAAGAGGATACCCGCAGGGTGGAGTTTTATCAACTCTCTTTTATGGCTTAGTTGTGGATGACCTCCTTTTGACTCTGACTGATATTTCAATGAAATCCGATGACAGGCTTATGCAGATGGCGTAGTGATCACCGCTAGAGGGTAGTTCGTGAAATATAACGCTGAATTAAAAACTACGTCGGAATTAGCGTATTGAGAAAACGCTAATATTGAGTGATAGCCAGGTCTTCATTTGTGGTCAAACCCTACTTGGTTCTTGAGTCCATCGACAAACACATAGGGGGCTGACCTACCCCTATATGACAGTCTCCTATGGGCACTTCCTTGCGTTTGGACCCAGCACCTTCAAGGAAGAAGAGGAACAATCCCAGAGAGAAATACTGTCTTAACACTGAAGGTCTACAACCTTAAAATATTTAGGGAAATTAATCTGACGGGTCACTGTACACTAAGAAGTCACCTCCATAAGCTGACGATCTGATCCAACGAATTGTTTCGCTTCTGTCATTCATTCGAAGAGACTCTCGCCAAGTGTTGAACTCCTATAATCGTTATCCAATGGAGCTATCTACAAATATCTGGAATCTAATGGTCCAGGGCACAATAGACCTCGTGGATGCAACACGTACCTCCATATCGTATGTCTCTATCTATACCTCTTTGAAAGAAACGAAGTTATGATATTACCAGTGCTCTTTTCAATCACTCCAATTATTCCACTTGTATGTATCATTCGGCTTAAAACGAAGCACTACTCCTGGAAGTTTAAGCGAATCACTAAAAGCTTATCAATTGAATTTACCGCTTTCATGGAATTACTGTAGCAACCAGCAGCTTATTGGCAGAATTATTTGACAAGACTTCATGGAAATTTCCGTAAATGGCCACGGCGAGTTGTTTTCTTTCTTTTTTGGCTCTTTAAATATAGTAAATACTTAGTCCACATGCAGCTGCCGTCGGCGAACTGTTTGGGGTACACTTTAACAGCCCAAAGATTGATCCTTGGTTTGACTAATAAAAAACAAGAGTATAAAAACAGGTAACAGGCAATGAAATTAATAATAATAATAATAATAGATTGGCGCTTACACATATGTTAGTGTTTGGCCGAGCTTCTCCTCCGACTTGTGGCGTGCGCCTTGATATTGTCACACAAGGCGAAGGGACCTACAGTTTTACGCCGACTCCGAACGGCGGTTGTATTTTTATGAGAAGCTGTTTTTCATGGCAGAAATACGATCGGAGGTTTGCCATTGCCTGCCGACGGACGACCGCTGTTAAGAAAAAACCTTTTTTCTACATTTTTTGCGATGTTGCTTTGACCAGGGTTTGAACTCGGGTCCTGCGGAGTGGAAGCGCGCACTGCTTACCACTACACCACAGCGGCAATGAAATCGCTTCTTATAAAATTGATCTTTCTTTCGGAGGCAGCATTAAACTGTGGTGTCACTTCTTTCAAACATGTGAAGTCTGACATTGGCCGACTTAACGTAGAAAAGCAGAAGTATCAAATGCAGTCTTATTGAATTTTTAATTTACAGTCCATTTTCAACATTTTTTTTTTTAACTGCTAACAGAACTGATTTTTTTTTTTGAAATCAACTATAAAAACTGCCGAAATATACAAAATACTGAATTGTAATTAAATAATAGCTAACTAATGCATTTTTCGTATGCATATTTTTTAAAGAGCGAATTTTTGCGACATCTTTAATAAAAGAGTGCAGCTTAAATAAAAAAAAATAAAACTAACAAAATTAAATATTAATTGTACTTAATTACAGGAATTTAACACACACAAACCATAAAGAGTTTAAATAAAAAAAAAAAAAAACAAAAAAAATGAAACACAGCTTGAACATAATTATTAATAGGCTATACTAGAGAAAACACAAATATGCAGAGAATTTCGTTGCAGCAAAGTGAGCAAAAGTGATTCTCAGTAACGTAATACTTTCAATGAAATCAAAAAATTACACTACAGAATCAAAAAGTATTGGCAGGGCGGTAGAAAGTATGAAAGTATGGAAAATACTTTATTTCAAGGAAAAGGCAGCGAGTGTGAAGAGACGACCCTTTGCTGGATGCCCTAATACAAGCAATGTGTCTCTAAATAGCTCACAAGAGAGCTAAACAGTCAACTACAAATGTTATTTCATAGAACCTAAGTAATATTTAAGCAAAGCATAAACTAAGTAAAGCGTATAGTTGAAGGTAATAATTAAAGACAAGCAGTTTAAGTGAAATGAAATGATGATTTAAATAATGGCATATTGATAAGAAATAAATAAACCAAAGAAACAAAAATTGTATGCTTTTAATTTCAAGAAGAATTTATTCAAATTAGCCGGTTAATTTGTTTTGTCGCCTAAGATGCTGTAAGAAAGTGTGGGGTAAGTAGTCCAATCATTATACTGACACGCAAACGGAGAAGTGTAGGAAATGGTCGTAGTTTGTTGAAATTTCATTTCTGCGGGGACTCTCAAAAACTCTCAAAAAAGGAAAACCGCTGCAACGAAAAAATGGTTTGAAAAACCGCATAAAAAGAGACCTAAGTGTACTCTTAAAAATACACGTTCCTTAAAGTATCGATACTTAAGAACTCATTCTGTAAAATACTCAGCTCTTCCCAACACTAATAAACATCTACTCGGGTGTCTAAAGGAAAATCAGGGCCTTTGAAAATACACCCTCAAGTCGGTAACACCGCGAAAATAGGGAGTGGATATAGCTTTGGCTATACGTAGACTCTATTTGAACAGATAGGCCTCATGTTAGCTAAGTGTGTGAGAGTGCATCTGCTCATAAGCACCTCGCAATGTACTTTTTAACCAGCCCTGATGGGTTCTCCAGAACTGGCATCCTCCGCCATCACTTCATTCCTGCTACGTTTTTCGCTACAGCTTAGCAATTATCCTTTATATAGGGATCAGAAGGAATGATGTTTATAGTCCAAGTGTGCGCTTGACAACAATTAAACTCTAGCAACCAAAGTTCTCCGACAATTTCAATACATGCAAGATTGTTATTATATACAAAAATCGTTTATTTAGCTAAATACAGATCGATACTATGGAACACATAAATTCAAAGCAACTTTAAAAAATATTAAAAAAAAAAATTCGTATACAAACTGAATCCCGAACTTGTGCTTAGACTACATTTGTAGTGTCCTCCTTGTGGTGGATCATTATCGGTTGGAAGTGGAAGTTGTCCACTTCGAAGTAGTAACCATGCTTGACTGGACGGTTGAAGGGGAAGCCAAATGGCAACGAGTCGACCCAGCGAGCGCCAGATCCAATGCCGCAAGAGATGATTGGATCGTAGCCGGTGTACTGTTTGACTGCTGGTTCATGGTATGGGTACACCATGAAGAAGAACTGGTATGGCATACCACCCTTCTTACCAACGGGCAACATCAAGCGCTGGGGCACGCCGCAGTGAGCCTCCTTTTGGTTCAAGGCGAATTTGTAGTCCGAGTTGGTGGCATCCATAACCTTCTTGTACAATTCCAAGTAGGTTGTTCTATCCTCCACCCACCAGCTGAATTCGTCTGAGTTGCGGGTGATTACGTTGACGCCTGGCACCAAATCAACAACAAAATGTTCCAGTTCGAAGAAGTTCATGTAGTTCTTTTCGATGAAGTCGTATTTCTCACCAACCTGTTGGGGACCAAGGTATACCTTAACGACAGCCTTTTGCGCCTTGTCAGAGGTCACATCCATTTGGACCTGGAATGGTTTGTGGTTCAAGCGGTGTTGACGTGCCTTGATCACAAAGCTGTTGCCGCCGTGTTGTGAGTTGCGGCCAAAGTTCACCAATGGATCATTGCTGCCTTCTACGGGCACCTCAACGTTTGCGGCATTGCTGATGTCAGAGTCGTAGTATTCAAAGTAAGTTGTCAGATGATCGGGCATTTGAACTTTGTCGATTTTCACACCCTCGAAGACGTAGTCCTTAACGGTGTATTCGGGGAACGTCTCTGCCATGTGCCAATAGAAGTGCATGATGTCCTTCATGATCTGGAAGAAAAGAGGATCGCGCAGAGAGGTTTCGTAATGCATGAAGGTAGTTGGCAAAGTTTCGTGGTATTTGCCATATGAAATGCCGTCGTTCACGATGTCCCTGTACAACTTGCTGATGCTGTTATAGTATTTCCGATCAACACTATCAACATTGCCTTGCAAGATGTTGCCCAACTTGTTAACCGCCTCAACATCATCCTTGTGTTCTTCGTTGATAAAGTTCATTATACGCATGCTAATCAGATGGATCATGCGCATGTACTCCATGTTTTCTGGGTGATAGAAGCTGTAGCCGTTGTCACGGTTGGGCAAGTTCACGCCGGTGTAGTAACGCAAGCCACTGTAGTACCCATGGGGAACAGACTCGTACATGTCGAAGACCTCGATATCGCCCATATCGTGAGACAAGCGCTCCAAGTAGTAACGAGCCAACAATTGCAAGTGAGTGTAAATCCAGAACTCACCACGACGGTCCTTGTTCAATTCGCTACCCTCAATACCCTTGCTCCAGAATGGATAGTCCAAGTTGTAGTAGTAGTAGAAAGCGTTTAGACCAACATCCTCCAGGAAGTAGGCGAGTTCGTGAGCATTGTGCAAGTTGCCGTAGACATTGGTGTAGTTCGACTTGATGGCGACATTGTAAATGTTGTCCAATTTCTTGACCTGATGGAAGTCGTGCATTCTATGGCGCTCAGCTACCTCAATGGTGTCCACATCAAAGAAAGACCACGGGTGGATTTCATAAATGGCTGGGTAGACAATACCTTGCATATCGTCGCGGTGCAGACCGGCCATAGTTAAGGCGTAGATGAATAACTGCTTGTTGACATGCAGGCGAGCCCACATGGCGGCATGGGTGAAGGTCTCCCAATCCTTGGCCAAATACAATAAGCGTGCCAAGCCCACGCCGTACTCAACATGGCGCTCGTACATGATGCTGAAGATCTCATCATCATGCATAGGCTTGTGTTGCCACAGCTCGAAGAAGTGCTCCAACGTTTCGTGCTTGTGATAGTCAGCAACATGTTCCCAAGGTTTGTATTCGTAGTAGCTGGAGTCGTATTTAGTTATAAAAACATCGTCCTGGTAGACGTGTTGCAGGATTTCCAAAATGAATTTTTGCTTAATCAGGAAATCCTTGTCGGCAGTTCTCGACTCAATATTCTTCGATGAGACACTAGCGAATAGCGCCAGCGCTACAAGTACAACCAAAGTGAACGTTCTCATCTTGCGAAAACATACTGTTTGCCAATGCCACTAGGCCTTTTATACCCAAGAATCGGCATTCAGTCTTCAGACGTCGCAACCCGAAGATAGAAGCATATATGTATGTATGTAGATGGAGGTGGGGTATTGTGAATTGCAACAAGCGAAAGCTTATCGGTAATATTGAAGCTGTGCAATCTGTCGGCTTAATTGCTGTGCGCTAACCCACACCTTGACCCCGAAAAAGCAAAAGACTACTACAATAGAAAGAAAAAAAGGTGCAAATGCAGCAAAAGCCGAAAATAGCTGTGACTGCATTATCACAAAGTCCGGCAAAAGATCGGCCAGCGGTTAGCGAAAGCCAAATTAAGCACCTCTTGAAATAAATGAAGTGGAGTGCGGAGAAAATGCAGCTGTTTGAAAATTACACAAACGGTGTATCAGGAGAAGGCATGTACGTATTAGGGATGTTAATTTTTCAGCTTTTTCTGATCCCGGGTGTTTCAAGATGTCGTTGTCATAATCCCGGGATTCCGGAATTTAGATATTTATTACTTTTCAACAACTTAAATGGAAAAAATTGCTTCTATATTGTTTGAGAAGGGGTTGAAACCTACTTTTTTATTTAAAGTGGAGTTTTTATTTTTTCTCTCTGACGTCGTGATTTATTTTAAAGGACTGTGTAATTTCTAAGATATTATTGATCCCTAAAATTATTTAAAAAATTCAATTCAATGTAGAATAAAAATATGGGTTCCAAATACAAGAGGAAATTTCTTTGGAATTTGAAAAAAAATAAAATTTTTCGGTTCCACAAGGAATTTTAATAATTTTGTTAATTTTTTTGCTGATAAAATTAGAAGGACGAAATTCGAGTATGTTGTCCAGTTTACATAAGTCGTTAACATATAGTTTATCAAAAACAAAAATTGCGAAATTTCAAGGATAAAAGTTTTAAAGGACTTTTTCAATACTTAGATGCCAGTCCTTCTGCACCAAAAACTTGAATCGGTTTAAGTTCTACTGGATTTCTTCTTTAACTTGATACCCATACTTCTCCTTGAAGCACATTTCTCTGAATTATTTAAATCATTTTTGAAGTACTGGCGTCAGAGTGAAACACTAAAAACCCAATTTTACTATATTCGGCCCATGTGTTTAAAATTTACTATCGCACGGTGTTAATGTATAATGAGCCATTTATAAAAAAATACTAATTATTAAATAGAAAAATAAATTAGCCAATACTGGTCAAGAAAAGAAGTTTCTATTGCTGCCTTCAGTGCAAATTACAAGTCTCGAAAATCCCGGGATTATTTGCCAAGAATCCCGAGATTTTTGGGACCTTAAAAAGGCCGGCATCCCGGTACTAACATTCTTAGTAAGTGTGTATGGGTTGGTGTATGTGTGCAAATTTACAGCAATTGTGTGGGTGATGCGTTTAAGAGCAAGTACCTAGAGCACAAGATTTGCGAGCTTATCACGCATGTGGCGTGCAAAAAACAATATATAAATTAAACTGAAATGTTTCCGTGTATTTGCATTGCTCTCGAAAGTGTAAACAAATAGTGATGCCTTAAATGGCAAAAACGAAGAAAAACTATTTTAAATCACATCAACAGCCGTGGAAGCAAAAAAATAAAAAAAAAATTATAAACAAATCGACTGCAACTCGTTTAGCAATCACTTAATTGCCGCTAAACTAACAAAGTACTTGCACGTACACAGCTTGATGATGGAAATTTACAGTTATTTTAATGGAAACTAACCGAATGTATCGCACAGCAATTGACCCGAATACAATTGCAATCGTGCAAAACACAAACTGTGCGCATTGAGGGTGGTCACTACTGTTTCAACAACTCTCCCCGCAGCTGAGTGGCTTTAAAATAATCAATAATTTGTTCTTTCTTTTTTGTCAATATAGCTGTATTCAAATAACACTTGAAATTGTAATTGCCATTAAGTGCCTTATCGACAATCGCTTTCGCTGGCTGGCGGATTGTAAACAAACAAATTAAACTGAAACTATCAAGTTAATGATTGCAAACGAAAACAAAGCAGCCATATAAATGCATACCATTATAAGTATGTATTTATATGCCAGATGTCAGCTGGTAAGAGTGTTAAAGCAACGAAATTGGGGTTAACGATAATGCAAGTTTATGAAAATTCGTAATGACGATAACACATAATAATCGTTTATGTCAATCTAGTTACATAAATGCATGCAAGTAAAATGAAATCTTTTAAAAGAAAACCGAAACGACTTTCATGCAGCCACAGAACACAACATAGAAAATTCAAGTTAAGCCAAATCGTTTAAAGCAGGAATTGAAAACAATAGTTATTTTAGAAATTTCAATTCAAAAAGTCAGTCGGAAAAAATTTTTCTATTTAAAATTTTTTTTTTATAGCAATGTGATACTTGTTCGCCAAGGAATTTTAATCCTATATGATTTAAATTTTTTGGGACTTTTTTCAAAAATGTCAGCATATAACCGTTATTTTTTACTGATATTTTTTCAATCAAAATGACAGTTATATTATAACTTTATCTTTCCAATCAAAAGTACAAGTTGAAATTTGACTTAAATTTTTTCGGTCCAAAATAAAAATTAAAATTTGACTTTTATTTTTTGTGTCAAATTAAAAAGTTAAAGTCTCACTTTAGATTTCAGATTATTTTTTGATCAAAAATAGCAGTTTACTTATTCATCACAATACAACATATTTTAAGTGAAAAAATATCTCAAAACGAAAAATTCATATTTATTATGCTTTTACAGTGTGGGGGATCCTACAACATCTCGTTTACTTGAGCCCACGCCCCTAGGGATGGCAATAATAAGGCGACTAAAGACGTACTAGCTTACGAGTAATACTGTCGTCCCGATATCAAAATCTTGTACGGAAAACTTCTCCTTAAGTTTTTCGTGGTACTTATTGGACACCCTGTATACAGACCAAGTTAAATAAAATCTTGTAAAATAAAAAGCATTAATTACTCGTTATCAATTATCATTTATTCATAATTATTCTTAATATATGCGTCAGATCCTTGTGTTGATTTTTCAAGGCTTAGACCAGTTTCCATGAACTGTTGTAAAGCTAGATTCGAACCGAGGTCATGCGAAAAAGTAATAATTTTAAAATACCGAACATTTAATTTTGTACGTGAGTTACGAACAGACTCCGCATATAAGTTTTAAAGGCACAACATCGTTCTGGACAAAAACAACGTTTTCATATACAACTAAAATAATTTTTTTTTTTTAGTTGTTCAATCATGTTTATTTATGCTGGTAACAAACGGATCACATTTTCAAAAAGCTCTTCCATTATTTTCTTCTCAATCATCTCGCGGTTTTCGTTAGTCCAGAAAGTCTTTCCACTTTCGTTGTTCTAGGTGTGAAGCTACAGTTTCTCCAATATACTCAATCCCGACTCTTGCGTCTCCGTTCGGTTGCGGTACAGCCTTAATTGGCATGTGAAGCCTTGGTTCACGGCAGAAAGGGGGAGGTTATTCGGTTGGTGGACCAACTATATTCAGCAACATCTGTTCAGCTTTAGATTCGGCTACAAGCGGGCGTCTGTTGTTTTGGAGTAAGCGCTTCGCTATATAAATGGTCATCTAAAAAACTCTCCCAGCAATGAGGTCTGAGACCCCAAGTTAAAAACAGATGCTATCGGTTAATTCGACCGGATATAAATGAGCAATGGGAGCCAATCTTCCAATCTCTTTGTACCGCGGCGTTTGGCTAACATCACCGACACTGTAACCACTGGCATGCCATGCTGTAGGGAATTCAAGGCCACCCTGCAGGCCTCATGTGGAAACAGAGAGCAAATTTGCGAACTCGACAACTCAAAAATTGTGTGTACTTAATTTTTTTTTTTTAAGTCCTTCCTGGTTACGACCGTATGATATATGTACAGCTGTTCCTGCCTGTTTATTGTGCCAAGGTTCATTGGCCTCAAGTACCAAAAATCTATAAACTTTTGCCAAGAAAGTACTTCGATTAATCCAGTGGAACTAGTATTAAAAGAAATTATTGTAGAATATAGTGGCACCCAAAAAAATGTAAAGAGACGACCCTTAGATTCGACAAAAACACAATGAGTTTTTCAAAATTGCCTTACAAAAATAGTTTACGTCAAATAAACATGTACATACTATGTAGTATGTGTGGTTGTGGTTTCTTAAATACAACAACGCATCAAACGGGTCGATATGTATGCACATTTTTATTGTCATCATCAGCTGATATATTTTGCATTTCACAATGCCTACAATTCTGAATGGGCACGTTTCACCATTTCATTATTTTATTTTGCAAATTATAAACCAATTCGAGTCGTCAATGAAATGTTATAAAGAAGAGATAAGCGAATAATGACCGCTGTTCAAAAATATTTTTAAATTCAGGGCTTTATACTGGTAAGCGCGTATGTGAATCGGTAACAAATTTCGCTGCGAGTGAATTTTCGACAAGTATGCGGTAAATAAAATTTCACTAGCTCATGAGGCTAGTGAAACTTTTTAAAAATGAATATAAAATTTTGGCAATCACAAAGACTGTTGTTGTGTATAATTTTTCTGCCCCAACTTTAAGCAAAAACAATAAAATATAAGGAAATGGAGTTTCTGGTGGCAAAATTAAGAAGTATTACACTACATTAAATGTTTTTGGAAAAATAAATTTCTTTAATGTTAACGCTTTAATTGTTTAATGATTGTAGATGTTTTCTTAAAACATTCATTTCACTTTTTTTCATATATTTTATGATATTTTATTCTGCGGTTGTCAAAAGTTTGCTGTTGTCAAAAAAGATTTCATTTCACACAGCAGATTGGCAAAACTGTCTGTCCATAGTAAAAGTATTATTCACCAGCTTTCCCCACAAAACTTTGTTGCCGATTCGCACACGCCCTAAATACTTCAAATTTCTTGAAAAAGGTAGTGCCGAGTTTAAGAAATTCATCGGGTTCGTATTCCAAAACAAGAGTTTGACTATCGCCGAATTTCCTAAAAATAAAAATTTTATAGCGCATTAAAAAACATACATACATATATATTTATTTATGTATATTACTTATGTGTACATCAATGTGTAGAAATTACGAGAATTGTGAACTGCCGGTTTGACGGTCACATTTAAATGTTTTTGTAAACGCATAAATTATTTTAATGTGAGCAGTGTGACCAGATGACTGAAAAAATTTAAGCTAAATTGACTAAAAAAAAGTATGGAAAACGTTAGACGCTATGGAAAAAAGAAGCTAAATAAAAGGTAGCATTTTTTTTTTACAAAAATCATTTTATTTTATTAACGTTGATTTGTAAATAACAACTAAAAAACAGCTATAAGGAACAGCTAATATTTCATAACATATCAGGCACATTTTTCTTGACCAGCGCAAACTTTTTAAGTTTAAATAAAATAAGAAGAACACTACAAATAACTTAATTATATAATGCCTCTTCATCTGATGAGTCAGAAGAGTATACAGTTTGTGAATTAACCTTAGAGGTTAGATCATTGGAAATTTCGAAATCGCAGCAACAGATGGATACACGTTTTAATGAGCATTTAATATTAAACAACGAGTTAAGCATTTTAATTTTAAATGAACAGATTTAACCTTAGTTTTAAAAAATTTACATGGCGCTAAAAATTCTTTCCACTTCAGCATTACTAAGTGTTAATACCAAAAAAGTAAATACCAATTCTACAAGTTCAGAATAAGGGTTTTCGTTCAATGAATTTTTAAATTTTCGGACCTCCCAAAACTCTATGGCAGAGGTCGCATTTGTCCACTGTACTGTTAAAAGTTTTCGCCATTGTAGTTCCAATAAGGTTATTTGACTTGAAGAATAATTAGACTTCTCTCTTTCAAGGCGAGAAAATATATCTGGCTTTGCACTTTTAATGAAATTTGAACGAAAAAAAAATAACATTTTGTAGAGAATTCATATTAACGGGTGGGCGTTGTCGTAATTGGGTTATTAATTCTACTAAAAAGCGTTGACAATCTTTATGAATTACTCTTTGTGTTTGGCTATTAATACTACCTTCATTTAACTTGGAATTCAAAAATTCCTCGAATTTGTATGAAAAATATGGAGTTGAAACTAAGAAAGGATTAATGGGCAACGACAGAGGATCAAACTCTTCAGAATATAACACAACTTGATTACAATAAATAGAAAGCAATGCTTTTTGGAAGCGCTGGATACGGCTAGCTGAAAGGGGTAAATGCGTCGATGTGTTTTTTCTTGTTTGTATGGGCAATAAGGCCAGAAAGTTTAGGCTGCAGGGAAACACACACATGGCGTTGCATAGATGTATTATATGAATTATTGAATTAATTTATAGAAAGTTCATATTTTATGTAATCATAACATTAATATTTTAAGTAAAAACGCCAGAAAAAAAGGCGCGAAGTTAGAACCAAAATTCTGATGCTAGAGACCAATACTTAATGCTAAATCTAGTCTCGTAAAGTCTTAGCTGGTCACACTAAATGTGAGCGATAAAAGACAATTACGTGACGGCGCCAATTTAAACGCGGCGTATGTAGCGACTTATGTTCATACATGAATTCAATTATGTTTAAAAAACAAGTTAATGTTATCAGTGTTAACATAAATTATTATTATTATGTTGATGAGTTCAACAAACTGTTAATTACTGATCAGGCGACAATGTGTCTTACTCATTAGTGGCGCATAAACAGCTATATTGGATTTGTACTATGTTCTCATAACTTAAATTTAAACTAATTTCATGACAATTGTTTATGTTTGCATGTATGTATGTGCATATGTATGTATGTATATATACATATGTATAAATAAATTTTCTTTGAAGTAATTTTGAAAAATTAGTGAAAGCTTGTAAGCATCCGAAATCAATGATGAATGAATGAGGTGAGCGTAATCAGAGGATGATATTTAATAAAATAATTAACCAAATCGAATCGGTTTTGATAAATCATTAGTAGTGTTGTAGGGTGGATCAGTGAATTTATCACAAACCGCAACGTCAAAAATCAGACTTTTTTTTCATAGAAATCATTAATAAAACAGGTATTTTTTTTTTTTTGTTTTTGAATAATAAGGCATTTTAAGGAGCGCTTAACCGCTAACTTTGCGCGTCACCATAATATTGTTATTACTTTAGAACTACTCGATGTTTTAGTCTCAAACTTTCGTAAAAATTTCTTTAGATATTCATTTAAAGTACTGCATTACAGCAGAAAAGTATCAAACTTTATAACATAACTCTTGCATTTGAAAAAGAAACACCTTCATAATTTTAATAAAAAAGTTTGAAAACCTTTGGTTTTGTTTTTAATCAATGTTAAGAAGTGTTGTTAAACTTAAATTTTTTGGGACGATTTATATGCAGTTTAGTGTGTAAAAATTTCAAATCGATCTATACAAAAACGTCTGCGATATGGCGAGAAAATAAATTCAAATTTTGTGAAAATTTGCTTTTATAGTAGGATAAGGTTTAATTGGTGCAAGCGAACCGAAAATAAATAATTAAGAATTAAAGTGCACAATATATAAGAAGACGAAAACCTAGGGGAAAAAAATTTAATTAACTTACAACAAAATAAAAGGCATACGATAGAGGGTATTAAATATAAAATAATTTATAATGAATTTCGAGTGTGCCAATAAAAATTGTAAAAATGGATTTTTAGTTTTCAAATCATAGTCATCTTTAAGTCAAAGTACTTGTTTTCATTTGGTGGCACAGTAGTTTTCTGGCACTAGATTGATTCGTTTTGGCAAGAAAAACATTTCCACCGTTTAATTTTAAGCCTTTTAAGTATCTTAAATTATTAAAATTGAAAAATCTTAAAATTACAAAATAGCTGCGACAGATATTCTGTCTGCCTTTTTTTAATTTCGTGGTAAGGCCTTGAAACTTCGCAAAGACATGTTGTATTTCACGCCAACCGCCACTGCCTCTAATATGAAAAAGTGAAAAACACATTAGTCATTTATTTTAGCCTCCACTGTTAAGGATATTTATAAAAATGCCTAAAGGTATGCCACCGTGTTTCACCTTTTTTCTGGCGAGGGAGGGAGGTAACACTAAAAAAAAAATCAAAAAGTGAAATTGAATTTGTTCCAAGTAGTGATCCAATAAATAACATTAAATTATTTAGTGACTTACGCAAAGAAGCTTTTCTCGGTCTATACGAATGTTGTAATTTTCTCCCGCCGACTCGCATTCCAAAGCATTTGATATTAGACAAATTAATCAGATTATGAATTCAAATAATTACAAATAAGTTACGCATTTATGTGGTGGCCAAATATAATTACAAACTTAAAATGACTTACAAGCATGCGAAGTCCTTTGCTTAAGTTAAACCAAATGTTAATGGCTACCACCATAGATATGCATGAAATGGTTGCGTAATGGCACAATCATAGCTAGTAAATGCTACATAATTCCAATTTAAACTACATTGCAATTGCGGAATTTTAATTATTAATATTATCACACTAATATAATAGTTAGCCCTACTAATTGAGCAAACTCTCTTACGATTGACGTTCGAACCCCCAAATGAAAGAAAATGTCAGTTCGTTGTGTTAGTCATCATCACGAAACAAGTTCAGCATTGGCCGGTGCAATAACGCCATAAAAAGGGGGCGAAATCGTAAAAATTCTCTGCTTCTCTGCCACATAAAATCTACGAATATTAAAATTTCGCAAATGCATGCGCCAATAAAATCGCTTTAATTTTTCAAGCTAAAATTTATTAGACACTAATAGCTGCGCTGTTGTTATTGTGATTATTTCTGCCCACATTTTAGTTGTTTCTGGCGCTTGTTGACTCTTGCCAAAAAATGTAGCAATAAAAGCTTACCACTTCTGGTTGCAACTTAGAGTTTATAATAAAAAAAAAAAACTAAAGGCAAATGGCTCACGACAACCGAAAGCTGGTTGCAAGCAGAAACATTACAATTTAGATAAATGCACTTCAGTTGATTTTACTGGCAAGATTTGTACCTCGGACCCGCCCCAGCTACACAGCACTGGTGACCAGCTGCCTTCGAATGTGCAACTTATTGTCATATAAATGCTACCATTTCATGTGTTTTTTTTTATGTATGTATGTTTATATGTTGTTAAATCCACTATCCTTCCCCTCGAAGCACTTTTAAAGAGCATCGAGCTAAGCTTTGCGACGGGCGACAATATAGCTGGCGACGCATTCTCATTTGCAATTTTGTATGTATTTACAACGCCTTCGCAAATTTTCTTGTTTCTTTGCGCCCATAACTTTCTTTCTTTAATTTTTTTTTTTTGTATGTCTCTTTCCCAACAAATAAATATATATTGTATTGTATGTATGTATGTGAATATGTATATATATATCTACAACGATATGAAGAAATGCTTTTTAGTAAACGTTTAGGCGATTTGAAATGTCATCTAAAAACTGAAGTAAACTGCACGTAATAATTCACTTGTAAAATGGGCGTGCAATACGCCCAGTACATTCACAATATTATTTGGCTTGGATTTGGTTTAGTCAACGAACTGCGGCAAACCACAACAAACTGGCGCAAAAATTTCAAATTGCGCGAAACTAAAAACACTTATGAAAATATTTAGAAAACCATTGTTAAATCTTAAATAATCAATGCGAGGTTTCTACTAGGCATTGAGTGTCTAAAATTTTATTGAAAAAGTCCTTACCTTGCCTATTTCGTTATTTTATTTTGCATTTTTTATAGGTTTTTAGGTCCTAAAAATCTGTTGCTCGGATATAAAAATTGCCATTAACTTCACACACTTTACACATCGTATTTTTTAAATGGCACCATTTTTTGCCATTTAAATTGCTAGTGGAAATTCGGCATAAAACATTTAATTTTTTTGTTAGAAGTAGTCTGAATTATTTTCTTAGAACTGACAGTTATCTATATATTGTTAACAATGTGTAGTTTGACAGTTTAAGTCTGCTGGAACTTCCGGAAGGGGTGACGGCGGTTATATCTCTGGCTATAGATCTGACTGAGGGTGCCAAGCGAGAAGCAGGAAATGCGCAAGGAAATGCAACACAGTTTTTAGATATTTCTGGGTAAGGATCATGGTATTTGGTTACTGATTCTTCGGTCCACTAAATCAAATAAATATCGTTAGGCGTTAGGCGGCCATACTTTAGTATGCAGAATCTACTGTTCGACTTCCAGTTTTAATTGTTTTTACTGTAATTGTGCAATTATTTTGGTCGTAATTTTTACTTCACAGTTTACTCGAGAGAGCAAATTGCCGGCCTATTTCTTTTAAATCCCCTTCAAATGAGGCGGATGATTCTCAAAAGTCACCACATTCATCATGCGCAGAAATTGGTCTCCTCTGAAAAAGGCATTGCGAACGTTAATAGAGATGTAACTTTATCAGCAATATTAGAATACAGAAGGCATGAAAACCAGATAAAACTGGACCATTTTCATAATAATAACAAGAACAGATTGACGCTTACACATATGTTAGTGTTTGGCTGAGTTTCTCCTCCGATTTGTGGCGTGCGCCTTGATGTTGTCACACAAAGGAAGTGGACCTACAATTTTGCGCCAGGTTTACCATTGCTTGCCGAGGGGCAACCGCTGCTGGAAAAAACTTTTTCTTATCTTGCTGGTAGTACGCACCTCTAACCACTATGGAACAGCGAGTATAAACGTTCACTTTTAAACTGGCTTAGCTCTAGAAAAAAATTATTGTGGCCCATCTATGGATGTGCCCCTTCTACAACTGTACCAATACATGATTTATTTGTATTTTAAACTGAAACCATTCTCCATTAGGTACATATATATGAAATGTAAAATACTATATTTATCTATATAAATTGTACATTCCTATATTCTCCATGTGTAGATGTCGGTAAATGTTGCGACAGTTGGCGAAAAGTTGCCACATTTTAATTGTCTAATTGGTCTGTTATTTGACAAGTTTGTTCTCCTAAGGAAGGTTAAGGTTCCATGTAGTAAAAAGCAGTGGTTCAATAATGAGATTGTGTCATTGAGTCGTTGATTAAAAAGCGTAGTCAAGCATACAAGTGGTGGAAAACCAATAGATGCTCTAACCTGTTGGGAAAAATACCGAGTAGCCAGGAATAAAGTAACGGCAAGCACACGTGATGCTAAAAGAGCATACTTACCATACAAGCTTGATGGTAGCCTTCCATCAGAAGTTCTATGGAAAAATTTCAAATTACTTGACGTCTCAATTGAGGACAAATTCACTTGTAAACTTGATCTAGAGTATTTAGTCCAATTTTCTTTCATCATGCTACACAGTGTCATCAACTTTTGTACCTTACTTGTACTTATTCTTTTATATGTGGATGATAATGTATTTTAATTACAGTGTGCAAAGGAGGAGTATTTGGTCGAATGTCTTTATGCTACTAAATCAAATGTTATAGGTATTGATGGAATTATTATTAACATTTGCCTTATAACTCATGCCTAAAGCCAAATACGTCAAGTGCTCCATAAGGTTCCATTTTGAGTCCCATATTGTTCTGTTAATTGTCATTAATGATAGAGCGAAGTGTTGTGAAGGCTCATCGATCCACCTTAACGCTGATGATACCCAGCTATAGTTGTCAAAGCCGCTTGGTCTTGTTGAAGACTTGATTTCCAGGTTAAACGAAGATCTGTCTTAGATTTCTAGCTGAGCAAAAATAAACAATTTAAAATTAAATACATCAAAAACGAAAGCAATCGCGCTCTCTCTCTCAAAGTTTGGCTAAGCGGTACATCTCCCATACAACTTGCGGGAATAAATATAAAGTATGGTGGTAAATATAATATGATCATATACTTAATATCTAAGGAGCTTCAGAATAGTAATTATTACTACAAATCCATACTAGCGTTGTCCCAAATATTATATAGGTGTACGTGTTTACCAGTGTACTGCACAAGCCGTTTCATTAATGTTTTCAAGCTACTTGAAAAAAAAATACAAGCGCGAATATGATTCACACTTGTTTCAAACAAGCCAATTCAACTCATAGCTTGAACGCAATACAGTAATAGCTTGAATCGAACAAGTTTGAATACAGCAGCCACACCTGTAAATACATATGTATGTAATATGGCAAACCGTCAATCAGCTTGTTACAGCCAAAGGGTATTGTTATGTGTTGGTGTGTTTTTGGTTCGCTATAGCGTTGGACATACACTTGGATATGTTTGAAGTAAACCAAGTAAGAATATGAGTTGAAATCCAACAGCAAGCCAAGCATTTACTTGCTTGCTTCAAACCAAGCCCAGTGAATACAAGTAAACTTTCAAGTAGCTTGAAATGCAAGTAGTTGCTGCAGTACACTGTTGTGTACATATTTATGAATGTCTTTGTGTATCATTTTACCGCGCTATGCTGCTTCAGTTGTTTTTGTTTATAATTAATTTCTTTTGTAGCTACTTTGTGTGTCTTTTAGCAAAATCCATTAATTAATTTTGGGTGAATTAAGATAAAATCTGCTTACATACTTTGGTGGATTACAGGCAGCCCCATAAGCAAATGTAACAACAAAAGTAACGACTACGACTCGGAAAGTACACGAAGCAACTGAGCCCACAGTGCCACCACTGATTGTTGCTAATTTGTGTTATGTAGTTAACTGTTTTATTGCCTCTTCTGTTCTTAATAGAATTCATTTCTTTATTGTCTTTGCTGTTGTTGTCTTGCCAGCCACTGCGTACAAGTACGGATTTGTGTATCGGCAGGGTGTTTTTATTGCGGCTGATATGTGTTCTTCTCTATATCGTCGCTTCCTAAGTATTTTTCAGGCGAAATTCTTCTTTAAAACAAACACGGGTGCCGATTTTGTTATTGCTGCAGCTGTTATCCTTGCTGTTTCTAGGCGTTTATTGTTGTTGGCAAAACGCTTAATTGTTTTACAGCGTTCAAGTTGAGAGCAGCAGGTCATGGCAACAAAAGTAAGGAGACCAATTAAAAAAACAACAACGTTGCTACGCACTTCCTGAGCCAATAAGCGTTGGTAATTAGGGAAAATCACAGCAAGCTGCGCCATTTGGATCTTATGTACATCTTTACAAATATACAGCTATGGCTAAAATAATATAGACGCGACGTTGTTAATAATTTTTTTTAATACACATACGTGTGTTGATAATTTTTTTTATATATATAGTTTGCTTTCTTTTAAAACCATATAAATCCATATGTCAAATTTTGTGCCAAAATTGATTTTTTTTCTATATATATAGCTCGCTTTCTATTAAAACCATATAAATCCATATGTCAATTTTTTTGCCAAAATTGAAATACATAAATGAAAAAAGTCACATCAAAATTTAAATTTTTTTTATTAGAATTTCTAGAAAAAATTAACTTGTGCAGATTTGTAGGCTAATAATATTCGAATAACAAAGCGGAAGTCTGAAGTGGCTGAAAAATACTGTGGATTTATGGAACTTATTTTTTGTCGGCGGTGTCAAGTATTTTCATCCATACAAAGTAAGTTTGTTTTGCATTTTTTGAAAGAAATGCGTTTCATCGTAGCAAAAAGTGTATCAAATTACAATTAATTAATTTGCTATAACTTTATAAAACAATTATGAATTATTAAATAAATACATAACCAAAACGTGTTAAAATGTAGCGTTACTATTATTTTGGCCAGAGGTATGTGTACCTGCATACATACATACATACATAATTCATAGCGATCATCGTAGAAGGAGCTCTATTAATTCTTTTCCTCTTTCCACACTTTTAACTATTCAATTTCTTTCCTTGAAATTGCCACTTTTAATCCGACCTCACCTTATTTCAGCTGTTGTTGCTGTTTTTGTGAAATCCTTTTAACAACAATTTGCAGCGCTCGGATTAAAAGTTTTTAATCTGCCTGTTAATAATCAAGTTACCAAGTCACTTTAAGTTAAACGAATATTTTCTCTCGGCGCATTGTTTATTGTTTAATGGATTACACCAAGTTGCATCCCCCGCTATCCTCCTTATCGTGCCAATGCCGCGTATCACCCTTAACAGCGTGCACGAAAAACAGCGAAAATGAAAATAAAAAATGAAGAAATAGGCAAAAACGCACACAATCTGAGAGCGTCTGAGTGGATTAATTTGAGTAGATTTAGGTAATTGAAGTTAAGTAAATTCAAAGGAACTTGTTAGCATATGGCTAACTAGAATAGGTGAGGGAGTGCAATTTTAAAAGAACCTAACCAAACCTCAGGGGTATCGGCTATTGTATGCCACAGTGGTATTAAGTTCAATTAATGTTCATGTGTGGTAAGCAAATAATTACAACGAATTTTATTCCAGTTATTATACAGTTATCTTCATTCCCCTATAAACCCTCTTTGTGCTTGGCAAGAAAGTGCATAAACTCCAAATATCTACTACTGATACTACTAAGTAGTAACTTACAAACCGTTTTTGGCCGATTCTTGAATGAGGTAATGTTATTTAGTTATTTGATTATGTTTTTCTTTTGTTATTATAAAAGTTTATAAAAGCATTTGTTATTGAAATTAATTTATATTCAGGCAGAAAATAAATATGTAAATAACATTACCTCATTCAATAATCGGCCGCAAACGGCCAATGCCGATTCTGTTGGCGATATTAGCCTCGGCATCGGCCAATTAATCGGTCGGACTCCAGCGTAAAGATAAATGCAAAAATGCAGATCATATAAGGTCAGTGGTGAAGGGAAATATGTTATGTAGATGAAGCAAATGATAAATATAAAGGTAAAAACAAAGAAAGAAGAAAGTTTAAAATAAAGGTAATTATCAAGAAAAAGATATAAATAGATGGGGACTTATCGATATAATAATCAATATTTTTATCGATTTTGTTATCTATATTTCTTTATCGATTTGGGTATCGATTTTGTTATCGATATTTATTATCGATATTTTTGTCGATTTTGTTATCGATATTTTTTTAGATTTTTTTATCGATTTTGCTACCCAATTTTTTATAGAGTTTGTTATCGACAATCTTATCGATACACATGTTATAACATCTTATGACAGAACATCACATGATATGACATCATTTGGCTTGACATGACATCCTGTAACATCACCTCACTTTACATCAGCTGAAATCACATCACATATGTACATACATTAAAGCAAAGATATAAAAGATAAAGTGAACGATGAAGACCAAGGTAAAACAGAATAACATAAATGTAGAACGAAAAGGGTAGAGGTAGGGATCTAGATAGAAAAAAGATAAAATATAACCTTAAGCAAATGTATATATATGTACATTTCGATGCCTCGAAACCATACTGTGCTAAGTCTGACTGAGTCTAAGGTCACTTAGCATTGCATGGTTTCGAGGTGTCGATATGTATGTACATATAAATGGTGGTCATAAGACAAACTAGGTATGTAATATAAGTTTCACTTCTCCAGTGTGGCGCACTTATTTTTTTTTGTTTTTATTTTAGGGCGAAAATTTGATTTCATTTATTTTCAAAAAACACAAACTTTTTTCATAGACTCGTTTAAGAAAAACTTGAATAACTTAGCCAAAGCTTTACCGATTTAGATGTATGTATGAGGTATCATTGGAAAGGTACTTTTCTACCCTTTTTATTTCTTTGAAAAGAAGCTATAGCCAGCCGTTGCCCTCGGTATGCAGCTACATACAGTTTCACGGCTATACTCAATCCCGACTCTTGCGTGCTGCTTCGCGCACTCTGGGAAACGTGAGCAACCTACGTACGAGATGCGGTAACCAACCCGAGTGGAGCTTTGGGACACGGCAGAAAGAGAGAGAGCTTCGGTGGTTCCACACCGATTTATTTGGTTAAAGGGCTCAGTGAAGTCTGCAACGTCTGTTAAGCAGTAGGTGCGGCTGTAAATGGGCATCTGTCTTGGAGCAAGGGAAACCACCCCTTCCCAGAAATGGGTTGTGCGCGAGACTTGGAGCCGCGGTTAACTTTCACTGTTTTTTGGGGAATGGAAGACAAATGTGCAGCACAGTTTTGTGCATTGCTCGGCACCATACTATCAATCTCATCTCAATATTTTTTCAACGCGCAAACTCACGTAACTGCGTTATCAGCTACCTACGTGCTGTATATACATACGTCAGCTGTTCAATTTGAAAATAAATGCCATAGTCGAAAACAAAATGTTGTACTAATTAATTTCCGCTACCACAATAACAATTTGTGCTTTTTTTACAAAAAATCAACTACTTACTTAATTTACTTATTAAACTATCGTTCAGAAATGCTGTTTAACAAATTGGCAGTGCTTTCTGGAAAACAGGTGGCCTGATAAGCGCTCGCTGTAGCCGTTTTGTTTTTAGTAATAAAATAAATTACAATTAAGTAAACATATTTCCATCTATTTCAATGTTCAGAGATTGGCACAATTTGTTTACAGTGGATTCGGTCAAAAGGTCTACTGTGAAGAGAGCAAAAACAAAGTAGAAAGAAATTTAAACAGAAGAAAAATTCATACCAGCGACATGACAACAGGCAAGCAAAAGGCATGTACATATGCATGTATAGAGCAAACACGAACCGATAAGAACGAAGATGAGTAACTATGTAGTAGGGTGTTGGAAAAGATTCAAACAAAATGCAAAATATGTGTATTAAGCAGGATCGCGTAAATAAGTTTGCACTAACCCCTCCTAAATTGAAATCTTAATTTGAGATGGTTTTTTGATTTGCAAATATAATTTTTTTCATGTTCCTCCAGAACAGTGTAAATAACGGGTTCAAATCCAAACCAAATTTTTAATATTTTGGCCAATACTGCGGAGGATGATTCTGTAGGTCCAAAATCTGATCCTAATGAAGCATATTCTGAAAGCGAGGTTGCATCTCAGTCCCAATTACTTTATAACTATGATGTGCCAATTTTGGCACCACGGGCTTTCACGGTGATTTAATAATATTGATATACCTAATAGGTTTGTTCCAAAACCTACTTGTAGAAAAACTCGATCAAAGTTCAACTGTCAGCGTATATCAAATAAACTCTAAAACTTACTTATGGGACGCGTATGTGTAACTCGAGGTGACTTCGAGAAGCTTGTGAAACAAACCTATTTAATAAGTACCTTTTCTCCATAACTCAACTTGTTAAATATAAGCAGAAGTTTTGTTTGTTTATTTTCACGATTTTTTATTTTTTTTTTTGAAGATAATCTTCTCCCCACCCCTTCACAGACTGCAGTCGAATGCGCCAACCTAAACAGCGTAAACAAACTCTCCACATTGGCAGTGTCAACATTTTGGAAGGAGTGATTTTTGTTGTCACTTAACAGTGGCTGTTGTGGTTTACACAGTTCGCCTGCATTGTTTTCGCAAAGTTGCATAGTACATTGGACTGCAGTTCGGCAGAGATAGCGGTGGCAAATGACTTCGCTCTTCGTCGCAACACATTTTAAATGGCAAGAGGTAACTGACAAGCAGCAGCCTTCGACATCAAAATGATGTTTGCAGGGTAGGGCGTCCCACAGCGTCGCAATTGTAAAGGCATTCGAGCATCTTCAATTGTGCAACAACTATGGTAACAACAACAAACCAACTAAAACAAGAAGCGCTTATGTTCAACATAGCATAGCCCGAAATAAGTAAACAAAGGCGAGTGAGGCAAGGATGACTCGAGACGTTGCAACACGTTGAGACACTCGAAAGATTCTCGGAAGTGCAAAACTCTGCTCTGTGGCAACGAAAATGGCAAAACTTTCGTCGACGAGCTGACATTGCACTAAAGTGTGCAAAAAAAGCAAACGAACGGCTGCTGGTAGAGCACTTCGTAAGAAAACATACAATTTGCATTTGGCATACCAATTTCTTTCAAATTTCGCGAAACACTATTGCTTGTATGAATCTAACGAATAATATTACCATTTTGTAGCAAATTTAGCTGCGATGTTTTAAGAGTTTCAAGCCAAATCAAAGTGTGAGAAGGGGAAGGAGTGAAAGCGGGCACTAGGCAGTTGTGCTAGCAATTTGAATGATATTCAAATACCATCAAGCGTAGCGTGCACACCTCTAAAACCAGTCACAATACCAAAAAAAAAACGAGTTACTGCAACAATTAAGCATAACAATTTGCCAGTTGCAGCAGTTTAAAAAGCACAGAGGTACAAAAAAAAATCGGTATTTCCATCGGAATTATAAAGTGTATTATATTTTAAAGTTTTCGCCGAAATATTTATGAAAAATATTAAGATTTATAAGAGCATGGACCATTTGAAAATAGCTCGAAAATCTATTTTTTTTTATAAATAAATGTAGTTTCTACAAATATTTTTTCTAAAAATCACATCGGATGATAGAAAAGTTTAAGCTTAAATATTTGATCTTCGAAATCAAAATAACGATCTTTTTGAAGGTATTTTCGAATCGTTTTGGCTTACGTAAATCTTAATAAGTTTCCGAAATATTTTGGCGGAAGTCTTAAAATGTAATTTATTCTATAATTCCGGTGGAAAAAAAATTGATGTTGGTTTGTGGGAAGATTATAGGCGTCGTGGCCGTACATCCGATTGTGGAAACACGTCTCGCGCTAGAAATGTTGCCACCTTTCTGAATGTATGAAATATTAAAATATGAGTGCCAATCGAATATAATATTTTTAAGGAGTTTGGAAAATTAAATTCAAACTATTTATTAAGTTAAATTAATTAATTCAGTATTGGTATCAATTGAAATGGATTAAAGGTTTCAAAAAGGGGCGTGGAACATACAATGTGCGTGAACGTTTTAATCAGCTATTTCTTCATCCCGAACGATGTCGGGAGTGCACTACTAGCTTGCTTCTTTCCAGGCCGCTCAACAGTATCTCATTTAGCTGTCTTCTCAGCCGATTGTATCGCAGCCTTTTAAATGGGGTATCAGGTTGACACCGTTTAGACTGACTTCTACAAGGCTTTTTTAGCGGATTTCCCATGTAATGCTGATTTAAAAATTAGCCTGCATTGGCTTCAATTCAATCCTCTTGAGATGGATCGCATCTTACTTGCACAATGGCGATTACCTGGTTGTTGTCTATAATGTTAGATCTCTTGCATTTGTTGCTTGCTGTGGACTTCCACCAGGTAGTATTCTGGGACCACTGTATTATGTTCTATTTATCAATGGCATTTGTTCTTGCTTCTCGTCAGCAAGATTTCTGTTTTATGGGGACGAGTATCAGATCTACTCGTTGATCAGAAGCTATCTTGATTCTGATATGATGAAAATCGATTTAGATAATTTTAGTAACAAGTGTATTAATAATTGTATTTCGCTGAACATAAACAAGTATTTCCATATTGCCTATTCTAAGTGTGTCAATGCGACTGACACTTCTCTCTTCTGTATATGGGTGAAATTAGTTTCTTGGGAGTAATATTTGATTTTTTTTTAGTCGTCATAGCTCGGATTCATATTTTATTTTTTTAATTGCCATTTCCCGGATTTCTCTGATCCTTGTACCCTAAAGCTTTTGCATACGGCTTATGTACGTTCCAAGCTTGATTATGCATTATTCCTTTGGTCTCCGTACTATATGGGCATCATGCTGCTAAAAGTGAACGAATGCAGAAAGTATTCTCACATTTTGCATTGCGTAATTAAGCAGAACCGAACCGCGGTTCAGAGATACTTATGAACCGGCTCTTTTTGCGCTTTGCAGCCCTGATAAAAAAAAATAAAAAGAAGTAATTTTTAGCGAAAAAAACCGACTTCAATTCTCATATAAATATATATATTTCATGATCCAATGATCGGATCTCAACCAGATTAATATGGGACCACCTCTTAGACACTACCTTTCCGATGCAAAAAGAAATCGGTAGACGTGGTCCAAAGTGGTGCGGTAGCATACTTAAAAAAAAAGTTCCGACGAACTGATAACCTCCTCCGTTTTTGGAAGTCAGTTAAAAATGAATTACCTCGCATATATTGCGTATACGCATAGGTGTGCCGTTATTAAAAATTTTGCTCTTTCACTTATACTTAATTCTGAAGTTACGCTTTTTATTTTTTACTCAATATGTGTACGCAGTAACTGGCCTCTATGTTCGTGCTTCAACCGCAAGTCGGTTATTTGAGATTTCTGTAGACACATTAACTTTAGAAGCGTGCATATTACAGTAGATATATATACAAGTATAATGCTCGTGTAATACTCAGTTAGTAACAAATAAAATCTTTTCAAGTGCCAGTGTTGCAAGTACCGCTTTTATTTATCTTATTTATTTATCTCCTTACCACACTTACCGCACTCGGCTCAAGTACTTACAATTAAGAATTTACTTGCTGCAGCAAGCGAATCTTTAATGAAGTTCCGTTGAAAGTAAATAAACATTTGAAAAACAATTTAAGTCGTATTTAATTAATCTAAACCGCAACGAGATCACTTTTGATAAATAAATTAGACATATTTTGTACTTTTCTCTCTCAATTTAAATATAGCATCAAAATATGCGAATTTGTTCTTAATCTCCAAATATCCAAATATATGTGATTTCTTGTAAATAAAAACTAACTTTTTTTTGCTTACACTGGGCGTCGGTGAATTTAACACACCAAAAAAATTTATTTTTAGTAAAAGATATGGATAAATTATAACAAAACAGCTTACTTAGTTTTTCTCTCTGAATTCAGGATTTTTTTACGACTTTTAAATTAAAAAAATATGATTGTTTCAAAAAATTATTAAAAAAGTTCAGTGAAATCTAGAAGAGCAATAAGGATATCATATGAAAGAAAAAACTCTTTAGAATTAAAACTGAATTCATTTTTTGGTGCATAAGGGCGAATGGGTATGGAAAATGTCCTTTAAAAATTTTGTCCTTAAATATCTTTGAAAATTTGCAAAATTTTTGTATTTTTGAAAAATTATCTTTTGAGGACTAATATACGCACAACGTCATCACCGAATTTCGTCCTGCAAACTTTGTTAACTTAAAAATATAAAATGTATTAAAAGCGCATTTTCAATACCTGTTCCTTCCTTGGTCCTTGTAAACCAAACCATTATTGTTTTTAATTGCTACAAAATTTTCTCTCTCATTTGGCACCGATATTGTTATTCTACATTGCACTGATTTTTCAAAAAATTTTTTTTAAATTAATCATGTCTTTAAAATTTCAAAGACCTTTGAAAAAATCCTGTCATCAGTGTGAAAAACTAAATAAGTAGTTTTAGTATATTTGGCCCATAGATTCGTAAGTATATCGATTCTTTAGTGTAATTTGGCTTTTTTTTATTTTTGTCTGACGATATTTTAACTGGAATACTTATTAGAACCTACTTCAGGGATGGAGTTACGCCTCGGTATTTGAACAGCGTCAAACCACAGGGTGTCCCCTCTCCACTATTGTGAGTAGTGGTGTTCAAAGTTGTGGCGTAGGCGGTTGGTGTTTGCTAGCAGGCCCAGGTGCATTCCTTTCAATCGTCTGCAAAATACCCGAAAAAAAACCCTGGGTAAGGTAACATGCTGGGTCAAGCTGTTTAAAAAATAGTCAATTGTGCTTAATCTATTAACCGTTTCCTTTATACTTTTCCAACTAACCACTCTTAACTTTTTTATTTTTTTATAATATCTACATATGTATGCTTATTAGCAAAATAAAACTAAGATCAAAGCAGTTATTTTATTGTGAACCAGTCTTACTATTCGAATCATTTTGGCGTGTCGAATTTCAGACTACTCGATGGTGATCGGATAACACTATAGGGAAGCTAAAATGACACAAGAAAAAAAAAATGACGAGACAAGTTAAGTAAATTTTTTGTTGTAGATTACGGTTCTGTTTACCATTTTTTTAAATTAGGTAATTTTCCCAAGATACTTTAATTTTGAGAATTTGTTTCTACATTGCAATCGAAACATAACTACTGGGAAAATTCGAGCTGTTAGTCGATTCGTTTTCGATAAGAACATTGCGAATCGACTATTTCGCTAACCGAATAGCTCGATAGTCAATTTTTAACAAAAGCTCTATAGCTTGGCTGCATATTAGATGCGGTCTCACTGTAAACCCACGAACATAAGAATTCCAGACCACAGCAGCGTCTATCAGGCAGAGGTTCTAGCCATAAAGGAGCTGGCTGTGTTCCTAAATACACACGCCGTAACAATGATGCCGACAAATATCTTCTCGGACAGCCAGGCGGCCACCAAACAACGAATGTGCTATTGCTAAGATTAATCGTTGTACAGGAGTGCCTGACAGTCTTAAATAACATTAGCACCACCTTCAATGTCAGCTTAATACAGGCCTCGGGACATAGCGATATTGCAGGAAATTTTAGGGCCTATAAGCTTGCCAGGAAAGGTACCAATCTTCCACTGTGTGAAGGTAAGATTGAGATGACCATGGCAACCTGCAAATTATGGATTAGACATAACATCACTCAAGAGACCAATAGGTCATGATTAGACGAGAGTACTTGTACAACAACTAGACTACTATGGTCGCAAATTGCGAGCAAAAAAATCCAAGAACTACTCAGCCTCCACAGGGAGGACATTTCGATGGTCATGGCCGATCATTGGCTGTTTGGTAGGCATGCTTAGAGATAAGAATATTCTCCCATGAATATTGCAGAAGTTGCGGAGATGAAGAAAAAGCAGAAACAGTTGAGCACTTCTTCTGTAGAGGCGCAGGTTAAGCTATGGGCAGAGCGGACTCTCTAGGTATGCACTTTTTCAGTTCTCTGGCGGAACTATCCCGTGTAGGAATAAAACCAATCCTACGCTTCTTAAGAACTTCAAAATGGTCCCAAGAAATATAGCCAAGGAGGTTTCTGAGTGTCAAAGTGATATCACAATGTACATGCAGGGTATAAGTGAGCTGGTTTTCTGGAAATTAGCAGTCAGTGCCACATTAACCTAAACCCATAAAATGCGGAAGTTATTCTATTCACAAATCGAGAGAAAAGATCCCAATCCAAAATTTTGTTTCTGAACGCCAGGGTATTCTCATTGCCTTCCATCCAAACCGATTTTCCTGAGCGCTGATGTAGTGGTGGTTTTAGTGCCCCACTAATAGCGATTAGGGTAATCCGTTGCATGCTCTAGTCGCTAAGCTAGTGTAGCCTTCCCAGATGAATTCTACAAGACAAGGGCTCCGTAAAAAAAAAACAGTTTTACCAATGGTTTCACATAGCCAATAAATTACTTTGGGCGAGCAGTATAAGTTAATCGACGACTTTCTTGCCCTTTCGAGGGAAGAGCGACTGCGGAGATTTTATACTTATACTTTCTATTAAACAAGGCCACTTACGACTTGTTGGGGTTGACTGTGAGGCCGCATTTAGCCACACATCTAGTTATCTAGTTGAGGTAACGATGAGTCGCGTCAAAAATAAAGCGCTAGCCCATTTACAATCATAACACAGAGCAGGGACCTTCTAACTTCGGCCTTGTAAAATACTCAGTCCGACTTTGGAAATTTTCCAATCAGAATAAAATCCCCTTTTTAGGCCATATTATGTCCTCAATGTCGTTATGCAATTTCCAACTAATTCCTTTGCAGTAATTCGACTGCCGCCGCACGAGCAAATCAATTATTAAAATTGCCAACTCTGCATATGGTTTCAACACTCACTTAGTTCTTACTCTAAACCACTGATCGGCATCGTCTTGCCCGCGAGCAAAGCTCTTTTAAGCTTTCTATATATTTTGTATAGGCACGTGAAGAGTAAAAGCTCTCTTTGCCCATCCCTGCTCTAAACCATTGTTGTTCTTAGACTTTTTTCAATTTAAAAGTAAATAAATTCTGCGCTATAAAATTCGTTTACTTTGAAACATAACACTCCATTTCGCCACAAAGCCTTTCCAAATAATGCGGCTGTTTATGTCTTCGAGCCTGCGGTTGTGCCTAGTCAACTTTTGCGTGATAAACAATTGTTACACGCCCTCTTACCCTAGTCAAAATCGAATGCTTGCGCATATCGAACATTCCATACATATCTCTGCGCTCCTTAATAGCTACCAACAAGCCACGCTATTCAAAATTTTCCTTAGCATACTGTGACAATATTTGATTTGTTTTTCGGCACTGCCGCTTTTGTCAAATGTTTTTCGACTTTTGGTTGAATGGTGAATTTAACCAATTTGAGTGGCAAATTTCGACAGGCACACTCAGCATTTACCTACATACATACATGTGTAGACAGATTTTATTAGTGGCATGTCGCATGTTGCACGTCGTTCAGCCGCATTTAAAATAAACACACTACAACGTTGCAACGCGTTTTTTTTTTGTCATTGGCAGCTCGTACTTCGACGTTTTTCTGTGTCTTGGAGCTATGACTTCTTCACTTGCGCGCGTTCGTTCCTGTTTCTGCGTTGTGCAAATTGTTAGCATAAGAAATTTTAAACACGAACTGGCATGTGTTTACCCTTTCATATTCGTTCATTCGCCGTTTTTCTTTTTTTTTTTTTTGGTTTTTTTTCTCTTGCGGATTTCCGTTCCAGCAACGAAGAGAAGAAGCTTTTGTCGATTCATTGTACTTCGATTTCACCGGTTCCATTTGTTCGCCTTATTACAATTTTTGTCTGCTTCTTGCTCTTTATTTACCAACTTGTCTCATATTTGCTCTGCGTTCACTTTATTTGGCTGGAAATTTTCGATGCGCGCATGATTTCCCAATAGCTGCCAAGGACGTTTCTCTTACCGCTGACGTCGTTGTCTCGGTATTCGCCACAGAATATTCGCTATATTTGTTCAAAAATAATCGCACGCACACTTGAGTTATTTCGTGTACTTAGTACATGTACATACTTCCATATATAACTAGTACCTATATGTAAGCATAAAAGCAGAGAGTTTGTACAGGGTAAATTGCACTAAAATTATAAAAGCCCCTTTTTACAAAGACTCCTTATGAAGAGACTTTCCGAAAGCTCAGAGGTACTGTCAAATACTTAGATTTGCCTGTGCAATAAGTCTTTGGCGACAAAAAGATCGAATCCAATTGTTTATACATATCTTTTAGCCAAGGAAGCCAGTGAGTCCCCATTATTCAAATTTAAAAATCTAAGAATATTTGCTTTCCCTATTGGTTGTACCTTCACAGCTGTGTTTTTTTTTTCCTATTTTCTCCCGTCAATCGCACTCCAGGTATGGCGGAGTTATTAACCTTCGATTTCTCATATCTTTAGGAGTCCTATAAATTTCAACATTTGCTTTAGTCGCCTTATAAATAAGCCAGTGGTTTTTATGTGAATTTAAGATTTCATAAAAAATACCGTGGTTAATATTTTGCGCTTTTTCATTAATATACTTAGCTGTGACTTAGTGCTATCGAATATTGTTGTTTTTGCAAAATTTACATTTTATTACAGATCCAGTAAAAATGGTGGTTCGGAGAGATTTTTGCTTAAGGCGACAAGCAAGGCTAGATATATAGACGAGGTGGGCAACATGAGCATGGCCTTCAAATGGTAGCTTTTTGCCTCGCTGCACATTCGCATTTTATTTGTGTTTAATAATATTTGTCTTGGCTAATATAATGTTAAAGCCACGAGCGTTACTGTAAAGAACTATTTTCGAAAATGGACCTTATAAATTTTTGAGCAGCGCCGGATTTAGTAGATGGTTTCTTAAAGACCAATTAAAAAGACATTTTTAGGGGTCGGCCACACGCTCCGAAAGTGCTCAAAAACTAACATTTTTCTATGGAGATTTCTTATTTTGAAAGGGATTTGCCCTGTCTGAGACCTCGTTTGGTATCAAACGGCTCGGAAAGATCCCGCCCAATCCTGACGTGGCTGTTGGTTTTGCTGAATGTAATTTTACACAGCCATATTAGTTTCGCGGGGATATCAAATTCAGACATCGCGGCATAAAGACAACATATTTTCCTGCTCTAGAAAGCGACTTTGAAATCAACAAATAGATGGTGTGTTTCGATCCTATTCTCGCGAGTCTTTTCCAAGATTTAGCGTATTGTGAATACCTGGTCTATGGTGGATTTTCCAGGTCTGAAGCCACACTGAAAAGGCCCAATCAGTTTGTTGACGGTGGGCTTCAGTCATTCACACAATAAGCTCGTTAAGACCTTGTAACCTACACATGCTTAGAAGGCTGATCCCATGGTAAAAGACGCGTATGGCGGCGAACCCGCGCTTGTGGCTTAGGTAGAGCACCGTCGAATTCCAGTCGTCGGGCATGCGTTCATCTGACCATATTCTGCCTATTAGTTATTGCATGCACCTTATCAGCTCCACGGTACCGAACTTGAATAGCTCGGCTGGCAGGCCGTCAGCTCCAACAGCGGTTTTTTCCGCATAATCGCTATTCGTACAACGACATACTCAGGCGATGCGTCATCGACAGAGGCTCGGGTTCGTCTTCTGCACTACTTTCAGTGCTGCTGCCACTCAATACGGTGGAATAGTGTTCCCTCCATAGTTTAAGTACGTTCTGGACATCGGTAACTAGGTCGCCATGGTTGTTCTTTCAGGAGTTCGCCCTTGTCTTGAAAACTTCCGTAAGTCGCCTAACTCTGTGGTAGAATTTTCGAGCTCTTTTCTTGTCGACCAGCATTTCAGTCTCTCTCACATAAACCAAGTATGTTCACATTTTCTTTCATAATTTGTATCGCACGTATACGTACGAGTGTGTGCTTTGTACTTGATTTCAAAAGACCAATGGTTGCATACCTTTAGGCATTTTTTGAAATTTCTTCAACAGTGGGGACTAACATAAATGAAACTTTTTTTTTTCTTCGTTTGGTCCTTGATTTATGATAAATGATTTCATTTCTATTTAATCAGCGAAATTACTTGATTTCAGCATAATTTGCTTATAAATTACAAATGAGCCATAAATTACGATAATGTGAGAATGCTTTAAAACAGTTTTGAAAAATATAAAAATATTATACCTTGTAAACTATGTACACCAACCGCATTGTTGTATAACTTTTGTATATTCATACCTACTCTCTCTGGCACCAACCTTTATTGAATTTTACCACAATGCCAATACAGTTCAACACCCTATAAGTATATACACATCTTAGTATATTGAATGTAACGTTGAAAGTATAATTCTTTTAGCGTATGGTACATGCAACATAGACACTAGAGTGGTCCAAAAAAAAAATTTTTTTTTGGAAATTCATAAACGCTACCTCAAATTATTATTATGTTATAACAATATGGCGGTTAATAGTTTCAAACAAACCCAATAATTTTTTTAAGCTTGGTCGCCATTTTGGATCCACCATTTTCAGTATCAACGTTTTAATTTTAGTTTTTTTTTAAATTTGATTGCCATATTGGATCCGCCAATTTGAATTTATAAAAATTGACTTCAGATTCGTAATCGGCGACCCCAAAAACTCTCGAGGGCCGGGTTTCGAACAAATCCAATCATTTTTTTTTTAATTGACCGCCATTTAGGATCCGCCATTTTGAATTTCGAAAAACTGACTTCAGATTCCTAATTAGCAACCCCAGAAACCCCCTGGTAACAAGTTCTAACCCATGACAATGTGTAAATCGTTCAGTATCAACGTTTTAATTTTACTAGTATCTTTTCGAGAGCATATATTTCGGAACTAGACCCATTCGAATTGTCCAAGACAGGTGAGTATTTAAGGGAAAGTTCCCCCATAATACCAGAGTAATTAAATGTAAAAACCATATTTTTAGCTGAATTTTAACATGTCAAGAAAATAAAGAAATTGAGAACATCAGCGTTTTTATAAAAAACCGACCAGTGCGACCTCTAAAAAAATCTTTTTTTCAAAATAAAAAACACGTGTCTCTCTTTTTATCACAAAGAACAATATTCTGATGTAGCGTTTATGAATTTCCAAAAAGAGTGTTTTTATGAACCACTCTAATAGACACATATAGTATGTAGCAGCGGTCCCAGATTTCAACACATTTCAGCATGCAATATGAAATCTGTACATTTCCTACTTTTACGCTGCATGCGTGTTGCACAATCAGCAATTTGAACGGCGGCTGAATGGCGTAAGATGCCTGATACATGCCCCTATTTGCGTGCCTGTTTCGCTAATGTTAATATAAGTGGATAGGTATATACATACATATACTTACACATATACTTACATAATTAAAAGTAATTTCGTAGTTACGATTCGTTCGAGCATTACCGAAATATCTGCACGGAGTAGTAAGAAAAAGGCAAATAAAAGACTGGAGCTGAAAAAGCTATTAAAAAATAGTTCGTGAAAGTGTAGTTGTGGGAAGTTGCACAGGAGAAAACTATTTACATATATTGGTTTCCACATAAGGATAACATTACGAACCAAATGTTTAAAACGTTTTTTTTCGAATTCAGGTTTTTCGACTTAGGCGGTTATTGCATATGACCACAGATATATCGCTACCTAAAGACGAAAAGGTGTAAAGTACACTTTTTTTCAAAATTTAATTTTAGATGCAAAATGGCAGATAATGCGAACCTACATCGATTGTTTGTCTCTCCTGAATAACTTAAATTAAAGGAACGGATTTTGCACCTACATAGATAAGATAGAGTTTAAGTAAAAAAGGGTGATTAAAGGAAGAGTAAAAAATGTCCTATCATCAGATCGCCGAATTTAACGTAACTGCGAAATGCCCCAGACCAGGCCAAAGGTTCCATCAACTGTGAGCTCTCCGGAAAGTCCAAGCGTTTGGGGTGTTGGGAGTAATGCTCAGCTTGTGCAATGAATTTCAGCAAACTAAATGCGAAGGCAAAGAGAGAGAATGTCGCAGAACATTCTGCGAAGGTATCTCGAATACTTACTTCAGCAGTCGCATGGCTACACAAAGCTGCAGCCAAGAGAACGGTGGAATCGTAACCACTGATCAAGAGCAAATAAGAGATGTATATGGCCCGGCTTATAACACACTTCTTGGAGACGTTTATCGAGGAAGGGGAGCCGAAATCTTGGCAGACTTGGCTAAGCTCATTCTACTGGAAATTGGCTAGGAATTAATTCGTTTAGGTGGCGCAAGGTAGTAGGGGTAGAGAGTATTCGGTAAGTAATGCTACTTTCCACAGTTGTGGAGCAGGGCGCGAATAATCTTCATCCCCATTTGGGAGGGAAGTCTTTAAGAGGCATAAGATAACCCTCTTTTGTGTTGAAAGCAATGGCGAGACTAGTTGACAACAAGCAGGTAGCTCATTTACTTCCTTGTCAGTAGGCATGCAGATAATGAAGTACCACGTATAACAACACCCTGTATAAGGTTGAGCGTAGGCCCAAATACCATCAAGGAGGAGCTCAAGAAATAGAGGAGCACCATGAAGGATCTCAACTAACACAGCTTAGTAGAACAGTAATAGGTCGCTGTACAAACCTCATTTTAATATCAAACTTCGAAATGCTTTATTCCGACAAAAGTGACTTTGAAATTTATTAATGTATTTTTCGCTAAATTTTCTTGAATAAATTGGGTAAATTTGCGGAATATTATGGAAGATATGGCGCTGGTTTGACCGTGCTTCTGTGCTTCAGCGCTCCCACAAACACTTTATTTTTTAAGAAATAACTACATTTGAAAAAAAAAAAACGTGACTACTATTCGCACGTACGTATACTTCCTATACTCGTGATGGATTTTCTCCTACCCGGCTACTCAGTGAAGCTTTGAATTTTGGTTTTCTATCGTTGCCGTATTGAATTTATTTCCAATACGTGGTATCAATATATTTCAAATACATAGTCTATTCGCTTCAAATAGCGGTATTGTATTGTATTGCCAAGGCGGTTGAAAGCATCACAGCATACTAATAGTGGGCATTGCGAGAAGCATCTTCCACAAACAGCATTTTCTGCGACAACGCGAATGCGAATTTTTTTTATGCCATCTGTCGATGCTGCTTTTCTAACGGCAATGCAACATTGAATTTCCGTATAGTACGTCAATGACGTGTTTCTGCTGCAGCGAATTCTAATCCCCAAAAAAAAAACGCCTTACACCCACCCACATTTGGAGCTGACATTGTTTAGCATCCCATTTGACAACCGCAATCGGCAACAGCCCACTGCCTCTCAAGTTGTTCAACCGCCTACTCGCTTATGCAAATGCGTCAATAAGCACATCCGGATTCGGTGCATTCGAACAGCTTCGCTGCCGTGGCATTTGCATTTTGCTTTGCATTTCCAATTGCATTCGCATTCATATTCATCACTTATTTACACTTTTTCATTTCTTTTTTTTTTTGGCATTTAGTCTATTGAAGAAGTGGAATTTTTTTCGCATTAACGTCATTTTTCCTTCGGGAATGAGAGAGTGATTTTTTTTTCATTTTGCTTTCGTTAATTTTATTTCTTTTCTTCCGCAGATCCTTAATTCTATTACATCTTCTTGCCTCCCGTTCATACTCCACACTAGGTTTTATTTTTATTTTCTTCTCTTGATTCCATTGAATTGTAATTGCATTCGCACTCAAGTCCATTGTGGCCCGGAAGTAATCAAGGATTCATATTCCTTCAATTGCTTTAGGATAATATTTTTTTTGCATAGCATTATTCACATCAAATTATGGCAAGTCTGGCAACTTGAAGCAAGAAGAAATCTCAAATTTTTGTGCAAAGGCATTTTTGAAGGAAACTTATTTATGCAGTAGGGTCAATATAAAGAGGCTTCGCTTCGCCATTCGCTTGTCTGGTGTTTTTCAAAATAAGCCCAATGCAGGGCTTCGCATGAAAAAAAATTCTGGCTAGCTATAGTTTTAAGTAACACTTCTTCTTTGTACGAGATCCGTTTAGGATGGCAAAAATCATGCTTGTCATTGTCATTGTGAGAAACTCTTTATTATCGTCCAAATAAGAAAGTTTTGAAGAAAGCGACCAAGGTACACCAACATTTTCACCTATTTTTTAGTGTTGGTAGACGATAAGTAATACTAAGCGATGTTGACGTACTTTCAGATTTGTGCTTTTCTGGTTAAAACAAGCACATAGTTTGAGTTTCAACAAAATCAGATAAGATTTACAATGTCTGCCCACAAGAGCCGTGGGCGTGGCAGTGCGTCGATCCATAAAATAAAATTTTCATTTTGAAATTAAATAATCGCCTTATTTTTTACAATTTAAATTTCTAAAGCCTTTAAAAAAGCGATATTAATATTAAATAATTACGGCAAATACGTATTTACACAAACAAATTGCTTATGTTGCATGCAAATCTGACCGATAGCACGTAAATTCGCTTGGCGTACATACAATTAATCATCATTAAAAAGGAAATTAGCAATTTCACGCTTAGCACTGTTTGTAGAACCGGGAGTTTAGCTTTGGTATTAAATAGGTGCTACATATTTATTTGATTTGGGCAACACAATAGTATTTAATTGCATGCAGGTAATTTAATGCATAAATAAAGCCACGGAAAGTAGTAAAACGGATTATGCACACGCTGCTTATTTGAAATACTAATTTGCTGAAGTCGGTTGTACCTTCCTACCAGCATATAAATTTCAAATATAAATACATTTTATACAAACTGCTTCACTGTACTCACATCTATATATATATATATATATACTTTTGGACATCGGAGAAGTTTCATTTTAGTTTAAGTATAATGAATGATCAATTCTAAGGAAAAACTGCGAAAAGCAAGAACAAATTTGTTGCATAACAGCGCTAACGTAGCAATTTTGTGTGTATGTTACCGACGAAACCCGATCTAGTTTTTCCGAGAATAGTTTTACTAAACATAAATGAACTTGCAAGTATGTATGTATTAAGCACACTTTTACGTTTTTACAATGCTCACATAAAAAACCTAAAATTTGTTTCTTTATACAAATAGTTTTGTTTGGTTGAAACTCGATTTTCTTTCCAAAAGAAAATTTGTTTTAAATTAAAAAATAAATAAATTATACGAGTTTGGACATAAAGCACTAGAAGGTTTTAAACATTATATTATGTCCTATTTCAAAATTTAAAGCTTAGTACGAAAATAAGTGTCCACAAACTTCTTTTATTTTTACGGATCGAAGATTTTAAAAACAGCCATCTAAGATTCAGTTCGGCGACTAAGAAAGTGGTTCAAAAATAAAACTAAAATAGTTTTATACTAACAGGGGAACATATAAGTAAAAATATCTGGAGTACTTTACTCAATTAGGTTCATAAAAAAAATTTAGGTTGAGAAAAAACTGGAGTCTAGAGCGTTACTAAGTAGTTTGTGCTAAGTGTCAGGTTTCATTAAGTAATTCAGCTCCAGTTCTTCTCTTTCTATGGCATTTCCTTTGAAAACCTAATTCAGATATTATCGGAAAATAACATACTTTCCAAATATAAAGTTTCGTACGAGTAATTAGAGCCGTCGAAGTTGTAACATAATATTTGCCTAAGGGTATTAACAATCTGGTGCATGTGGTCTTGCATGTGCACATTTCGGTGCATTTCCAAATTTTGTTGTTGTAAGCGTGCACAATATGCACGTGCACATATGTAAGACCATAGGCACCGAAGGGTCTTAATAACATAAATAAGCCATTCAAAATATATAGTGCAGATATGCACGACCTGTGGCCAACTAGCTTCTGACAAACCGATAGTTGTACAAACAGGAGGCTTTGTCTTTTTTTTTTTATCATGATAAAATAGGTAATATTAGGGGTATTCTCGAAATCTTGCCAAGCCGTTGCACGTAGCACGGATTGCACGGATTGCATAACTTGCAAAGACAAAACAACAAAATACATGGGAAACAACATTTCTCATCGCTGTAAAATATGCAACGTCGAAACCCATGAAAAAGCATAGCAAAAAAATGCGACCCTGTGCTAGTTGTTTTGTTGTTGGAATCACTACATATTTCTCTCATTACTCTCTTATCTCGCTCACTACATTTTTTTCGCTCGCTCTTGTTATTGTATTTGATACAAAATTTCGCTGCTTGCAACCAATACATACATGCTACCACTTTGCAACAGGGTGGTATCATACTCTTCCAAATTTGGAATAGTATTTTTGCATTTCATGCAATCCTTGCATCGTGGAAGACTTCGAGAATACCCCTTTTGAAACTACAATATGGTGATATAATAAAAGCACATAAGGGTAGCTGAAAGTAAACGCGCTTATAAACTCCGGGAAATGCACGTTTGATTATAGGATTTTTTCTAAATAATTTTCTTACTTTGTCAACGTCAAAAGTACGCATCTTTTGAGGATAATTTTTCGGTTTTACCATAACTCATATATTTTACAGTAAATATGAGTGGCCGTTTTTTGTTTATACTTATGTCAGAAATTTTATTTAATGCGCATTATAATTGTGTTTTGAACCACAGTTCGCCGTATCGAAATCTCGATATTTGTTTGTAGTTGAGTCAGTTAATTACCATTGGGGATAAGTCAATATTTCTCCGATATGGCAAACTTAATGCAGTTCAAATAGAGCTCTTTTAAATGAACCGAACTGCATCAGAATTGACGTATCGAAAAAATGCTGACGTTCTATGCCCTTTGTTAATAACCGGTTCAGCTGTTGTTGCAAGCTCTTTAATTTGAATTGTATTTGGTATGCTAATAGTGTATTATTTTCGATATTTTTGCTTTGTACACGATTAGCAAGACAATCAAGAAAAAGTATGAATACGAAGACAAATACCAACACGAACACTAAGCTAAACTAATTCGAACATGAATATGAATATGAGCATGAATACGAAGGAGAATACGAGACGAGGCCTAGGTCGAGTTCAAGTTCGAAGCCGAGTACGAATACGTAGACCAACCGAAGATTAAAAGGAAGACTAATTGCAAAATGACGACTAAGATGAATACGATAAGGAGCATGAAGGCGAAGACAAATACCAGCACATTTATAAGAATGTATTCGAATATGAGGACGAGTACGAAGAAAGAGACACGTTTACGAAGACAAAAACGAAGAGGAGTGCGAAGAGTATTACGAAGACGAATTTAAACACAGAATTGAAAAGAAAAGAATGCGAAGACGAATACGAAGACGACAGAAACATGAATACGTAGAAGAACGAGAAAACGAATACGAAGATATATACGAAGGCGAATACGCATACGATCCGAAGACGAATACGATGACAGTGACTAAGACGAATACGGAGGTGCATTCAAGGACAAATACGAATACACAGGTGAATAAGCGAAGATGAAAAAACTTCGAGACCCTTAAGAAACCAGTCCAAAGACAATGCAAGGTCTGCACTCCTTTCAGTGTGCCCTCAATACCCTCGAGAATTTCAAAGAAATTTGGCAAGCGGTAATTAAGTAATATTGACTAAATTATGTTTTATGTTAGTTTATGAAATAAGTGTTAAAATTCACCACGCACCCACCCTGTCGGAAACAATTACATCCCAAAAGGAAGTTTTTAACTTTCCGGAACCAACCTTGAACGCAGTTCGCCGCAAAGCAGACCGATCTTTTGCTGTATTCCATCATGGGCCTTTCAGTACAACTATGGTCCGATGTAAGTATAACCCTTCAGTGTACTTTCGCAAACACTTTTGCGTATAGAACAATTCGGACTGTTGCTTCTTTGGGTACCGTTTTCATAGATTAATCGTTATACTATATTACGAACAATGCCGGTGAATGGATTATTAGACTCGACACTCGTGTGTGAACAACGAAAGCAGAGACACCTAGTTACACAATGAAAGGGATAAGTGCTTTTTAGTTTGGGCCCAAATCGTTAAACGGTTCTAGTGAGAAATAGGAAGAAGGAAAGCATATTGCTAAATTATAACTCTGAAACCCGGCTTCCACAATTTAAGTTTCCGAAAATTTACGCTGACTCTCAATGAATATCCATGCATTTTCTCGAGCATGTCCGTTGAGTCGTCACTTCATTTTACACATTTTGTGTTTTTAATTAAGAAATGAAAATAAGAAAACATCTCCACCTTGCTGACAACGCAGAAGATATACACGTAGATCAACAATGATCCAATATGTTTCTTTTATCTTCTGTTGCAACATGAGGTAAAGACATAAATTGAAAGGCAACAAACGCCTGAAATGATGGCCGATGGACTACCGTCCGTTGCGTATATATATGTAACGTGCGCCAACAAAAACATTAAGTGAGGTGCGCAGCGGAGGTGGTAAAAGGCAGCGGCGGGAAAACTCGACGAAGAAATTGGGCAGCAAAAGAAAAGTATTCGACTTTATATACGTACATATATATGTAACCACTTATACACATACATACATATATGCACATCTGTACGGCGAGCATGCGTGCGCAGGCAATCAATTTCATGCAAAAGTTGCCATTCCTTGTGCCTGAGATTTTTCACAATTACAAATTTTCCTCGTCTTTTTCCCCATTTTGAATTTACCTCTTTCTTTGCATGTTGCATGTTGAATTTACCGCTGTTTACATGCTTGATTGTTGCTTTGCGATGGCGTCAGGTGCAACGACAGCCGGCTAGCGGCTATAGGCAAGTGATGTATGTAATTAAATGCGCAACATGCCAGCAACACTCCTGTGAGCAGCAACACACATCTATGCTTACGCATATGTAACCAAAAAGGAAGCAGAAAAAGGCGACTTCAGCGATTACCACAAGGGACGACGCATTGCAAGTCAATTCGGCGGCAACCGCAACTCGCACCGCATTTACCTCGTCGGCAACATCTGTGGCAACATTGTGTGATGCATAAATGCAAAAAGCTGGTTGCGCGCCTTAAAATATGCACATGTTTGCGCTGCGAATTTATGAAATAATTTTCGAATATTTATCAAAAATTGCAGCCCATCACGTGTACGGCACGACGGCCTGATGTAGTGCGCTGCACGTGACACATACATACATATCGCCAGCGGTCGATGCAACGGCAACGGCAAGGCAATGGCAACAACATTCAGCTTAACTTGATGGCTCTTCACTGTAGCTGCTTTTTTTTTTTTTTCTTACTTATTGCTGTAATTTTTTTTCCCTTTTTCAGGCGCTCGCACTGACGCTGGCGTTGGAGCTGAAACGATGGCTGTTTGCCCTACGAGTGTAATTCTGTTTTCCGTGCAGCAATTGTTATTATTTTTCTTATCTGTTAATTAACGAAAGTGCATTCTCAAATATTAAAAAAGAAAAACATTCAACATATGTATGCATTTATGTGTGTACATACAATTGTTTTCTTTATTTGCTGGTCGACTTCAGCGGGTAAGCAACGCACGTGGCGTGATCAACGTCAATCGTTGTAGTGGACGTTTTAATTGGATTTCCTCACCCCCTCCTTTGGTCTTCTTTGGAAAAATGTGGTAAACATTGTTTTGCTATATTTTAATGAGAATGTAAGAGGTTGTAACAATGTGTTCGCTTGAGCTCAACATGATGTATGCAGGTATGTTGCAAGCAAATTGTGGTTAAAAGTAGCGGCAAGAAGCAAAGGCGTAAAATTAATTATTGTTAACTTTGTAAGAACTTTTTTACGAGAAGATGTGATGTCAAATAAAGTGGTGAAGCTATGATGAAACAGAGCAGCTATTCTAATTTTCATACGGAGGAACGTGCCTGAGCTAGTTATAACACGTAGCAAGTTTTTTATTCACACTTATCACAAGGTGGCCTCAAAAACGACATAGATACCGTTTTAACCCTTCGTCGGGCGCAACTGATATTTGAAGACATTCACACAAAATTTGTTATATTTTCAATATTCAAGGCACACAGCTGACAACCGCCTATAAAGAAGAAGAAGAAATTATATCAAAACGCTATCAGTTGTGTGTTTTTCTGCTAATGGCTAATGCTGCATGCTTCTTCAAGGAAATCTGTGCCATAAAATTGTGATGCAGATAAATTCGTGTTATTGCTAGTATAAAGTGTAAACTATTTTCCAGCATTGGCGTTACATTTGCAAGCGATAGCTAATTTGTTAACTACCAATTACATGATAACACCTAACAGTAAAGGAGTCTAACCATGCAGCTCTGCAAGATGAAATTTCTCTGCTCACCGAAAACGGCAGCAAGTGAGCAAATGTGAAAGCAGACATGAAGTACACGTTTTCCCTACTTGGGAGTGCGAATGTGGTAAGTTTAGAAATTCCGACATAATAAAAATTATCACCAGGCTATCCATTGTCTGGAGAGTGTCTCAGTCCATTACTAAATGTATATGTACGGAAGCTTAGCATGTGCTCGTAGTATTTATTGTAGCGCATACAATTGTGTGTAGACCTTAATCATAGTGTTGTTGTAATTAAGAAGCAAATAATGTAAGTTCAACGTGCAACATGCAACATGAATACAACAAATTGCACTAAAACGCAATAAATGGCAAACAATGGCTTCGTAACTTCAAGACTAGTGGTAATTGTTCGACACTGCTGACGCTTGCATAAGCTTAAATATATTGCAGCCTAATAATATGCTACGATATGCTCATACTAATTCATTTCTGTATTATTATCGATATATGTATGTGTACTTACACATCCCAGTAGGAATCTTATACATACAATGCAATACAATACAAAAATAGGTTTTAAAGTTTTTCCTTTTCCTGACCTGAAAACACTGTGCAATGAACTTTTTACAACATTTTAAACACATAGCGCGGAAATAGTTTGTGGCCTAAATATGTAATATTAATTTATACGTTGCTCACGTATATCTTACGAACTAATTCAAAAATCTTAATATAAAATACATATATAATAATGAAAGCTAATGAAATTCTCCCATAAACAATGTACACATCACTTTCCGATTAGTCTGATGGTTTCTGACAAATTAATTAATAATTCCAGTTTTTTTTATTTTTTTATGAAAAAATAAAAAAATCTAACTTTAACAGAAGAAAAATTTAAATAATAACAGGTTCTGTGCAATTTGCATTTGTACTAAAGCCTGTTCTGTTACAAAAAAAAAAAAAAAATAAGAGGAATAAAGAAAATCGATGGATAAATAAGAAATAATGAGTGGTCAAAAGATTTTTTGTATCACTTTTAAAAGTTACTGGGCCTGTATCATCAAAAATTAATAGAATTAAACGCTTTTAATTTAAAGTTAAGTTCACAAGTCTTTATCTAAAGAGATTATTAATTTTTCCTGAATTTTTCATATCAAAAAATTTAAAATACCGTTATGTTTATTTCTTAACTTAAGACATAGCTTTATTTTTAATCCAACCTTTAAATCTAAAGTGTTGTTTAAAGTTAAAATTTTCTTCGGAAACGGCCCTTAAAATTTTAACCAAACCGGACCGTAAATTCGAACTCTAGTAATAAAACGACTCCAGTGCCACCTAGAGGGTAAATCTTTCTAGACAGATCTTGCCCTTGTATTAGCTAAAGTCATTCTTTGTTGCGGGTGTCATGCAATAAATTAGATTTGATAATTTGTTTGCTTAAAACTGATTCCAAATATGCAATAAATGGTAACAACATACATAGTATTTATGTATGTACAAGCGCTGCAATTTTCAACCTAAAACATTGTAACTAAAATTTTTTAATCAATGCATTGAGTAGTAAGAAGACAAACTGAATTAAACTCAAAAGCTTGAACCACCTTAATGTTCTAATATATCTGTTAGCGTACTTATGTATGTATGAGCTATCTCTTTGTAAGTAGATTCCTACATACATACTTCCATCCATACGTACACGTAGTTGAGTCGACTTATTAGACCTCACTTGGAATTTCCTTCTTCACTATAACATTTGTGGTTTTTATAGTGAGTTTATCGTACGAAAGACACTGCACTTTGATTTTACCATTATTGTTATTTCTATAGCGTCTGCTTGTTGACTGCTTGACTCCTACTGCTGCCGGCTTATTAACAACTTGCCGCAAAGCAGACAGAAACCGGAATAACGGGTGTTATTGAACTTCCTGCATAATAGGATGTTGCATTCACTACAAACGCCCGCAATGGCAAACAATAACAAATAGCCTTATGTACATATATGTATGAGTGTGTATGTATTATTTGGTAATTTGCAAATATGTATGTATGTATGTGCTTGCATGAATGAATGTGTTTAGCGCAAAAGGATGCAAAATTGGCTTACATTGGCTGGCATGAATGCATTTGTAATAAACTCCGCGCTTGCAAGGCCACTTGCAACGAAACCATATTGCTGTTGCACTCACTGGTTTTTGTTCTGTTGTTGCCAGCTTAGGGACGCTCGCTCGCATAGACGCATCTAAGCTAAATATTCCGGCTTCAATAAGTCGCCGGGGAAAAGGATTAGTTACGCAGTCAATGCCACGCTTTTAAGTTGGTGATGCAGCATGTTTTATTGCTGGCTGTTGTTTGTGTTGTTGCCGTTTGATTTCCATACACATTTTCGCCGCTGTAAAGCGACATTGCCACAGCTTGTGCCGATTATTTGCAAATATGTATTTCGTTTGCCTGCAAAGTAAGAGATGTACACACACATATGTATGTACGTGTGTACATATATGCATTATAGGACATATACATATTCACAGACGCATGCGTCAGCATGAAATTGCTGCTACAAATGTATGTAGGCAAAAAACATACATATGTACCCAGCTGGAATTTTCCTAACGAACAAAAATCTTTGGCTCTGAGCTTTTAGTAGAAAGTTTCTTTATAACTCCAATATGTTTCCGGAAGCTAGTTTTTAATGCAAAGTTATTAGGTGGCTAAAGAGAGCATGTAACGCGTTCAAATGAAAGACACCAAACCACGTCTGTTGGTGGAATTGAAAAAATGTCGAGAGATTCGGCCACTTTTTTATAAGCTTTTATTTAATTTGCTCCGAATGTATGTATATACATATCAGTATGTGTGTTTGGGGCAAATCTTGCTATAAATTCTTTACTAACTTCCCGACAGTGATCGGTCCTTAAAAAAATTATCGACTTTTGAGATTTTTTTTGTTTATATTAAATTTTGAGTGCAAAGTGCAGAAAAAGTGGTAATTTTGAAGAAGATCGATTCTCCTTTTCCAGTTAATAAATTTTACATAATAAAAACTAGTTGAAAACAAGTGTAGGGCTCTCCCAAACGAAAAAAAAAAATTATAATTTGAAATGTAATTAAAAAAGTTTTCACCAAAAGTATTTCTTTTCTACGCTCGACATAAAAGTCTAACTTGCAAGTTTTTGCAAATTTTCAGTTTGCATACCATTCTAGATATTTTTCTCTTATGAAAGAACAGATGACATTTCGCTGGAATTTCGGTTTTGGTTATTTTTAACTGGATATTTTAAACAAATGTACCTATTGTCAGAACCAGTATATATGGTATATACATATGTACATATATTAAAAAAACTGTAAAGCCCCTATATAGAAACCTTATTCATTTCCGTTCGGGTAGGTAGACATAAATCGGTTCATATGCCATCTGACATATGGCATATAGAATTTCCTCTCCTTTTCGGTTAATGCGCTATATGTGCTCGACGGCAGCGACAATCAAGTGTATACAACCAAAAAGCGACGTGGCATATACATACATATGTATGTACGAATACAAAAGTGTCCATCAGCAGACTAATTATGCGCCACTTTTGACGCTGACGCAGCGAAGCTTAGTAACGCGCTTCTCTGTTACTTTGCAAGTTCATGTGCATACATTGCATTTCTGCTCAGCTGCATCGCCCTTAACGACTTCAATGGCTACCGTCAAAAGTGAAAATCGGATTTAATTTTTACTGCCACGATTGCTATTTGTACGCTCAACGAGTTAAGGCTCTTTGCAACGCGAATTCGAAAAAGCGTTACTTCAATTTTTATGAAGGTATTTATTTGCGACATCATAACTTATGCTTATAGGTAACACCCGTTTCTGGATAGGTTAAAGTGGCATCTAAACTGAATATTAACATCAATTTAATAGTTTTAGTTTAATGAATAAAAAGATATATTTCAACAATATGTAGAATGTAACTGGCACAAGTCAAAATTGTGAATTTAAAGTGCCCGTGCTGAATACCAGGTTAAGTTTTAAACTCGAAGATAAACGCTCTGTTCTCTCTGTTGACAGCAGTAGTTGCTTGAGCTGATCTGCTCTTGTGACAGACTGCCAAGCCACTTGCTCTCTTTGGTGAATACCACTATTGATACTAGACCTTGTGCTCACTCATACGCCGTGGCAACTTGGTGGTAACATGGGCTGGCACGAGTTGTTTTGTATCTGGTTCCGACAAAAAAAAACAACAAAGAAGACAAGTAAGTGCAGCGCTGTCTTCTGCTATGCCGAAGGTTTCATACCTTTCATGAGCATCTGAAAATTTTACTTTAACAGATTACTGCATTTGGAAAAATTTCTATATTCACAGCATATATCGATAGAGGAGTTATATGTATAAAAAATCGTATCTAAACAAACAGAATTATGGAAGATATACTTTATATAGCATCAATCTAAGTAATTTTCACTTTCGGTATGTAAACCGGTAACACAATTTAATGGGTTTAGCTTCCTACATAAAGGAGATATATCGCAAAAAGTGGTATCTGTAAGCAGGGAAGAAGGGTGTTGAAATTTCTAATAATCCATACAAACGGAATATCAAAAGTCCCAATCTGCTCAAATTTTTACCGTAAAGCCTAAATTAGTCGCACGCCAGCGCGTATCAGTGACTACAATGTCTAATATCAACATCAACTTGAAGTCCGGTTCAAACGGTTAAAAAAAAAGCTTTGTAAATTCGCATTTAGTAGGGCGGAGATAGACTTATAAAACTAAGAAAGTACTCAAAGACTTAGAAGGATGTTTAGTACCCAAAAATATGTCACTTTGAACTCGAGTGATAAATAAAAAACAAATAAAATTTTACCACTAATGCTTTTAAGACCTAAGATTATAGAAGACTGTTTGCAAACACTTTTACACGACCCTGTCTGATATAAATGTACATACATACATATGTATGTACTTTGCTACAGTATATATTCGAAGTTCTTCAGAACTCCAAAGTCAAAACTGCCAACCAATGACGTGTCTCCCCATACATGAATACTCCTATTGTGTTGTCCTTTTACCTAATTACTCAACTCAAAATCATAGATTAAATTTCATAATTATATACATATGTGTGTAGCATCTTAACATGAAACATAAGCCTATATTATATTCATACACACCTTTTAGCAAACAAAATCATATAAATCATATTACGTGTAAGTGCATGGCAACATTCTATGTGCGAGTATTTTTCATATGTATGTACTTACGAACGATCTAATACTCGAAAATATCTTAAAGTACTACATACTTATGTACTTAGGAGTAAGTAATTTCACCACTGCTTACATAAACTAATTAAACTGAAGAGACTCTTAATATTGTTTGCTCTCAATCAAGCGGCGATTGACAAACATATGCATGTACATACATACATATTTATATTCCTACATATTCATATGCAAATTTGCCCTTATATATTTGCATATACATATTTGTAGTTACGACAGCATCAAAAATACATACATATGAATGTATGCATATGAAAAATGTACATATACTTAGACATCTGTATACACTTCTATGTTGGTAAATGATTACAAATATTGGGCACCATATATGTATGTATATAAGTATGTATATGTTTCAATGAATCACCCACAAACGAGCGCACATGAATTCCGTAAGATGGGTGAGCACTTAAGCTTAACACAGAGTTAGCACCCTGTAGGAAAATTTGGCAGTTCCATAATTTCATTATACATTTATTTTTATTAACTTATGTGGTTTCACTAAGTCTTATTTATAGGCAATGTTAGGTAAGGTTATGCTGGCTGACCACAAAAGTTCTCACACAGACGAATATAATATCCATAGCGTTGCCAGATTCGTTTACGGCCTAAAAATCAATACTTTAACGCAATGTTAAAGAACACTGCCGCAAATTTTGCGAATTTCAATAGACACTTTGGTCCTTTGTCGATTACTGCTTGCAGGCTCTGCAGCTTTATCCTGACGGGCAACGCGAGTCTTTGTCCGCTGAAGTCTGGACACTCGAAAATTATATGCTCCTCGTGAAAGTTACATTTCCTGCATTTTTTGTCCTCTATTAGACCCAATTGTAATGCATCTGCACATAGAAAACATTGCCTTGTTAGCAATTCTATCAAGAGCCGCGAGTCTGTTCTTCTGTTAGCAAATTTCCTATCGTATGAATTACACATAATTTTTACAAGTATGCAACCTTGAGTTCCTTTCAAAAGATCTTTTCCAGATCTCGTGATCTTTTGACTTCTTTAAAAGGAATTTGTATATTTGTCATTAGTGAGGCGTCTAAGGGGACGCTTTCCTTGGCTAGCTCCTTAGCTCCCTCATTACCTTCCACATCCTTGTTTAACTTCTTCTGAATTCTTAGAACATTTTTCAACCGGCTAAAAAAATCCCGTTGATTTTTGATATTTTTTTTTTTTTTGGTGACGGATTTCTGCACTTTTTTTTCCACATAAGCATGAATTTCATATGAAATTACAAAAATTGAACGCCAGGTTTTGTAAATTGCACTTGTTATTTAAAAATACCGCAAAAGCAGTTTCCAAATAAAAATTCTCAAAAAACAACGCGATATTTTAGCTGTTTTAAACTTGCACTTCGTTAAACTAAAATTGTATGAGCTATAAAACTGCATTCTCAAAAAAGTTTTAAGATTCAGATTAAAATGTTTAAACTTTGAAGAAAATTTTTTGAATTTGCTTAAGTGTTTTATAAAGTTTGAAAATGTGATTTTTCACTAATATTAAGCTTAGAATAAAATTGTATGGAAAAATAACAAAAAAATTTAACTCGAAAAACGTTATAAATAAAAAAAAATTAAAATGTACACACAAATAATCTGCCGATACTATCTAAACCTTTGCTTGATTGAAGTCTTTAGAAAGTTGACAGAACCAAAGTGAAAATTATTCCAACATGAGTATTATTTTCTTTTCCAAAATTTTAATTTATCTTAACTAACTCATATTTGCTTCAAATAACGTCCATGTAATTATCACTATGTGATGTGTTTATTGGAGTCAATAAACATTTCATATAACTAAAATATTTTGCATCAAAACGATCGTTTGGTTACCTCAAGATATTTGGTACAATTAAAATGCTCAAGCAAATTACAGAGTTTCACCGATTTAAAATTTATGTCGCCATATCCGATTATACCGTTTGGTTGTTATAACCAAGTCTTGATAATAATAACCAAACTCATTTCTTAGTGTAGTCTTGGTATAGTAACCCATACGTGTTGTAGCTACCCTGCAGCAAATCAAAGTGATTCAGGCTAGCTGGTTCTATACTGGTTCATCTTTCCCAAATCAATGCATTTTTTTAGAGTCGGAGGTCTTCTTGCGGAGCTTCATTCGTGTTGTACGAGAGTAGTGAGAGTTTATACCTGTACTTCTCAGCTTTCACACGCTAAATATGAGAAACTTTGACAACAACGCAACTAACGGACCTGAGAGAGACAGTTCTACCAGTTCTGTACAGTTCTGTCTCTACGTTTTGATGCAGGTTTACGCTTAGCTATTCGTAAGACCTACTGAAAGTTTATCAAAATTTAGAGCTAACTTCATAGCTATTAGAAAAAAAAAACAAAAATTATTTTCAATTAATCTAATTTAATTTAATGTTAGCACATATATTTCTTTTCATAATATTCTTTGCTGACTTTTTTCATTTGCAAAAGAGACATACGCCTTAAACTAATACATCTAGCGCTAGTCAGCTTTTTTCCTACAAGGTGCATATTTATATATATTTACATTAGGGGGGGTCAATTTGTATGGGAGATTTTTTCGACCGTGGGCATTTAGCATACGTGTAATTGAAATTAATAATTTGCCAAATTGTGAAAATAGGTTTCTTAGCATTTCGCAGTAGCGTCATAAGGAAGTGCTTAAATTTTGCATAATCACATGCAATAAGCGGCTTTCTGGTACGAGGAATCGATTTCTGCACTTATCTTTTTCTTAAAGCTTCCACCAGAGGGCGCAAAAGTGAAAATTTTCCCATTTTAGTTGAAACCTATTTTCGTAATTCGGCAAACTCCAAATTGATTTTACAAGATACATTTGCAAACTTAAGCGTGTTCACATCTGTATCATATAGTCATATTGGATCTGACGTTCTGATTTTAACCGTTTGTTCAAAATATTTTTAAACTAGAACCTTCTTAAACTCCATACTCTGATATATACTAAAGTTCCCTAATTGCCACAATTTAAGATGTAATAAATAAACCCTTTTAAACCCCTTTTCGAATGATAGCCATCTTTTAGTAATTCGCTTAACCTATTAAATAATTTGAATTTAACTTTTAAAGGGGTGGCAGTCCTCCTCAAATATATCCTTCAAACTAAAGATTTTTTAACACTCTTGCTTTTGCACACCTTTTTCATATAAGCTGTGCGTAACTAAAACAAATTGAACTTTTAAAACCAATGGCAACCCTGTTAAAAAATATTTTTAAACTAAAACCTTTTTTTAATCATTTTCATCTGGCATTCAAATTGTAATATATGTATATGTATCGTAATAACTCAATTTGTTTAAATTGAAATTGCATTCATAAACATGTGGCAACCCTACTACATATAGTTAAGATATAAAGCCTTTTCCAAAAAAAAATTTCGGTTGATAGCCATGTTGTATCTAATAATTGATTCAACTTAATAAAAAAAAAATGAATTAAAGTTTTTTTCAAGTGGCAACTCTTTCCTCGTAGGGCCAAGCTTTTTGATTTGACACCTCAGTTTTGCAAATCCATCTGATGGTATTAAAAAAAAATATCTTCCCGCATTACATGATTATTTTTCGGCATAATAATGAACAGTTATGTATATTAACCTTAAACGTGACTAACCATCACCGCCATCCCCGACCGCTTTTTTGTTTGGAACTTGAGATTCAGGGATGTACCCCTTTTTCATTACATCGAAGCTTGCTTTTACTCCCAACCGAACGCATAGGTGTTTTACTTCAAAAATAACATAATTTTATGCTGATTTTAAAATTGTTCAGTTCCAACCAAGTCCACCCGTTGTAGAGTTCCATTACAGCTCTGCTTTTCTGCTGCATTATTAGTGCATTTATTTTTTCAATATTAAGTATGTATGTGTGTATATCGCTTTCCGATTGAGTCGCAGAGAAAGTCAACAAATTAGCATTTTCATTAACTGAGATATTTGCGAAATTCCACTTGATAACCGCAAGTTTAAACACATTTCTCAGTAGGCAGCTTTATCATCTATCATTGCTTTTGATTTCTTAGAATTGTGAGTAAACATAATTTTTCCTGTATTCCCGGAAGCTGTTTATTATCTCCGGCGGCTTTGTTGTTTCTCTAATCGAGAATTAATGTAGTCAGTGTGCAGAGAGTTTTGCCACACAGGCAGCATAACTAACATTCTCAACAACGGCAGCTACGAGTATGTATGTAGGTACATATGTACGTACCCTACAAAAATCGTTGAAACATGTGGTCCATTTGTGCCATATTGAAGTGCTTACAAAATGCTCCTCTGTAATGTAGTGGCGGACCAACTGGTACCTCTCCACTATATAGCTTCTTGATACACGTTCAGTGCTCGTGGTGGGTGCTCGATGGAGAAATCCCTTGGCGAAAATGTTTGCTACTCTAATATAATGCGGAGCTGGAAGTCCTACGCTAGGACATCGCAATGTCAATCGGACCATATTTTGTGTATACATTTCGGCAAATTTTGGAGTACTCCTTCACCCCCTAGGAACTAGTCTTTATACGCGTGCATGGACTAGTGGCGATTTTTGCAGGGTAAATTTAACCAGTTGATATTCCTATCATTGCACACACTCTTGCTCCCGCATACGCCCCGCCGGCCGACTGCAAACACATATCTCAGCTACGCACGTACCGAGCAAAACAAAACCACAGAGTAAAAGCTCATAAACATTCTTCTTTCACTGCGGTTGTTTTGTTATTCTGTCAGTATTTGTGTAGCACATTGCGTGCGGCGACTGGTAGCATGCCACAAATGGCATCAGCATCAGCATCAGCATCAACATTGGCATGTGGATCGACAGCTATTGCTGAGGCTACATACATATATGTAGCGTCAGTGCTAAGATTGGCACATTTCATTCGCATCCTGTTGCAATCTTGACAATCTAAAGAATTAGTATGCGTGTACTCTGTACTCTGTTGAGTTGTCTGTTGCTTTGTGATTTCCATTGCAGCTAATGTTTGTCGCGCTGCCAACAATCAGTGTTTCCTCTCGCTACTTTGCCATAATTCTTCTCTTTTTTTTCCATCCAACCGACATTTCAAGCTGCCATTCGATTTGCCATTGAAATTTATATGTTCGCGCCCTCATCATCCAGCTATTTGCTATGTAGTTGTACAGTAACCGGCGATGCCATGAATGCAACTTAGAATGCGATGCAATTTATACCGGCTAGTGCTTACAAACATACATATGTAAGTATGTACATAAAAGTACGTTTACGCATACCAGCAGATGCAAATCGAAAGCTATGCATGTTGCACAATTTTGCTTGCACACATACCAAGCAATCCAAATGAATTGCAACATGACGTGCCATCTAATTTCTCTGACAGTCATGAACGATTCCAAGTGGACTTAATGGAAATTGCAAACAGAACGCATCTGTGCAATACTAATTGAAATAAATGCTACATTATTGATAGCAGTTGTTGTTAGTTTAGTCATTTGTTGTCGAAGCACAGTGGCACATCCCAATATAAGCTGTGACCAAAAGCAGTAACCTTGTTCTTATTCCGCAAAAAATTTTGTTTATATTCTATTTTATACTTAACTATAAAGAAATTTGGAAAATGTTTAAGGTGGTCGGCCACGACCAATACTTTTGCGCATGCGCTCATCTAATATACCTTTCTGTATGGACTATTATGGTATCTAAGAGTTCTGAGTCGTTTAGTGATACTGTCGAATTTTTCGCTAAGTTTTTTAAATCAAATTTTAGCGTTGATGAAAATTGCTCCGGATTTCCAACTAATTCTTGTCCTCCACAATGCTTTGACTTTGGAATGATGTTTTTGACATAATCTGGCATTATCAAAGGTATATTTTGGCTCTTAGAAACTCTCCTAGATGTGATACCGGCGGTATGTGTTCCTCTTTCTTTAAGCAATGTCATTCCTCCTTTTATGTTCCATTATGTTTGATCGTCAATCCCTCTCTTGGTTCAGGTATTTTCATCGTAGGAATGATGTTTCTAATTTCAGACCTATTTCTAAGTTAAATGCTTGCTTCAGCTTTTTGAGAAGGTGGTAATGGAGAAAATTTCTTTTGACACCAAAATTTTCGTGAACCCTCGTCAGCATGGTTTTGTCGGTGATCGTTCTACAGTAACGAACCTCCCTGTTTTTTCAAAATTTTGTGTTATGCATATATACAGATTTTTTCAATATCTATGTTTGATAAGGTATCACATTGAATTTTGCTTCATAAGTAAAGAAACTTTGGTTTTTGAGCGGTTTTCTTAAGTTGGTTAAAGTCATATCTTTCATGTAGCACCCAGTTTGTTGAAATTGAAAACTGCTGGTCTTCTCCTTTTGCCGCTACTCCGGGGGTGCCACAAGGTAGTGTTCTTAGACCGCTGTTGTTCGTCTTGTTTATTAACGATATCGGGTTCTGTTTCAATTATCCTGATTACTTGCGTTTACTTCCAGAATATCTGTATAATCTTGAAGAAAAAAATCGATCTAGTAAAACTGAGTATGTGGCATGTTTCGTATGTCCAAAAGCTTGGCCAAACGCTAAGCACAAGTGTAAGCGCCAAAATATTATCAATAATCAAGTCTGCCATCCAAAAACGTCCGGGGCCTCTTATTCGTGAAGGAGTCATTTTTCATGATCAAATAATTCTATGGTATCTTTGGCGACAATTTAAAAATTATTGAAGCTGGAAGGGGATGTTGTGCCACAATCGGAAAACTAACCTGATTTTTCATCACCGGACTTCTTCTAGTTTTGCTTTCTTTAAACCAATAGGTGCATACGCGTTTTACTTCTAGACTAGGCCTGATATTGGCTTTAGTTGTTTAACATTAACCAATAGTAAAGTTTTATATAAAAGAACAAAGTAAATAAATTGCTGAGTATTCGATTTATTCGCTGCCTTTTGTTGAGAGGTAACCTTCACTTTATTTTTTTAACAATCTTTCCATTATTTTCCCATTTGTTTAAGGAAAAGAAAAAATTTAACTACACACATATGTATGTACATAACTGGTGAACATTTCAAGCGGCATACAATGGCGTATCGTGCATGCTTCGAAACGCCCCATACAATTATCCACCAGAGCCGCCTACCTTCTTGTTGCAGCGCGTAACACCGCCACGCCCACACACTTGTATGTACATGCAACACGCTACATCACATGAAGATTGCCTTTCAACACTGCCAAAGTAGCTGCACCACAAATGTGGCAGTAACACCAGCAGCAAGCAGTCCTAAAAATTCACCTTGGAATGTTAACCGCCGCCCAGTTGCATGTTGTAAATGTAGAACGTACAACACAAAGGAGCAGCTCTTACTTGCCTCGCCCTGCGCTCCCTATGCCCGCCGTTGATTATTGTTCGTATAAATATCTATATACACATACATACACACACTTGCAGTAGCTGCTTTAGTTGTTTAGTTTTTGCTGATGGCGCTATGCTTCTTGTTGCGGCATTTAAGTCAACCATGTAGCTCTAGCTACTAATGTGCCAGGCCATTAGTTTAGGCTACATGTTGCAGGTGGCAGATCTTGGTTACGTGATATATGTGTATTTATTTACCTGTGTATAAGTATCTTTTTATTAGAATAGGTGCGTGTGTGTGTTTGTATGTATGAACTTGTTGCACAGCAGGCTTACCACATTGAATGCCACAATCTTGCAACTTACATATGTATGTACATGGTATTATTGCAATACCATTTTGACTTGCGGTGTTGATGTGTTTAAAATAAATTTAGGATATTCAAACTTAAAGCGAGGAAAAGAGTGCCAGATGTTGCGGGTTTATTACAAAAATTTATTTTATTACAAAATTTAGCATAATTTTAAATCATAAACACATATGTACCAGAATGGATCGGCCCGCATACGAAACCAAGTGTACGCAAGCATTTTGCCATGAGCAAGGAAAGTGGATTATACAGCGAAGAAATTTTTAAACCAAACATATTCCACAGTCATCTATATATCTTTCTATACGCGCTAATCTTGAAAACTACCGAAAGTATTTGGACGAGATTTTTCAATATATCTATTAGATAGGTATGTATTAAATACAATATATCATCGTGAAAGGGGGAAGCCCCCCGGGCCAGGGCTTTTTATCATAAAGAAACCCTACCTGGAAAACTATCAATTGATCGCATGCTTTTAAATAACTACAATTTATGTATAGGGGCCCGTAATTTTTCAGTAAGGGGACCAATTTTTCCCTCAACGGTCCTGTATATACATATGTATATAATCGCGTTTCCGAAATAAATTTAAATACAAAATTCTTAAACTAAAATCTCATGTATTTAAATTTCATATTAAAGTTTTTAATAAATATTTTCAGCACTCTTTTATTACACACTGTTATCAAATTATTTCAATCAACCGTCATGTATCATTTGGTCATCGTACAGTTCCATAAGTAACGGGTAAACCGGATTTTTATAATCGAATAAGTCGGGTTTTACCTAGTTTATTTATATACCGGAATCTGAAGCTCTTAATATTTTTTTTCTTGAAAATGGAACTACATAGAACATTTTGATTATTTTATATCTAAAAACTGCAGAAAATTACTCAACGACGCAACCGAATTGTTCACTGTTTTTTTTCTGTGAATCGACTACATTTTGACTTAGTTCTCATTTAACGGCAAGCTCAGGAAAACCGACTGATTTCGGCCGTAGGGAGAGAAATGTTAGATAAGCCGATGTGAGTGGGCATTTGCAGAGGGCATCTTATTAAAATTTAACTGAACAGTATCGCGAGCCTCCCGAAGCAACTCGAGCTCTTCGTCTGCGATGGGGAGCGTTGGTCTCCGATGATGAAATTGAAGGGAGTGTTGCTTTATTCCCGATGAATGACCTGCTTATAGCAGACTACATTTGTATTATCGGTAAAACCGATTTATTCGGGTTTTTACATTCAAAAATGATTTTATTGTTAAACAAGCCCAATATTTATTGGCTACGTATACATATATATGTAAACTATTCCAAATATTAGTCACAGTAATAAACGATCAAAGTGCCATATTTCATCTAAATCCGTGTAGCTGTTTCTTAGTGTAGAGAAGTCTGACATAGTGCAGGTTTTTAATTGCATCTAATTTCAAATCACCTTTTACCGATAGAAAAGAACTTAAGTAAAAAAATAAAACTTTATCGCACATCTACAGGTTAATGTCTTTACTGTGACCTCTCATTTTTGAAATTCAAAAGAACGCTGAAAATCGAATGACTATCACACAAACTACCTTCCCGTATAATACCCAAACATATACCTATACCGTTACATATACCTTTACCTTTAGATCGATATGTTTTTTTTCCAAAAGGTGACCAGCCGAATTAAAGATATTTTCAAACTAAAGCTTTCAAAAATTTCTTTTGATTCACACCCATATCTGAATATTTCATAAAACTTGTTTATACGTTAATTAAATTCGACTTTCAAACATATGGCAGCCCTCTTGAAAAGCATTTTCTAGCTAAACTCTTGTTAAGCTTCCTTTGTCTAACAGTGCGATACATATTTTAATTAAGTGATAAATTAAGTTGAGTTTAATTTTTTAAACATGTGGCAAAATATGGTTCAGAAATAAAGATTTTTGAAATCCCTTAAATTGATACCCAAATTTTGGTAATTCGTTTAACTTATAAAATGCTCTGAATTTAGCTATTTAAACAGGTGACAACCCTTTTCAGTCACCTCAAAAATGGTCTTAGCGTTGGAAATACAGATTTCTTAACACACCTTCGTTTGACATTCATATTTTGATATTTCATATAATTTGTGCATAAGTTAACTAAATTCGACATTTCAAGCAGGTGGCAACCTTGTTCAAAATATTTCTAAACTATAACCATTTTAAAACCATTTCGTTTGGCACCCATGTGGTGATACATACATACTTCTCTTACCTAATTCCCTTAATTCAAATTGAATTTAATTTTTTACACAAGTGGCAACCCTCCTATAGTTAAGTTAAAAAAAAAAAAAACTTTTCAAAACCATTTCGATTAATACCCATCTTGAATAATTGATATATTTTTTGAATAATTTAAATATAGATAAGTTTTAAAAGGTGGCAACTCTTTTCAAAAAAATAAATCATTAATTCACATTTACAGCCCTTTAATTTGACACCTCACTTTTGAAAATCGAGCGAACGTGATTTTAATTGTTCAACAGGTGGCAACTCTGTTCGAAAAAACAAAACCAGTTTGCGCATCTACAGGCCAAGCGCTTTAATTTTACACCCCATTTTTTGGAAATTGAACAAACGATGCAGATCTTTTATGCTGCACAAAAAATGCCTTCGCGTATTATATATGTATGTAGATAACACACAATAGGCAAATTATGGTTACTCGGGTGATTGCAAATCGCTTTGGTAACGCGTTAAACAAATTTATTTGTTTTCCATTTTCCTTGCCACAGCACTTGCCACAAAGGCGAAGCCAACCGCCATACAACCAACCTGACAACTCCAATCAAACCAACAAAGCAACTTGGTTCTACATTTTCTCATAAACCCATTCGAGTGGTTGGTTGCCTAGATGCAGGGATCTAAAAGAATAGAAAAAAAACACATTACGCATAGACACGTCGGCAACGTTAACGTAGTATTTTTTATTACAAAAAATATTCCGCGCTTTGGCACCGGCTGTATTGTAGGCAAACCAAAAATTCATACTTGTAAATAAAAAAAATCAAAATAAAATCGAAGTAAAACATGTAATCAACAAAAATCAAGGAAAGCAAATAACCAATATGGGAAGTAAATAAATAAAAGCGAAGAAAATACCGCAACGAAAGTAAACAGGCAGTATATGGGAATACATGTGAAAACAAAAAAAAAATAAAAATTCAAAATAAATATCGCATGCGTGAAAAAATATTGAAATCACTTGTCAATGAAATTCTGTGAGACAAGCAGTCAAATTGAAATGTCAGAAATTGAAAATTTTTTCTGCCAATTGAATGTTATAAAAATAATTACGCAGACAAAGATTGAAAAAATAACGAAAATAGGCAATTGTGCGCGAAAAAAAATTCCGACTGTGCTGAATACAACGGTTTCGCTTTGGCGGTGAATTTAAATTTCTTTTGCATCGTTGCATTGCGAAGTTTTTGAAGCTACCGCTTGAAGGCTTTTGACGGATTACTTTCCAGCTGCTGCTCGTGAAACCGCGAAACTCGTTAAACATTCGCAATCACAAAAATTTGTCTAGAATAGTAAAAAAAGTAAAGATACAAATTATTGAAATACATACAGATATATATATGTATGTATGTACATGTGTATACTAGGGCTGGTAGAAAAACAAAGTTTTTAATACGAAAATTGTATAGGTACTAAAAGGTGCTATTTTAAATCGTTATGCTAGAAAAGAAATCCTGGTTCTCTGCGGCAATATCTTCAGTCTGCGGAATGAAAATTAAAGTGGGAATACCAATTTTTAAAATTTTACAACGGCTTGTGTAGATCAAATGCGGAACTTATTTCCTATAATAAAATCATAAAAAAGTAAAATGGCCAAATAGGAAGTAGCATCAATATTTTAATCAATTCATAAATCAAGTAGGCAAGAAAGATTAATTGATTCTAATATTGATGTTACTTACTTTTGGTTTGCCAAATTTGGAAAATTCGTATTTCCACTCTTATTTGCAATTTTTAAAGCTTATTCCGCAGACTGAAGATATTGCCGCAGAGAAACAGGATTTATTTTCCAGAAAAAGTGGTGAAAATGGCATCTTCTTATCAAACCTGTTAATTTTTCTCATCAAACATTTTGTGTTTTTCGACTCACCCTAATGTATACTCGTATAAAGATCGAATTTCGTGCTTCAAAACTAGTGGCTTAAATTTTTTTACACTGTTAAATATTGTAAAAAAAAAACGTTTTATCCAAGGCATCATCAAATGAAGACAAATACAGGGTGAGACAATTTTAAGTATTTTTAAAACTATATCAGCGGTTTTGAGTTTGGCCACCCTTGGCCTGAATTATGGACCCTAAGCACCCAAACTTCCAAATTTAAGCTCGTGGCCACAATGCCTGTCCATATGCAACCGCTTCAAAAATTTGTGTTTGTAGTCGCTGAAATACAAAAAGGCGTAACTAACCAAAAATTCAAAATTCACATTTTGATTGATTATGGTGCATTTCATCAAATTATGAATCCGTACGTCATTTTGTGCAATAAAATATTAGTTATACGATTTTAGTCTTGTAACTAATTATATTAATAATAATAATAGATTGGCGCTTACACATATGTTAGTGTTTGGCCGAGCTTCTCCTCCGATTTGTGGCGTACGCCTTGATGTTGTCACACAAAGCGGAGGGACCTACAGTTTTATGCCGACTCCGAACGGCGATTGTATTTTTATGAGAAGCTGTTTTTCATGGCAGAAATACACTCGGAGATTTGCCATTGCCTGCCGAGGGACGACCGCTGTTAAGAAAAAACGTTTTTTTCTATATTTTGACCAGGGTTTGAACCCAAGCATTGTGGAGTGGAAGCGCGCACTGCTTACCACTACACCACAGCGGCCGACTAACTAATTATATTATTATACAATTATGATTTTACTATTTTTTTTCCTCAGTGCAGATTTAGCCTAAAATTGTTTAGGGGCTCACTATGAACAAAAACATCTATGCATCATATGTAGGGCTGCCAGACGTCCCGGTTTTCCCGGACCTGTCCCGGTTTTAGACTATTTGTCCCGGTGTCCCGGTCCAACCTTAAAATGTCCCGGGTTTCGTTTAAGTGTCCCGGTTTTCTATTTGACTGCATAAATTTTGAATAAAAATGACTACACTGAGAGAAAAAACGCGTTGTAATATTAAGAAAATTTTTATGAATTTGCTGGGGAAATAACGCATAGTAAACGTGAATATTTTTTATTTGACTATCGTTTTAAAATTTTCGTATTTAAAAACAATACTTTCATACCACGCACACGTGGTGTTGAATCAAACTGAACATTTGAAATCACATTTACATGTCTGGCTGTAGCACATGTCTGGAGCGCACGAAGATGCTTGCCACAAATTGCTAATTTAATAAAATAAATGAGACGAGCTTTATTTTGCTAGGGTCACCAGCAAGCGCGAAAGCGTATGTTTACAGGGTGTGGACATACACTCCGCCTAATTTGAACAGGTACACATTTTTTTCTCATGATATGAGCTAATATCCGGACTTGTGTGCATCGGAGAAGCTTCATTTTAATTGCGTTTTGAAGAATGGTTCATATCAAATAAAAGTGGGGAAAATGAAGAAAACACTTTGATTACAATGGATGTTATTCCACTTTATAGCAAACTATTATCTAAATGATTTACTTTAACTGGATTAAAACGAAGCTTATCAGGTACCCACAAGTCCAAATAAAAACGGATATTGATGGAAAATTGTATACCTGCTTGGGATCACCTAATCACTCTCTTACTTCTTACCTTTTGATGTTTTTTTTTTTTTTATTTGGCTATGCTTCTAAATTTCTATTGGCTTTTGTTCAAGCGTAAAGTATTTGGATCTAAATAAAACCAAAATTATGGTTAAACCCCCCATTGTATTACTTCTGGTATTTTCCCTTGCCGTTCCCTTTTGGTAGTTTAAACTGCTACAGAAATAATATCATTAAGTAAAATTAGTGAAATACATTTCCCAGTACAAAGTTACTGCTGGGTGGTAGTATGCCTCAATGAGTGTTGATGTATGTATGTGCATTAGGGTGATCCAAAAATGCATGTGAAAAAGTAAAGTCGGAATTTTTATGCTCTCTCCCCCTAGGATTGTTCTTTACCGAAAAAATCTACCCTTATTTTTTTTTTTTTTTGGAAATCAAAAAATATTTAGAGGTCGCTCAAAGGGCTCAAAGTTTTCTATATAGTTTTAGATGAGAAAAATTCTTGAAAGTCAATATTTTTCGTTCGGAAAAATTTCAGGAGACTTTCAATAATAATACCGAAAAAATAGGGGTATACTTTTTTCTATATAGAACTATCCTAGGGGGTGAGAGCATTACAATTCCGACTTGACTGTCGTTGGACCACCCTAATGTACATATACATATGTATTTATTGTCAATTTTCCTAAGTTTGCTTTCCACTTTGATTTGCATGTCCTTCAACGTTGTATGACACACGTAGCGTTCTTAGAACATGCAACAATTGCAGCAAACCACAATTGACTATGTATATTTGATTTATCAGCACTTTTTCCCCACTTTTTCAGATAATACCAAGGCGTATCAATCTGGACACCTTGAATCTCAATTGAACTAAGGATTCCAATTTCATATGCGCCAACGCAGACCGTAGTATACAAACAAACGAAACCAACATGAGCGACATGATAGCCTCCAGCGACATGCACCAGCACGCAACCATGGAAGTTGACAACCGGCTATTGTGGTTGCGTTACATCATCAGCAATATGCTGGGCGTCTACGAGCCGGATTATGTGAATGCACTGATGGATAATCACACTGAGGAGTTCGCACACTTCCTCGATGACAAATGCATGAAGAACTCCGATATACAGCTGCTGTTGCTAACGGTGTGGCGCACATACTACGACAAGATGGTCGAAAAGGAGATTACGGTGTTGGAAGAAGGTAAGTGAGAAAACTTGTGTAGATTGGAATGGAAGAGCGAAGAGGCGAAAATAAAGAGGATAAATGTAAAGGGGAAAGAAACTGGCATACATTGTGCGTGGTTTTAATCAAACACAAATTGGCTGCGTCACCAAACGCATTAGCCAATGCATACATTGCAGTACAATTGCAAACACCCTTCTAATCATACGCAAAACTTAAGCGCAATTTTTTGTTGTTGTTTAAATTCCATTTACACATACCACTGCCGCATGCCAATTTCCACATTCAACAAATTCGAGTGCTGCATAAACAGAAGGAACATTAACTCTAACCACACAACAAAGGTGCTGCTGGGCTGCAACTTCGACGCTTGCACTCTCAAACAAGAACTTACATATGTATAATATAAGAACATATGTACATAAGTGAAGGCAATGCCGCAATGTATAGTGGTCACGTACCGCCAAATTTAATACTCAGCTAAGTCGAAAGACTCCTTTAAATGTGGGCGACATGGAGGCGAGCCAATTGCTAAGGGATTTGCGCTGATTAAGCTCAACACTGACAAAACATACAATTTGCATTTACCCAGTAGCTGAATGTGCCACATAATTTAGTACAAGCTACCAAAATGCAAAGCAGTATTTGCACCACTGCGTCACTGGCAAATAGAGCAGCCGAATAATCGTAGGTGCATTCTTTTTCAACCGAGCTACAAAAGAACTCCAGCTTAAATTATGAAATACACGCAAAGCAACAACACAAACTCGGCTATTTATTCGAGTTCAGACATACATAATTACTCATTTAAATTAGTTTTTGTATATGAATCCCACTAAACTAGTCCCATGTTTCTTGCCAGCTACCAAAATGGTTGCCTAAGTAGCTAAAACGATATTTTACCCGAGTTGAGCGTTCTTTTGTCGCTCGCTTACAAAAAAATGCAACTCCTATAGCAGCGGCAGCGGCAGCGCGGCGAGGGAAGAAAGCGAGCTTGATAGCTTAGCATGATTGACAACAACGTCGTGGCTGGGCAGTTCACTTATCAGGAGGCGTCAAAGTAGACGATGAACTACAGCCACCAACCACTTTGGGCGCCTGCCAGCTTACATATGCCAGTTATGCCGGTGGCTGGTAGCAAATTCCGCAGCAGCACCATTTCAATACAACACAGCACTGCAGACACAGCTGGTGTGAACGCGCGATGCTGATAGTAGGTAGACCTGTGTGCGTCCAGCTCCTCTGGTGTAAGCGTACTATTTGCTGCATGCCACAACAAGACAAACTACAAATATAAACTAAGGAAGCTTTTGCATGCCACCAACAATAGCAACAACAATATCTTACAAGTGTTATTAGTGCGTGCAACAGTTCGTTGCTTCTGCAATGCATTGACGCACACATGTACATGCATAGTTACGCACACCGAAAGCTCGTAATTCGACATCGACAGGAAAAGCTTGGCGTACAACAGTGGCTGGAAAAGCCTAAGCAGAGAACACGTTTCTAGGCAACTAAGGGACGCGTTAAAGCGCCTGAGATAACACGTCGACATCATCAAAGTTGAACGAGCAGAGGCAACAGTACATACATACATACATATATATACATATACATATATATATGTTTACAATACCAAGAGTAACCTGAGACTGCGGCTATTTAGGCGCACTTTGTTGTGGTAATGTGGTAATGTGGCGAAATGCGAATGCTCAGCAAAAGGATCTGTGTTGATGTTTACCTTTGTGTTGAAGGAATTTGTGTAAATCTAGAAATGAGGATGTATCTGAAAAGAGGGATATTCTGAGTCATAAGCTGTATTATATTCTGAGTCATAAGCTGTATTATCTAGTTTATTTATATTTATTTAATTGAAAATGGAAATATAATATTTTTACTAATTCTTTATCTGAATGCTGGCGAATTACTTAAAAACTAGGAAAATCGAAAGAAAATGTTGCTAGTAATAGCTTATTAAACTCTGTGTAAATCCGATCCGACGAACTCGGTCCGTAGGGATTAGGATATCAGACGCGCTGATGTGCGCGCAATTTTTCACAAATTTTTTTTTCTGGTACTTGTAATCCAAAATACCTCACACTTATCTCGCATTGCCTTCTTATATAAGGACTGGGCTAAATAAGAATTGTCCGCTGCCAAAATTATGATAGTTTTTTAACCAGCTGCCAGACTTTCAAAAACAAAAGCATTTTAGTTTTAGAATTAACCATAAATTGACATAAAGTGGTAAAGAAACATATATATTATATATATATATATTCCCGATCTTAGAACAAACTAGTTTCTTCTAATAAATTCGACAATTTTTTTTTGTATGAAAAAAAATGCGTCATGAAGTCAGAAAAAAATTACTAAAAATCAACGCGACTTTTAGCAACTTAAGTCTGGCAGATAATTACCTAAAATTTAATGGGCTACTAAGCTGCATACTCAAACAAAAATTCTAAAAAATCTGAATAAAAAGTTGAAAATCTAGCTGAAACTTTGCAGATTTTGCATAATTTTTGCACTAAGTTTGAAATCTGTATTTATGTGGTGTTTGTTATGTAATAAGCTAGACTTGTATGGAAAAATAATTAACATTAAATAAACAAAAGAAAAATAGTCAAAACAGATCAAAATGTTGCTGGCTTAATTAGATGATCACAAGTGTATATATATATATATATGTTACCGGCCAACAATATTTTTCAATAAGAAACTTTAGTTTTTCCGGAACCCCACCAATTGGCGTTTTTATAGTAGTATTTAAAAGCTCAACCAGCCACTGACAGAGCGCCTTTCTGTACCTGCCGTCCGTATCAACATATGAAATTGCTGTTGATAGAGAGAGAAGCAACTACAGCTTCATCGTCATGCGTCATTTAATGGAAAAGCTTCTTTTAAATAATCGGATATCGTTCGATCCATTTCACTCTCTTTATACGCCAATCCTACTCACCCACTTTAACATTTCCTTTTATTCTCAAATCTTCACCGACGACTAAACATTTTATTGTTTTCTTTTGTTTGCTCAGTTCCCCTACCACCACCACCACCGAAGCCTGAGAAACCTGGTAAAAAGAAAGGCAAACAAGCAGCAAAAGGTGAATACGGCTATGGTATAAGAGTACCCGATTTTCATCAAATCTTTTTTTACGGTAGGTAAAGGAAAACCTGCTACTCAGCTGGCACCCACAACCGCTCAGCCAACAACCGACGAAGAGTCACCTGCTGAGGGTGGCGCAGATACGGATGGTGGCTCACGTATGGCTCCAACTACAACAACAGATGGTGGTATAACGACAGAAGCTGAAGGCGAAAGCCCGGAAGAAGGCTTCCAAAGTGGAGTTAGTTCAGTAAAGTCAGGTAAGAGAATTGAGATTAAAAACTTATGTATATATGTAGATATGTATATGTTAATTCTTAAAAATATCCCAACCGGAAAATTGTTATGGAATTGAAGTTGGATCATATCTTGCCCATATTTTTAGATAGCCAACGCAGACGATGACTGGCAGTTACTTTTTTTTGGTGAAACACTGGGCTTTACTAATGTGACCAACCGCACTTCTTTCATACAGTACTTCTTTTTTCCCACTTGTACTTCATACTTCGAAGTACATTTAAATGTACTTCTTTGTGATAATTTTTACTTACATACGTTGAACATGAGGCCTGCGGATATTGCAGACACAATTGTCGCAACACGAACAGCTATTAGGCTAAGCGAAACCGGGTAATTTTGTGATATAAAAAAGGAAAAGTGCAGCAATAGTTTTTATAACACGTTGCCTTTCAAGGGCTAATGATTAGGGTTCTGACAGGCAATTGTTCGATTGGTATTCATTCGGCGAGACTTGAAATTTTAACTTATCCTTTTGTATCAGCTGTCAAGAGGAAGATAAAGTAGAATCATCTCCATACTTTCTTTTAGACTACCCAACCTTGCTAATGAGGCTGAGGTGGGAGAATTTTGGCTCGCCCTTCTGAACAAACACTGAGCTTCCAGGAATCGAAATTAGCCGCATTCGAAATTTCGTAATCGGCTCACGGCGCAACCTACAAGATTTTACAAGATTTATTCAAATGAATTTAGAAGAAAGTAGTTGCCGTTTTCTATTCATATAGGCCATTGTTTAAAAAAAATATATATTTGTTACATTTCATTCATTTTTTAGTAACTTAATTTTTTCTTTATTTTTTTAAATTAATTTTTTTTAAGTTTTAAATTTTATTGTTTAAAAAAAAAAATTTGTATAAGTTTCTTGTCATTTTCGGCAAGTTATTTTTTCTGTATTTTTTTTAAATTTGTTTACCTTCTTTTTTAATTTAATTTGCTTTTCATTTTTAAATTTTAATGTTTTATAAAGAAAAATATTTGTTTTATTTTATTTAGTTTCTTTTCTTTCAAGATAGTTGCCAGAATTGACAATTGTCTCAAAACAAAACTTCTGGTATTTCGAAAGTCCGTGGTGAGTTGAAAGACAGTTGCCGGATTAGCCCTGTAAAACCGTCCTTCCCCTAAGGCTTTTTCCTATCGTAAGCAACGCAATTGGCTTCAAAAAAAAAAACATAAACATAATAACGAATTTTTTCCTGCTGGGTTGTTTTTAGATAAGTATTTAATTTCCACACATACGTACATACATTTTATGCACACACATTTAATTCTTCTGTTCTCAACACTACGACAAGCAGCCAGCGATGACGAAGATGAAGATGGTAATTATGAGAAAACTTTTCCGATGCTGATTTTTAGCTATTCATCTTTGTATAATTCTTTTTGTATTTCGTCTCTTCTTCTTGTCTTTTTTTGTTTTTTCCAACTTTTCTGCATCTCAATCTTATCGCGCACCTTTTTTCTCCTTCCTCTTCCAATTATGCACTTTTGCTTCTCTTATGACTTTGATTCGTTGAATTATTGCGCTATTTGTTGGCGTTGTTGTTGCGCGCGCCTTGTTGCCTTCGACTCTTTCCCAATTTGTGGTTTATGTAAATGAAATGGACATTTCTGTTAGTTAATCTTGATGTTGCCACTTTGTGGCAGCGTGCGTTCTTGCGCCACAACTAATTGCTGTTTTCAGCCACTAAGTACGCCTTGGCGGGTGCAGCAACGCGCTTAATATTTAAATGCGCTTCAAATTCTAATTTGTTGAGACACCTCTCCAACGCTCCCGCGAGCTCTGCCAAAAATGTTCATTCCCTGTTGATATGCGTCTTGCCCTTGACTTGACTAGCTGGTAGCTGGTAGCTGGTAGCTGGTGAATGCACAGCACGAAGCTCAGCAGTCAGAAGTAGTTTATGCAACGCATTCAAACTTGCAACATTTGTAAATTACTAACATTGGCTGGCAAAGTTACGGCATCCCCGTTGCCAGCGTCGCCGATGAAGGATGCAACTTTTGGCATGCCTTGAACTGTATGTGTGTGTGTGTCTGTATGGGTATTTGCCTTGCATTATGTGTATGTATGTATGTAAGTGTATGCATGCTTACAGCTCACGAAAGTGTTGATTATTTTGCCTTGCAGCATCCGTACGCGACGCGTGAACCATCACCATCACTGCCAGCAGTCACAAGTTCCCTAAAACACACACACACACTGAGATTGACGCTTTCTCGAGACGAGCAGACATTTAAGTGACGTCTATCTAAATGGTAATCACTAACGCACGGTTGCCATCTTCCATTGCACTGATTATGCAACTTGATTGAGTTGATTTTAATTTCTATTAATATAGAATGCTTTATCCGCCTACCTGTCTCAGCACTGCCGCTGTGCCATTTACATACTTATTACCATATTCCATTTGGCATTCTTTCATTTGCTACATCACTCTCTTATAGCTTAGCTGTGATTTGGCAATTTTTCCATTTCAACTTTTTCCATTTCGGAAGCCTTTTGATTTTCATGTTCCTGTTCATTTTCATTTAGAGTAGCTGGCTTCCTTGAGCCAACTACTACAATTTGCCATACAAAACTTGCTACAAAAGCATTTGCACATTGTTCACTTAATTCGAAACTACAATAGCAATGACCAAAGCACACACTCAGCATACTCAAGCCTACTAGGACTACATAAATACATACATACATAGTGGGTGGTTCATATACATGTTTAAGAAAAAATAACTGTCATCGCAGTGGCGTGTCTTGTGAGCCCGGTTATTATATTACAATCTGTATTTACATTTTCTTGCTCTTAATAAAGACCGACTTAGTACAATATTCGACACACTTCTCTACATCATTAGTAGTCCTTTCTGATGAAGTTTACCTTACAAATCTCTACTCTCATTAATTTCCAGCGTTCGAATATCAAATTCCTAATTTTTATGTCTGACCTACATATTTGTGACAATATTACATATTTAGACTTGGATCTTCCGGTATAGAGCAGTGTGATCTTAAAATATATGTTACCCCCTTACAGAGATTTAAAGTTCATATACATATATACAGGCAAATTGACTCAGTATCTGTGAGAAATTTTAGCGACCAGCTGATAAGGTGCTGCCGAAGGCTCAGTGCGTTTGTAGAGGGAATTTTTTCAAAATAGGCACTTTTAAAAAATAGTAATATTTCAATACATTTTTATGAAATCGTTTATATATACTTCTTTTTCTCAACTAAAATTTTGGCCTCATTTGGTGGTGGTGATGTTGCCCAGAAATTTTTATCGAGAATGAGTGCAGCTTAATAACAACTTTCCAAAGAGCAGCACTCCGTAACTGTGGAAGTGTACAAATCTGTACAAATGAACAAATCGTGTGATCCCTGCTTAAGTGCTTTGAAATTCGCTGACCATTCGAATGAAGTTTTTTCATTTTCAAAGTAGTTTTTATCAAAAAAGAAATTGTATTTGAACCACCCTGTAGGTGCCAACATACTTGCATACACTTTTACTTAAATTTTTTATGAATTGTCCACTTTTTCTTTGTTTTTTGGTTTTTTTTGGTTTTTTTCTTTTTGCAATTGCATTCTATTCAATCCTTTGGCTACGGTCGACTCGATTGTCTTTATGTAAGCGCATAAATTAATACCTTGATGCTTTTCTAACTTTTTCATACTTCTTTGTGTATCTTGCCACATCACGCAACTATTACCTTCGACTGTGGATGTGGCGTTAAAAGGAGCATCCAGCAAGAAGGGTAAGAAGAAGAAAAAGCACAGCGCTCATAGAAGAACCACCCTCAAGATACCAACAAAATTCGTTGAAGTGAAGGTGAGTATTTATATCTGCATTTATGAGTGTGATATGAAGCAAAGTAACCCATAACCCAGCAGAGAAGCGTAAATTTTGCCTACATTGCGGTCTCGTTGATTTTTCGCATCTGGAAAGGACTAAAACTTTCATTCATTTTTGTACCCAGTAACGTTCGAAATCCAGAGCGGTTTTCCTAACCGGAGACGTACAGAAAATGACTTCAGTTTTAATTCATTTCCGTAATGTTCTTTGAAAGCAATAATTTTATTTTACTGGTTCACGCTGAACATTTGAAAGAGTTTCCGACTGGCTGAACGTACAGAGTAACGTGCGACTAGTTGTTAGCTTTCAGAAGGTGCCAGGTTCGAATGCCGTCAGACGCTTTTCTAAATTTTTTTTTTTTTATTCGAACTAAAAAAGTATGTTTGAAGTGCAGATGGAAATCGTATTGAACGAAAAATTTAATCAAACAAATTTCAGAAAAACAGCCAAAAACTTATCTGTTTTGCAACCATTTTCGATATCTTTCGATTTATACCTTTCTGCTGCACACTTTAGTAGAAAAACTGTTCGCCAGAATGTCCAACACAGGAATCGGTAAACGGACAAAAATTCGCATTTCATCCATTTTCTTTACCCGCTTTTCTCCTTTTTCGTATCCATTTTCGGATTTTGTTGCTGGCTGGGAAACGATCGTATATACCGTCATAATAAATAGGTATGTATGTGTGCATTACTGAGAGTGAGAATGTGTATGTACCCAGTGGGAATTAGGAGCACGTAATAATACCTTATTAACAACATACTCTTCACCTGGCAGTCATTACCATTTCCCTGCCGAACGTCCCTTACTTTTACAAAGGCATGGCCGCCTTATGTAAGTTGGAATTTAGAATGTACATTTGGTATCAGACATACTTCTGAGCCGCTTTACAAAGTAAGTTACGTGTAATGCAGAGCAGTCGCTCGGAGTAGTTCGGTGCTTGGAAATAACTTCGGCTGCACGTTATTTTGCAACTGACAACGTAATGTGTCTTCGGAGGTGTTCATTTTGCCCTTTACTAGTAGATGACATTGGCCATGATGACAATTTTGGTACTAAAAACTGAAAGAAAACATGGCTTACCTCGCAAGGTGCTTACCTATTTTCCCAGTGGGTATGTACATATGTATGTATGTTAGTGTTTTTTGTTCATTACCTTCAAACTATTAATCACTTTCTGAGTTGATTTTCAAATCTTTTGCATGCAAATGCGATTCCTTCATATTTAACTTTAGCAACTCAATTGAAAGTAAGCTTCATTGTTCGAGTGTACGTTGCGGTTAGTCCGCAAACTTTAGCGTAGAGTACGTAATACCAACGGAAAGGTTTCCTCGAAAAAGTTTTCAAATATGTACAAATCATTTGCAATTTTAAGCTCATCACCAAATTTGATGGCTCAATATAAGAAGGTATACATACATGCATATGCAGTACACATATGTATGTATGTGTATACATTCGGGTGGTCAAAAATAAGTAAAGTCGGAATTTTAGTGCGCTCACACCGCCCCCCCCCCCCCCCCCCCCCCCCCCCCTTGTATTGTTCTACATCGAAAAAATAGATACCCCTATTTTTTATTTTGAAATAAAATTATATTTAGAGGCGCTCGAAGTTCTCACTGTATTTTATATGGGGGAAAAAAAGAAATCAAATTATCGTAGAAATGGTATGGAATTTTTTAAAATCAATATTTTTCGATCGCAAAACTGTGGTTGCCTTCACCATAATTTCTTAATACAAAAGATTTTTTATTTATCTGTCATTTTCTGTGGGTTTGGCGGAGCTATAAAGAATAAGTATATATATGAAAAAAGGGTTAAAACAAATAATTGGGCATTATTGTTGGGATTGTTCAATTATTTTATTAAAGTTCTATGTTTAAATTTTCCCTTTTGTTCACAGAAAATTGTTCAAGAATATGTGAAAACACCAAGGTTGCATTGTCACTTCGGAGATATTGAGGCTAGTACACTTGATCCCAATATTCGGTATTTATACTTCCTACGTAAGGATCCATATGGCATTCGTAAGTAAATAAATACTTTGCTGATAGAACCATTATTTAAGATATGTGTGCGGCGGCTACGAGTAACAAAATCTTCCATTATCCGTATATACCGCATGAGTAATTAGTTAATAATTCCAGATTTTTGAAGAAAAAAAATGTTGTAAAGAAAAAAATTTACACATTAACATGGAAACCCAAAAAAAAAAATATATATATTCTGTGTTAAACCCTATTGGGTTAAGAAAAAATCAAGGTACTAATGAAAAAAATACATGTAAAAATAAAAAAGGAAAGAGTGGTCAAATATAAATACAAAGATTTTTTCTATAATAAATGAGCAGGAAAGAGTGTACCTGGCGTATGAGTAACATTATTGCTTGCTTATGGACTTTCGGGAGTATTTCAGAATTTCCGCGACTATTTGGGATTTTCGATATTTCGAGATTTTCGGAACTATTTCAAGATTTTTAGGACTTCATAATTATTAGGACTATTTCTGAATTTTCGTTACTATTCTTAGAAATATCTCGGTATTTTCGATATTCTCGGAACTCCATATTTCGAGATTTTCGGGACAGTATCTATTTAAACTTTCGGGACTATTATCGGGATTTTCGAAAGAATTTCGAGATTTCGGGGATTTCGCGACTACCTCGAGGTTTTTGGGATTATATCGAGATTTTGGGCACTATTTTAGGCCTTTGTGACTACTTCTCCATCTTCGGAACTTTTTCTGACTACTTTGGAATTGTCGGCCAATGTACATATATCAGGATTTTAGAGATTATTACGGTATTTAAAAAAATATATTTTTTTTTTTGAGGTGAGATGAGTTTAGGAGAGGTGCGTTGAGTTAAGGTGAGGAAAGTTGAAAAAGTACCTGATGACTTTCGATCAGAGTATCTAGCGTCTTCTAAATACTTTATTATTATTTTTTTTTGTAGCTAGCAGCTCCTAAATACCTAAGTTATTTTCACTTGAGTATTTTGGCATTCCCAAATACTAAGTATTTGGATAATTATTTAGTACCCAAACTGGTACTTTAAATACAAAATTACTTAAGTATGTCCATCACTCGTAAAAATAAGGTGTTTTTTTAATTTGTACAGTCGAAATGCTTATAATTTATTGCGCAGATTTTGTGTTGCCCCACCGCTAACATGAATTCGCCTTGACCTAAGCGATGCCACTGGTTGCTGAGAATCGGCATGTATCTGGCTACTAAATTGTTGCACTATATATGTACGCTATAGTATACAAATATAGATACATATGTATGTATGTACATATGTTTCCGATATAAACGTTTAATATTAATGAATTTATCCAGATACGCACTAAATACGTGCGTAGCCCTCATTCCTTTTTCACACATCACCATTCTTATACTCCCCAACGTTGATATTTTATTAAATTTCTCATTTACGCTTCATATCTTCTTGCCAACAGGCAGCTACTACAATCGCTCCGAATGCTTTGCAGAAATGCCAAGTTACTTTGTCGTTGGCACGTTAAATGGTACCGTAATGAGTTCCTTGCAGAGTGATTTGAATGTGGTAAGTATTATTGTAATTGATTGGGGGCAAGTAACACCTACACACACACACATACACATTGCATATGTACGAATATAAATACGTTAACAATAGAATGATCAATTGTTTCGTATTCTTGAAGTTAATCGAAGCAGCTTTATTGCGCATAAAGCTCAGAATGTACAAATGTACGTTGATTAAACTACATATGTACATATGTATATATCTACATATATACATACATATACAGAGCAAATCGTAGTGAACAAAGGCAAAGCAATCAGTGAAATGCAACATCGCTACGTCTTCTATGAAATAGAAAGGCAAAAGTAAATAGAATTGGAGAATAATGGAAAAAATATTGACGAGCTACTAAAATTAATCTATGCAATTTTAATTTCCAATCTATCTTGGCAGCACCGAAACACTACCATCTACCAGTCAGTGGGTTCAGCGCGCACCGCTCGTCACTTGCCACTTGCTGATTGGTGATTGCCGCTTGCTCCCCCGCACTCACTGCGCAGTTAAAGCTTACAGTTTTCAATTAATCAAAGCTATGCTTGCCCCAGCTCAGTTCGATTATTTCGAAACGTAATGAAGTGGCGAATTGTAATTAATTCCATAGTAACACAGCCATCGATCAAAATCTCATTTTTGTTTTTTGTGGCGCACTTTTCCGCAAGACTGCATCGCATGGCTGGCTCCCTTGGCTTATGGAGATTTTGTTTCGAAGAAGTAGCCAATTATGTCCCGCGCGGCTTATGCGTACTAATGTATGTATGTAGCATATTGGCTTTGCATGGAAAGGCAAAATAGAAAGTTGCGGCATCATTGCGCCAATTTCGTGCGGTTATTAGGTCTTTTGGGTATTGAACCTTTGTGCACGTCCGAAAACTTATTTAACCCGCGTTAACCATCGCCCTAACCGTTCGTCCGCTGTCTGCGTTAGATGTATGTATGTATATTAGTTACGCCCTGCTGCGTGAACGTATGCGCCTTTGTCCCTTCGCTGCGCTTCGTTGGAAAGTAAATTAAAATTCTTTTCAAATCACCCGACATTGTCACGAGGCGTACGTTAAGCCATCGTCGTAATCGTCGTCGTCGTCGTCGTTGCCATTACAAAATTATCGAAGCAAATCAATTAGAAATTAAAATATTGTAAGCTGCGGTCGCGCCGCACTAGTTGCCACCCATCAACCAACCTTTCAGAGTACTTAGATATTTTCACAAAATGTTTCCCTGTCATCGTCCTTTCTAGATCGCGCGCATGTGTCCCTCCACATTTAAGTCGATTTGTTTTTTTTCTTGCTTACTTGCAGGTTGGCCACAAGGCGATTCAATTTCAATTTCGTGAACCAAAATTCGACGAAAACCACGCGAACGCCGATGAAACAATTTGCGCTGGCCCCGGCGGCTCGGGCGAGAGCAAGCAGACGGGTCCAGGTTTGCTGGAATTGTCAAAGCCCTCGGAATTCCGTTTGCGCGCACTTAAACAGAAAAAGTATGTATGTAGTAAAAAAAAAACGCACTCTGTAGAAATGTTGGCGGAGGCGGACATTTGTGCTTCCCTTTGCCATGCCGTTTCCTGTTTTCCGCCGCTAGCCTTCGCATTGCTGTCAGTTTGGTTTTATATTGCCTACATTGGTTTCATTTATTCCATTGTGCTTGTTACGCTTTCTTCTTTGGTTATTTATGTGTATTGCTCCTTTTTTTGGCTATTTTTGTTTACACACTTTAAACATGAATTTGTGTACCCAACTGGAGCTCGCAGTCACACACACACCCCCAGTTGGACGCCACATTCACTCCTCACTCGGACGACTTATATTTACTTTCCCTTCGTTTTTATTTCCTTTATATTTTTCTGCTTTCTTTTGTTACTTCACTACTAGTATTTTACATTTACCCTTGTTGCACATAAATTACAGAGCATCCGATAAGGATATCCCTTTGTTTTGTATTTTTAATCGGATTTTTCCGCCTTACCCCTTGCTATTCATATTCGCCGGCAACATTTGTAGGATTTTTTTTTCTGCATTCTTATGACGATTAATAATTTGTTGACTTGCCACATTTAAATACATAATAAGTGATGGTTCAAGCTGCAAAAGCCAGTAGCTACAATTTTTTTCTCTTCGATCGTGTTGATGGTGGACCTCAACGGGACCAAGTTTCCGACACATTCACCAGAAGAATAAAGCATTTCAATGATGATGGTTTTTTAGCGAGAATGGCTGTTGAATGTTCTGCCGAAGTCAAAGTAAGGCATACTACATGGTTCAACAGCCGTCAATTTCAGCTTTCTCGAGCACCGTTTCTACAACGGAGAGAGGCTGTCCGACTTCTTAACTAACGGCTTGGAATGTAGTACAAGACACTTGATTGTATCCAGATCAAAGAGCAAAAAATGGCACCAATGTAAAGAAATACACAGAATACCAAGTTACGCTGCAGCGAATGGCGCCACGAAAGAAAAGAAGAGGGAAGAAGGCCGGCCTCTTAAAAATATGAAGAAAGGGGAGCCAGCGCGAAGAGCTAGATGTTGTGCAAGGCTGCTGCCGGAGCTGATTCTTTCTGAGACGAAAGTGGGAATCTGATAACATTTGAGATATGGAGGAAACACTTCCTAACGCTTTTCAATAGTGACTAGCTTTGTCTATGCCAAATGAGGTTATATATTGCACGTAAAGATTCAACGCACTTAATACAAAAACCGGTATAAGAGTAGCTTTTTAGGTAACCGTAGTCTTCGTTACGGCATGTGTATTAAGTACACAACCACCTCTTTTATAGCTATAACTTTTACCTGATACACGCTTCAGTGTTACGAAATCCGGCGGATAATTCGGGAAGACTATTTATAGATCTTACCAAGCTTTCTTATTTAAAGAAAGACATTTATATTAATGTATGGTGGCTTTCGTCCATGTTTTTCGCTATTTTCAGGTTAATAGCTACAAAATATCTTGCTACAGTCCTCCAAGGATTTAATGCCATCACAAGTGTATTTATCAAACCAGTCACTTTTCACATCGATGCTCCTCAACCGCTTACTTACATTTTAAATGTAAAATAAATAGTTCCTAAAAATTACGAAGTAACCGTAAAAATTAAATGATGTGCCTATATACATACATACCTGAAGAAAGGATCTGGCTTATATTAATACTTATTGGTCATTATGTATCGAATGTCTTAATATCCTGCAATTAAAGAGGCTAGAACTATCCTTAAACATTTACTAATTTAATTTAATACAGATCGCATTACGGTGCCATAAAAGCTTCTCAGATTTCCGCAAAAATATGTGTCATAGCTTAAAATTTTCAATAGGAAGCTTTCTAGTAAAGATCGGTAAATCCAGCTGTTTATTGTCCAGTTCCATCGAGAAGTTCACCCTACTACTAGGTAGGACAAAGGTTCGACTCCTGCTCCAACTAATATCAACATTTTTACTCATAGCGCTCGCCTCTCGGCAGGCAGTCGCAAATCTCTGATTGCGTTTTATTCAAGAAAATGTTGCTCACAAGAAAACCATCTTCAGTTCGGAGGCGATGTTAAAGTGTATATAGGACCATCCATTTTTTAAACAACATTACAACTGGATTATCTTCGGCCAAATACTTAGTAAAATATGTAAGCGCCAACTTTGTTTCATAAGATTTTAAGCCTGATTTTATACAGTAGCCTTTCGTTGGTTATTATACTCCTGGTTCTGTTAAAGAGGCTAATATCCAAAGTCCTGATGAATTCACTTCAAGCAAACCCTGTTTTGTGCAAAACCAAGTAATATCGTTTATTACCAAAGTGTAAGATTAAATATTTCACAAGGAGACACTCAAGGCCCTTAACCCACCCACCACACTTGGCGCGCTGAAAAAATATGTTGATGACATTTTTTTCACCAATCAACGTTCACACCGCGTAACCCATTTATGGTCGATTGTTACTACCTTTTGTTGCATGAAGCTTATCTATAGCATTCAACTTAATTCTCATCTCCTTTTATTTTATTACACAAATCCTTTTCATTTTTCATTTCATTAGTTAAGCCATTCATTTTGAAAGTCACTTCTTACTTCTTGTACTTAAATTACCGGCTAATTGTAACCGAATGCATTTACAAATCGCTCTATCGTCATAAAATAATGGTAAAACCTTCTACCTTCGATTCATGAAGTTGAACGAATAACCGACGCCTTCAGATACAAGTTACCGATCATTTAAGCACAAGAGCTCTGAAGTGACTTATGCCACTTTCAAAATAAATGGCTCGAATGTCCTCCTTTTCGTTGTCGGTTTTGTGATATTTTTTTTATTTTTTTCCACATTCGTTTTGTAAATAAAAGTAGCGTTACGAAACCTCTTGTAGTGCTGACAGCATAACCTTTTCGACCATCCATTTGAATGTTGCGACAATAATTATTTTTATTGAATTGTTTCGCGCAATCTCAACATCAAAATCCTCCACAAAAACAAAATGAAAATGAAAAAACTCATCATTAATATGCGCCCTATTTGGTTAACCGGCGTCACAGAAAAATGGAGAAACTTAAAAAACAAGCACAAAAAAGAAGACCAAGCAAGAAACTAGAGGAAGGTCAAGGTGATGCTGACGATGAGGACGAGGATGAGCAGGAAGCGGAGGAAGAACCAGAGGCAAAAGTAGAAGATGTTGTTTCGTCTTCGTCTTCTGAACAATTGGGTAGGTGTCGCAACGTAAATGACCGCTCGTGGGTGTGAAAGCTGCGTTGGCTAATTACGCCAGTCTCACTAACTACATACATATGTATGTATGTATTTATATATAAAGTGTACTTGTTCACCTTACTGGTATGTAGCGGCACGGCATACATAAGTCACTTGGGTCGCGATGTCAACAAGTCAACCTGTCGTCACTGCTGTTAGCAACCGCTGACATGGGTCGATGCAATTTCGTTTGATGTGGTGTCGCTTCCGGCATTACTTAAACGGCGTAGTTAGTTAACCGCTGTCCAACCGCTTTTCCACTCACTATGCAGCCATCCTTTGGGACCTGCATAGCTTATTTCAATTATTCACTTTAATTACCAGAGGAACCAGAGAAACCCAAATTAACCATTACCGAACGCTGGGAGCAACTATTGCAAGAGACGAACGCTGCTGTCGAGCGCCAACGCCTCGAGGAGGAGACAACTGTGGAAAAGTTGCCGCCTTATCAGGAAAATCTACTCAAAGAAATGGGCGAGTTCGAGGCCGAAGTGGAATGGACAACAAAACATAGTATGCGCGCATTTGATTTACCAACTGGTTACACAGCGCCAGGACAGGAGGATGTTGAATTCGAGGAGTCAAAGGTGAAGATACAAGTTGATGTAAAAAAGCTCGATTTGATAGCGACATACTCACAAGAAATACTCGAAGACATTGTGCATGGTTGGATTTATTTTGTGGAATTGCGCATCAAAGCGCTCAAAGAAATGGTGAGTGAGTCAGTGAGTGAAGAGGGGAGGGGAGACTAAATGAATGATGTGATGCCTAAGAATATAAATCTTTTCTAAAATTGTGTCTCTCCCTCAGCAACTGGACGAATTTACGCCAATGGCCGCCTATCGTATCTGGCATCATGCTGAAATCGAGTTGTATTCTGTCTTGGAACAATTGAAATCTGAATTTGTACTGACAGTACTGGGTAAGCTGAATTGCCTTTCCAATAAGGTGAGGGAATATTTTTTTAAGTAATTTAAAAATCTACGCAGATATCTTGCGAAATACCAATTCACCTATAATCAAACGTTGGGATGTATTTATGGATGACCTACAGGAATACTACTACCTTTCAAAAGAAAACTCGGACTACATTTCCACCATCACTGATTATTTGGAGGTAAGAAAACAGTTAGATATTAGAATGCAGGTGCTTGTACTCGACAAGTAATCTTAATATATCGCTACTTAAGGTGGAAAGGTGCCAAGTCCATTTTTTTACAAAATTTAGTTTTTGATCCCCTCAGTTATGGCTTCTTGGCTATCTACTGGGGTGATTGACTCGGCTTTAGCAAACTGTTTTACACCGATTTTATTAGATATCTATGGGCGGTTTTTTTAAATCTTTATTTTTCGAATATCGCATATACCGGATTTTTTTTTCGAAAAAACCGGTGTTCTCATTTCATTCAAATCTTGACCTCCCAATAAAAGTTTCGAGTTTTTCGAAGTTTTCAAGGATTTTTCCAGTTTAAGGGAAACCCGTAAGTGGAGAAATCTAAAGTTTAATATTTTTTGGTCATGACTTCATTGCAACCTCCGCATTTTCACTGTAAGAAAGCTATGTAAAATAAAACTGGTTTAAACGGTTTTTTCTTAATTTAAAAATGGGGTACATTTTTTTTATAGCAATTTTTCGAATAACTCGAAATTTCGTTTTGGAAATAAGGCGAATAATCGAAGTAGGTGGGTACTATATATAAACTTGTGATCAGGCTTTTAAGCCAGCAACATTTTGATAAATTCTGGCTATTTTTAATCGACTTCCAAAAAGGAGAAAGTTATCAATTCGTCGTATTTTTTGTTTTACCGTATAACTTTGAACCACTTAAACTGATTTCTTTAATTATTTTTGTTCGGTTCAGTTAAATAAATTTTTGCTTAAATTTTATTGTATCCGGAATGGCCGATAAATAACTTTGGTAATTTTTTTATTATCCATTAAAGGAAATTCGATTGGTCAAAAATCCTGTCAAAGTGGATTGATTTGATTAACTAATAACTAGTTGCCTTTGTTTTTGCTGAACAGATCGAAATATTCGCTTTTTGACTTTAATTAAAAAGTTGCCGGAAGAAAATTTCTCATTCTCATAAAGGTGCTTATGTTAAAGTTGAATATTCTTATTTATATCAAAATATATAGTCGCGGCACATATAACGTAAACTCAAAAATATTTGGTTTAAAATTATAATAAAAGGAGAAAATACGATAATGGTGGTATCGTGATTTAGGGAACGTTCCAGGATTGTGGTGAGCAAATAAAATATACTTTGAATATTATGTTTTAATTGAATTTGAGATTTTTCGGTAATTTATACAAACTCTTACAAATATTCGCCGTACGAAATCCGGGTAAATCTTTTATTATTCTTTAACGTTTTAAAAACGTTCCCGAAATTACTTTTTTAGTCAACAATTCAGTACGTTTCGCGATAAATTAAAAAATATGCACGTTCGTGCTCTGCCCGGTCATAAACAAAATTGACGACGACCAAATCCAATTCATAACAGTGTAAAATAAATTTAATAATTAAGTTAAAATATTTTCTTTTACAGCAACTAAATTCTCTACCTCCACGATTTTGACCCATATACTTATTTAGTCGCAATTAGTTTCGGCCAGAAAAAAGGTATTAAGGGCATAGAAATCACACATTTATGTATATGCCTTCACTTGGTCCATATTATCAGTTTCATCACATCACTCCCTATTCTATCCTATCTTATCCTGTCCTAGCCTTGTTCTCTCTTTTCTACCGTTAAAAAGCAATTTCTTATAATTTTCACTTAACATTTTTTATTTAATTGTGTTTTTTTCTTTTCTTTCTCTCTTCTCACCTATTTGCAGAAAATTCGTGACTATGAGAGCTTCAAAATGACAACTTTACTCATACCCAACGTCATGGTGGGTCTGCGCCACATCTGGACTATGTCCAGCTACTATTGCCGCGACGACAAAATGCAGATTTTACTCTGCCAAATTTCCAACGTCTTCATACAGAAAGTCAAGCGCATCGTTTGCTTCGAGCACATATTCAGGTAAGTTGTCGTAGTAGCCGTTCAGCGCTCACGAAGCGAAAGAATTAAATTTGCGTTCAAGTGCTACACGAGAAATCCGCAATGTGCTGCCGCAACGCGGATGGCTTGGATTGTCTGCGCAGCGTAGTGGCTTTGCACATTGCACATGACAACTGTCAATGGCGATTTTCCTGTCGATTTACCTAGGAAAATGCGGCACTTGCACGACAAGTGCTTATAGAGAGGATGATGCCACACGACGACGGATATTGCAAGTGTTGTGTTGACTGTTTCCTTTTTGCTCTTTTCTGCACTGAGTCCCAGCTTACTGCCACCTGGTTGCAATGGCAGTGGCAGTGCAGGCTTCCTGTTGAACAAATTTACCCCCCCAAATAAATACTTGACGCAAATGCGATTTTGGTGCTGCTGCTACCGTGTCGGTGCAATGTCTCATGCAATGCAAATGTTTCTTCCGCAGCCAACACCTCTTTAAAGTGTACACAAATATGAATGTGCTTTGTATTTTTATTTTCTAATTTTGCTCGTCTATTCTCATTTCCAGTTTCTGCTTACGACTTTTCAATGGCCTCTTAACAGTGTGGCAATATTGCATAGAAAAGTCTTGGCCGGAAAATTGCATTTTTTAAGATGTAGTGGAGGGAAACTTACCGGTTGCTATATTGTTGTTATAGTGCTTGAATTTTCTCATTTCCTCATTTCCTGATTTTCATATTTCCTACTCATCCCCCTTTCATCTCGCTCCCGCTATTCTCCCGTTTCAGTCGCTCTGCCAAATATACCTATGAGACGGCCACCAATTGTGCAAATTTGTTGCTGTGCTGGAAGACCGCTTACCTCGCTAGCCGTTCGTATATCGAAAGTTCCGGCGTTGGTTCACGTTGGGAATTCGATCGACAGACACTCTTCTCCGAAGTCGATCACATTTGTCACATCAGTCAGGATATTGCCTACATTGGACGCGTTTTCATTCAATATGAAAATCTCTTCGGCCACAGGCTCAAAGCACTAATTACAGACCCGTCAATTGTAGATGATTTGATGAAGAAAGTCTATCGCTTGTTAGACGATATGTTATCCAGTGTAGACTACGATATTTTTAGACCCGGCAACTTTGAAAATTGGGAGGACACACTTGAGACATTCAATCGCCGGCTGGAGAACGTTGAGTCTGATGCAAAGTCTGTAATTGAACGCAGCATAAATACCTTGCGTTCATCCGATATGGGTCTGGAGCTAATTAAGACAATCAATGAAATAGACACACGCAAGGAGCTCGCTGAATTCATATCGACAAAACATGAAAATATTCTACGATTTTTCCAAACGGAAATAAACTCGGTGGAATTCACATATACGGTAGGTGCATATATACACAAAAAAACAAAGAATTTAGTTAGTTAATTTTGTTGTTAACTTCAAAAAATGCATGGAAGGGACCCAAGCAAAATCCCTAGTAGGTAAAAAATTTTTTAATAAAAGATTGGGTAATTTTTTTAGAAGGCGAGTTTCCGATCGCAAAATATTAACTTTCACAAATTCTAAACCGCTTCTACGAAAAAGTATTTCGCCCTATCAAATCGATGGAAAACTTCATTGGCTTCGCAACTATTTAATTTAAATTAGTATACACTTATATTAATTGTATAACATTTCTAATATCAGGGCAGATTATTTAATAATTGATTGTTATACATATTTAACCTACATACAAACATATTTATGTACCTACTTGTGTGAATTTATCGCAAATTTTCAATTTCTTTTTCTTCTCTTTGCTTTGCTAACAGAAAAATCGCAAAAATCCACCAATCGGTAAGCACCAGCCATTCCGGATCGGCTGTATTCAGTGGGCGCGACTGTTGACCAATAAACTAAAAGTCTCTGTGTTGGCATTCAAAAGGGTAAACGTTCAATTATTGTCCGGCGGCATTTACATGCAGTGTGAATAATAGTCGGTTGTGTTTGTTGTGTGCTGCTGTTGTTGTTACTGTTGCAATGTGCAGTTGCAGCTGGAGTTTTTTTTTTTGTTTGCGTTCAACAGTAGTAGATGCTTTGTATTGGTGGTATGGTAGACGAAATTTGTATATGCATGTATGTGTGTATGCAGTTTATTGTTGCATTTGCTTTTACTTATTTTTTATTCGCTAAAAATTTTTGCTTTAATTTTTTTATTTTGCATTTTGGCGCTGTTGTTGATATTTCTTGTTTAATTGAAATTTCAATTTCAGTCGCTGGCGTCGCTTTGTGTTTTTATTTTTGGCTGCTGCTGTTATGTGGCGCAAACACTCGCCATCGTAGTAGTCGCTGCTGTTGATTCCACTTAAAATTCCTTGCATCCATAGTATTTATTTTATTTTACTGACTTGTATTTAATCTCCTCTTTTTTTGTTTTTTTTTTATTTTTTTTAGTTTTCTTCTTCTTCAGGTTGCTAGCTGCTGGCGCTAACGCAGACATGTTTTGCTTCATATATGTATATCACCGTGTTGTTTTGTCCGTGCGTTTCTAGCCCGCACATCAGCGCCAACATTGCTACATTGTTGTTGCATTTATTTTATACACTTTAATGCTTCGGTAATTTATTGCCTACAATTTGTATTTGTTGTAGTACTTTTGTACTTTGCAAATTGCTTCGGCAGCCTTCTGATATTTTACGCTTTTATTTATTTACAATTTTTGCCATTTTTCCTTGACTGTTACACCACGTTCACACAGCGCTGGTCCTTCGTATGCATTTTTTTTAATATCCGTTTTCGTTGCCAAGTACAAAGAAATTAAAATTCATTTTTTGTTGCTGTTGTATTTTAATTTTATTTCTATTGCATTGAGGTCTTGTTTACTTGCACTCTTAATTCGTTGTATAACTCGCCGCGTATTTTGCTTTTATTTGTGCTCAGACAGTTTGCATTTTTTTTTCTCAACCCGCTTTAGATGGCAGATGAACCGAATCTAAAGAACAGTTATGTCAAGCGGAGCGCTTTCAAGCAGTACTTTGAATTGGTCAATAAAATGTATCTTTTCGAGAAGGATATGTTCGACAAGTACACTGCAAAAGGGACTTACATGGTTAACGCTGTCTTCCGGAAAAATATATTGTGCATACGAATTAAGAATCCTAAATTATGTAAGTGTTTTTTTTTTTAATTTACAAAAAGCTTCATTTAAAACCGCAATTGTTAGTATGATAATTGTCCACCCCAACTACCTAATTTTATCACGTCGAAATCGACCTTCGATGATTCCCTGGAACTCAAAAACTGTAAAATTCGTAGATACTATTCATAGAATATATTTTTGAGCACAGTTATTCTAAATGCTTCTGTATTGTTATTTATTTTGTTAACAAGAAGAGAGAGGCATTTTTAGAAACATAATAACTGTGTTTGCTGAACTTCCAGGATTTATTATCAAAGTCATAGCATTTAATATAAAAGTCCAAAAAAGTTTTGAATGAGTTTGGCGCCTTAGTGAGAGAATCCTCGGCGTCTTCCAAATCAGAGATTATCCGAGTATCGAAGCAAAGTACATCAAAAATTTATTGTAGTAGTGAACGTAAATGTGAACCCATTCGTAGAATACACTATAGGGACACTAAAATGACACAAAAAAAGTAATTTTTCCAACATATTTTCATTTTAAGTTTGCATTGCGAATGAAAAAAAAAATTCAAACTTAAACGTGGAAAATGTAGGAGCACTAAAATGATACCAAAAATGGTAATTTTGCCAAGATATCGAGCCCTAACCGCCAAAATAACGCAACCGACATTTTTTTTTTCAAAATTTACTTTAAAAAAAATCGGTTGTTTTTTTTGGCGGTTAGGGCTCGATATTTTCATTTTAAGTTTGCATTTCGAATGAAAAAAAATGCACACTTCATCATGGAAAATGTTGCTCATACGCCATGTACATACGAGTACGGCCATCTATGTACGATATAGCGTAACCCTAATTATCACAATTTTCCAGTTTTTCGGATTGTCGCGTATAATTTTTTAAGCACTTAATTTTAAAAAATTTTTAAGTATGTATTGTATTCTACAAACAATTGCAAATAATTTAATATCTAATCAAGAGGTGTTCTTTCAGACTAAACCAACTTTAAAAATAAAATATTTTGCTACCTTGAGCGTAATTATTATTCCAAAAATATCTGAATTGAAGGCACATTTGTAAAATACGTCGAAACGATCTAAATGTTTTTATAACTACTAGTCCTTATAACGTTGGATATACCTGTAAAATTCTTCAAAAAAATTTTCTATAAAAGTGTGTAAACACACTGCTTTTGATGATGCTCCTTCTCGTAGTCAGAATATTTCGGGCGTGGTATCAAATCAACTTTTTTTCAACAAAAGTTCTGATAGTTGCTTTTACTTAACTGGAGCCTTCTAAATTCAATGGTGTCCCAAGTTTTGTCCGATTGGCTCCACTTTTCGTGATAGCGGTATTTGAAACTTTGCTTAAATTTTAACTATTTTACTCCCTCAGTTTTTTTGAAGATATTTTACTAAAATTTTTCACGCAATGGTATTCTAATATTACCTTCACTATCTCCTAAAATCATCAAAATAGGTTCGCTATAACATCTAGCTCTCATACAACTGATTGTTCGGAGACCTGCTCAAATTAAGCAGGTAGAAATCTAGTACAGGTTCACTTTAACATACATATAACACGCATACAATTTATTATTCAGATTTGAAGTTAGAGTTATAGTGCAAAAACACATACTATCTGAGTAATCAATTGATCCGCATAAATGAGAAAGACGTCCCTGTGTCAGTTTTCGGACGAAGTTTTCAAACAAGACTTACATTACATCAAAATCAAATATGGAGCTGATTTAAAAAAGTTGTAAAGCATATTTTCGTAACTCTGTTTGTAATTATGCAGAAGGTGAAGAATTCTAAAAATGAAAATAATTTATTATCTTAAATTATAATGGATTTAGAATTAAAACATCACTAAATATGAAATAGTAGAAACTTACGAATATCGTAGATGACTGATATTTTTAACACCAAACGATTCAGACACAAATATTAGTAAAAAGTTTTTTGACTGGTTTCAGTTACCGAGGAAAAGCGACAAAGTGAAAAATCATGCTCCTTTATAAAATTATTTCATTAGATACACTTAAATGATAACTCATGATGTTTTCTTCTTTAACTTTCAAAGTATTCAAATTGTAATCAAAGATTTTTTTTAATCATTGCAGTTGAGTACATTTCAGAATCGCAGGAAACTCTGCATTCAAAGCGCAAAGTAAGTAAGGCCAATCGTTTACGGTAGTATTATGTATTTATGTACATATATGTGTATACAACATTATATTTAGCCACCCAGCCAAAAAATAAATATACCTTAGATTTGCATCGAAAAAATGATCGGTAATATTATCGGAAAAGCGGATGAAGTATTATGTTTTTTTTCGAAATCTCTCAATTAATAGACACATTTGAGTGGTTTTCTGGCTGTGTATTTTAAATTACACAACTAAAAATTAAACAATCCAGAATTGCTCCATCATCATACATATATATTTTTCTCTTGTAAATAAATAATTTTGGTGAAATGTACTGTACTCAGCTTTTCTCCGATAAAATTATACTGCAGAGACCAAACCAGAGTCTTGACTTCTCTCTTGGGAAATATGCCCCGGTATTCCAAACCGAAGAATTTGCAATCTTCAAAGCCCCATTCTACGTGATGTAAAATGTATGTATGTGACAAGGGAGTTATCTTTCGCGATGCTGTTTTCTGTGTCCGTTATTTATGTTTATCCCAAAAAACCCGAAACCAATATCTCTTACAAAAAATCGTCCCTTAGTCTCGGTAACGAGGTTTCCGGCTTCATCATTTGAATTGCGCGTGCCGAAATAGAATCCTACTCCTACTATTTCCTACAAATGAAAAAAATTTGCATTTTTGGCACCATGTCTTGTCTCATCCCTCAAGTAGTTTACGGCAGCACGATTCCTAGCGGGAATTTTCGCGTAGGGCTTTCTTGGAGGAAGCCCGAACGTATTGAATGTAGCCGTGATGTGAAAAGAAGTTTTCGATAAGAACCTTCCAATCCGAGATCAAAACTACTAACTCAGATAAATCCAGTGTTAGGTCAAGGAACTTTTCCCTGCCTGCTGTTATACATGTAAAGTAGTTCGCCCTCTTGCAAATTAAAAAGTTGCAACGACTTGTATATACTCTCATGTTTTTATTCAATTCATTTAAAAACCCATCAATCTTTAAATGGCCTATAGCGCTACCAAATATATAATATGTACATACAAATAAAATAAGTATGTATATTTATAAGCCAATTTATGTATTTTACTTCATTATATACATTAAAATACTTCTTAAATAACGAAGCTTAATTTTGTGACTATTTGTTGACCAAAAAATTTTACCTGTTCAATGCAGAAACCTGAAGAAGGCGAACAAGGCGCATCGCAGCAAATGGGACACGCAGAAGCTGGCTTCGTTCGTAAGATAACCAAATTTACTGTATTTGCCACACTTGTACAATGGCTAGTTAATCGACCATACGAAAGTAACATACAAGTACAGAAAGCCAAAGCGTTTGTCAAGGCAATTAAGGCGAAGAAAAATCTTACCGAGAAAGATAAATTTTGTCTAAAGATTTCCGAATGTAAGTATGCATGATTGTTTTGTATGTAAAGATTGATTTCCTCGGTCAAATATTTAATAGATGTCACATAATAGTTATGCATGCATAAACTTATTATACCGACAAAAGCACACATAGATATTTTTAAACTGTAATTTAGAAAATTTTCACAAGCAAGAAAGCTATAAAATTTATTTACGGAAATATAAACTACGATATTGAGTACCATGCTAAGACATTACTTTCTAGAGCAGCTAATTTCAATCAAATTTGCATTAAAACTGCGTCATAAATATAAAGGAAACTGCCATTTTGATGGACTCTCAAAAGCACATTCAATAAACCGTATCTTAGCCATAGTCGCGGTGCGACAGGGCGTATGAAGAATCCACCACCATTGTTCCCTACTCGCTCGCGCAAATCACCATTGCACATCCATTGCTTTCCCCTTATTATATTATCTTGCTCTTGCTACGTTTTAATAGTCGCAATCATCGCTGATGATCGTGCGGACGGGCAACAAGGAAGTAGAAACGTTTGAGGACATTGCTCCAATGATGAGGTTTAATGAAAATTGCGCTTCAATTATTCCACGACAGCAAGCTGCGAAATTTAAAATCAGCCAATGAACCAACCACTCGTCCAGTCACTCAAGCAAAGCATTTATTTGCGTAGTTTAGTAAGTGCTGGCAGAAAAATAAAGCAACGCAACTTGGTTATTCAATACTTGAGAAAAGCAATGTCCTTCAACGTGAATTCAATTTGGCACTGCTGTTGTGAGTGGGGCTTTTAAAATTTGAATTGTAAGATTATTCGTGCGATAATTTGATTTTTTACGAGCTAAAAGAAACGTTTGGGTAAAGACAAAAAAAAAAAACAATAACAATAAACGAATATCGCATGAAAGGTTGCTGAATGTAAAATATTGATGATGCCACTTCGCAGTCATCCACCCGCCGCACCGCTTTGAATTCAACTAATAACTCTACTCAGCATGGCATATTGAATATCCGATATATATGTATGTATGTATGTATGTATCTACTATTTGTATGCATATATAAAAGCATTAATTCGATATTATTTGAAGAGCAAATTTGACACTGGCGCCGAGTTCAAAGCGTATACATACATACATACATATACTGAAATATAGAAAATCTGAACGCTCTTATTACAGCATAAACGCTTCACTGATTTTATAGGGAGCATTAAGCATTGTGCTTTTGTGTATGTAATTTTGTTAGCGCATATTAGCGAACATTATATTTCACTTTGCTTAAGTGAAAAATGTAGATATATATCTATATATGTATGTACGTGCATATTTAACATACTAAAATATATTTAGGAAATTCCTCTTGCTACTATTTCAATTTTCTTTTCCTTCCAGTGCTTGTACGCGCCGAACAACAGGACGGCTTACCTACTTGGCGTGAACTAGTTGGTGATCGCATTCTAATTGAATTCGAAATGCAATTTTGTGTGAATCTAACGAGAGGTAAGGTTGATTTTGCGAATGATGGTGGTGGTACTCGTTTTGGTCGAAAGGTTACGCATACGCTGTGTTGTACATAAACTTGGAGTGTGTTTAACAGGGCAATTCTGGCTAAGATGGTAAAAGGTCTTTCGTAAGACAGATGGCAATTCGAAAGACTTTTGTTATTCTTGCACAAAAGGCTTAGAAAAAAGCTCTCTAATTCACCACTCATGGTGAAAATTTATTTTGAATTTCTTTTTTTTTTAATTTGTTTATTTCTTAATTCTTTTTTTTTCATTGTAAGATTGTATTTTGACTATTATTTTATGTTTTTTTTCACATTTAATTTTTGGGTTTTATTGTTTTAAAAAGAAATAAATACTATATAAATTTTTGAATTCAATTAAATTTTTAAAAATATTTTTATTTATTTTTGCTTTAAAAATAAATATATGTTTATTTTGTTAAGTTGATTTACTTTTTAAAAAACTTATTGCTAAAAGGTGAACAGCATAAGTCTAAGACCTCCTTGACAATTGTTTTACGAAAGACTGTGGCGAGTTGAGATATGGTTGGCGGAATCGCCCTGTAAGTTGAAATAATAAATAATAAAATAAAAAGTAAATATCGACAAAAAATATGCAGTTATGCCCTTTAAGAAATAACTATTAGGTTGTCTGGTTATGTGGTTATATTTTCAATTTACAGCCATAAAATACACAAAAGAATGATAATTTTAAACCAGACAACCTGATAACCAGGCTAGTGTGAACAACCACAATATGAAACTATGTAGTGATGTGAGTATGGACTTTCAGATACTAGCTAAATTTGTGAAAAAGCTCTCACTTATTTTGGATATTTCATTTCTACCTAGAATAGGGAAGGAACTCTCCATAAACCTTAAATTTCGGTTTCCAAATAGCTGTTGTGTTTTTCAAGTGGACGTTACTGCAGACGTTACAGGGAAGCAGTCTAATGGCTTCTGTTACGTGAGATATCAGCAACTTAAGGTTAATATCTATTCAGAAAGCCAGACAGCAATAAGAGCCCTGCAGCCAGATTCCAGCATTCGCCATCGCTAGTTTTGATTGCTATAGGTCTCCAAAAGAATAGCAGGCGCACTAAGCATCATGCAACGTTTAGTTAAATGCCCCTCATACTGCCAGATTTGCCTGATTGCACTTTGCTTCTGGTACTTTTCCATATTGCGTACTTTTAGGCACCACGGCTTTAAAGTTAGATAATTTTAGCGAGGGAAATTTAGCGTAGCGATTGTCTAAATCCCAAGAATTCCACTGCTGGTCTCGCTTATGGTATGCTCGAAGCTAATAGGGGAACGCCGAGATTCTCTTTCGGTCACGTCAGAGTATTACCATGTCAGATTTGATATCGCAGGAAACTTAGCGGCTGAGATACTGGCCATAAATGCGACATTCGGATCAATATCAACAATAAAAGAAATAGGCAAATCCTACTGCCTCAACCAACGCAGAAAACCAGGGAATGAATGAGGGTTGGAACTGAAGTTTTTGTCGTTTGACCCAGAAAATTAAATCTGTTGAGCACCCCTGATCTAGGGAACTCTTTATATTCACAACGCCGTTTCTCTCAACTCTAATGAGTATATCGACAAATCACTGTTCGATCGGGATTCACGCAGTGAGATTATACTTCATACTGGGCCTTCTCTGACGCAGATGTATGTAGGAAAATGAGGTGGAATCATCATAACACTCCCTTTTCGTCTTAGGCTCACCAGCTATTGCTAGACTGCGTATATGCAACTGGGATCGGACTCTTAGCCGGCACAAAGCTGCTTTGCGTGACTAACGTCTTCTAACTGCGAAACTTCACTCCTTGAAAGCTGCAATGTGTGCCTTAAACTAGCAGTTACCATTCGCAGTGGCATCACAAAGGACCAACGGCTTATGGCCCCTTATCAAGAGGAAACCACCTAAACCTCACCTATTTTGGAATAGACTAGGGCACTTCATTACATTGCAGACGTATCGGCTTATAATTAGATAAAACATCCATTCTTTATTAGATAACTAGTTTATTCCTTATTAATTAATATCTTTAGATATATGATAACAGTACCAATGGAACAACTCACCGATTAGCAGATGATGTTATCGATATATTTTGTTATAAGTAAATATATTGAGAGAAATTTGGACTCGGCCAAAATCACTTAGGCGGTTACAGCGCCAATGAAGAAGAAGAAGTAAATAAATTGATACACAAGTATCGCAAATTATATCGATAATAGTATCGATATTAAAAAAAGTATTTTTAATTTTCAAAGTTAATTTTTTTTTACTCACGTACATTTCTCTAAACTCAAACTGCCTTTGCAATTAGTTAATAAAACTTTTTGTTTAATTGCAGAAATATTTGAGGTCATGTTCGAAGGCCAGCAATTTGAACATTTCGGCTATTTACTACCAAACGTGCTACGCACTGCCATTATGAAAAAAGAGATGCTCTTCAACGATTTTGAGGCTGTAGAAAATATCATCGCTAGATACAATGCCATTATTGATGGACTAGTGTTATCCGAGGTAAGTGTAAGACAGAAAGGCTGACATGTTTACATAAATACTGGTATGTGTGTATACTCTGAGGTCTCTCGCCCAAAATAATAAATTAGCTCTATGAAACCTTAGTTGAGCCCGTATTGTTTTATGTGGCCCCTATCTCGATGGGGGCCGGGAAAATATAATAGAAAACATTTGATGGAGAATGTACACTGCGGCCTTGGATCTATCGTGCCCACAGAGCTCATCACAAAACCTCGCCCAGCGCTGGTGTTCTAATAAAACTAATCATTTTCAAGGGATACAGCCCTCAACCCTCTCAAATGTGCTAGTCTTCTTCACGAAACCGTATCGATCTCTAAAATGAAATGCAATGTGGTTTCTGCTGCCATGGCGCAGTAATGACAGGAGTCGCCTACAATAATCCCCAGAGTGTTCATGTGAGCCTTCAGCTTGCAATGAAACATTAGACCTTGTTATATTTAATTCTAACGTAGGCTCACCTCCACGCTTGTGGGGTATGTGATAGTGCCAAGCTCTTCCGAATGGCATTGGTTAGCGCCGGGATTAGAAAAATGAGTTCTTTCTGGAGTCCTAAGAGTCTAAAGATTTTTTTTTTCACCTCTTTCCGGCAAACTGATAAATCGAAGTTCCACCACGAGTTGCTTTCCTGGCCCTTGGATATTGTTTAGGCTACCGACATTTGCATCTAACTGCACCTATTGCTTTACTCTTTTCACTAAGTTTATAGTAGTTAGGTTAGATAACTATCTTACTAGGATTCCTCCCGTGTGTGCCTCATTATTAGATGCTTTTAGGAAGAACTGTATGAGCTTATGATTTGACATTTAAGGCTTTGAAGTGACCCCCAAGTGGGAGATCAGATTATCAGTGCAGTTGTTTCTGAGAGTAACATACAGATATGCCTCCCTTATCCTAGTTTCGAACATATCTTTGAGAGCGTTAAGTCCTCTGGAACTATGGAGCTCTAGTCTTTTCCAGAAAGTATGAAAAAATGCTTTCAATCAAAAGCATTTTTTCTTAAATTTTAATTTACATTATACCCTAATGCCTTTTCGTTTAGGTTAATTTCCTGCGCGACCACCTATACGAGACCGAAATCGTCATACAAACCGGCATCGGCCGTTATACCTGGCAATCATTTAATATTCTAAAATATTGCGATTCTGTCAACACATTGATACGCAAACTTACCTCAATTGTATCGCAAATTAATTTTATACGTCTGGATATAAAAGGCCGCATCGATCGCATTAAACAATTCAATCTCTTTGTTATACACGATCGCACTGGTATAGATCGTTTACCCAGAGCGTCAGATGTACAATTTCATTGTGAATCAAATGAAACAACAATTAGTGGTCAAACTGATAGGCAAAGCTATCGTCCAGCTTCAGCAGTGAAAATAATACACCTGAAAGAGGAGGAAGCCGAACTAACACAACAGGAGAGTGAATGCGGCAAGGATATGTATCATTTTCAGGGTTACGTTGAGAAGTTGGAACAATCGCGCAATGAAAAGTGTGCACATATGAAGAAGCTATACGACTCTATTGGACCGGTACTGGTCAAGTTGGAGAGTCTGGTGTTGGGCACTTTCACTGGACGATCGGAGAAGATGCGCGGTTACTACACATATTGGGAAGAGATGACCTATCAGTGCATTTTGGAGTGAGTCAATTTGGCGTGAATATTGAAGCTGCTGTTGCACACTTTTGTATTAACAATGCATTTCTTCTTCGTGTTTTAGCAACACGTACCGTAATCTTAAATGCTACATAGAGCGCTTGTTAGGCGATGCGCCCATGTTCGAAGTAAACGCAGTCATGATGATGTCCGAAATAGTGCTGGAGCCGACAGCTTCGGAGATGCAGAACATAATGCTGCAATCGGCAAAAGATTATCTAGAGAGGTAAGTTAGGGTTAAGGTTTTCAATTTCAGCACTTTTGAAAAAAAAAGTCGTTCGTTATCCTGAAGGATCCACATCTACACACGCTGGATGGATGGCACTTGCTTGCCATGCGCGCCCATCAACGACGAATATGGCGACAAGTACATCTTCACCTTCTACGAGGATGTCATCAAGGTAAGCTGTTAAGTAAATTTTACAATCTCACTCACAAAAATGCTATCGTAAAAGGTACGCGATATCAGCCATTTGATCGTACGCGTCCAGGAGGTCGCCAACGCTTTGGTGTACGAGTGCAAGGTCGTTATTTCCAAGTAAGTAAAATTCGCAATTTAAATTTCCACTCGAATTCGAAGCCAACTCATTCTCTACATTTACGTTGCTCTGGCATGCAGATTCAAGCAATATTTCTACTTGTGGGCTTTCGACAAACGCGCCATTGCTGAGAAATTTATTAATCGTGGCATGCCACTTGTGACACTCGATGAGAAATTTACATTTTTCGCCAATATTATTGAGGAGTTGCAATTGATGCCGCCCTATTGGAATATCAAAAGCATACAAATTAATTTGAAGAAATTGATAGACAGCATATGCCAGCATGCGCAACAATGGCGGGCCACACTTGGCGAGCTGCTGGCGAAGAAAGCATCGGAAAATATTATAAATTTGCGAAATGAATTCAAAGTAAGTAACTGAGCTTGGCTGCTAAGAATTGGCGGGCATAAATACAGCTGCAAGTAATGACACTGGCCGACATAAAGGCCAGCAACTAAAATCCCGAAGTCAAAATATGTGTATGTACATACATTCTTGTTATTTAAAAAAAAAAATTATAATGAGGCAAGTTTCAAGTAAGTGCCTAAATATTCCGAGCATACGAGTTAGTTGAATTCTTTTGCTTAGATAAGAGAATAGACTAACTAGAGGATTGCTTATGGAGGGCTATGTACTAGAATTTGTACGCTATTTCCTAAAATCACCATAAAATATTTCAGTGACGACGAAAAAAAGAATTTATTTTTCATAACTGCTCCACAATGTGTAGCCTGCTCTCGGATATTCTGGAATTATCTTCACTTCTAAGAATTCTGGTATCCGCAGCATTCAGAAGACTTGTATTTTTGTTTTAAATCGCAAAATGTCGGAGACGGGGTCTCACTCGTAGTATTTTATACGTCTGACATGGTCGACAGAAAAGAAGAGGTTGGGTCCAAAGCCACCGCCCAACCCATTACTGGGCTGTGATTTCTCAGATTAGCTCGCTTCCGAATAGATGTTCAGTTACTAATGCGTGTAAACTCTGGAAGTCGTGGACACACGGGTACCACGGTTATGTGTTTGCGTAGGTGTCGACCTTAACAGCTTATAGGTGTGGTACCACAGAACCGAATTTCATAAACGACAACTCAAACGACGCTTAAATACCTAGTCTTCCTGCATTCGAAGTGCTCTACAAGTACTGGTACTTTAGCCACTTAGCTTTGGATGGGTACCTCAATATCATAACTCAGGGACTTGCATGAAATTTTATTTAAAAAAAAAAAACATCCATGCTGACTAAACAGACTTATAAATTTCTCGTTCTAATTTCAGGAACTCCGTTTTAATTTGGATAAGACAACTAAAGAGCTAGCTGACTTTAAATTAGTCATGCAAACAATCTCGACAATTCAAACAAAAACACTGACCTACGAACAACGGATCCATGAACTACAAGAAACCTATACCGTGCTAGCCGAACACAATATAAAGGTAAGTTCGGAAGCGAAACCCCAATTGTTTTCACGTGCAACTAGCAGGCTTGGAAAATTTTGAATTAGTCAAATCACAAAAGCAAAAATCAAACTGATTTTTTAATTGAAAATAATATCGAATCCTAAATAATAATATATTATTCGTTTCAAGAATCACATCACGACTAAATGTTTTGTGCTTTAATAAAAATAAAATTTGTTAGTGGCTTGATTCGTCCAGAAAATAAGTTCGTTCCGTGACTCTCCACTTAAAAAATATACTTTTTTTCCGTAAGGCAAGCACAATTTTCGAAGTTTTTTTCCCAATGCAAATCAAATCACAAATATTTTTTTTTTTTTGTGTTTCCGACAAATCAAACCACAAATAAAATTTTTTTATGTGTCCCACAAATTAAATCAGAATTAAATTTTATATTTTATTTGGTCGAGGAATCGAATCACAAATCAAACAGATTTTTTAATTAAAAGCGGATATAAAATCAAAAAGAATCATACAGAGTACATAGAAGTGCATGTCCATACACACAGTGGGGAGCAGTGATGAGCACATGGTGATTTTTGTCAAATATTCGCAAGGTTTTCAAAGTTAAAATTTTGTTCGTTTTGTTTTTTTCATGCTTTGGCCAAAACCATATCCAGCACCGCTAACAAGATGTAGGCGAAATTTTTTTTAAACTTTTATTTTTGATGCTGAAGTGCATCTAGATGACTTAGGCACATTTGAAAAAAAAAGTTCTTAAGTCTTTTTGGCGGTTAGGGCTCTATATAAATCAAACTTTATATAGAGCAAAGTAAAATATAAAAAAATTTAATTAAAATATTGAGCTTTTTTGTCTGATTTTTTATAATTTTTTTTTTTGTATGCAGTGTTGTAGCCCACTAAATTGTAATATAGTAAAGTGGAAGTTCGCAGCGAAATCGGGTTGATTTTTAATATTCTTTCCGTTAGTAGGTTTTTTTTTCATATAATAAGTGCAATTTATAAAACTCGCATTGATTTTTTTTTTTAAATTTTCTTTGCAAACGGTCTTGCGCATTTTCTTCCATAAGAAATTCATGCTTGCATGGAAGAAAGTCGTCAGCAGAAAAAATAATAAAAATCAACGCGATTTTGCAGCCGCTTCAAACTTAAAAAGAATAAAAAGCTCAAAATTTTACTGCGAATATGCTAAATTTTTCTAAGCTCGGTACAAAGTTTGAAAGTTTGATTTAAATGGTTTTGGTTAAACCATGAACCATATTTTTATGAAAAATTAATATTAAAATATTTAACAAAAATCACCATGTACTCATCACTGCTCCCCAATGTATGTTTGTATTTATTTCCTTTAAAATAATTCAAGCACTGAATTATACAATTTTCTTTACATACAAAAAATTTAATTATGCGCTGCTATTATCTAAAAATTTTATTTGTGAAAATAAATCGACTAACGCCAGCCAGCTATCATTGTAACTCGAAAAGTAACCACTTCGACCGAAAAATGTTGGCGAAAGTTCAAGTGCATTTCTCACAAAAGACTCAACAACCAGCACAAACATTAAATTAACCAACTAACTCGACCACATTTGCGTAGAGATTTCATATTTCGTCACAGGCGAGCTAAAAGCCATAGCAGACGCCAAAGCTTTTCTGGACGAACGCTCAGTTAGTTAGACGCTGTTGACCAAAGGCATTTGAATTAAAATTTATGCGTTAGCATGTGTGCCAACATACTCGCCCACACGCACACAAGCACGTGGCAGCTGAAAGAGAGTACTTTGGCTGGTGAAGGTGGCGCAGAGGAAAGGAGCAGAGCCGTGGCCACATTTGGAGCAACCACGTACACGCCCACCACTAACTGTGTGATGCAGCAGCAGTGCAGCTGCCTGGTTGGAGTCTTAACTAAACTAAACTACAAAAGCCTCCGCACTTTGTTTGTTTGCCCACACTGGCACTGGCCAGAAGTACAGATCTGCTAGTCACCCGCCTCAATGAACAACAACAAAAAATGCTGGTTGTTCGAACACAATCCTTTTTTTTTTATTTTTTTCTTTAGTTGTATTCAAATAAGGATTTTTCGAAAATCCCTCTAAAAGTCGCTCTAGTATTTATGCAATGCAGCCAGCGCCAGTACCTACCTTGGAGGAGTATAGCCAGCCAGCCAGCCAGCCAGCAGTCTTCATTCCCTTCCATCGACCACTGACCAGTGGTTACCTAAAATTTACATATGTATATAAATGTGTGATAGCGCAAATGTGTACATACATATGTACCAGGGTTGTTGCGAATATTATTCCGAAATAAAAGTCCTTTCCGGATAATAAACGAACCGCCTGTCCAAATTAAACAAATTTGGTATCATATGAAAGAGGACTGAAATAGCTTTTAAACCAAAATAACGAAGGACCTCCATTTATATTTTTTTTTTTTTTTTGTAATTTAATACTACAGAAATTCATTTACCTGACACAAGGTTTGTTATATGGTAATTAATTAAAATTTTTTATTTAAATATTTTTTAATAGGTGGCTTTTCTCGTTTAAGCATTTCAGTTCCAAAGCTATTTAAGTCCTCTTCCATTTGATACCTTGTTTAATTTGATAAGTGGTTTGTTTATTACCCGGAAGGGACTTTTATTTCGCAATAATATTCGCAACAACCCTGGTATGTACATATGTACGATATATATAAGTAAAAGAGAGCAGCAGCGGCTGGCGGCACACATGAACCCACATATTTGCATTTGAGAATATGTAAATAATTCCACACATTTGTGTACGTACATATATATCTGAGTTGTTGCGAATATTCGCATTCGCAATAATCAATTTGGAGCTTTTAAGCTTTTGCGAATGCGATTAATGGGCAAGTGCACTTATAAAAATGTCTGTGGCGAAAATATAAATTGGAAAAATATATTTTAGCATTATTTGGCTATTTCCCTGTCGTTTTTTTAATGTTTATTATTTTTTTAAGAAAGCGTAGCTCGTTATCTAGGAAAAACCATGTATGTAAATCAAAATTTTTTTTTTTTATTGTTAAATAGATTGAATCTTATTATACAAAGTGTAAATTTTAAGTAGCTGGGACTTAGGTACCGTTGGTTTTTGGCAATTTTTCGTTCACCCATTTTCTTCCACACGCAGTACGTTTGTTATTGTATGAAAAAAATGAGCACCTTCCACAAAAAAAAAAATAAAAATTTACTGCATTATACTAAAATGCATACTCAAAAACATACTAAAAATCTGATTAAAATTTTTTAAATTTGGATAAACATTTGCTAACGTTCGCTGATCTCTTATAAATGTTCTGCATAATTTGCAATTTTGATTTAGTTATTTAATTAAATTTAATTTTAATTAAGTACATATAACAAACAAAACGACATGTGTAATTGCGAAGTTACCCGGGCGTTAACGGGACGGGTTGTACATATTCGAGCCATTTTTAAAACTTAAATATGCGTCGAGTCTTTACTTAAACCACAGTGAAATGGATTTTGCCAGAGAAGTATAAAATCACGAAATATTTTGTAGTCCCAACAGAAGAAAAGATTAAAAATTACAAAACCTTAAATCGAACAAGTAAAAACGTCAAAGTTTGGGCGAAGCCGAACATTAAATACCAGGCGCACGAAAAAAGTGTAGTTTTACCTTTCTGAAAACTACCGCTACGTTCAAATCGGATATCGCGAATGTCTAAAATTCCACATTCGCAACATCGCTATTATCAATGCATAAGCTTCACAAGGCTGGATATATAGGTCCCTGCAAATTATGAAAGGGTAAATTTTTGTTTGACAAAAATTATCCAAACTTTACGCACAGATTTTTCCGGTTTTTTAAAACCTGAGCGACTGGCTGATTAATGGCTTGATTATGTTTTCATACAGAAAGTTGCTTATCTTTTTAGAGGTGTTCTATCTCTTCCCCATGGCGCTTCTAAAATATATTCCAAAGTCAATTCTACTTTCCCCTCATAATCCCCAACAAAGCAAGCAACCCTCCTCTTCCTCTGTCACCAGCATCGCGACCGACGCCATTGCTTGAAGAGCTGGATCGTTTCTGTTCGTTCGTACGAAGCCAACGTAGCTATTGTATTTCAATCAATTGTACTTCACGCCGAATTAAAAATATTCGAATTTCCTCAATAATTAATGTTCAGAAACCTTTCTCTGCAGATGAGTTTTATATCCCGACACCCTCTGATTTCTATCCACTACAGGTCATTGTAGACCACCACGATACAGACAAAAGCGTAGAGGACGCCGGACTACTCACCCTCTTCTTCTTCTTGATTAGAGCTGTAACCGTCTTAGCGATTTTAGCCAAGTCAAAGAGAGCACGGCAGCCTTTTCTCTTCTGTGCCAACTGACACCAAATGGAAATACCAAGTAAAGCGAAGTCCTTCTCCATTTGGTCTTACCATTACCGAGTAGGCCTTCCTCTTCCGTTGTTACCTCGCGCTAAAGTGGATATAAGAAACAACAACACCACCACAACCGCTGCGGCAGTTCTGTTGAGGAGTATGCGGGAAATATGAGAGCCTTTTTCAGTAACTCATCATAAGAAACAAGGCATTTCATTGGTCTTGTACGAGTAACCAGTTACATTTACGGTTCAGGATTTGACGGAAAATGAGCAGTAAGGAGCTCATCTTCCAGTTGCCCAGCTCATTTCCCAATTATCCACAGGAAGGAGGATTTATCGCGATGATGTCCGTGAGTCGCAAAAATTCACGGCAGCTTTTCACATTTTATCAAAATCGCCTCCATGTATCGCATTTAGCCTTTCTTTTTTCGGACATACATATAAACAGTCAGATCATAAAAAGTTCCCTCTCAGTATTCTGTCCCTCCTTCTTGGCTTCACGCAAAAGGCGTTTTAGTCTTCATCGCTCGGTAATTCCATTATACTTTGCCCGACGGTACGCTCTAAGAGCTCGTGCTTTCGTTGCCGCCGATGGGAACTTCTTCATCAGATCACCAATCGAGCTTTTGGTGAGACCAAAGCTCTCCTGAGAACTTTTTTCGGAAGAAACGACTGCTATTAAAAAGTTTCATCTAAACAGCGGTAAACTCTCTTTATATAGCAAAAGCATAATCTTTTATATAGCTGTGGGGACGAAGAGTGAAGATTACTACTGACAAAAGTTGCTTGCTGCCAACCAAAATCTGGCAACGATATTTTTTTATAACTTTTAGGAACTTATACTTACAAAAGTTGCTTGCTGACAACTAAAATCTCTTACTTCAGTTGGCAACGATATTTTTTTATAACTTTTAGGAACTTATAGTCCTAACCTCGTAAGCCGTTCTGTAAGTGTATATGTCTGTTAATATTTCAGCAGCAATTTTGTTAGCCTCACATTTGGCAATCACTTCATTCTTTCCCCCACAAAAATCAATGTATTCGAAAAGCTGTTACCACACACCTATGGTATGCATGTGTGTATCTAAGTATGTGCATATGTACGTTTATATGCATATGCACAATATTACGTAAATTTCCATACCTTTGGACTAAGTCCATTTTAAATTGTGAAAGCTTTCAGCTCGTCCATCCATTTATTGATGGCGTTTGGCTGGTCCAACCGGAGTCGGAGATTTCGTTATGCGTTGAAGCACTCCACTGGCTAGCTTTTTCGACTAGCAGCCATGCATTTCTATGCATGCAAGTACATACATACATACATACATACATATTTGTTAGCAGAGTAGGAGGTACTCACCACGCCGCTGCAGCAGACCGAATTAACTTGCATTTTATAGAAATTAATGTACAAAGATTCGAATAAACTAACCAAAAAATGTTGAAAGTAAATACACAAATGGACAAAACGTGTGGATCTTATTTTTTTTTTGCGATAAAAATCCATAAATGTGCTAGTATTAGAGCTTTGCATTTTCAAGGGAGAGTGGTCGTATAAATGTGTGTATGTTTGTTGTTTGCATACACAGATTTTGAAAATATATACATATTTGCAATTCACAATTGTGCAATATGCAATAATGAGCTTTTATTTTGAGATGAAGAGATTAATTATTTAACCCTTATTTGCATGATGATGGAAATTTCCATCATAACATTTAGTGAACAAAAAATTGTGGTCAAAATAGGTGTACTGTAAATTGATAGTTGCTGGCAACTTTTTCATGTCTATTGCGTAATAAAAAATGTAGCAGCAAAAAAATAATCAAGTGTCACAATCATTCTATCGGGTTTAAACTTGTCATGTTGCAAAAAAAACGTTCGATTTCTTAAATATTTTTGTGTAACTAATCTTTGTTTTTTTGCTGATAAAAGTGGCATTGAGTGGAAAAAATGTTGTTTCTTGTGTTTCTGTATATAAAATAAAAATTATACAAATATGTATTACTTTTTAATAATTTTGTACAGAGCTTGGCTAGGATTATTTTATTTTTCTTGAATCTAGAGAATGAATGTAATATAATTCAAGCTTTATTTCATACAAAAAAACAAAAGCATGCAAAGAAGGGTTAAGGGTGAAATATTTAGTTGGATTTTTCTTTCAATAGTTGGCGTATGCTTACTTCTAACAAACATAATGCAAACTATTGAAATTAATTTGGCTTATTGGACTGAAGATATACATCATCATTAGTATAAAAAGAGCACTTACACGAACATGCTCTTGTGAAATTATTTTTGAGTGTATTTATATTGTACTTAAGTATTGAGTGAATTCGAATTTTTAACACTGTAGAAGAATTTAAAGGTTTTATCATAAGGCCTGAACGTAATAATGACGAAAGTTTATTCGAATAACTAATGAAGATAAACTAATGGAAATAAAATATGTAATATTCGTGGTAAAATACACTCTAAAAAGTCCATGTAAAACTACTACTGAAAAGTGTAGATGGTGAAACCAGAACCTTTGTAAATAAGCGCACAAGATGTTCAAGATTTGATTTTGAACATGAGATGTTTAAAAAATGCACATAAATATATACGTGAAATATTTAAAATTGTAATAAATTTTAAAGTAAAAATATATTTTTACTAATAATAAACACTAAGTGCTCATATTTACTCAATTTTAAACACTTTGTGTGCAATTTTTCTCTACGTGACAACTTTTATACGTAAAAGTAAACATACAGTGTTTCATTTTGCACACATTAGGAGGGAAAACTGGTTACCTATCTTTATATTCATAAAATAAAAAACTAAAAAAAATGTCCAGCAAATTTTAAACATTTTATGTATACTAGTATCGGCCCCGTTGTCGAAATTCGACCACTTCACTTTTTTCACACACTTTCCTTTTGCCTGGGAAGTTTTTTAGATCCATCAGCACCTGTTAATTGTCTAGCTCACTTACATATATTGTCTGGTGGAGTAATATACATTCTGTTAATTAATTTAAAAATTCATAGATGGTGAAACCAAATCAGGCACCTACCGGAAAATAATACCTTTCAAACAAAATAAGAGTTATTCAAATTGGTTGAGAAACATAGGAGCAGTAGGGAGGAATAGATTTGTATGGGATTTCGTTAGCGTATTAATATATAGATGCTGTGAAATTGTAAACAATTAATGTTTAAACACACATGTGATTAGTAAAAGTAAGCAAGCAGTGTTTAACTTTATTAACACGGTGTGTAAATTTGCATTCATTAAGAGAGAAAACTGGTTACCTATCTTAATATGCGCAAATTTAAACAAAATTTTTTAGAGTGTAGCTAAAAGAATTCAATTAACTGATGAATCAGTGATAACAAAAAAGATAAGTAAATCGTTGCTCAGTGTGTTAGAAATGAGTTTTTAAAAAAATTCAAATAATGAACAATTTATACATAAGCAATTTATTCGCGACTAATTCAGTTGTGAATGAGTTATTAGCGAATAATTATATCGCGGATAAAATTTTGTTTGAATAATTATATAAAAAACAATTTATTCGAATAAAGCCCAATTCTGCATTTGAGCTCTGTAAAGATTCTTATTTCAGCTATGCTTCGCTTTAGTATTCACAATCTACAATCGACTTTAGTATTTATTTATGTGCTTATTATAAAAATCAACGGTATTGTCGGAAATTGTCGGCATTTTATAAGTAATGAAAATATTAGTATATATATATTTATATGTAGATTTCCATAAGTTTATGTACATACAGCTGTGGTTACCATTTCACTTACTCATATATTTTTATTTTCATGCCTCCAAACAAAAAATATGCATTTCCGCTTCACCCAATAACGTATGCTGTCCCAACAACTACCGGAATCCTCATCGATTATATACACCCATTTGATGCACTCATGTTTCACTCCAATCATTTAATAACGGAAATGCCAACAATGCAATCCTCGCTACTCACTATTCCCCATCTACTCGCGGGATCAACCAACCATCGTCGTAAATTTTATATTATTTCATTATATACGCCATTGCATGTTATTTTATCAAATTTTTTTTGGTGTTTGTTGTTTTTGTCGCCAATTCTATTTGTGGTTAATAGTTCAACTTTGACGACCTCCTGATGGCACATCACCTAGAGAAACGTTGGAATCGTCTCTTCCGTTCATCACTCTTCCGCATGGATAAGGTGCAACCAATTAAACAGAAATTCGCCGATTTGACATCCGTTGAAATTTCAACATTCTGGGCAGAGGTAAGATTTCATAAACTCATTTGCATGCGTGTATATGCACATTCATATGTACATGTATAGTAAATATGTAATATTGTACATATGTAAGCATGTATGTATGTACGTATGTATGTACCTATACGTACCTCATTTTTGTGTGCACATGTAATTTCACATGTATGCCTAAGTAAGTATGTATCTATTCACATTCTTTTGTTATTAATTATTGCCTTGTAGAAGATTTTGTTTAAATTTTGCTTTTGTTGCAATGTTGGAGCTCCGAATGCGTTCTTCGCCTCAAATAACATTCCAGTTACGCCACACAAATCCCCTTTAGTGTTTTTATTAATTAATTAACATAACTTTGCAATGTTATTACTAGCGAAGAAAATACAATTTAAGGCTCAATATGAATGGTGTGTTGAGTTTATTCGTGTTCCTTTTGTAATTGTAATTGATAGGTACATATAAGTCTTATAAAAATAATTTGATATAAGCCATTCTGACAAGCATTCACAACTATGCATATAAATTCGGAGACATTACACACATTATTATTAATTAAATTATTTTGGGAAAATTACCTTATCTACGCAATCTACGACCCAAAATTAAATTTACGTGTGTCGCCGGTTTTGTTAGTTTTATTTATTTTCATTAACATAATATAGTTAGTTATTACATCCACAAAATCTATTGAAAAAAAATATATTATTTTGCTATTAAAAATCGAATAACCTGTCCTTGCCAACAGTAAAGTCAATTTAAACGGGCTTAGAGAACTCAACGGTCATGACTCAGTTGGCCGAAAAGGACACTTAAGAGCTGCACAAGCTCATATTCGTACATTTAAATAGCAAAGTTAGTTGAAAAAAAACACAGTATATGAGAGCACCAAATTTTCAGGCTAATTATGCAATTTTTTAAAGAGATTCATATAAGAAAATTCTGTTTTCCGTATTAGCACTTTTTGTACACGTCTGTTCGCTAAAAATTTTGCACAAGCCTGAAAATATTACAAACATTTTGTAATGCTGTATAGTAGTCAAATTTATAGAGAAATGTACTTAAAACAAGAACAAAGTACGTTCACTAACAGTTCGCCAGAAATTTGGCTTTATTTCTGGAAATTCATAGCCGCTCATGAATTGTGCACACTTTTTCACTCATACAGCATGCATACTTCATGAATGCACACAATCGATTTCTACTGGGCATTAACATACATATATCTACCACGCATGGGAAGATATAGGTAGTGCATGCAGTAGCAGTTTGCGTGGTACTCGTAACAACCAAATTTAAAATGTTTAAGCTTTTTTATTTCTTTTTTTAGCCCACCTGATATCTTTTAATCCAATATGGTCGAACCGAAAGTCTGTAGCCGCTACAATATATTTTTTCCATAATGTGTCCTCATATCTGTAGTACATACATACATATGCCTCGTCCGCTTGCGCTTGCATTTGCAGTTTCATTTATTTCATTTGCACATCTTCCCTGTTGTTTTCGTCATTCCATTATTACTTCCGTTTTCAATGCGAATTTAATTGGATTTTCTCTACCGCCATCATTTTAGCGAATATTCAGGGAACGCCAGCGGACTTCTCTGTAACATAACCACATACATATGTATGTATGTATATGTCTGTATGTATTTAAACGCAGACAGATATTTATATACATATATGTATAATGCACATGCATACATGCAGCATGTCTGCCTAGCGCTACTCGATATTGCCGCCCGCTGACAGACGTCCGGGCACACGCATGCACGCATGCTATGTATGTGTGTATACACTCCTTGCAGTATATCTGCCTAGCTCAGAACTAGCGTAGAACTAGGCCTTTCGCCTACAAGCTTCTAGCTCAATACCCAAGCAACGCTTTCAACTGTCCAGTTTCACACGGCGATGTCATTGGCGGTGGCAATTGTCGCCCTGTGCATTACTTTGCAACTAGTTTTTAACTGGTTCCGCTTTTGACATTTTTTTATAAATGAAATGAAACCGTTTTTAAGATAAAATTTTTTGATATTTTTTTTTTAGTTTTTTCTTTTCTGTTATAGATTCCATTTATAAGCAGCACGCAACATTTGCACACTTACACCGCAAGTTTCAACTGTCCTGCTCAGCATCCGTGTTGCACTAGTTCAGAGATAGTTCTGATATACTGACTATCTCTAAATTTTACTGCAGGGCTACTACTACTGCGACTGCAGCTGGCACTTTTATTGTCCATTATATAGCAGTAAGCACTTCATGGCGCGCGACTACAATAGCCCGTATTCCACCAAGCATAGCCTGCCCACCCTGTAACGCGTCTCGCAGTCACGCAGCCACTCCAGCATAGCGTACCGCATTTTCTTGCTGCTTGCATCCTGTCGCTCTCATTTGCTGCACGTCCGTATATCGACATCACGCTGTCTTGTCGCTGTTGTCAGTAGTATTTGCGTCTCTGCCTTCCCCCGTCCATAGCCATTATGCGTTTTACGTTTTCACTTCGTCACTTTTGTCTAGCGCTATGCAATTTTTCTGCTTCATTCGTTTCGTAAGCGCATCCGGGCACCTCTTATTCCTCTGTCGTTGCCCAACTTCCGCTGCTGCTTCTTCTTCATCATCATCATTATCATTTGCCTGCACGGCAATGGCAACAAACCAAGAAAACGAATTAAATTGAAGTGTTTATTATACGAATTAAAAGCGACAATAAGCCGTTGGCTGTTGCTGTTGTTATGGCTTCTTTCCAAGCCGGTTTTACGTGAACGGTGGAGGATATAGCCACTGTGGCACGTTGTATGCCATCAAATTTAGAATTTATCGTTGCAACAACTTGGATTAGTCGTCTCACATAAAAAAGTGAACATCGCATATCCTTAGAAAATGCGCATGTGTGTGTGTAAATTTTAAACGATAACAGCGCGCATACCTGAGACGAATGAAATGTTGATTGCTGGCATTTTTTTAATAAAATTAGTACTTTAAAATACACTTATTATTGTGAATCAAAACATGCGTAATACGATAAATAGCTTTCAGTTGCAATAAGGCAACGGGAAATAACGAAAATTTTTGTTATTTCCCAATTGCAAGTGAAGTAAGACACATTTGCTTTATTTAATTTCTGACTGAGCAATAATATTTCATTTCATTTATTGCGAAAAAACATTAGTACAATAAGATCTACGATCTTTTATAGTACAACAAATAACAGGAAAAGTCAGAAAAATAAAATAAATAAATAGTAATTCTTAAGACTAAGATTTGTAATAAACATACACTTAAAAATAATACAATGGCTATCCGTAGTGTCTGAAAAATATATATTTAGATAGCGAAACTCATAATTATGCAAAATATATAAATGTGTGAAGTGAAGTAATATTACATCAATAGCTCAAAAGTGGCGTTATTATGAGGGATTCATATTCACTTTTATGAAAACTCATATTTTGATATACATACATATGTACAAAGAAAGCAAGAGAAATTAAAAGTGCATCGTTTTGAGAAGTATTAGGGTACTTGTGTGAATTTTTCTCGCTTGCATGCAATGAAAGGCAGATCCGCTTAATCCAAAAAAGGCACCGAAAATACAATAGAGCAAAATTAATATGAAATATTTTGATATACTATAGATAGAATCCTTCTAATCTGAAGTTTAGTAAAGCAAATTTTTCTTTAAAACAGTCCACAGTAGTTTGTTTGAATTCATTTGGAACGGTAACATAGCCCCTACTTGGATATATAGGCGTTTTGTTAAATAATACACTCAATTTTTATAAACAAAATATTTAAATGTAAAAAAACAAGCAGTCAAAACTTTTCCATATTCTGCAGGATAATCAACCGAAACACTGCCAGTACCGGCTTAGGAATGGCTTTCAGTTCAAAGTTTTGCTGCTATAGCTTGACTAATGAAATCACCAGATCTGTGTGCTATTATGAATTCATGATAAAGGAGAGATTGGATCAGTTAAACCTAAAAATTAAATGGCATGGGATGGGCCGCTAAATTAGTTGCTCGGCTTGGGCGACTATGACCACTATGGTCAGATGACCAGTCTTCGACTGTAATCTGACTGTAATAGATTAAAAGTTCATTCATTTATATACATTCATATATATACAGATACGTGCAACTAATTAACAACGAAATTCAAAACGATTTTGCTTGCAAATTATGTTTATTTATTTATTTTTAATAATTTTCATTTAAAATATAAGTCAATCTATATCAGAAACCATAATAATACAAGTTGCAAAGCTTGCACAAATTGAAAAAAAATTAATCAAATTTCAAAAAATTGTCATCAAAATTTCAAAATTTTTAATTAGACTATTTAGAAAATTTTCGGGTACGCAGTTTTGTAGCCCATTCAATTTTAGTATAATAAAGTGCAAGTTTCAAGTCGCTAAACATTACCGTTAATTTTTTAGAATTTTTTTTTGTGGAGCGTGTTGCACATTTTCTTCCATATAACACATGATCAAAATTTTTCTTGACATGGAAAAAAATCCGCAACACCCTCGACAAAAACAAATTCTAAAAAATCAACGGTAATTTTTAGCGACTTGAAACTTCCACTTTATTATACTAAAATTGAATTGGCTACAAAACTGCATACCCCAACATTTTCTATATATTCTAATTAAAAATTTTGAAATTTTGATGACGATTTTTTTAAGTTTGATAAATTTTTTTGCAATTTGTGCAAGCTTTGCAACTTTTGTTATTGTGGTTTCTGTTATAGATTGAATTATATTTTAAATGAAAATTATTAAAAATAAATAAATAAACATAATTTGCAAGCAATATCGTTTTGAATTTCGTTGCTAATTAGTTGCACGCATCTGTATACATAGGTACCTAGTATGTATGTACTTTTTGAAATTGCATACAAAAAATTCTCGCTTACAAAAGCCAACCTATATTTTCTCCAATTCCAATTTCTTTCCTACCAAGTCATCTCGTAGTTCTAACTTGCAACAATAGCGAGCAGCAATGCAAACAATAGCCACGAATGCAAATAGTTATCCGTTTGACAATTATTTGCATTGCTGCAGTTCATTTTAGGATTTTGATTAATTCGTATTTGTTTTTACGCCAACTCACTAACTAATTCACCTTTTTACACAACTCATTTGCATTTGGCCGCTTTTAATATTCACCTCCGCTAGCTGGAGGCATTCATCAAGGACTTTGAAGAGAACGGGCCCGGCTCAGTGGGTTCAGACCTGGATAAAGGGAGCAAGCTGATGGACGTCTACGGCGCCAAATTGAATTCGTACGAAGAGCGGCGCATTGAATTGTGTAAGTATAGTAGCGCTTGGATATTTGAGGTTTGCCAATGAGCAAATTTCGCGAATTCATGAGATTTTCTCATTTTTTTTCATTTTGATTACTACTTGTTCAATTATGTAACTATTTTCGCTATTGCGCAAATACATAGCTGTGCGTTACGGATGTCTATGCTCTGTTCATCCACTCGCATTGCTGCCTGAGTTTGTTTTGCATTAGTTATTATTTTGTTAATAAAGTTTTCTCTCTTTCTCACTCCCAATGGACCTGCACTGATTGCACTGGACAATTGCGCGCTGCGATCTCGTCTTGCTTCGGGCTCGTTGCTGCTTTTACCTTTGCCATCGTCAATGCTGTACTTCCTCTTTCTTCATCGGTGCCTATGCAGCCAATGCGGAGAAACTTTTCGATATGCCAATGGCCGATTACAATGACTTCTCAAGAATCAAGTCCGACTACGAAGGCATGATATTGGTAAGTCAGCGCATCGCTCAAACAGTCAATCTAACTTTCACGCAGCTCAACAGTACGCAGTTCTCCCGGTAGCTGGCTGCTGTCTATTTAGTACTTGTACACAGGTGGCACACAGAGGCCAAATCAACGGCAAACAATTTAATTTTTTAATTAATTTGTTTTGTGCCAATTCGCAGTGCAGTGCGACCGGTAGTAGAGAGTTGTGGGTTGTGGTGGCAGAGCACCTGCAATTGTGCTCCTACATAGACATAGCTACTTCAGCACAATAGTTTACTTAATTTGTTTATTCACTTTGCACTTTTGCAAACTTTTATTCAATCTCCACTCACTGAACTTTGCCTTTCTACTTGCAGGTGTACAAGCTGTACAACGCCTATAAGACTGGAAGAGAAGTTTGGTCCAAGACATTATGGGCCGATTTGGATCCGCAAATACTAACGGAGGGCATCGAAAGTTACTTAAAAGAGTTTCGAAAATTACCAAAATCGGTATGTATGTGTATGTATGTATTTATGTACATAGTACAGATGTATAGATATAGTTACGAATATGGGCATGAAAGTAACTAGGAAACGACTTAACTATTGAAAGTTTCCCAATTAGTTTGCTTGAATAGCTTGCAACTAGATTAGTTGGGCGGATTACATACAAGGAGCTGTGATTTGGAATTTATACATACATATGTATGATATATGGACATGTACATATATCAGTGTTTTTCACTTTATTTCTATTTTAGCTAAACTTTTCCTGAATAAAATGATTACGTTAGGCTACATAGGCAACAACCTTACTTAGTTTATCAATCTTACCATGTCGTACGTGTAGACTTGCCCTAAACCCGTACAGCTATGTAGCTTCTGTTGTCACTGGTATCAAAAACCTACCATTCGCGACCGGACTTTATGAAAAGCGCCAGCCCGTATGAGAGCTCAGTGGTACTAGTGCTCTCTTTGAAGAGAAAGGTGTTGCTTTTGTCGTCATTTTTTTTTTGCTTTGCATCAACTATTTGTCCCACGAGTGCCCGCCCGTTTAGAGGCTCGTTGAACCAGATAAGGCTTTTCTTTCAGCAAGTATGAAGTAAGTAACTTATTAAAAAAAAAAATTATGATTAAGGTGACTTATCGCACACATGTAAAATTTTCCATATGCATGTATATGAGCACCTTTCCTATCTCCCCCGGTGGGGTAATATTCGTACAAAATCTCAGCCAAAGTTCAACGTCAATTCAGCAAAGGTCACCTTGAGCATTTAGCAATTAAACTTTATGCATCAGTTTGTTAGGCCAAGAAAAAAAAACACAAAAATATTCCGGGAACCCTATTTAGGCGAATTCTGATCTAGGTAGACGAATATTCCGGAACTGTGGAAACCTGACGCTTACATATAGAGTCATGGTGGAGAAGAGCAGCTGATGCTTCGGCACATATTTTTCTCTTTCTTCTGCGATTTTTCATATTACAAAAAAAAATTTTTTCCTCAAGATGATAGCGACGGCAGAAAATTTCAGAAAATGGTTGAAAACGCACTTTCGGAATTTATTCGAAAAATGGCCTTTCTCAGGAAATGGTTCATGAACGCCTTATCTCAGCTACCGATGTATAGAATCTATATCGAAATAGGGCGCGTTCGAAGCGACAGCGGGGAAAGGGCGATCTTCCACTCAGTCGACTATAAGCAGATCGTAATATAGATTGATATTATCCTCGCATATTTTCCGAGTGTTAATATTCACGCTGGATTTATTATATGTGTAAAAAAAATTAAAGCTCTTTAATAAGTTCTAGGTTAGGCTTAATAAATGTCCACTTTGGTATACGAGAAGTTATAGGAGTTCGAACTTTATTTTCCATTTCCATTACCCAGGACTTCAACCAAATTCGTTGTCTATATTACCTGTGACCACAAAAGAAGGACATTTTCTTTTCCCACAACTAAAATTCATATTTTATTACAAATTTGTATTTCAATACGCATCAATTTTGACACCGTAATATATGACCCCATATTAACTTTCTATACTTTATAGCTGAATTTGTGTCATCGCCACTTTTACCGAAAGCCCTTTCCGCTAATAGATGCCAAGTTTTACTCTAAGTACTCCGTAGATGATGTTTTGCTCACCAATCACCATGGTGTTTTTTGTTTATTTCCTTTACATACTTTCAGGTGTTCCTTGTTGCGTTTGTAATTTTGCCAACAAAAAATAATCCTTTATTCAACGAAACAGCAGCAGCGGCGACGCTGTCAGCTGCTACGCACTGACACGATTTCTACTCTCTGCTGATTATGACAAATTGATTTATTTACTTGCCTAACAAGTTTTATGGCACTTTACTAGCAGTTTCCGCTTGAACTTCCGGCACTTTGTTGTACAACGGAAATATTTTTTTTTTTTTTTTTTAATTGCACAAGCCAAACAAATTTCGAAGTCATAAAATTTCTATTATGCATAAATTTTAGCAAGTCGAAAGTTTTTTCCACGCGAATGATATGAGTAGTTCAGACTTGGGATTTTGCCACTTGACTGCATTTTGAGGCGGTCGGAAAGCAATAGTTCACAACTTATTTTTGCAAGTGCGATAAGTTTGGTTAAGGAGATTGGTCTGAGGTGCGTTAAACATACATAAATAATAAATGGAGTATGGCATTCTTTTGATTTGCTCCTTTTATTATCTTTATGAATTCTTTTAAATAAGTGGTGATACGAACGATGGCCGCCATAAACAAGTTATGCGTAATAAATAACACTCGGTAGGAGCCAGGTTAAGTTCTTGGTTCGTTCAATAGCATTCAGGAGAAGTTGACTACCCAACCACACATCAGCGAAATTTGAGATGGCTTACGGGTATTCCGTTTCCACATTTGATTTTACTTCAGAACTTAATTAATATTATGAAAACTTAGAGGGTGCTTCAACTAATTTTTTGCTCCAATTGTACTGACTTCTCACGATTGAGAGAATACAAGGGTTGACAGAATCGTTGTTTGCATGACGTCACACTTGTGCAACTTGTTTACGTTTTCCTTGCAACATTTTTTCTTCTTCTTCCATTCTTGCTCACGTTTTGGCATTTCTCTCTCGCAATTGCACCAGTGTGACGTCACCCAAAAGTTATTCTCAAAAATCCTCTCTGATCGGCGCAATCTTGTATTCTATCATTCGTGCTGACTTCTATGAACGTCTAAAAGCTCTCGATGTATGCCTACGCATATTTGTATATACACATGTTTATCTGGTAAAAAAAAAAACAGAGCTCTCTCCCTCTCAGCAAACAAAAACCCATTAACCTTGGATCCCATTATCGCCGTTCATTTGGACATGTGAATGACGTCGAATAAGGATGATACAACTGTGGGAATTTCGTGGAAATATCTCCCTGCAATACCGGTGGCTGACCTAGCTCACTATACTTGAAGGGTACAATATGAACAGATTCCAACATCTAAACAGCCACCCTAAAGCTTGGCTTACTAACAGAGCACTGTACACTTTAATTAGTTAAAAGTTATATGAAGTTGGACAATTGACTATTGGTCGGCCATTGCTATGCTGAAATAGTTAGTTGGCTTCTTTAAAAAGTAATCCAAGTGACAACCCCATCCGCTGAGTTTCTCATACCATTTCTTGGGAAATACATATCGAGACCTAACCGCCAAAATAACGTAAGCGACATTTTTTTTTTCAAAATTTTCTCTTTTGATGCAGAAATATTCCTAGAGCTTCTAGATGCATTTCTGCATCAAAAAGAAAATTTTGAAAAAAATGTCGCAATGCAATTTTTTAAAAAGTTTGAAGCATATATTTTTACTGTCATTTTGTCGAAGAATCCATTTCCATGATCAGACAAACAAAATAACGCATTTTAATTTTTCAAAGTTAATTAGTACATTCTCTTTTCAGATAAATCAAAGGGAAAAACTTAAAAATCTTACTTTTGAAAGTCATTTGTAAGGTCGGGATGATTTTTTATTCACTGTGACTCTGAAAATGATCTGAAAAATTGTATTTCTGATGTTTTCCTAATTATCAAAAGCAATTAGTCAGCAGTGATGCAATTAGTAGTGATGCAGTTCAGTTCGTTTAAAGGGGCTCTGCTGAATTGCATCAAATTTGGCATATCGGAAAATGTCTGAACTGTAAAAAAAATTGCTAATGTATTTTTCAGTTCTTGCGGCCATACAATTAGATTTCTTCAGACAAGTATAGCAAAAAAATATGCCTTTAACTTTTTAAAGAGCTAATTGCATAGTTTCTTCAGGTCAAGAAATTAAAAATATTAAAAACCTCTTATTTTTGAAAGTAAATTTAAAAGTTAAATATAAGCCTTTATCCGACGATACTATTTTTCTTTAATTTTTCATCTCGGAATTTAAATATATACCATTACATTTATTTCACTGACTGTTCTCGTTCATTTGTCATAAAAAGTACATGCTCCACTCTGTTGGCCGCTTGCCGCACAACGCTTCTGCTTTTTATGTACTGCTAAACCTATCACCGTTATCCGTGGGCAGGCATTTAAGGCTACATGTATGTGTGTACATAGGCTTAAAGCAAATTGATGCAGGTAGTAACTCGCATTGGGGGCGTACGGTCACAGTAGTATAGCATCATCCTTAACAGGGCGAATAGACCACGTGATCCCGCGTCTGAGTTTCGAAAGGTCTCTGCGCATGAGCGTAGAGTTGAAGGTAAACACAGGGTGCTAATAAACATTTACATAGATAGTCAGACGGCCAATAAGGGTCTACTTTCATATAAAACAATTTCGATTACCGTCGCTGACTGTAAGAAAGCTATATATTTTTATATATATATTTTATGGATGCCATTGTCCAATTCCTATGTGCTCGGTAACTTTGAAAATGGTGTTAATTTTTTTCTATGGATAAGTTTTCGAGATATTTTCAATTTACCGTTATTCAGCTTTAAAAAAATTGATTCCACTTAATCGCTTATCTCACGAGCCAATACAAAATACGGCAAATAAAAGCCAATAAAATTCTCCATTAACCGTATGTACCATACATTTCTGTTCGCTAGGCCTGAAAGCTTTTGAGAAATTAATTAATAATTCCAGATTTATTGTTTTTTGACAAAAAAAATGAAAAAAGTCTAAATTAAAAAAAAACCAGACTTTTTTTATGAAAAATTAGTAAGAAAGAATGTTACTCATACGCCATGCACTCCCATGTAACACTCTTTTCTTCACATTTTTCAAAAAAAAAACCTTGCGCATTTTCATTCCTTTCTTAGTTGTGCCTCGATTTTCTTCGTTGGAAGCTTCACTTTTTGTAAAGAAACAGGCATACAAAATTTCCAAAAACATCGTAATTTTTTATTAAATTATGTTTCCGATAAAACGAACTTTCAATTTAACAAATGGTAAGGACATAAAATCATTCGTTATTCTCGAGCACCAGTATATATATTGATTTTTGTTTTGTGTAAAATTCCCTGTCGCACGGTGTATTGGGGCCTAGGACACAAGGATGTCGAAGGTCATGAGAAAGCTAACAATCTTGCGAAGGAAGGCTTCTCCTTCCCTCAAAAGATTACAAGTGTAAATATGAAGAGGAAACTGTGCAGCATTTGCGGGTATCCAGCCTTCAGTAGGAAAAAACTCTCGTTACTCGGTAAGATACAGCTGCAAAGGGCCAAAGTGTCGACCACAATTCATTAAAGGAACGGCAATGCTCTTTAACATTGCGTGAAAAGCGCTGATTTGAGGATCGTATACGCTATTATTGGCGTTACTTTCGTATATGTGAGAGCTCTGATGGTTAGCCAGCATAATCAAACCTAAACTAACCGCCTTTTGGAGGATTAAGTATGAAGCTTTTGGCAACGATGAGTTGAGAGAGGAACACCTCGGATTTTAAAATCCAACAAACTGGGCTCAGAGTTCATCAAAATTTCCTGGGAAATACTTTCGTTGCGTTAACCATCAGCATGAAAGGGTCGTTTTGACCCTTACTTCAATAAACCCCGCAAAAATCAAATTTGGAAGGTCCTAAGAGAATTTATATATTCTAGAAAATTATTCTTCGAAAAATTTTCCTAGGGGTGTTCTCAGCCAAAAACCCAAAACCTCCAGTCACCGACGTAAGTCTGTACAAAATTAAAGTACAAAAATCTATGCTAAGAAGGAATAACAGCCAAACAAAAATGTAAAAAATGTAAAAAAGCGAAGTTTTTTTTTGTTGATTTTTTATTTTAATTTGTTTTTTTTTTTGGTTTGTTGGGTTCTTGAAGTAAGGGTCAAAACGATCCTTTCAGGCGGGAGATAATGGGTTAAAATTTTACTATACATTTCTTAACCTTTAATTCCGCTCAGAAATTTATTTTAACCATTTTTTCCACTTGTTTGAAAACTACTTAGGCTGGGACATGAAAACTTCAGTAGGCCATAAAATAAAAATACGAGCCAGCTTTTGCAAATCCATCAAGCGTTTTATTACTGTATATGTATACTTTGTTATTTAAATGCATTTTATTTAGAAATATTTTTCATTTAAAATAAAATAGTTTATTCGAGCAGGGTTAAACACTTAAAAACGTAAAGCGCACCGAACTCATACTGCAGGACCTTTCTCAGTTATTTCACTAAAAATTTAACTTCATTGCCATTTTCAAATAAATTGTAACAGTCTATATGAACCTTTATATGTATTTCAAAATACATACAAATTATCTTGCTGCCACCTTTACACATTGCGAGCTTTCATAAATTAAATTAAACTACTTCAGCAATACGCTTTCTAGCTGCTCGCAATCAATTTCATTTAAAAAAACATTGGCATTTCATATTGTTTGCTTAGCCGCTAAGGTCGAATTTGTTCAGCTGTTGCCCGTCGCATTGCTCCTACAATCGACCATCACCTCCCGCACAACTGATGCATGGTTGTGGTTGGTAGGCTCAGCGATGTCAACGTGAATTATTACAACTCAGACTAGTTGCCGCCAGCGCCAACACGCCATACGTACATACAAGCGTAAGTACGTTTTAGGCACATGCAAGAGGCGCAATCAACTCGTCCCTGCGGCGAATTGTTTGCAAAATATCATACAACTCGTTGGTCTAATAAATCTCGTTTTGAAAGCTTCAGCGCTGCACCCGCCAATGCAAGGCTACACGCGCAGGGAGCGCGCGTCCTTCCGGAAGGTTTAGAAATTTTAATTTAGCTATGCAAGTGACTAAATATGGGCCCCGTGTGTGGTGCGCCTAGTTCACTCGCTGCATGCATACATACATATGTACATATGTTAGCGATCATACTCGCATACTTGCGAAAGAGCGGCGTTGTGGATTTTACAGCAGGCAGCATTGGTAATGCAACGGCAATAGCAACGGCTAACCGCAACATGTCAAACATTACAAATGTGGCGGTCATCGTTTCGCGCCTGAATGGCCACTCGAACACCGGATTGGTCGCCGCCTGAAGCTATGTATGCATATGTATGTGTGTATGTAGCTGCATCTGTAGTATACTGCTATTGCGGTATTTGTTATTGCCGTTGTTTGGCGATATTTTGATTATTTTAATTTTGTTCAAATTGATTTACATTTTAGTTGCGGTTGAGTTGTGTGCGTGTGTGTGTGTGTGTCAGTGAAACTCAGTTGACGTTATCGTTGAAGCTGGCGTTAGCGCATAAAGCCCGCATCACTGCATCAATTTTCTCCCACTCGCTCTTGTTAATCGGAATAAATAGTGAGTGCGCGTTCGCGGTGAAGTACGATGTTTGAGGCTCCTGAGAGTTGCCAGCGATAAGCACTGCAATGTTGATTATTTATTGGCTTGCAGTGGCCTAATTTAGTCAGGCCAATAACAAGTCCATCCACTCTGCCATGATGCAATGTGTGCGCTTGGCAATTTGTGATTGGTAATTTTGAGATTGCTTGGAGTAATTGAAATACACAATCGAACAATTAGGCGTATGAATGAAAAGTTGAATGAAAATAAAAAATTTATGAAATGCTTATATGGTTGTGTCACAATTCGATGCGCCCCATTTTGACTGAGGTAGACCAAAAGCGCTAAACTAAATGTATCTAAACTTGTTATGTTTTATAAAATAGCGAACAATTTGAAAACTTCATACCAAAATGTTTTCTATAAGTTCTGTTTAAAAAGTTTGAAATTTTGAAGAGACTTTGTCAAGTTTTATATACAATTTATAGTCAGTGTATTATGTTTGAAATTGCATCAACTTAGCTGTAAAATTCCAAAAGGTTAAACGGGCAGCTCTACAAAGAGTTCACTTGGAGGCCACGAAGGTCTATAAAATTCCAACAAGGTCTAAAGCTTTTTGGCAGCTTTGAAACACTGTGCGTCCCTATCAACGATTATTGTATACCTCCGCATCAAATTTGATTTGAGTACGAAATTCTTATTTCAAGAATCAAATATTTAGATTCCATATAGTTAAATTGAGTTAGTTTGTTTTTGTTTTTACTCCGACATTTTCCCCTCAGTGTGGTAAAGCTGGTTCCCAAGTAAACGAAATTCGCCACTTTCTCGAAATTTTAACTGTCAACAGTGACGTGGGTGCCAAGGCGCGAATGTGCTGACTGTTTGTTTGATGAGAGGAGTTACTTCGCCTTGCACTTTACTATACTAATATTTAATAATCTATAAAACTGCGTACCAAAAATTTTTCTAAAAACCCAATAAACAAATTTTTATTGTGATTTTTGTATAACTTTTAATCTTTTTTTTTACCTTTTTGTTTTGGCGGCGCCCTAAAATTGTTTTAAACTAGTCCTTATTATGTAACATTTATTAACTGGAACAGGAGAATCGATTTTCTTCGAAATTCCTACTTTTTTCGCACTTTACACTAAAAAATGTAATATAAACATATAACAATTCAAAAAAACGACCTCAAAGGGCTAAAAATATTTTCAGTATAAAAACGAGAGCACAGTTTAAATGGGGCTCTTAATTACACAAGGAACAGTGGTTGTTTGTATCGCATTTTTAATAGCAATAAGAATTGTCTTGAGAATAACATTACAATATGTATTTCAGTACAGTTTTACTAATCACGGTTTTAAATCTCAAGTCTAAATTAAAGTTTATTTAAAGTCTATTTTTGCCTCATTTGTTAGTAAGTAATTCATTTCTTTCCTTTAGGTTCGTATGCTACCTTCTGGCCAAATGCTCGAGTTGAGTATGAAACAATTCAAGAATACCGTACCACTTATGGTCAGCTTAAAGAATGAGGCACTGCGTGAACGCCATTGGATGCAATTGATGGAGAAGACGGGCCAGCACTTCGATATGGCGCCAGCGCGTTTCACACTAGAGAATATGTTTGCAATGAAATTACACGAGTATCAGGTACCTATGCAATTAAACTTTGCTTACTTTAGCTGCTAAATATTAATCGGCTCACGTTTTGTATTGCAACAGGAAATTGCTGAGCAAATTCTAAATAATGCCATCAAAGAGTTGGCCATTGAACGTGGCGTCAAAGCAGTCGAAGACACTTGGGCTACTATGGCTTTCAAGGTGCATAAGCATTACAAAGGCAACGAAGATCGTGGCTATACATTGGGTTCAGTGGAAGAAATCGTATTGACTTTGGAGGATAACGCAACTAACCTGCAATCAATGGGTGCTTCACAGTAAGTGTTCAAACGTTAAGCGGATCACCCTGCTCTCTCTTGGTGTCTCTCTTGCATCGTATAGTAATTATTTAGTGATGTCCTGTAATTATGTGAGCTAACAATGCTTTGCATGTCAAGCAAAATATTCATATTTGTATTGGTGTATATACAAATGCGCTTGGTATGTATACTTTGTCACCCTCTTTCCTGTTCCATATTTCATTGAAAGAGCTGTGTCAAATGCTAAGCTTTATTCACGCAGTTTACAATTCTGAGTACATACTTAGTTCAATTCAATTTCAATTTCAATCATCACAATGTCCTTCGACAACCGCAAGTGTTACCATGACAATGCTCAAACGATGCGCACAAGAATATTTCGTATGACATTTTCCTGCTGATTAGTTAAGACATCATCGGATCAGTGTGGCAGCACATTGCTTCATTTCACCGAACTATTCTGATTCATATTTCACCTTATTTATCGCATTGACAGGTTCATTGGACCATTTCTGGAGACTGTCAATAAATGGGAGCGCTTGTTGTCCTTGATCGGTGAAATTATTGACGAGTGGCAGGTGGTGCAACGCAAGTGGCTATATCTGGAGGGCATCTTCATTGGCGGTGATATTCGTGCACAATTGCCAGAGGAGGCAAAGAAATTCGATGACATTGACAAAGCATATCGTAGGGTGAGTATATGTACTTATATATATACATATATGTATATATATCGTGGAAATAAAATCGTACATACACTTGCCTTGGAATAGTAAGGAATTTGATACCTGAACTCTATGGTGATTTGTGGCAATGTTGCGAATACGTATGACTGAGTGGTATGGTAAGTGCTTTGTATTTATGTATGTACATAGGTGGTTATGTTCAATGTGTTATTCATGTGTCGACAATGTGGCGTCGTGCTACTTAACGGTGAATTTAATGCTCATGCAAAACATCAACCAAGCACACAATTTCATGTGAAAGCTTATTCTTGCGTACTTTCGGTCGGAATATGTATTTATGTATTAGTGTGATTGACTCGGTTGTTGCAAATCGGTTTCCACCGGTTTTATTTTTCAATCTTATGGTTTTTTAGTTTCTACCAACAAATGTTGCCTTTTGATTTCCCCTTTCTCTTTTCGTTCCCGAATCTAAAGTAGAGGCAATGGGTGGGTGAGGAAATTGTATGTTCGTTTCTCACATTTCACACTCTTGTAAGACAAAAAATTAACATTCTCTGTCCTTTAAAGCTTTGTAAGCTTTGGTTGCTCTCGAAATCAAATTTTTGCTTAAAACGACAATATTATAAAATACGTGAGCTAGGCAAAAATGTGCCCTTTTACAGGGTTAGGTGTAAGATCAAACACATTTTGCACCATGGAAGGGCAACATTTTTTGGAAAAACTGAAATTACGATTAATTTTTCAAAAATCGAATACACCGGATTGTTTAAGCAAAAATTTAACACCCGGTTTCGGGAAAAAACTAGAAAGCCGAACACCCTATTATCTATGTACACAAATATGTATATGTACATGTTTCTGAGGAAGGAATAACGCGAACCACAACAATGTTGACATCTGACCGTGGAAATGTTAGCGAAGGTATGTGTTAGCATCTCGTACGAACTAACACATCTATAGTTCTAGGTATGTACATTGAAACCCGCATAAGATGTATGAAATGTTTTCGCTCTACGCACATTTTCGGATAGATTCTTTTTTTTTACTTTACCTCTCATGTTTGAAATTCGAAAGAACGGTACAAATCCAATGACCTTCACAAAAAATTCCTTTTTGTATAAATCAGCCTTATCATGGGTCTCATTTTCCCCGAACCGGTTCACTTTTCACTTTTGGTTTCCATGATATTGCTATGGGCGGATGACAAATTTTCGGGGAAAAGGGCGAAAAAATTAGACTTTTCTTCGTCGATAGGTCGACTTTTAAAGTCGACTGTACAGAGTCGATCGAAAAGTCGAAATTCGACTTTCTAGTAAAGTTGAACAACCCTAAGTGCGGCCCTTTGCTTAGCAAAGTGCGGCTCTGTTTACGTTCTCTTTGCTTAGAACATTTTAACTATTTTTACATTTTAAAATACATATTTCTTAAATAAAATAAAACAGTAAAATGCGAGTAACTAAACTTGTACGAAGTAAGTAATTATTCGTTTTGTCAGGGAACTGTGTCAGGAGAAGATCAGCTGTTTCGCACAAAGTGTCATTCGAATAGCTTTACTATATTTTCTTTAATTAAAGATTTTTCCTAATTTTTTTTTTAATATTAACTCTACTGCTGCAGCGCATATTGACGAGGACTCACCATTTCTATACATAATAATTCACTTTATATCCCATTTGCCATTCTTGAGTGTAAAACAAATTTTCGCCCCTATTCGCATGTAAAACTGTTAGCAGCCAAAATGTTGACGTTCTTGTCGTCACCAAATGCTGCATAGTTACAAATATAACATCGCTGCCACAACTGTCACAATGCCTTTAACTGAAATCTAACTCATATATTAACCTTGTGCCAAGTAGTATTTGATATTACATTTCGTCTGTTTGCCGAGTTTGCTTACTTACTTGCCACTTACTTTTGCCACATTTGCCACAATCGCTGCACATTTATGTGATTTATTTACTTTGATTTCATTTTGCACATTCCCTTACCCTGCCTTCCTTCTTCTTTTCCATCACCTTCTTATACTTCTTCATGCATATGTACATATGTACGTGCTTTAATCGTGCAACAATTTCACATACTACTGTACATATTATTTTCCTTAACATTTGTTTTTGTTTCTGTATTTCATTTCACAGATTATGGTTGACTGTGCCAAGAATCCATTGGTGGTGCCACTGTGCTCGGTGCCTGGCCGTTTGCCCGAAATTCAAGGACTCGGCATCGGTTTGGAGAACTGTCAGAAGTCATTAAACGAATATTTGGAATCGAAAAGACGTATATTTCCGCGATTTTACTTCATTTCCACGGATGAGTTGCTTTCGATTTTGGGCAGCAGCGAACCATCGGCTGTGCAAAATCACATTATCAAGGTATGATACTCGTACAACATACATAAACATACATACATATATGTGTGTGTATGTATGATGCAAACACATTCATACCTACATACATATATGCCCTGCAAAGGATGCGACTAATCCATGACTACTCAGGGAGCTATTGCTAGGGAACATGCGACAAATAACACTTTTGATCTCTTTTTGTATGAAATTAACTTGTTCGCTCTTGTTCGAGCATGTCCTATGCAGAGACTGATTGTTCTCCTTTATACCCGAAGGGGGTATAAAAAGCGAGCAGTTACTTTTAATAAATAAAAATAAAAATTTGCGCCAGCTACGATTCGAACCGGGGTTCTCGGTTTTGTTAAGCGCGTACTCTTGTACACATGAGGTTTCATTGGCTAAGTGCGTATGTACTTATCATTAATTCGTTAATATAACCCTTTAGAGATGAGTCGGGGACTAAATGATCTCCAATTTTATCCGTATGAGACTAGTTGCGACTAATTAATGCCCAATTGTACCCGATTGAGAGTAACCTCGGAATACTCTTATTAGAGAATAGTCGCACAATTTTTTGCAGGGTGCTTATCGAACTTACTTACACATACCCAGCCAGCATTTTCAAGATTCTAACTGAAACTAAGTGAGCAGCTTAAGATTACTTCATTAAATGGCCGACAGCTTACATAAAAACTAAAATTTTTAAACCGCCAGGGGCCTATTTCATAAAGGTGACAGGTGCGACAATTGTCGATTTTTCTATACAATTTCAGAGCCAGAATTGTCGGCGACGACCGGGCTACGCGACGATTGTGGTTGTGTCCAGTTTAGATCTATTTCTATTTTTCCGGCGACAGATAAGGTTCTTCTCTTCTTTTATGTCGAACTCATATAAATTCATGATGTCGCTGTCGCGTTCAAAAAAAACATATCGTCATCGACAAATCGTTTAGATAATGAAAATAACAAATTGAAAGCTGTGGCCCGCAGCTCGTCGTTTTTAATGTGTTCAGAACTTAAGAAAAAGTACGTTCTCAAAGGAATGGTCTGCTGATAGTTAGAAGAGGATCTGAGATAAAATAACATAAGTTTCATATTTGAAAAAACCATATCTGAATAATTATTTAAAAAAGTTACAGTCCGCTGTCTAAGTAACTATGTATTTACTAAAAATCACTAAGTACTAAGTTCTCTTCCGGAATATCCATTTGTAAAAGATTTTTTCTTTTTCCATAAAGTAATTTATTCGGATAAAGAAAACATAGTTGAGTAAATGCTATTCTTTGGAATCCTGGCTGCTGTATTTTACTAAAAAAAAATACTCCGATAGTTTAGGGGCTAAACCTGGGTGAAGCAGGCCGTACATTTTGGAAACTTTGAAGCTCAATCCCATCGCGATCAGATTAAATCTCACATGTTTTTCAAATATCTCATTCTACTATAACTCTATAATGGATTTCGATTTCTATGACATCCTTATGTCATAGATATTCGGCTGCAAATGATTGAAGCTCCCCCTTTTACATAATTTGGTTGAAGAACGCCAGGGCGTATTCGAACCGGCAATCGAGATAGGGCGCTCTTCCATTCATTCGTCTGAATGATCAATTGGGGAATATGATGAATTGGGGCGACAAATGGGTATGGGAATTCATTACTCCTCTCTGAACTTTTCAGACTATCTTATGAATCTTCCGGCTCAAAAGTACCTACACCAACTCAGCCTGGCGAAGTCCGGACGTCTGCAGAGAAAATCCTCTATACTATGCTTATCCTCCAAATATTATCTATCAAATGTCATCTCCATAGATTTTATATAGCGAATTTTCAGACTGTTTTAGCAAATATTCTTAGCGTTAAAGTCGTTAGTTTTGATCACATCGACTTCTTCTCTGCTGGAGCGTGCACCAAAATTAGGCTGATGTTTTGGAATTCAGCCTAAATGCGGATTTATGACTATTCGTTTACAGATAATTGAATATGGAACCAAGGTTCGTTAAGCAAAAAAGTGAGCTTAAGCTCCGACTCGATATTCAATACAAATTCCTAAGTTTTAGGTCACTTCTTCTGTGCAAAATTTGAGTCTGAGCTTAAGCGTATTCGTTTAACCACAGCTCCTTAAACCGCATTCAAAAGAATTAGTTCAGGTTACTCTCTGATAAGTTAAGGTCATAAACTATCCACACATGCATTGGCCTCTGCATACGGAACCATCCCCCAAATTACTAAGACACGTAGGACCACGAATAAGATAATTCGGTGTCTATATTCTAACTCTTGGCGAAGCTATGTATTAGCTAAGCTCTTTGTGAGGAAACCACTAGGATCACAGAGAAGGTAACCTAACCTTACCTACAGGTACCGTGTAGTATAGTAGTGATGTACAGTATATAATTTAGGATCTAAACGGAATAAGCGAACTCTATAAGTTACGAAAGCTAAACCCATTAAGCATAAGAAATAAGCTTAAGAATATAGCTTTTGAACATTTTACCTCGTTTCTCGTATCTTCTTCATTGCTTGTAGGGAGCATTAACTCAGCTGAAGCATATGTCACCAACAAATTACCGACACCTTCTGACATACTTATGCAAGTATATATATGATGTGTGCCTGTCTATTCCTTGCCCTATGAAAATGCATATATTTATGTATATAAATGAATTACTATGTACCACCATAGCCTGTGTACATGTGTATATATATGTATCTGGTTGACGCTAAAAAAGTTAATGTTGCTGTTTATGAACTTGTATGCGTTAATATGCTGGGCATTTATTTTTGTGACGTTACGCAGCCACATGTTGACGTTAATGTTGACTATTTACTAGGCATTCAACCATGGTACGCACATACATACTTATGTATGTGTGTACAAACATTAGGAGTTTCCCAGGATCCCGGCCTTTTTAAGGTGCCAAAATCTCGGGATTCTTGGCAAATAACAACGGGATTTTCGGGATTTGTAATTTGCACTGATGGCAATAATAGAAACTGATTTTTTTTAACAGTATTGGCTATATTCCTTTTTTTATTTAATAATTAATATCTTTATTAAATGTCTAGCTCATTATATATATAACACCGCGCGATAGTAAATTTTAAACATAAATACACTGTAAAGTAATGGATACCTGAATCCCTGGAATAATCCCGGGATGCTGGTATTTTGATAACGGCATTCCGAAAATCCCGGCATCGGAAAATGCTAAAAAATTAACATCCCTAATAAACATATAAGTATATGTATTTATGAATGTACATATGTACGTACGCGTATACTAACCTGAATCTGATTAATTTCATTTTCTTTCTTTGTTTGCGCGCTTAACACGCGCGTCTAGCTCGTTTATTGTTTTTACGCAATTTTGCAAATTTATTTAATATCGTATCAACGAACAATAAATGCGATTTTACTTCCGTTATTAAGTTTTTATATTCGAGAAACTGATTTACTACATCCTTCATGGACGTTGCCTGCTCCGCAATTTATTGTTATTATTTTAGTTTTTTTTTAATTTAATGCACCATTGCTGGCACAAACCACATACATACATACATATAATATTTTTTTCTTTTTTTTTTAATTCTTCTCTTCATTTCTTTTCATATACCCGCCACACAGATGTACGATAACATTAAGTCACTGCGCTTCTCCAAGGACAATTCGGATCAGCCCATCGTGACTGCAATGATATCCAGCGAGGGTGAGGTGATGGAATTCCGCCATAGCGGTAAGTATGAATGGATATTGTCCAACGTGAAATCGCTGGGTAAAGCGACTCGCCACCAAAGCGAATGCTTGAGCCACACTTAATTACAATTGACTGCTCAGACTGCTCAGACTGCGACTTGCTACAGTAGATTGCTCGAGCACCACTACATTGAATTATATATATATATATATAATGGCTATAAGGGTAATAAAAAAGCTGTGGTAGAACGAGTGAAAAATAATAATCAAAGTGAAAAAAAGTAAAACATAAAAATATATACTATACAAAAATGGAAAATAAAATGAAGGGCAACGCACATAGGTGAATGATTTTGGCGGCCATAAACCAATTTGACAGAATTTGAAGGAAGCTTAAAAAATTAGACACATTCGATAGAGAACATTTCAAATAACATATCCCAGTCCCTCTCACTTTTTTCACTTGCACAGCGAATGCTTACCGTTGACCTGAAACAGAATGTTATAACGCTTAGGTATAAATAAATTTTCGCGCTCTAGAAAGATCGTTATGGTTTTAAGTTAATATTTCGATTTCTGCATTGTATGTCTTCTTAAAAAATAGTGATGGAACCGCAAACAGAAGATTATTAGGCAAAAGCTAAATTTAAATGGCACGTGATTTTGGATTTCTGCTTATAACCATACAAAGTTAATTAAAAAAAGCTGGGTACTCAAAATAAAGTCCCATAGGCAGCTGATGTTTCCGCGGAATTGTTTACAAAATACGTGCCAAGATATTCAAACCTTAAGGCCAAATTCACAATGCATAGTTAACTCAGAATCGGCAGTTAACTATAGATTTTCAGTAGTTAACTTCCGATTCGTAGTTCTGTGCATTAGGCCCTTGGTCTTGCGAAATCGTGTCGCTAAAATAGTTTGCCGTCATCGTTCTTCAAACAGCTACGGTAATAGGCGTCCGATTACGGTATTAGCAAGGCAACTCTCAACTAAGATAGTTGAAAGTCATTTGTAAGTCAATTGAAAGACAGTAGGCAAGGTAGTCTGAAAGACTATGTTTATTCTAGCACGCAAATCCTAGGAAAAAAGCTCGCTGGACAACTTTCATGATGAAAAGCTCTTTTGATAGAAGGAACTTGTAAATCATTTTGCTCGCGCTGCTCCAACAGTCGTAATAGCCGAGTGGGCAAAGCACACCGCCTCGCCGTTTGATTAATCCGAGGTCCCAATCCTCGTGCAGCGCAAATTTTTTAAATTAATTTTTTTTTTTATAAATTTTCCTTTGATTTCTAGATTTTATTGTTTACATATGTTTTTTCTTTTTTTAATTATAATTTTTTATTAATAATTTAATATTTTTATTATTATATTAAAAAGATTTTTTTCTAATTTTTTTAATTTTTAGGCACTTTATTTTCTTTTCCTTTTTTAATGTTGTTTTTTTTGTATAATTTTCATTTAATTTTTAGATTTCCTTGTTGTGAAAAGAAACATATTATTTATTGCACTTAAATTTTAAGAACCTGTTTTATTATTTCCTTGTTAAATTTTTTGCAAATTCATTTATTTCTAATATTTAGACTGTATTATTTTAAAACGATTTTTTTTTTATTTTACCTGATTTTTAGATTTAATTTTAGCTTTTGTTGTATAAAAAGAAAAATATTTTAAGTTAATTTATTTTTTTCTTTCCTTTAATCTGTTTTTTTTTATTAATTTAGTGTTTGGATGTTATTTTTTTAAAACGATTTTTTTTAACTTTATTTAATTTAAGAAACATATTTTATTTTATTTTCCTTCTCATTTGTTTTTTTTTTAATTTATTGTTGTAAAAAGAAACATATTTTTTTTTATTTCCTTTCTTCCAAAAAACATTTCCTTTCCGCGATGCAAAATGTATTTGACGTTACACTCAATCCTGTAACACAAAATTTTCCCACCGTTTACTTTTTATTTAGAATCGAACGCCAAAAGAGAAATGGGCAATAAAAAGGCGACATTTTTTGTAAGAAACTGAATCACCATTATTTTTTTATTATTTATTTTTTTGTACTTAGGTCTGTTTTCTTTAAATTTTTAGATTGTATTATTTTAAAAGGAAACATTTTTTAACATCATTTAATTTTTAGAAACTTATTTTATTACTTTTTTAAATTTAACTATTGTTTCATTCCTTTTTTATTTTAATTACATTTTAAAATAAATATCTTTTAAATTCCATTATTGTTTCGAAACTTGTTATTACTTTTTTTAATTTAATTATTTTTATTTTCTTTTTATGTATATATATATTTTTTAACTTTTGTATTTATTTATTTATACATCTTTATATTCCTCTATTTTTTTAGATATAATTTATTTCGTAGTATTTCAAAACGACACAAGCGATTTGATCACCCTCAACTTATTCTCTTTGTCTCCCATCGCTTTGGTTCGTTGCAGTGGACGAACGCTGAATTGGCAAAATTAAATTGAACTTTTTATGTCGGAAATCGAAAGATTCTTTTTATTTGTATTCTTTATTACTTTTAATTAATTGTAGCAATGATCCGGATGTCCTTTGACGGTTATTCCACCCCGAACATTGATAATTGGCGGTGCTGGCTTCGCACAAACTCAATGCAAATCACGGTGCAGCCACAACAATATCCATAATTTCTTATTTAACAATCAGTTCCGCCACTGACCGCGCTATTAAATGGCGCGCACACTCGGCTTCCCCAATCTTCTCGCGTACACTCGAGAATTTTAATTTTGTTTTCGATTTCCAGAGATGATTATCGGCACCACGACTGCTGTTGCTTATTACGCTTTCTTTTTATTATTGTCCTTAAAATAACTGCGTTTCTCTTCTTGTTGGCTTCTTTTGCTACTCCAGCTCGCTTGTTTTTGTTGCCAAGTATATTGTTTTTGTACTGTTATTATTTATGATTTTGTAATATTGTGGTTACTGACATTGTCGATACGCCACACTTGCACTCCCAATTCAAACTTCATCGACTTTCACCCCGAATCACTTTTCATCCTCCCTCTTACAGTGCGCGCTAAGGGTCGCGTTGAGAACTGGATGTGCGACGTGCTGGATGAGATGCGACGCTCAAATCGTTTCATCACCAAGCGTGCCATCTATGACTTTGGCATTGATCTGGAAATAACAAGGTAAGCTTTTGGGTGGGAATGCTCATCGCGCGGGTCATTTATCGTGCTGCGCAGTTTGGCAGTGCGAACTTGAGGGCCCTCTTTGCTTTCGGACGTGGTGGAGGGCGAACGCAAGCGCTTAGCAGCTTGGAAAGTATTTTATTACACTGTCCAATTGAGCATGACGTAATGGCTGGAGTTGCGCTCCTCCTTGTCACCACTGTAAGTGTCGCCGCTAAGCTTTGTGCTGCCAAGACTGTCATCTTCGGTAGCGCACCGCCTGCAACATTTTATTGCCAACAATGAATAATTTTGTCGTTTTGTGCGATTTACATTTTATTACCAGCGATTATGCTGAGAGTACATAATATCACAGCAAGTAGCCGGAATCGAACGCTTCGCAGTCGCCCATCAGCCATCCAACCAGGCAGTTTGCTAGCGAACGAACCGCATTCTTGCTTTCTTTTCTCGCGTGACACTCACATTTCTACATATCTACGTACGTGCATACATATCTTCATTCAAATGAATGCAATGCGCTACCATCCGTTGCTCACTTAAGCTCTTCCACATTTTTACGACGCCTTTATTTCAATTGCACATCATTTACTTATGGATTTTCCTTTTCTTCTCCTGCCTCTGCAGGCCCGACTGGATGCTGAACTATCAAGGCATGGTGGGGCTTGCCGCTTCACTTGTGTGGTGGACAGCCGAGGTGGAGGAGGCATTCGACCAGGCTACCAATCATCACAATATGCGCGCCATGAAGGATTTCCTCGAAAAGCAGAATCATCAAATCGAAGAGCTGGTCATTAAGGTGCGCTCAAATTTGACGCGTAACGATCGTCTCAAATTCAAAACTATCACCACAATCGATGTGCATGCACGCGATATAATCGAGGCTTTCGTGCGTGATAACATTCTGGACGCAAGCGAATTCAGTTGGGAGAGTCAATTACGTTTCTATTGGCTGAAATTGTACGACAATCTGTATGTCGTTCAGTGTTCAGGCCAATTCGAATATGGTTATGAATATATGGGCTTGAATGGGCGTTTGGTCATCACGCCGCTAACGGATCGCATTTATTTGACTATAACACAGGCGTTGCTTATGAATTTGGGTGGCGCACCGGCTGGACCTGCTGGCACTGGTAAAACGGAGACCGTTAAAGATTTGGCCAAGGCTATGGCGCTGCTGTGTGTTGTCACCAATTGTGGTGAAGGCATGGACTTCCGCGCTGTGGGTACAATTTTGTCCGGTTTGTCGCAATGCGGTGCCTGGGGTTGTTTCGACGAATTCAATCGCATCGATGTGTCTGTGTTGAGCGTAATTTCTACCCAGCTGCAGACGATAAGGAATGGATTGATAAGGAAACTAGATCGTATTATTGTAAGTGAAGCCATAATGGCGAAAATTAGTAAATACGTTTTATTTGTACATTAAATGAGGTTAAATTGTTTTAGCTGCCCTTATGCGTGTCTCAGTTGGAGGCACACTTACGCCTAAGAGGGCTGTTGTGCTGTCACTTAGTTGATTCAATGTTTCATCCAAAACTAGGAAAAGAAGTAGCTAGTTTTTCTAATGAATCGTTAAGTCCGCCAGACAGCCGCAAAAGTACTAAAAGAAGATACTGCCACCAAAAGTTCCATTTTCTCGATCTCTTCGTCATTACGATAGCTGCAACAATAGTCATTCGCCGGAAAGTACACTCTATTGATGTGCGCTGCCATAAGACAGTGAGCCTTAGTGATACTGTATCGGGCAGATTTGACATGTTACTCCACATGTCCTTTGTCAACTCGGGGAAATTAACCCTAGCGAATGCCGGACAACTGAGATGATTCCACCTCGTCTTCCAAACAACTGTGGCAGTAGGTATCCGTGACGATAACAATTCGGACCGCGTGAGTTCCTAAATGGCAATTTACAGTTTGTACACCTGTAAGAATCGAGAGATGTCGCTTAGCCTGCTGCAGCAGCTCTCTTTGCCGCCTGCAGTCAACAACCGGCCACAAGGGCTTGACAACTTTGCTTGCCGGGGTTTTCACCCAGCACTCTCTGACTGACCGTGAGCCCATCTATCCAGGAGCAGGCTGCAGATTGCATACGGAATTCCTATGCTCTTCCTGTTCGAGGTGATGGCCTCAGCCTGACAGAGAAGTGTTCCAAGGCAGATCAGAGAGCGGTAAGGCATTCCCCGACCATTTTCGATCGTATCTTTAGCGATACCAAGGCTCTAATTGATGCATGGTTATTAAAGTAGATATTTATCATCCCAGTCGACAATACATTGGTGCCAATTGGCTCTCTCTTTTACAATAACCACCTTCTCCTAAGAGACGCTGCAGAGATCCACCAGTCAGAACATTAGATCTTCTGAAAGTTCGTGATAGTAGACACCTCCTCCAACTCTCTCATGCAGCTTCCATCCGTCTGTGACCCTTACTCCAGATACTACCAATCCCCCATTCATATCTTGTAGGGACGTGCGTAAAAAAGTATCCGTTTGGGGCCAGGCTCAGAACACTGCGTTCGATTTCTTCCGCTACGAAGTCGGAGCTTTTTGAATTTTCGAGTGACCGTACGCTGGGTTGGAAGAGTACCCAGAGCTCCGCTGATTACAACGAGGCCCTTTGTACGCGCTCTAGCTTCCTAACAAGAGTTGACTTTTCCTTGATGGCTTGATTATAGTCTGCTACCTAAAAATTTACTTTAAACTACAGTTATTCATTGCATTTGTAAACAAATTTAGTTCAAGGAGCTTATGGTTTTATAATCCAGTTGTATAATAAAAGAATTTTTTGGAACTACAAATTTTGCGTGTGAAGATTTAGTAGGGCTTTTTAACTTGCACTACTTTCAATCCCACTCTCATTAGAAAACTTTGCATACACTTACTAAAAACTTCGTTACAAAAGTGGCACAACCTTGCAAGGTAATTAAGCAAACAGCCCCGTAAATATTTAGCCCTCATGCGAGTATTAAACAAAAACAGCCTTTTTATTTTAATTTTAATTTTAATTTAATGTATTACGCACACTTTTTACGTTAGTCCATTTAAGTTTAACTGTTCCACAGTGAAATTATTAAATAATATTTTAGGTAGAATTAATAAGTTCTTATTTTTCTTTGCTTCCATGTATTCATACCTTTTCGTACGCAGTTCGAAGGCAGTGACATCAAACTCGACCGCAAGGTGGGCGTCTTTGTCACCATGAATCCCGGCTATGCAGGCCGTACGGAGTTGCCGGAATCAGTGAAAGCGCTCTTCAGGCCGGTGACCTGCATTAAACCGGATTTAGAGTTGATCTGCTTAATATCGCTTTTCTCTGATGGATTTTTAACAGCCAAAGTAAGTAGCGCATATTACACATATTAACACGCATACATATACGACCATATTCACATTCAATATTTTGCCACTTAAGCATTCAAAATACATGCTTACCCACACATTCTTGAGCAAAATTAAATGCAGCCTATGTACGAGTATGTGTGTCTGTACATACATACATAAGTACATCTAACAAAATGTGAATCATTAACTTTTAACTACTCTTAGTTGGCAATGCCGACTTTGTTTATTATTGCTGCTCGTTGTTGTTCTTGTTACTGGCTGTTGGTTGCCAGCGCGCTTTATTGCGCCCACAATGACTTCATATGCTTATATTTTAATATCATCATAACAATAATGCGATTATTAAGTTGCCAAAATGTGGTGTGGCGTTGTATCCAAACTCCAACGACAAAGTGGCAGCAGCAGTGGCAGTAACAGCAGTGTTGACAGCAACAATGGCGACGTCGGCAGATGAACGACAAATTTTAAACAGGAACCACACTTGTTTGGCGCAATAGAAGTTAAATTTCCGCGCAACCATACAAACTCACCTACACTCACTCACTTTAAGTTCGCCATTAGCATGCAGCTTACTTACACCTCCCCCACCTTCGCAACTTAACCACAACCACATACCGCACACCAATGACGCGCACATTGCGTCTTTGGAATATTTACATAAAAATAACGATAATTACTCTTAAAGGTTCTGGCAAAGAAAATGACAGTACTCTACAAGCTGGCTGAGGAGCAACTCTCCAAGCAATGCCATTACGATTGGGGTTTGCGTTCGCTAAATGCGGTGCTGCGTATGGCAGGCGTAATGAAACGTACGTCGGAGGATCTACCTGAGGCTGTTGTACTAATGCGTGTGTTGCGTGACATGAACTTTCCGAAGTTTGTCTTTGAGGATGTGCCTTTGTTTTTGGGGCTTATTAAGGTAAGCGCAAATGTATTTAGATGTACATACATACATGGAAGTGTGTGTGTGTGTGTGTGTGTGTGTGGCGTTGCCGTAGGCGCATTTTGTCAACGCAACGCTGAGGTGTTGCAGCTTACGCAAGCAACTATGCTAAAAGTAATACAATATACAGGTGCATGAATAGATACACATACATTACATATGTATGTATGTATGTGCACATTTATCTACATACATACATATTGCATGCTTAATAATAAAGAGCTGTAACTCAAAATCTACGTTTTTGGCGATTTCATTATGCATATAATAAGCTTGATAAGTAGAATATGTTCAGTTTAATAGATAACCATACTTCGCAACTATGGCGAAGATATGTGTCTTTGCATCTGTCTTTTTGTATACCAACATGTATGAATTGATAAAACTTTTATTGCGTTTTCCAACAAAACTGAAATTTTGAAATACTTCGTTATCATATTAATGGTGCGATATATATGCAATGAGTATGTACATATGTAGTGCGTATATTAGGATGCCTGACTTAATGAAAGTCACTTTCATAATTCAACCAAAATATATGGTGCCAATTTAAGCTCAAGGTACCATCAACAAGCTACATACATGGTATCCTCCAACAACAATGAACAGTGCCATAGGCAATAAGGTTTTCTGCTTGTTAAGAACTTTTGCATGGGCCACTGCAAAAATATCGTTGAAAAGCAAAAACGAGTATTTTACAGATGGGTTCAACTAATTAGAACCGAAATTCAAAATGCTATTGTTTGCAACTTATGTTTATTTATTTATTTTTAATAATTTTTATTTAAAATGTAATTGAATCTAAAACAGAAATCACAATATTAAAAGTTTAAAAGCTTGCATAAATTTAAAAAAAAATTGATTAAACTTAAAAAAATTGTCAGCAAAATTTTTAATTGGAATATTTAAAAAATTTTGGGGCTTGCAGTTTTGTAGCCCATTCAATTTCAGTATAAGAGAGTGCAAGTTTCAAGTTGTTTAAAATTACCGTTGATTTTTTAAATTTTTTTTTGTTGAGCGTGTCACTGTTGACAGTTACAAGTTTGAAAAAGTAGACGACTTTGTTTATTTGGAAACCAGCATTCACGCTGATCAGCATTGAAATCCAACGGAGAATCACTCTTGCCTACAAGTGCTACTTTGGACTGAGTAGGCAATTCAGTAGTAAAGTTCTCTCTCTCTCTAGGTCATGTCGTTCGAATAGACCGAAATGCTCCAGCTCTGAAAGTGTTCAACGCGGATCGCGATGCTGGTAACAGAGCAGAGGAAGGCCTCCTCTGTATTGAAGAGACAATGTGGAGAAGAACTTGGCTTCACTTGGCATTTCCAATTGGCGTCAGTTGGCACAGAAGAGAAATGACTTGTGTGCTCTTTTGGACTCTGCCGAAATCGCTTAGGCGGTTACAGCGCCAATAAAGAAGACGAAGAAGAATAAACACATATATATTTCATGAATTTCTGTCCCCAACTAGTTTGACTTCATTGCCTTTTACCGAAAACACTTAACACGGCAATCTCGTAAGGAGTGGCACTCTTCCACACTGCATTATTTTTCGAAAGCAAGCAACTGCATTTAGGGCTAACTTTCTCTTTGATGGTTGCGAGCGCAGATGTTGGTTATCGATATGAGCATTAAATACTCGCTTATATCCACCACACTTCTTTTAGTTTTTATGTTAAGAAGTTCTTAGTATAATTTTCCTATCATTTTAATATTTGGTTCATTATCTAAGAAAGGAAAACCGCAAATAACACTTACTAGAAAATTTAATTAAATATGTAAGAACTTTATGCGCATTTTTTTACACAATTTCGTTCAAGTTTTACTAACTTAATTGCATTTTCCGTATAAAAAACTTTTTTCGTATAGCTTGTTTTTCAATAATATACTAACAAAATTAGCCATCAAAAAAAAAGAAGCCGCAGGTGAATTTCATATACTCGTACACATTTAAAAAGAAATGGCTAAAATAAATGGAACTTTCCATTATGCAATAGGTTCCTGAGTTTAAAATGTACATTAAGCTTAACATTTGCAGGCAATGGCAAAGTACTGAATGAAGGTGCAAAAATTCTTGGTGAACCATGGCGTATACGTTACATAAAGATCGTTCATGCATCGTTGGCTCCCTTGTGCATCACTGTTTTAGATGTTATTCGCAAACTGGAATTGATCCCAGCTAGCAGTGCGCACTTCTAACCACGACACTACCAAGATAGAATATCAAATATATTTGTATAATCTTTTAAATTCGAATGATTTTCAAAATATATCTTGTTTTCGTTTCAGGACTTATTCCCCGGCATTGACTGCCCACGAATTGGATACCCGGACTTCAATGCTGCCGTGCGGCACACGCTCGTCAGCGACGGCTATGTACTTTTAGCAGATCAGGTAAGCTATAGCGCACAAAAAACTAGCTCTGCCCTAAAATTTCCCTTTCCGCTTGCTTGTCCACGAGCTAAAAAGTGGCAGCGCAAATCCTTAGTGCTTCTTTGTTGTCACTTCTTAATTCGCGCTGACACTTTTCAAGTTCTTTGTATAGTCAACAGCTTGACACTTGAGAGCTTAGTCAAGAACTTAAAAAAAAAAAATATGGACTAGAATATCCCTTGAGGCTCTCCACCAACGGTGTTCAGAAAAAAAAACAAAAAAAAACTAAAAAGCTCAAGAACCATTTTAAATAGAGCGTAACAATGTAGCGTTTTGTCAATCTTTAGCAAGTGGCCGCTTCACATGATTTGAATTGTGCGAGAAAGGTAGTTGGCAAGCGCGGAAGACAAATAGAATAAAGTGGAGAGTAGACAAGACGTAAGGCAATTGCATGAAAAATAGCGCATCGCTATTTGCTTCATCGTCTTTTGCCTGCGAAGCGAACTGCTGCTTTGCCTTAGCGTGCCTTCTTTTATTTCTACTTCCTCCGCGGGCGTTGATGAGCGGTTTTCCGCTTTGAGCTTCACCGTTAAAACAAAGCTACAAGAGCTGACACTTTGACGTGCTGCACAAAGAGATTCGCACTTTTCAACGGAGGAATATTGCAAAATATTTTAGTAATTATTTTTCAAAAAAAACAGTAAAAAAAACCCCATTTGGCCTCTCTCTTTCAACTATGTATTTTCAAATGCAAACACAAAACTGTCCATCATCGCTTGTCGGCCACGTCCATTTGCAACTCATCAACTCATCAACTGGTCAACTGCTTAAATGGATGACTGCGACTTACTCGAACTTAATGGCCTGCCCTTGACGCCTGTTGCCCATTCAATGCCACCACCTCAATGCAACCCACCCAATACAGGAGGATAAAGTGGTGCAAATGTATGAGACCATGATGACCCGACACTCGACTATGATTGTTGGTCCAACAGGTGGTGGCAAGACTGTCGTCATAAATACACTAATTAAGGCACAATGCCACATGGGCTTGCCCACCAAGTGCACCGTACTTAACCCCAAGGTGAGTTGAATTTTACTTGATTACCTACTAGCACCTATACATATGTACATACATACACTGCATAGCATAACACAGTGGCGTTGGCAGCAACTAAGCAACAAAAACAACAAACACAAGTTAAGTAGCCAACTTTATAGAAGCCATAAAAAGCGAACAGCTCAAATGTCCAACAAAAAGAGGCAACACCAACAACAATAACAAATAAGACATGAGAGATTTGCAGCTGATTGTTGCTGCTGGCTAAGAGGTGATAGCTGGCAACAGGCAACTGCTTTACGGCTGCAATGGCTTTTGTGCCTTTTGCTTTGATCCCTCTGGCCAAGCGGCCAAACCGGCCAGCATCCATCCAAGCAACCAAGCAACCAACCAACCAACCAACCAACAAGCCAGCCTTGATTCAACTATCAGGCTGTGTGGTATGTTGCTGAAGCATCTGCCGCTTCTTTTCTAGCAGCCTTTGTCATTTGTCCGGTTGGCTTCCGCTTACGCTCATTCAACCTAACAGCCACCCGCCCCTTTTCCGCCGCACAAGGTATGCAAGCTTGTATTGCATTCGTTCCATTTTTTCGTTGTTGTTGTTGCTGCTTGTAGCCCGGATGGTGGCTTGTAAAGGTGGTTCCGGTTATTAGCCGAGGCTTTTGTAATTTGCGTAATTGCCCTGCAACCTTCACACAACTCGTCCAACAATTGTGTAAATACGTTTTTTCTTATTTTTAATTCCCATTTAATTACTTAAGTCCATTATAGACAATGATTCGAAATTGCTTTTGCAAGCAGGTTAGCAGCTTTCAAGGTATATTCAATTGTAAGTCACAATCTCTTAATAAACGCCGTTCAATTTTATATTGAAATTTGCAAATAATAGCAAATACTAGCGTAAAGAAAAGCGATTCTACGGCTCTCCTAGTTGAATATAGTACTACAAAAAAAAATCAAACCTTGCAATTAAAATGTACTAGTAGTCGAGAATTTTCAAAAGAATTATGTGTGTTGGAGTACTCCCCCGTGTTTGGGCGCGACTGCTAACACCAGGCGCCTAAATGCATGCTATGCACTGGCATATGAATGTACATTTACGTATTTGGAGAAAGAAATCATATGCCATCAGGTACTTCGTTTATTATATATATTAAAAATCTTGTCTAAATCCGTGGTTAAAATATCTCTTTCCAATCATAATATCAACTTCCCTTTATACTATGTATAGAAGATAGTAAGTTTAAATAGGTGGCAACCCTACTTAAAAAATAATAAAGTTTTTGTACATGCGAAGGCCATGCACTTGCATCTGGTATCTCGTTTTATAGTCCAACGAACGGCGAAAATCTGTTAACATTTTCATAGGTGGCAACCCTACTCCGAAAAATTGTGCATTATTGAAAATCTCAATATATGAATTTATTTTCAAAAACAAAGTGATTTCATAAATAAATCAACATTAAAAAATCAATATCCCCGATTCATCATTAGCCAGTCGTTTTTCTCATAACACTTTCCGCGCTTTGGAATAAAATCGTCAAACATTTTCTTTTGCGGATCGTACTATCATCGCTTTTCAAGGTGCAGCAGTAGTCAGCAAGCGCATGGAGGTTTGACTTCCTATCATTCCGCTTCTCCATAGTGGCGATTTGCCAACTGAAGTATCTTCTAAGCGCATGCGCAACGTATCGTAAATGCGACGATATGAAGTAGCAAGTTTTCTATACGCACACATTGGTTTGTTTGATTTCCTTTTTAGCATGGTGGAGTTAATTAGAGCGAGAAGAAATATTTTGGCACTGCCTTATTTGAAAATTTGCCTATAAAATTTGACTATAAGGCAGCTGAATGTCCGAAAAAAAACCGAGAAAGCTGTTCTATTACTTCGCCTGTTATTGTAAGTAGAATTTTTTGTCCGGGTAAACCAATCAATTTTTAATTTATCAGTCGGTTAGAATTTAAAATGACACAATTTTGTTCAGAATATTTGTAATTTTAAATATTAACAGTCTTATAAATATTAAAATTGATTGGTGTACAAACAATTTTCTACGTAGAAATAGAGAGCTTGTTACTTCACATATGTACATACATATATGAGCGCCTGGTTTTGAAAAATGAAACTATCGATTTGACAATAAAAATACTGGTCATAAAAACAGATCGCGGGAAAATGGTCACACATTTTTGGTTATTTAAACACTTGTTTTATAATATGCATGTACATAAATCATCGATTAAGTAATGAAAGCTGCTACATACAATTGGGCAGTTGTTAAATGTGAACATTAGGCTGGTCCAAAATAAGTTAAGTCGAAATTTTGGGATCTAGGATTGTTTTATATCGAAAAAATATCCCTATTTTTTATTTTGTAATTAAAAAAAATATTTAGAGGTCGCTCAAAGCGCTCAAAGTTTTCCATGTACATATTTTATATGGGAAAAAAGCAACTTTTCGTAGAATTCTGGAAAAGCAATGTTTTTCGTTCTCTTTATGAGGCTTCGAATAACAATGCCCAATTATTTATTTAACCAATTTTTAATACTAAAAATTTTATTTATCCCCCATTGCATTTTCTGGCATTTTCTGGAGTGTTTGCGGACCTATAAAATATAGTTACTACGAAAAAAATTTTAAATAAATAATTGAGTGTTATTATCTCCTTAAAAGAAACTTCCGATGGAAAGTGCTTTTTTCCCGATATAAAATACATGAGAACTATTTTTGATTTCAAAATAAAAAAATAGGGGGTATATTTTTTTCGATACAGAACATTCGTAGGGGGTGAAGGTCGACCTATCTCGGACGGAAGAGATTGGGTGAAATAATGCTGAAGTGACAGTCCTTGGCCAAGTATAAATCTATGACCACGCGCCTTTTTTCGTAAAATGTATGCGTCTTTTTTCACCGCCCCTTTATTCGTGTCTAGTGGCGATATATGTATATACAGTATCGCAGTTTTTCCTTTTTTATTGCTGCCATTCAAAAATAAATTCGATTTCTTTCTCCTTTGCATATTTTAATTTTATTTAATTTGAAGCTGCTGTTTGCAGCTGCAGTTTTTTTTTTACTGCGAAATAAGCGCCAGAGTGCGAGTCCGAGCAATGTTCATCGATATCGCCCGTCGCCTATTCAATGCACATCATACCTCAGTGTATTATTATAAATTGGTTATTGTTGTTGTTGTAGCTATTTTTTCTGGTGCGACCGCTGCTGGATACTGATGCCGACTTTTATTTTATTGCTGTTATGCCAGGGTGTATGTATGTATGTATGTATATTTAAATATTTTGTTGCACCCAAACATATGCAATAAACATAAATTTAAGCGTATGCGTATGTATACAATCGTGTGGCGACGTTGTACTCTTTGTTGTTGTTGCGCCTGCATCCTGATTTATATAATATTTTTTCGCTTTTTGTTGATTTGCTTGTTTTTGCTGCCAATCGATTTTATTTACAATTTTTCGGATACCTTAATTTTGATGCGAACAATTTTTATTAATCGCAGGCCTGCTCGGTAATCGAATTATATGGTTACCTCGATATGGATACACGCGATTGGATTGATGGATTATTTTCGAATATTTTCCGTGAGATGAATAGACCGACCGAGCGAGAGGTAAAATGGAAAAGCAATGTATATATTCAGATTTATATGTATGTATGTGTACTATGAAGATACATACATACACATACAAATACGCACACGCATTTTAATTATTAACGTTTATACTACGTCAAATCATTACGAATGTGCACCGAATACATTTGCGACGCATAGTGTATTATGGCTGATATTCTAGGGTTATATTTATTCGACAGACTAAACATTTTTTTATGAAAACTAGACGCACAGACTACGTACATGAATTTTTGTAAGTCCAGAAAGCCTTTACTCTCCTTATTGTCATTCTTCTTGGAATGCATTACAGCTGCGCCACTTTACTCAATCCCGAATCTGGCATCCCCGTTCGCGCACTCCAGGTGAATGTGAGCAACCCATGTGAGATATGCGGTAACTCACTCGGGTGAAGTCTTGTTTCACAGCAGAAAGAGAGGGGGCCTGGAAGGAGCCACTCAGCTTTATTCGGTTTTAAGTTGAGCAGCATCTGCAACTGCAATTTTAAAACAGGTGGCAACTCTTAAATTTTTGTTCTTCTATATTTTAAGTTAGACATTAGGCAACATACCGATGAAAACTGCATTCGATTACATGCATTAGTATCCGCGTGATACGCGTACAAACATACAAACAAAATTTCTAAGAATCGTTAATTCGATTTGTTTTGCTTTAATGAAGACCCCCATATAAATTGTTCTTTAGTATGTATAATGTACAGACTGTACATCCTGTTACAATTCTATTATATGTAGATATAGATTAATCTTTTAATTCTTTATTTCTTTTTTTTTCGTCTCGTAAGCTTTAGCAAGGCATCAGCTGACTGCGTCCCGACTCTCTTCCCTGTGTAGGCGTTTTCATTGTTCATGCTTCAGTGCCAGCACGGGAATGACTTAGAGAGTGCGGCTTTTGTACGACGAGAGAGGACTTTACTTCTCAATTGCCTGCCCAGTCCAAAGTAGCAAGATTGGTTCTTCTTTGTCTTTCAAGGCTGACATTATTCCTAACTTAACGAAGTTGTCCGTTTCTTCGAAATTGTAGTTGTGAGTGCGGAGTTGGGAATGGGATGATTGTTTGCCTGATGACGGGGAATACTTTCTCTTATCTTGTGTTGCTAGACGCACATTTTTTTTCTACACAGGGACACAGTTATATTGTAGACCTTGACCTTTCGTCGAAAAAGCTGAATTCCGACGGTGTTTTGAAAGATCGCTTTACTACCCAACCTGACATTATAATCGCCAAGCACGCTTTTAATATAGTAACGAAAAAGCGCTCGTAAGTGTGCTACAAGTGGTTTTAGAAGACGTCTTTGTTCGCCTTGTTCTGCTCTTTTGTCAAGGTGGTAGGGCAATTAGGCGAGGTCTTGAAGAAATTAGGGAGTTTGGTGAGAAACTTGTTCACAAGGGTGAACGATAGTACTCGGTGACGACGTCTCTCTCTCACCACAGATCCTGCACCGAATTTGCGATCCTTTACATGGCAGCTGTAGTAGACGCCGCAAGTGCCCACCCATTTTTTGCCTAAAGGGCATCAATCAACTGGCTAGGGCACTCTCCCCCATAAAGAGCTCGTACCGTCATCGAAAGAAGATGGTCTTATCTGACTCTCTTTATTTTGCCTTTCATTGGAACTTTGTTTCATGTAGCGAGTTCCACACCTAGTCCATTACCAACACCAGACGCCCAGATGAATGTGCTCTGGGAAAGTTTCAGCATTTTATTTCGTTCAGTTTCTATCCACTAGGAAAACACTTTTTCTAAATTCTGCTCATATTAATATCTATCTATCTTCATAGAGGGCGCAATAGACACCAAGACATCGTGAATTAAGCCAGTTCAGTACTACGAATTCCAAATTGTCTGGAGGAAAAAATTCCCAAAGCCTTCCTAGCTCTTTCCATATGACCTATGAGTGCTTATCCATGTTTTGTGATATAATCAACTCTGAGAGCTACTACTGGTCAAATAATATACTTTCGTCATTTGGCCAGATGCTCCACGGTTGCCATTTTTTACGCGTCATAATTTAAATTTCTAATAATCTGGATATAGTTTTGATGAACACAATTTGTTTTTTTTAAATCGTATACAAAATAACGGGCGCTTATATTGACTGACTCCAAAAGAAAATCATTACATTCGCTAACAGTTCATTTCCACCAAGCCTTAACTGCAGTTTATGCCTACTGGAAAAAAACAGATTACAACTCGAGAAGGTAGTTGTTCACATTAATTACAAGCAAATTAAAAGAAAAAAAGCAAAAATTAAGAAATAAACCTTGCCGATCACCTCTCGTTAAAATTATTGCAACTTATCTAAGCTCTTAGCTGTAGTTAAGCGTTTGGTGGAAATGAGCTATAACATCTAAAGTGCTTAAGGACCCAACGAGTTTTTTCAGGTGGGCTTTAGTAAACTGGAAAAATTTTCAGCTTTAAAAGACGAAATTTTTGCAAACAATGAAAAATACAAGCCTGCAATGTCATTCTTACGCAGTCGATAAAATAAATTCACTTACTCAACACACTGTGCATCTACGCAACGCTTACATATAGCCAATAAATGCTGGATCAACCTACCCCCGAAGATTGCACATACAGTAACAGTCACCATTTATTATTGTTACTGTCGTTGCAGCGGCATTTAAATTTTAGCTGGCAATTTTTGTATGCAGCGTTGGTGGTTGCAGGTGCAAATTTGATTGGCACATTTCGACTTAAAATTGATTGACGTGCATTGCATTTGATTGTGCATTTTTATGTGGCATAAGTAAGCAAAAAACGCAAAATTCTATAAAAAAAAAATTGGAATGATCACAAATATAGCAAGCATTTCGCACGTTTGACCTATCCGCAGGCAAGTTTGCTTTGTATGTGAATTTTTTTATGTAGTGACCGCACTCAACGCTTGCACCTTTTACATGGTGCACAAATCTCAAAATTTCCGCGGAAATGATTTTATGTCAATGCCAACTACTAGCACTCGAAGACACTTTGTGTGAGTTGTGGCTTTGACGACCTTACCTGCTAAGCTAGAGCTTCACGGGCGCTGTACTTGACACATCTTGAAGAAAATTGCATTGCGAAACGCTATTTAGCGCTTTTTTGTGCGGCGAAGCGAAAGCCAAACAAAAACAAACGAAAAAAAAAACGAAAGAACAAATACAGAAACTAAGGGGCGTAGATTACCGCCTTGTCGAAGTCAAGAGCTCTTCGTTGTCGCGCACATACGCCGTGCACGATGCACTTGCACTTCACTCCGCCACTGAGCTGCGACAGATTTTCTGCGCTGTCAAAGCTGTCATGTGGCTGGGATAAGCGGCGCGTTGTCAATGTGACACGACACAAACGACAGTTGCGCGCCGCTAGCCAAATTCATCACTGCAGCACCCGCCGTGCAGCTACTGCAAGCGCTCGCTTATAGCACATGCATGCAAAGTTAGCAGCAGTGGTTTTCCTTGCCGCTACCGCATCATCAGCCAAGTGGAAATTACACTTGCAAGATGCGCTAATAAATCCCGTAGCGTCACAGCTGCTGCGTCGCTGTTCTAACATAACAAAACAATAGAGTGACAAGCGCACACCTGTGAGCCCGACACCTACCTACACAGAACTTGTTTGCCAGGTACTGCGAATACAAAAAAAAAAAACAAATACAAAATGTCAAATGCGATAGCAATGTCAGTCAGTTTTGGGCGCTAGATGGCGCAATGCACTCGCTTGTGTGCGTCCAAACAACAACGATGTAACAGGCAATCAGGCATTCGCTCATCACTTGCTATTCCGCTTCGCGTAATTTCCGCTTGCTCGAGGTCGACGCTGCTTTTCAATCGCGCCATAATTGGTGGCATAATACCTACAGGCTACATATGTACATATGTATGTAGTAGCTGCAGCAACGGGATTACATGACAGGTGACAAGTGACAAACTAATGCAATCAGCCTAATGCATGCTTCCGCTGCGGTCGCAACCCTTTCGATTCCTTCACTACCATTTTTTTTTTGTTGTTTCTGCTACTAATTTTACCTTCAATCGGCAGGAACGACGGTACGTCTGCTTCGATGGGGACGTGGACGCGCTGTGGATTGAGAACATGAACTCGGTTATGGATGATAATAAGCTGTTGACATTAGCGAATGGCGAACGCATCAGATTGGAAAGTTACTGCGCGCTGCTATTTGAGGTAAGTGCAAGTGCACAAGCGCACACACACAAGGCGCCTGCTACGAAGGACACACTCTTTTGTTTGGCGCATTGCTCGGGAGGAAATGTGCAAAATAGCAGGTGCCTTTGGTATTTGTTAGCCTCGGATGTCAGCGTAAGCTGTCATACCAGCCTACACAACCTTAAAAATCATACAAAAGCAAAAAAAAACAGTATAACCTCAGTGATAAATAGCTTTGTAATGAGTGTTCATTCCTTCGTGCGAAGCAACTACATATAACCAGCCGTCCTCCCCCTCTGAAATGGAGGGAAATGTTCTTTAATGAAAACCGCATGAATTTTCCTACTAAATCGGGGATGCTCTATTCTTTGGTATTATTACCGACTTCCGGTTTCGACCGAAAGTTAATTTTTTTAAATAAGATATATATGTTTTTCGTACACATTCGGATTCTAATGATAAAAATGCCTTACTTTTGTTTCAAATTTTTTTTCACAGAAGTACAACCAAAAGATAGAGCATCCTCGACCCGGTAACCTTTGTTTTTTCTTCGTTTTTGAATAAAACGTGTTCACTCATTTAAGAAGATCAGGACGAATTGAAGTTCTCCGGTCATTTAGAGGATAAAACAGGCACTTCCGAGGAAAATGTTTCAAACAAATTTACTTATTTTTTTCCTTAGAATCCGAATCTGTCGTAAAAACATGTACCTATACCTAATTTGAAAAAAAGAACTTCCGTTCAGTTTAACCCACTTACGGTCGAAACCGGAAGTCGGTAGTAAATACCACCAAAACATAGAGCTTCCCCGATTTAGTGGGTCTAATTTTTGCGGTTTTCAATCAAAATCATTTCCCTCCAACTCAGTTGGGGTGGACGGGTGGTCGTGGACACCCTGTATACGTCGCCCTTCTATTCAGCATGTTATTGCAACTTTCTCACTCTCCTCTCCTTTCAGGTCGGCAACTTGTGGTATGCCTCGCCAGCCACTGTTTCTCGCGCTGGCATGGTTTATGTGGATCCGAAAAATCTGCGCTTCGCGCCCTACTGGCAACGCTGGCTGTTGACACGCCCTGAAGGCGAGCACGAGATATTGAATGTAATTTTGCTTGATTTCCCTTTTTATTACTTCGATTTTCATTTCGCTTGGATTCATTTTTTTTAAGGATTTTTACGAGAAAATAATTGTGCAATCGATTGCTTTCATCTTGGAGGGTGTAGATGGCACCTCCCAGGGCAATCCTTTGAAAATGGTCATTCCACAAACGGAATTGAATATGGTGGTGCAATTTTGCTACATGTACGATGCTCTGCTGCCCGTGTACACAAATGTGGATGACATAGCAACGGAAGCACCGGAGGCGACTATGTACGATCAAGATTCGATTGAGTGTGGATTTATACAGGTAAGAATGGGACATTTATTAATTAACACATTTCCCCAAATTGTGCTAATACATATGTAGTACAAAAAGACTCATAAAGCAGCTATATGCCAGATTTTATTTTCACTATATTTTACAGTGCGTTTATAATTCACTGGGAGCTACACTGATTGAAGGAGACAAACCAATTTACGATGAGTTCGTGAAACGCATTGCTGGCTTCCCTGCCGTAACAGATACGCCGGAAAAGCCAGCAACCGGGGGACAACTACCCAACAGTAAGCCTACACTTTACGAATATTTCTATAGCCGCGAGAAGGCTTGTTGGATCGCTTGGGAATGGATGGTGCCTGAGTATGTCCACGATCCTGAGATGAGATTTAGTGAAATTGTCGTGCCAACTGTTGATAGCACACGCACCACTAGAACGCTGGCATTGATGAGTGAGGTACGTATGTACACTAGGGTGGTCCAAATTAAGTAAAGTCGGAATTTTAATGCTATCACCCCCTAGGATTATTCTATATCGAAAAAAATAAACGCCCTATTTTTTTATTTTGAAATCAGAAAATATTTATAGGTCGCTCAAAACGTTCAAATATAGGAAAATAAACAACTTTTATTTTTCGAAATTAAAAATTATTCTCTTCTGAAGACTTTCAATAACAACACCCGATTGCTTTATTCGGCCACACATGTGAATCACAATCGTCATTTATGTATATAGAGACATACATTCTCGTTCAACATATCGAGCCATAACCGTCAAAAAAATCGAAAGAAACCTATTTATAAAAATTTTTCGCTTTGATACAGAATATTTCCAGCGCATCTAAATATATTTCTGCATCAAAAGAAAAGGTTTAAACAAATGGGGCAAACATTTTTTTCACGGTTAGAGCTCAATATAGAGGCTTAGCTAATATTTACTTATTTTTTTTGCATGTACGCCGACTGTTGCTGCTCTGTCACCGTCAATGCGCCATCGCTCCTACCTCGGAATTTGCTGCCGTTGCCATTGGCGTCCGTTTAGATCAAGCGGCCGGTGCTGCTTGTCGGCGAAGCGGGTACTTCAAAGACTGCCATGATTTCACAGTATTTACGTAATTTAAATCCAGATTCAAATGTGAGTGAAAAAAACCTTTTAACGCTTGAAAAGATGCATAGCTTAATATAAAAAGGCCCTAACTCATTTTCGTTTAAAAGTCGGTAGACTTCCAAAATGTAAAAATAACTACAACAGTATAACACAAGTTACAGTTTTCAATAAAAAAAATAGCATATTAAACAAATTTAGAGCTTAAAATTTTGATTTTCTATTAAGGTAATAAATCACTTCCCAAAGAAATAAATGTTAAATAGGGCTTTTTTATATTAAGGTAACGATGTGTATGTACCTAAAGGTGAACGCCGCCGCCGAGTTACCAAACATCAAAAAGCGTCATTATGGCGCACTCGCTGAAACCGTATTGAAAAGCAAAAAAGTTTTTTTTAATTTTATTCGACATTTCTTAAATAATTATTTTGCGCGGTGGATCCAAATGGAAGCGAGCAAGAATTCAAATTTGTTATAATAATAATTTAAAAAAATTCAAAAAATATATAAAGAAAACCAGACCTTTTTCACTTCGTGTCAAATGAGTGATGTGTTTATATCTTTTTTCTAACCGATGCACACTGGGACCGCCTCATAAAAGCGGGTGCTCAAAATTCTGAAATCATTATCTTTCCATAAGACTCGCTTGAACTACATACGTTTTAAGAGTAAATTTTTGACGTCTTAACCCATTATTGGTCAGGCATTAACCCATTGGTGACCCAGTTTTTTGTAATGTCTTATGTTAAGTTAATTTGATTTTATTATTATGCAAATTATGAATAATTTAAACATTTTGCGACTTTTACTAAGCGCTGTGCGCATTAAAAAAAATGATTTTGAAAATTACACTTGCAAAAAATAGACGTTAGTTTATTTTTTTAACATAATTTTTTTTTAAACACATAATTCCAAAAAATATACACCAAAAAAAATAAATAAACTTCATTTTAGGTAATGGAAAAAACAAAATAACGAAATACCGCTTTCTTACAGTAACAATTTGATTTGCATATTTGAATTTCTCAATTAAAAAAAAAAATATTGTTCAAATTCGTCAAGTTTGGACACGCATATCTCCCAGCCGAAAAAAACGATAGTAAGCTGAGAAAATATCCCCAAATGTAGTATTTAATGGGAATAAACCAGTGTTTTTATTTTTCCAAAAAAAAGTATTTATTTTTTATTGAATTTTGAGCACGCTTGGCCCTTGTGTGCGATGTGAGAAATAAAAAAGCGGTTTAAAAACAAATTCAAGTCAATACACTTTTGAAATTCTGAGCGTATTGAAAGTTGGTTTATGCTTCCATTTTGAATCACAGCGGACTGGGTCAAAGCGCTTTATGTGTTGGTATAAACAAGGTATATAAATTCCGAAGATATAACGACAAATTTAAAAAGGCAACCCCCACGTTCGGCTTCAAATAAGTTTTTTCTTTCCAAATTGCATTACAAAATATCCTTTTTCTGGCCTATTATATATCAACGGCTGAGTGAAGAATCGATCTATATCGGCAGCCAGTTAAAAAACATTTCTTCTTAGAAAACTTTTCAAGGACTCCTATCTCAGAATTTGAAAACGCCTCATCGCAGCTACCGATTGAGTATATATTCTCAGTTGAGATAGGGCGCTTTTGAACCAAATTCTGAAATAGGGCGTTCATCAACCAAATTCTGATGTGGGCGTTTTTGAAAAGTTTTCTTGGATAGGGCGTTTTCGAACCGGCTGCCGAGATGGGTCGATCTTCCACTCAGCCAGAAATAAAAAAAATACAGCAAATAACAAAAAAAAAAATACAAAATTTACTTTTTGATTGATATGATGTATTTCATCGAATTTCAAGTTCCACATCATTTTTCTATAAACCAATTTTTGTTAGTTACAGCTTTTTGCATTTTAGGTGACGATAAAGTCACATGCATATCGTTGCGGCAGCAATGCTGTATGCACCTTCTTTGGCTGCGCACTTTATTAAATACGTTTGCTACTGTCATTGCTGTCAATGTTTTTTCTGGCAGTGTATGTACATACATACGTACACTTCTGTTTAACGTTGCTTGCTGCATCCACGAGCCATTCTATTTGGTGTTGTCAACAAACTTGCAACATACTAACTATACACCACTGCCGTACACTATTAATATGGTCCCTACATTGATTTTATTGGTGGCAGGCATGTCATGTTATTTCCCAATATTGTTGTAACCGTTGTAATGGCTTTTATTTGGTATTTGTATATACTGTGACTCTTTACTGCTGCTTTATGTGCCCATTGCACACGCACACATTCACATGATGCATAACCAAAGTGAAATTACATATTTTCCTGCTCTACTTATGTACATATGTACATATGTGCTTTGGCCTATTCCAGATCATACTGAATATTAATTTTTCATCGAGAACTTCATCAATGGATGTGCAGCGTACGCTCGAGGCGGCTGTGGAAAAGCGCACAAAGGACACTTTTGGCCCACCAATAGGCAAGAAGATTGCCTGCTTTATAGATGACATGAATATGCCACAAGTTGATGAGTAAGTCTAAACGAAATTTTCATTTTAACCAACATTATGTATGTACATACAACATTCATTCGCCTGCTCACCGCAACCAGCCATTTTAAGCTGCTTTGTGCCTGACTAGGCATTAAATTTTTAGCCAACGGTCGTGCACTAACATACGTTATTTATGTACGAATATCTACGTATAAGTAGTGGCGGAATGGTTTAAGTTCGGTGCGTGTGTGTGTGTGGTATTTATTATTAAAACGAACCATTACATACATACTTGTATACTCGGTAATTTTTTTTTTTGTGTGTACATAACTACATAGTAAAAATTTCAATAACAGTGGTTGTACATAGCTTTGTGAGTGGCAATCTCCAATAAAAGTGGGCTGCGTGCGAAGGATGGGAGGTAATAAGATCGATTGCTGAATATGGGCAGTGAAATTTAATTAAGCATAAAAAGCCTGCTGATAACGTATAAATGCAAAGGAATTTTTAGAAATGCATAGAATATCGAAATTTTGTGGACAACTGTGACTCAGTCGCTTTGCCTGCAATTTATGGCCAATAAATTGATGAGTTATAAACCGGAGCGTTCAAACTTACAGCTATATTTAGTATATTAGCAGGCGAAGAGATGAAATAATTTCCATAATAATTTGCAATGGTCCGAAATATGCACAAGTATTAAATAGCAGCCACTACTTAGAAATTTTTGTTAAAATCATGGATTCGAAAAATCAAATTAGCTTTTGTTCATTAGGCTATTTAATCAGATATGTACATAAGTATGTATGTAGTCGGATATGTTTTCGAATACAGGACAAATACTAATTTTGTAATTTTTTTCCACAAAAGCTAACAGATCTTAAAACCTGTTTTAATGACACCTTATTTATAAGTCTTGAAACATCATCCTTATTTGGCATATATTTTTCGATCGTTTGCGAAAGCGGCGTCCTACGAAATTTGTCATTATGATTAAGGGCCCATAAACCCACTTTAAGGATAAGGGGGTTTAAATACCCAAAATGTAAATTTAAATGACATAAAAGTTTCTTTTGTAAGAAAAATAGTTTGTCATGTTCGTAGTATAATTAAATATTTTTTTGTTTCAATTTAATATTTACCACTACAAAGTTCTTTCTTTGACGTTTTTAGTAAGATCAAAAAAGTGTTTGTTTGTTTTTGCAATTTTTTCCCTTCAGCGTACATTTCTTATTTATGAAAAAGCACCCGAGAAGTGCAAAACGCCATCCGTGAATTGAAAAATGCTTGTATTTAAAATTCATGGCGGTAAAGAGTTTAAAAAAAATCCAGTCTTTTTTTTTAAGTTGGTCTCCTCTTGGGATCCACCATTTTGAATTTTGAAAATCTGACATAAGATACATAATCAGCAAGCTCAGAAACCCCTGGAAATGAGTTTCAACCCCTGACTATGTTTATAACGTTCAGTATCAACGTTTTAATTATAGTGCTTTTTTTTGTAATGATTGCCATATTGGATCCGTTATTTTAAATTTAAAAAAATTTGCTTCAGGTTCGTAATCGGCAACCCCAAAAACTCTCGAGTGACGGGTTTCGAACAAATCCAATCTTTTTTCATAAAAATGGATCGACATTTTGGATCCGCCATTTTGAATTTTGAAAAATCGACTTCAGATTCCAAATTAGCAACCCCAGAAGCCACCTGGTAACAAGTTTGAACCCCTGACATTGCGTAAATCGGTCAGTATCAACGTTTTAATTTTACTAGTGTACAGATTCCAGTATCTTCATTTATGTATATTGTAACCATCAATATCTTATAAAAAGAAGTTTATCTAAAACTTATGAGGTTAGAAGGACGAAATTCAAGGATGCGGTGGTTAACATTTTAGTCCTTGACATACATTATTTTCAAAAATAAATATTCCATATATTTCCAGGAATATTCAAGGATAAAGTTTTAAAAGGACATTTTCAATACTTATTCGTCCTGGTCCGCCCAAAAAGTATTATTTATTTCTATTCTACAGAATTTTTCCTTTTAACTGATACCCATATAGTTATTCTACAGTGCACCGAATCTTTTGAATAATTTTTTTATTCAATCATATTCTAGAAATATCAAAGTCCTTTAAAAAAAAATCCTGCCGTCAAAGAGAAAAATCAAAAACGCAGTTTTACTATATTTGGCTCCCAGTTTTGTGAATATATTGATATTGATTTTTACTATGCGCTATTTCCCTCAGTGTAGTAATAGAACTCTAAAAGCGCATGCCTCAGGCTAGCACTGCATTTTAACCTGTCCCAAAATTTTTTCTAAAACGATAGTTATACGACTCTGGTCCTCAAGGCGTCATACACACACTTTTCCTACATGCATAAACGGCCAGTACACGTATTTTTATACTCAGGATCCGAATCAGTAGTAAAATTATATCATATATATCTAATTTATAAAAGTGGAATTCCGTTAAGTTTAACACACAGTCGGTAATATCACACCAAAAGATAGAGCATTCCCGATTTTGTAGGTTGTAATTTTGTGGTTTTCAATAAAAGAAAAAGAAGCTATATGGAGTCAAATGTCAGGTCTTCGAAAAATTAAAAACTTTATACTTCAGAAAATTTTCAGCCTGATTTTTGACCCCATATAGCAGCCGTAATTCGTCGAATTTCGAAGGCCGGTATCTCGATTTCGGAGGCTAACTTCGAAAAACGGAAAAATAACTTTTTTACTTATGACTCAGCCTCAGAAAAAAAGTTGGTTTGGTTCAGCCCAGTGCTATACAGTGTTATCTATAGCTCATTTATTCTTTTTTTTTTTTTGTTTACAGATACGGCACTCAACAGCCAATTGCATTGCTTAAACTACTTTTCGAACGCGATGGCATGTACGATCGTGGCAAGGACTTGAATTGGAAAAGGTTCAAGGACCTCACCTTCTACGCGGCCATGGGTTGTGCCGGTGGCGGACGCAACGAAGTCGATCCACGTTTCATATCCATGTTTGCCGTCTTCAACATTGTCTTCCCCAATGATGAATCGCTGCAGCAAATCTACGTTTCCATATTCAAAGGACATTTGAAGCATAGCAGCGCATTTAAAGCTGAAATGCTGCCGATGGCAGATTATGTGGTCAGCATGACGTTGCGTTTATTTAAGGTAAGTTTATGCATATGTGTGTATGTATGTGTTTTTATTTTTAATATTTTTTTTTTTTGTATTTGTTTACTCTTACGGCATTTTAATATGAAAATTCTGTTGCAATGCAAATTGCTTTCAACAAGCGTACATATTTGTTTTATCAGTCCACACATTCTACATAAACAAAACACTTTTACACTTTTTACGCCTTAAAAAAAAATGACACGCTTGTTTCACAAATTTTTACGTGTTGTTGCTGCTGTTGTTCGCTTCGATTACGCTTGGCAGGCGGCTGGTGTGTAAGCTGCCACATTACATGCAAGAATTTATTGTAATCGATTTACATATGCAAATAACGGACAATTTTTCATAAGCGCCAATCGTAACGTTCTCCACTCAACTCCACACTCGTCGTACCTTCACACAACGCCAGCTTCCTTCCGTTAGGTTTTCAGCACATAGCCAATACGATGGCCGAACGTCGAGAGCGCCAGCATATCTTGCACATCGCCTGCTGCCAAATGGTTTATGCAGAATGGAAATTATTCAATAAATGCGAAGGGAATACATACATATGTACATACATAGCTCTCGGGCTCTCCCGCAGAAGGGGTTTGCAGCAGAAGTGGGCACAAGTACACACTATACCTCGACAAGGGAAAAGAAGAGGGGCAATGTTAACACGTGAAGTATTTGTAATGGGCGCAAGAGCCGGGTGTGAAAAGGGCGCTGTTATTTACACACACATATTTATCGGTTGTGGTGTGCACTCCAAATACTATGAATCCTTAGGTGTGCTAGCCACAGGGCCGCATTGCATTTTATGTGCTCGTAATAAATGTGTAGTCCAGCGCTAGTCATCGAAGTTCCTTGGCAGCTGGCGATAAGAATGGCACTACAGAGGGTGCTGTGCCAGTAGTATGCACTGCCACTTGTCACTGCAATCTTTGAATGTCGATCTGTCGTTTACCCCAATCATTATGTACATGCATATGTACATACGTACCTATAGATATATATGTACATAGTATGTACTTAAAGCCACACGCATATGTACATTAGGGCGCATCACTCTACAGAAAAAAAATCAATACTGTTTTTCCATCGGACTTAAACTATTTATTATGTATTAAGAGTTTCCTCATAATATTTACGCAAGCCGTACCGATTTGAAAATGTCTCTAAAATTTTTTTATATTCATTCCATTGCTAAAATTTTCAAACATTTTTACGCACACATTTAAAGCTTCAACCATTCTACCATCTGAGTGGATTTTTTGGAAAAAAATGTTGTTAAAAACTAAGTTTATTTATAAAAAAAACACGATTTTTGGAGGCCTTTTGAAATTTATCTAGCTCGCGTATACAAATCTTAAAATGTAAAATCGAAATATTTTAACGGAAGTCTAAGTACAATAAGTTTTGATGTTTTTGCTGAGGTACCCTAATGTATATGCATTAGGGTGGTCCAAAAACAGTAATTTCGAAATTGTAATGCTCTCCCCCCTAGGATTGCTCTATACCGAAAAAAGTATATCCTTATTTTTTTTTTTTTGAAATCAGAAGGCCTTCAATAACAATACCCAATTGTTTATTTAACCATTTTTTGACACTAACAATTTTTTTTTGTCCGCCCATTGCATTTTTCGGGGCTTTTGTGGGTTTTTGGCGAACCTATAAGTTAAAGTTGCGATGAAAAATTTGTTAAATAAACAATTGGGTATTATTACTAGGAATCTCCTGCAGATAAACAGAGTTTTCCGATAGAAAAATATTGATTCTTAAGAATTCTATACCATTTCTACGAAGAGTTGTTTTCCCCATATAAAATACATACATGTAAGACTTTGGGCGCTTTGAGCGACCTCTAAATATTTTTTGATTTCAAAATAAAAAAAATATAGGGATATATTTTTTTCGGTATAGAACAATCCTAGGGGGTGAGAGCATAAAAATTCTGACTTTACTTTTTCGCGTGCATTTTTGGACCACCCTAATGTACATGCATTTGCGCACACAGCTTGTCCGTTCTCAGATTGTTTGTTTATGTTGATGGAAATGTCGACGACGCTTTTTTTTATGCGAGTATATAAATCAGTTTTAAACATACATATGTACATATATATATCTCCTTACAAAGGGTTAAGATTAAATAAGTATTGAGTGGCATGCAAAAACAAAAACTACCGATTTAAATTAAATTTGTTTTCAAACTGTCACTTTTGGTTAGTATAGTTGGCGTTCGCCCTGTGGAGTAGGACCTTAGAATATATCCACAGTAAGCTATGTATTTCGTAAAAGGCGACAAATATCCACTGGTGCGACTCACCCGCCTCTGCGCGTCGAGAGAATTCGGAGAACGGCAGGAAAAATACCCTCAGAAACACTGACCACTGTGCCAGGAGAGCTAAACTAGGGAGCAGTTGGGTTAAACTGCCAAACCATATTATGGATAAACTTAAGAATTTTACTCCCGGTAGTACCCACATGAGTTGAAATATACCCGCACTTGCGGCAGGATTATGTATTCTGGAGGGCTCAGTCATCACAAGTGTCTCCCGCAAGGAAGCACAGCATGGCGGAGAGGGGAATGACTTTGCCGTAGCGGAAGTTTATGCGGGGAAGGTCGATTTCACTGAGTTCATGAAATGGAGACAAGGGCGGAAAAAGCTGACCTCGGCAAAACTGATTTCTTGCGCCACGGCTACTCTGGTTTCAACCGTAAGCTCTGGCATAGCCGCGGTAAGTGAGGGTAAGGCTGTTTCTGCCAGGCTTTAAACGGTCTTCTTCCCGGCCTCGTCCGAGTCGGATGACTCGAAAATTTCTTGCTATCATATTGTGGGGTTAACAAAAAAAACATACAGCATTTTTAGGTGTCTACTTGTCTTTGGAGTAGACAGCTGACGATGCTGCTTAGTAAACCCCAACTAAGAGCCACACACGCGTATGTGGATTCAATGTCTTGACTACGGTTAACATCTTAAGACAGGCTATTGCATACTTTAACAGCTACAAATCGGCCGGTCTGGATGATATCATAATCGGTTTCCAACGTTTTTAGATTTTCCAAACAGTTGTAAATGGCTTACAAGACCCCGCGCCTCCTGTAAGCTCCTTCACGCGGAACGGGCTTTAGGCAGTAAATCGTTTTGATTAAACAGGATGATTCCTTAGCCAAGTGTTAATAGTGACTGATAGAAAATTTGAATGGCTAAAGAAACTGAAGACTGTGGCAGTCGCCAGCTTCCATTTCATCAAATTTTTATCAGTCACTCACTGAAAAACTGTATTCCAAACCATTTTAATACTAGAAATACTTCGAAAATTACTTTCGATTAATCAGATTAACGTTTCGCCAACACGAATTTGAGTATTTCCGCGCCTTTCTTAAAAGCACGCTAATTAATATAAATATCTATTGACATGGAAGTTCATTTCAATTAAATTATTAAATGATTTAATAAACGTGTGGCACTAATTTTTACATGGAAATTGTATTTTTTTTTATCAAGCTAAGCAAGGTAAAATCCGATGCGTTGCGTTTCCGATGGCAAGCGTTTGTCACATGGAATTCCACGGAATAGTTCTCGACTAAGATAAACGTTTTCCCCTCAATATTGTGACAAAAGCACAATTAACTCTAAAGTAATTACTTTATACTTACATATATGAGGCATTCTTTTTCATTCCAGACACCAAATTTGGTGTCACACTTCCCTTCTAATATTTTTTATAAGTTCTATACATGAAATAAGCTAACACATATTCGAGGAAATTTTTAAAATCTTTTTCTTCGGATCTGTCAAAAAATGGATTCTTTCGTGATTCTGACTAATCATGTACTTCTTCAAATCGTTATATCTCGGGTTCTGCTCATCGTACAGACTTCATTTAAACGCCGTTTTAAAGCTAAATAAACGGGAAATTTTAAATTTTATTTTATGTATAGAACCCATAAAAAAATTTGAAGCGATGAAGATGATATCACATTTTTACGAAATCCGTCCGACTTAAAAATAATGGCTTATATTTGCTTTATATTCGCCATACATACTCGTTTGTAATGTCACATCACCTATATATCTGTGTTCGTATGGAAAAGTAGCTTATGTCGAAAGGCTGGCTTTAGTATAAATCGGCATTCGCAGCATACGATTGCGAATGACTTACGGGCGCTAAGCCGTTAAACAACTTTAAGCAAATAAACGTGCAAGAAATAGTTCCGATTCTAGCAAGTCAATATTCTTTTTAAGTCTCATCAAAAAATTCCTTGTCGTTTAAAAAATAAAGGGAATGCCGCATTATACTAAAGCCGGCCTTTCGACATAAGCTACTTTTCCATACGAACACAGATATGAGCATACACTGCCGGCAAAAAGTATTGGCACAGCTGCTTTTTTACAATATATGTACCAATTTCTGTTTTAATATTTTTCCGCCAATTTTTTATACAAACTTGGTTCATTCTACAACAAAAAACATAAAAGTGTAATTTCTAAACTTTGTGCAAAACCCGAGAAAATTCAGCAAATTTTCAAACTTTTAATCTGATTTTTTAGAATTTTTTTGAGTACGTTCAATCAATCCTGTTTTAATAAAGTAGAAGTTCTAAGTAGCTACGAATTACCGTTGATTTTTGGCATTTTTTTCACGCAGTCTCTTCCATACAAAAAAAAAATTATACGAAAATACTTTATATGGAAAAAATGCAAAACACCTTCAACAAAAAAAAATCTCAGAAATCAATGCGATTTTTGACTAACTCCGAACTTGCATTTTCTATACTAAAATTTAATGGGCTACAAAGCTACATACTCAAGAAAATTCTATAAAATCTGGTTAAAAATTTTAAAATTTTCTGAATTTTCCCGACTTTTGCACGAAGTTTCGAAATTACATTTTTATGGTTTTTCTCGTAGAATGAACCATATTTTTATAAAACATTGGCGGAAAAATATTACAATAAAAAGTTTTGCATATATTGTAAAAAAGCAGCTGAGCCAATACTTTTTGGCGGCAGTGTAGATACTTATATATCACTGCATGTATGTAGACGCTCCATTTTTTTGCCAATGGCTATCCATCTTTTCCTTCCGTTCTTGCTTCATCAATAAGTAACTATAAAAGTGCAAACGACAGAAGCGCTGCCTGCCTTTGCCATTCGCGGAATTTATAGTTGACTGCCTTTATGGTGCTGCCATTGCTTTTGCTAACGCTACTGCTACCGATATTGCTACGAGGTACTGCTTGAGAGCCCCAACATAATACTCCACCAGCCAGCTTAACCAGCCGCAGATTTCAATGGAAAGAGATAGTGACAGCGCCATCGCCATCGCCATCGCCATCTGTAATTCCGAAAGGAGCGCACATTGGAATTGCATTAGTTTATGGTAGTTTTAACAATTGTTGACACTAAAATATTATCACATTTCATTGCGTTGTAGTAGATATACGTAAATGCATTTTCTCTGTCGCTACGTTAGGAGACGACGATTGCCTCGGCGTCTGGTGCACTTGCCACAGTTGGGATTTGCAAAGCTCTTTGCTGGGTCGGAGTGCGAGCGAGTGGTTCAATGGCAGACTGCATGGCCGGTTTGAGTCTCAACGTAAATCTGAGATTACGCAAAATAATTGCATTTACTGCTGATTTAACCTACTCAATTAAATTTCGCTTTGATCGTTAAATTTAAGTATTGTCTTTTAATATTTCTATATTGATGAAATTACTATTTAATTGGCCTAATCATTGAATCATCATAAAGAGTAGGTCAATGAGAACGCAATAAATGTAATTGGAGCTTTAAATTACACTGCTTTCTATGGTACAAACTTACACATACATATCGAGCACTAACCGCCAAAAATACGTAAGAGATATACATATATATTTTTTTAATTTTTTCTTCTTGATGCAGAAGTGTTCCTAGAGCATCTAGATGCATTTCTGTTTCAAAAATAAAATTTCGAAAAAATGTCACTTACGTTAAGGCTCTATACATATGTACATATACTTACATACTAGAGCACAACTTCAAAGAACTATTGCCGTGTGCTGTACGGGAGCTTTCTCTATAACACCTGGCGCTGCTCTTGATGCCAAAGATCTGGACACTTGTGTCTTTTCAATGCCACAGGATAGTAACCCACCATTGTCTTTGTTGAAGAGATTCTATCTAATCTTGAATTCCCTAAGGCAGAATGTTGGTTTAATGTCAGCACTGAGCCCAAACTCACACACTGTGGATTCTTTATTGATGGCTTCAAAGCTGACTTTGGGTCAGGCTCTGGGGTCTTCATCGAAGTTAATGGGGATAAGCTTCACTTCTCTCTTGGGGAGTATGCTTCGGTTTTCCAGACTGAGGTATTTGCAGAGGTGTTAAAGAATGCAGTCATCGTGACTTTAAATCCTTGCAGTCACATTAATTTTTTAACTGCAGCCAATCAATCACATGTTTGAACAAAGACTGCAAAGTTCAAATCATTATTCTTTTCTGTTATTCATGACTAATTACTAATTTTTGCAGTCTAAGGTGAATAATGAAATTCTAAAATATAAAATTATAATACTTATTTGTTCAGAAAATAAATGAGTACACAAAAAGCTTAAATACTACTCCAGTAGTATATAAAATATTTAGAAAATTCAACAATTTATATTGAGCTCGAGGCCGTTTTTTAAATGAAAATTTATTGTGGAAAAGCAACAATAATTTGAAAAAAATTGTAGAAGTGATAGCTATTTCGGAAATCACCACATTTCCTCATCAGACTTCTTTCAGTAGGACAACCACATGATCAAGTGAATTGCAGCGGAATAGCTGCGCTTGATTGTGTTGGCATAACAAAAGTGAAAATAGTGGAAAAAAGCAAACGATAATTTACAAGGCGTACTTAGCACGGTGCATAGGCAACTGGCTGAGTTAGTGGGATCGTCGGTTCGAATCCTACTGAAAGAAGTCTAATGAGGAAATGTGGTGATTTCCGAAATAGCTATCACTTCTACCATTTTTTCCAATTATTGTTGCTTTTCCCCAATAAATTTCCATTTAAAAAACGGCCTCGAGCTCAATATAAATTGTTGAATATAATTGTTATAAGGCCAAAAAAATAACCAAAACAAATATTTAGAAAATGGCAATGAGTTTCAGAGACTTCCAATAGATAAATTTTTATTGATAATATGTACACAGCCGGCAAAAAGTATTGGCCCAGTAAATTTTTCTGAATATATGCAATAATTTTTTTTTTCTGATATTTTTCGGCTAATTTTTTATAAAATTTGGTTCATTCCACAAAAAAAAACTAAATATATAATTCCTAAACTTCCTGATTAAAAAGTTGAAAATTTGCATGAAAATTTTCTGAATTTTCGTGAGTTTTACACAAGGTTTAGCAATTATATTTTTATGTGTTTTGTTGTAGAACGAACCATATTTTTATAAAAAATTGGAAGAAAAATATTAGAAAAAAAATGTTTGCATATATTGTGAAAAATTTGCCGTGCCAATACTTTTTGCCGGCAGTGTACATATTATATAAATAAAAAAATAAAAAGGTGTCAAAAATAAAATATGACAAGTAATTTTTAGCAAAAAAAAAACGATTTCAATTCTCATATAAAAAAATATATATACACTTGTAATCAGCTAATTAAGCCAACAATATTTTGATAAATTTTGGCTATTTTACTTTTGCTTATTTAATGTTTATTATTTTTCCATAAAAGTCTAGCTCATTATATAACAAACACCATATAAATCCAGATTTCAAACTTTGTGCAAAAATTATGATAAATCTGCAAAGTTTCAGCTACAATTTCAACTTTTTATTCAGATTTTTTTGGGTATAGCACATTAAATTCTAGGGTAGTAATAAGTTGCTTAAAAACGTGCTGTTTTTTATTAATTTTTTTCAGACTTCATGACGCATTTGTTTTTCATACAAAAAAAATTTTCGAATTTATTTTGTATGGAAAAAAATTTGTAATGCAGCCGGAAAATAAATTATTAAAAATCAACGCGATTTTTTAGCAACTTAGAATTTAATGGGTTATTAAACCAAAGAAAATCTAAAATAACTGAATAAAAAGTTGAAACTTTAGCTGAAACTTTGCAGATTTTTCATAATCTTTGCACAAAGTTTGAAATCTGGATTTATATGGTGTTTGTTATATAATGACGTAAACTTTTATCGAAAAATAATAAACATTAAATAAACGAAAGCAAAATAGCCAAAATTTGTAAAAATGTTGCTGGCTTAATAAGCTGGTTAGAAGTGTATGACTAGTATGAGACTACCTCTGAGACACTACCTTTCCGAAGCAAAAAGAATTGTCGAAATCGGTTTACGTGGTCCAAAGTTATGTGGTAACATACATAAAAAAGAAGTCCGACGATGTTGTAACCTCCTCCTTTTCTGGAAGTCGGTTAAAAATAAAAAGCTCCGTTTACTTTCAGCAACAGCGATTTTTCGAAAGTTTTGTCAGAAAGCGTGCCACGCGGGTATTCAGCAATGAAGCAAACGAAAAAAGCCTTTCTACTGCGGCCGATAATGGCAACGGTGTGTTATAATTAAGGGACGCTTTTTTAATAATCGGGTACCGATCAATCATAGTAATTTCTGTCGATTTGATGCTGCTTGAAATGTGCTCGGTACTTTCGTTCTCAACGAAAACATTCCCGAAACTTTCGTTCTCGTTCTGTTCTTCTTGAGAATGTTCCCGAGAATTTTGTTCACATTCTTTCGTATTACCTTTTGTTCTAATGCAGAGCTAAACCAAAACCGGAATGCGTTCATGGTCCCTGAAAAAAAAATGCAAAGTACTGCAAAAGAATGCACTTTTTTCAAAAGTTGTATTTCCTTTTTATCGAGAAGATAAGCGTTGGCTTGTCCTGCCTTAGGCCCACTACAGATCTCTGGTACAGACGATGAATCTTCCCTTCCTTCGATCGCTCAATTTCCCGGCATCCAGCGCAGTGATACCGAGTTTCTGAAAGCCTTAAAACTGTTCTTCATTTTGTAAAAGGCCCTGATTATTGCTTGCTTTCTGAAATTGTAACTATAAATGACAGTATACCTAGAGCCCCCACACTTGTTCTGTCCTTTATCTTTGCTGTAATCGGAACTTGAGCGATTTGAGGGGCCCTCGCATAAGAAGTGCTGGAAAAATTCCGTCTTTTCCTCATCTTTACAGCTTCTACAGAAATCGTTATGTGGACCTCCGAACAAGGCGGTCATGTGGTCTTTTGCGGGCAGGCATATTGAGCATTGCTGAAATTTTTGGAAGAGAGGCACCGCGTAATCAGTGGGCTAAGAAATCTCTGCCATCACCCTGAGGGGAAATGGAGAGAGACTCATGGTTCGAAAATCTTCTTCAAGAGTCTTAAGCTCTGAGACTGTCATTTGTGTATACAGCTCTATTTTAAAACCGATATTGGGAACATCCTACACAATCTTCCTCTCTCAACAAAGCCTTCTTCTTCATAAGTTGGCTCCGCTTCCTTTGCATTAGTTGCATTAGCAAAAAGCCTGGTGAAATGAATTATTTGAATAACAGAAACGTTAGTCATAGAATTTCACACTTACCGTCTCCCAACCTCTGCTTACCTTACCCGCTTGCCTTGACGACGCTCTCCTGTAGCTTTCTAACTGCATAAGGGAATGATGAAGCGTTAAATGCGGCATAAATGAGAGCCTGAATAACTATTACGTTCTTTCCTCAACTAAATTTCACTTCCTACGGCTATCACACACACACACACACTCATACAGACAGGCTACCATAGCTACTAGGAGCAAGATATCCTTCGCCGCTTGCCACTGCATGTATGCCACTGCAGGATGACTGTACCACACAAATTTCAATGCATATTGGAAACTGCGATAATTTTGATTTGTATGCCATTTAACGTTTGAAGACAAATTTAATTTACCGCAAACGTAAATGCGAGGCAGCGAAGCTTTGAATGCGCACGCTTAGTTGGCACCAAATAAATCTAAGAATTTCTGAATATTATTGCCACTTTTTGCTCTCTTTTTTTTTGATGGTACTATACTTTTGGGTGTTTAAATTTTTTTTTTTTTTTATGCTTTTCTTGCATGCCCATTTTGTCATTTGCATGCAGAGTGCGCACATACACCACTTAAGCATTAGCACAACCACATTTATGTATATGTATGCATGTACAAATGTATGTATGCGTTGCAAATACTTACTTTCATTTCATTTAATTGAAAATTTCTACTTTTACTTATAGGTTGTTATTGTGGAATTGCCGCCAACACCATCGAAATTCCATTATATCTTCAACTTGAAGGATCTGTCGCGCATCTTCGCCGGCATGCTATTGATTCATTCGAACTACTTTCATGACCTGCGTGACTTGATACGCGTTTGGCGTAATGAATTTTCCAGAATTATTTGCGATCGATTAATTTCGGATAATGTAAGTTCATTCAATTTATGCTTCACAGTTACACATACCATGCACATATAGAGAGGCTATGATTTGCGTGTTATAAAAGCACATAAATAGATATACGAAACGCACAGCAACATGGGTATACCCGTCACTTTAAACACTCAATTAGAGTTGCGATAAAATGGTGTTTTTGGCGAAAAATATGTACATACAGTGTGGCATAAAATGATGAGTACAGCAATAAAAGTTTTAATGAACTTGCCTAAGAGTAAAAGTTAAGTTTTAGTTTACTAGTCTAGAACTGACACATCGCTAGCTGAGGTGAAAGTTTGGCATAGCAAATTTTATTACTACCAAGGCATATTAAACGGGTAGTAGCAGTAGAGCAGTGGATATTGTTTTTAATTATTTGGTCTTTAAACTGTTAAATCTTGTTTATTTTTTCACAAAAATTCTTAATTGACAACATGTATGTGCATGTGAGTTTACAAAAAAAAAAAAACGATTGAAAACAAGCCTTTGGAACGTTTGCTTAACGCACTGGTTTACAGCAAAAATGTTCCATGGATGCCACTTTCCAATTCCGACTTAGAATTGCTCGTTGATTCTGAAAATCGAGTCAATTTTTTTTTGTTTCTATGGATAGGTTTTCGATATGTTTACGTTAATTTCTTTATGATCAAATACAAATCAGTTAACGTGGTTCAAAGCTATGTGGTAACATACAGAAAAAAAACATTCCGGCGAATTAATAACCTCCTACTTTTTTTCAAGTCGGTTAAAAACAAGTACATACCTTAATACTTTTCGAAACGATGCATTTTTAATATCCCTTGCTTCCTATACCAAAAATTGAGTTTTCTTAAAAAGTGGACTTATCAACTTTTCACTCTAAGCTAGCGATAAGTTGGAATTGGATAGTAGCATACTTGGAAAAAACACTAATTTGTGATCCGGTGTTATTGGGACCTGCAAAAGATGTATTGACTTCTTTAATTTTTAATTTTTTTTTTGTTTTTTTTACATCGCACACTATGATATTTATAAAAGTAGACACTTTCGAGGTACGTTGTTTACAAGAGGCGATTAGTTGCATCAAAACTTGGCTGCCACCCAACTTCGTTGGAAGTGATTAGCAGAAGAGCCGCTTACACCAAGTTATTGTTGCTTTCAACGAAAAGCTGCAGGTTAATTCGCTTCATGTAAACACTCTATTAGATACCAGAAGCAACAGCAAAATGCGCGTAAATGCCTTTGCTCTAATGCTACCACCCGTTTTTTATGCCTTGATTAGAACAAAAGGATACAATAGTGTTGCAAAATTAAAGAGGTAGAGGCTAGGGAAGTTACTTTTTTCGCTTTTTACGATCCCAGGATGTCGTTATAACAATACTAGGATAGCGAGATTGGTCCCGGGATTTATATATTCATTACTTTTCAACAACTTGAATCGAAAAAATTGCTAAATAAATGGGTTTGAAACCTACGTTTTTATTTAAAGAGGCGTTCATATTTTTTCTCTCTGGCGTCAGTATTTATTTTAAAGGATATTGTTATTTCAAAGATATGATGAATTCCAAAAATTATTTAAAAAATTCAGTGCAATGTAGAATAAAAAGATGGATACCAAATTAAAGAAGACATTTTTTCAGAATTTAAAATAATTAAATTTTATTTGGATTCACAAGGACGAATAGGTAATTTTTTTAGCTGATAAAGTTAAAAGGACCAAATTCGAGGATGTTATCGAGTTTATATAAGTCTTAACATATAATTTTTTCAAAAACAAACATTGCGAAATTTCGGGGATAAAATTTTAAAATTATTAAATTAGATTATTAAATAAAATTAATTATTCATCATAAAATTTAATCTTCTTAAACTCTGCAGAATTTCCTCTTTAATATGATACCCATATTTTTTTCTCTAAGCACATTTCTCTGAATTTTTTAAATCCTTTTTGAATTACTGAATGAAAAACTAAAAACGCAATTTTACTATATTTACTATATACTATCGCACGGTGTTATATGTATAACGAGCTAGACATTTATAAAAAAAACAAATAGTTATTAAATAAAAAAGGAGAAATATAGCCAATACTGGTCAAGAAAAGGAGTTTATATTATTGCCATCAGTGATTTTTGGGGATTAGCAGTCATCGTAGAAGCCCTTGAAGCTAAGCGACTGAAAATTAATTAATATTTACTCTGAAACATTACTGAAGTGGCCAAAAAATGGGCCACCTGTGAGCGTCATTTCTCATTTGTGTTATTTTCTAGTATATTTCCCATTCGAACGAAATAGTACGATCACGAATGTCACCAAACGGAATTACGAAACGAGCAGTACGTTTACGTATTTTATAACCTGAAGTATGCATTTGGAACAGAAAAGAAACGACTGGCATGCTCTGCTGAAATCGGCCAAAATCACTTAGACTAAAGTAGCAGATTAAATATAATTTGACTGTTAGAAGCATTTCCGAACATCTTTGGTTTGAGTTGGCATAATTTTGTATTGTTTCATTTAACTTACTGATTAAGTTTAATGCGACTTTTAAAAAGATGGCAACGCTTTTCTAAATATTTTCAAAAGAATGCCCTCTTAAACCTCATTCATTTGCCACCCATATTGTAATACTTCATTTAGCTTACTAATCAAATTGATTTTAATTTTTAAAATAGGTGGCAATTCTCTTAAATATGTTTTCATAATAAAGCTTTTATAAATTTCGTTCATTTGGCATCTATCTTGTAAAACATCGTTGAACTTATATTTTAACATACAATATTTACTTTTCCAGCAGTTGGCTACCCTCTTCCAAAAATGTGCTTTATGTTAATCCAAGTACCGCTACACAATTATAATATAAGTAGGATTTCATTTACATAATTTGCTAAATAAATTGATTTTAAGTTCTTAAGCTGGTGGCAACGCTCGTCAAAAATATATTGCAAATAAATACAGCTTTCTAAAAACCTTTCTCGTTTGATACACATGGTAAAATATTTTATTTAACTCGTTAATTAAGTTGATTTTGAATATTTAAACAGCTGGCAGCATCTTAAAAAAAAATTAAAAAGAGTTTTTAAGTCTTTGTAGTTTTATACGCAGTAGTAAATTGGCTTTAAAATAACGCTACCCTTTAGATTTTAGGACAGAAAACAAATAATTCACATTGAATCTTGACCAAACAGCTATGGCTAAGGAAATTTATATTTTAAACAAAAATGCATTACTATTAAGTATTATGAAATTCTCTTTAAAAGCCACATGAGCCATTTGCATGGATTTTCAGTGCAAGGAGTATAGCATCTAAACCCCCCATTTTACAGTGTAGCTGACAGAGAACTTCGCATTTCTATGCGTTACACTTTTAGCTTCGCCTGTTGCCAGTGGTGTACGCAAACAATCTGTACACGTTGAAGACATTATTGAAGCTTTGGCAGCTTACATTTGATTGATGTGTCGTTGCTGCTAAATTGACTGCAATTTAAAAATTTGAATTCGATTTGAATACGAATGCTTAAACAAATAAAGACGCAAACGAGAGCACACAAAGCTACCCTGCGGTAATAAGGCGGCCAATTTTCTGTTCTTCACTGGTTAATATTTGACTGTTCAGAATTAAACATTTGCTTGCATCGAAAATGTCAGCTTTCGACCAGTCCCAAGGCATCGGTCTAGAGATAAACGAAGAGTACAGTTTGGCGGTGACAGAGTGGTCTTGTCTTGCAATTCAATAAAAAAAAATAGATTTAAAGAACACCACCCTATAAATGTCCCAATCGCTTGGTCTGGCCTTGATTTGTTAGCTTTCAAATGCCCTCCGAGGCAATATGGTTATAAAATGATAAAAAAAAATTTTTTTGGGTTTCCAAAATATGAAAAAGCATCTGTGAAGTGCAAAACGCAATCGTACTCCAACGAAAAAAATCTCCAAAACTGGACTAGTCCAGGTCAGTGTTGAGTGAACCGATCCTTTTCCAATGACACGCCAGTGCAAAAAATGGCAATTGAAACCATTGGCAGGGGAATTGTGAGGGACTAGTGCTGGTAAAAATACGGACTATCTGAGGGCTAACCTAGAGTGAGTCTAAATTCCTGCAGGGTATGTAACACGCACTTGACGCAAAGAAGGCACACATGCATACACACATATATTTCTATATACACAGATACATTCATAGCTATGGTAGTCTGTCTCCTGCAGAGCTTTTACAAAATCAAAACCTAGAAATTTACATTTATCGATATGTATGTAAGCACAATTTGTAAATAAACACGAGACAAGAATAAAGCAATACCCACGGCGCCAGTCAATGTTCCTACTGTGCTCCCGGTTTGCGAATGGTAGGAGTAATTTTCACCTGAACGACAACATAGATTGATTGGCATCTGGCTTCAGCGCGCTTTGTTCCCGAGCACTGCCAACAGTACTGACTGTGAGTGTCGAATAACAATGCGTTCAGTTGGCGAAAGCGAACAACGCACCAACGTAATCAATTACAGCAACGCTTGCAAAAAAAAACATACGAACCTACATATCGATACATGTATACTACAACTTATACCACAAATTATTACACTCACATCAACTTAGTTACATGCTTTCGAACTTATTGGCAGTGAAGATTGCACACACACACGCTTTCTTTTCATGTTAACATCGTTCGGCACTTCGTTGTCACAAATCCAACATCATTTACTCTAACTTCTAGGATGTCGACTTAATGAGAAAGCACATCGAACGAGAGGTGGATGAGACATTCCCACCGGGTTTCGAGGAGGATTACGGTTTCATAGATCCAGATGCAGTGGCTAAAGGTAAGTAAGTAGCGACAATGATTTGTGCGTGATGACATTTCTTAAATAGTAGAAATGAGTTAAGGAATATAGTACAGTGTCTTGAAAATTTTAAAAACTAACTTCGCTCTATGAAAACTTACACCGTACGACAAAAACCAGAATATTTTAAAACACACGAAATTATCAATATACTACTTTTCTTTATAAACGTGTAGGATTTTTGAAAAGACTTTGAAATATCAGAGATGTGATTATTGAAAAAAGTTATTTTAAAAGTTCCGCGCCATGTAGAATAAAATATGGGTAGCAAATGGGAGGAAATTCTGCTTCACATGGACGAATGGGCATTGAAAATGCCCCATTTAATTAATTTTTTTTTTTCTTTTTCCTAAGCCAATAAAGTCAGAAGCGCGAAATTCGAAGGTGAAGTCGTTTGTATTGCTTCTTAAAGTATAATTTTTTGAAAAATAAATTTTGGAAATTCAAGAATACAATTTCGAAGGGAAATTTTCAATACCTATTCGCCCTCTTTTCCAATTCTACACATATGATTAAGAAATAAAGCCTTTTGAAATCAATTTCGATCGATACTCACAGTGTAATAATTGATTTAACTTAAGAATAATTTCAGTTTAATTATCAGGTGGCAACTCTTTTTGAAAAAATAAGAAGTTATTGCACATCCATAGGCCAAGCCCTTTAATTTGATACGACGAAAAAGTTTTCGCGTGTTATGCATTCATATTTATGTACATACAGAGATTACTAAAAGAAAAACAGATACACATTAACTGTAATCCCCATATCGGCGGTGATATTGCAAAACGTTCTATGTCACTTATTACATCTGGTGCTTAATTTTAACTTCCGACCTTCCTTATAATGCTAACTGCACTTTTTTTCTATAGAGAGGCGTGAGTGGCCACAGCAAGATAGTTACCCGCGGAGTTTACGTGCCTATTTCCGTAAAAAAAAAAAACAAAAAAAAAGAACTTCTCAAATACTGCAAAAGTGCTAGTGTCTCGCGTTTTTCTTTGTCGTCGTTGGTTACACTCTTTTTTCTTTACATAAAGCCTTAACTTTATAATGTCTACCTTAAATTTACATACCCATCCTTATCAGAAATAAGCAAAATTATTCACTGATATTATTTATGTGTGTAAAATTAAAGATGATGGAGTTACCTCGATGTGTTTTCCTTTTCCTTTTCATAGAACAACAAGACCTACTAGCAATGAATCCCGATGAGGAGCCAGTGATTGTAACATTCCACGACTACGTTTTCCGTGATCCTTTACTCTTTGGAGATTTCCGAAATGCAATGAATGAATCTGAACCGCGTTTTTATGAGGACTTGGTAGACTACAGTGCCGTACATGCACTTTTCGAAGAGGTAAACAACATTCTTTGATATGTTTTTGAACTGCAAGTACAATCTGAATTTTCGCTAGATACTCGAAGAATACCAAGAGCGCAGAGGCAAAATGAATCTGGTGCTATTCGAAGATTGTTTGGAGCATTTGACGCGCGTCCATCGCACTTTGCGCATGCATCGCGGCCATGTAATGGTAATTGGCGTAGGCGGCAGTGGCAAGAAGTGCATTACACGCTTATCAGCATTCGCAGCAGGTGGGCACAAATTTTCTGAGAGAAGACGAAAAATTGTTCTAATGTACTACTTATTGTTCTGTATACTATTTAGAATGTGAGGTTTTCGAAATAACTGTGGCGCGCGGCTACAATGAAACCACATTCCGTGACGATCTTAAGCGACTCTACACTATGGTGGGCGTTGAGCGCAAGAAGACGGTTTTCCTTTTCACAGCCGCACAAGTAGAATTTGCTTTCAGTAAACCAAAAGACTTGAATTCTCTAGCTATATATTTTCTAGATTGTTGAAGAAGGTTTCTTGGAGCTGATAAACAACATCCTGACAATCGGTCAAGTGCCAGCACTCTTTGCGGATGACGAGAAGGATGCTGTTGTATCATCATGCCGCGTAGCTGCAGAAGAAGCCGGCTACACGGCTTCCAAGTAAGATATTACCCAAACCATAAACTACACTTAACTCTTGCAATGCCTTAGGGACTCCGTTTGGTTATACTTCTTGCGTACATGTGCCGAAAATCTGCATGTGTCGCTGTGTATGTCACCATCCGGCGAAACGCTTCGCAATAGATGTCGAAACTTCCCCGGTCTAATTGGCAGTACTTACATCGATTGGGTATTTCCATGGCCACAGCAAGCTTTAACGGCCGTCGCAACGCTTTTCCTTTCGCAACATCAGATGGTATGGAAAATTTAACATTTTCTACACATCGATTTTTTTTCTTCTTTTGATTTTCATTTCTCGGTGTTGTTCTTTAGATTCCTGTCGAGCACCGTGATGCTATTATAGATCACGTCGTTCATGTACATACCACCATACAAATGTACTCGCGCGAATATTTGCTCAAGCTGCGCCGTAACAATTATGTCACACCGAAACATTATCTGGACTTCATCAACACCTACTTACGATTGCTAGGTACTTACATACATACTTTTCTGTATTCAAAAGCAAACCATGTACTAACTCTCTCGCGAGTTCTTTTTTCTAGAGGAACGCAACAACTTTATTAGCATGCAACGCAACCGCCTCAAGGAGGGCATTTCGAAGATCGATGATGCTGCCAAGCAGATCGAAGAACTTCGTTTGATCGTCAGCGAGCAGAAAGCCAATGTGGCCAAGGCATCGAAGGAGTGCGAAGCTATGTTGGTGGACATCGAAGAGTCAACACAGAAGGCGAACGTGAAGAAAGCGGAGGCATCAGAAAAATCGATTGAAGTCGAGATTAAGGGTAAACAAATCGCCATAGAAAAAGAGGATGCCGAAGAGGCGCTCGCCGAAGCTATGCCGGCACTGGAGGAGGCGCGACGTGCGCTTGCCGATCTCGACAAGGCGCAAATAACTGAGATTCGTTCTTTTGCTACGCCACCGCCGCAAGTGCAAGTTGTTTGCGAATGTGTGGCTATTTTAAAGGGACTCAAGGAGATCAATTGGAAGTCTGCGAAAGGCATGATGTCCGATGTGAGTTTCCTCAGGAGTTTAATGGAAATGGACTGTGAAGCACTAACGGCTAAGCAGATAAATGCATGTCGTGCACACATGAAGGGTTCGAATTTGGATGACATGGATAAAATATCCATAGCAGGTGCGGGACTTTTGAAATTTGTGCGTGCCGTGATTGCCTTCTACGAAGTTTACCGCGAGGTGAAGCCTAAAAAGGACCGCGTCGACTTTTTGGTGCAGGAGCAAGAAATACAAATCAAGCTGCTGAATCATCTTAATCAAGAAATCGTTAAGCTGGAAGGGCAGCTCGATCAGCTAAATCACCGCTATGCGGAATCGATGAAACAAATGAAGGCACTGACGGAAATGATGCGGCAGGCCGAACGTAGATTGGTAAGGAAAGAAGAGAGAGAGAGATGAAAAGCGTATGCTATTCAACTTAAACAGGGACGTTAACTGTTATGCTCTTTTCAAAAAAGTCGATAATTTTTCATCGATATGTTTTTGATCAAAAGTTAAGAATTGAAATTTTATTTTTATACTGGCAAATATACCCGGCGTGCTTTACCGCGCCTTTAAAGTATATTTTTTTTTACTCCCTCCCAAAACTCGTATGGCCTCATTCGTAAAAAAATAAAACACATTTACCCCTCTATTCTAACGGAGCCACAAAACTTAGCTCATCACTGAGCTCAAACTTAAAATTTTTTGTTCTAGCGGCATAATGATTGCAGCGACAAACTTTGAGGCGCAGTAAAAATCACAGAAAGAAGGTTCGTTTAACACCAGTATTGTTATATTAACCTATATGAATAAAATTTTGCCAACAGGTGGCAACCCCCTTCAAAAATCTGTTCTGCAGTAAACTTTCTTTAACCTTTTTAGTTTGATACCCGTATGGTAATATTTACTTTATTTTATCAATCTAATAATTGAATAAAATTTTTCAAAGAGGTGGCAACCCCCCTCAAAAATATTTTTGCCAGTAAACTTTCCTAAGCCTCTTTGGTCACGGTGTCCTTTCCTTGAACCAGATTCAACTGAATCGGTCTGGAACGATGGAATTTCCGATAAGACTATTTTGGGGGAGTGTTCACGAGTTGAAATACGTGAAGTTGAAAATCGTGGCAAGTGCCGATTTCAAAAACGGTAACTTTTCCGATTTTCAGGTAGCTTTTCGATAAGGTTCTAGACGAATGATTATATATATTTACATATATACAAGTCGATTATATATATATTTATTACATCTATGTGCAGGCCCGACTATAGGGTGAGGGGTTTCCCCCCCGGTCCGGGTTTTTCCTTAAATTTATTTGGAAGATAAAGATTATAAAATTTTGTTAAATTTGATTATTTAATATTCACATAGCTTTTATAATATCCAATAAATGCGAAAGCGCATGCCTAGATGCACATGGTGTGGTAAGGTCATTTCCGTGCTAGTTAAAACGACCGCCAATCTGGCCTAATGTGAAACATAGAAAGGTTCCGAAGTCAAAACGTGTTGTCTAAATGTTATCATCTCAATGATTTTCCCATGGTTAATCAAACATTTTGAGCTCGAAATTGTAGAGCGACCTTCAAAGAGATTCGAGGGGAAAATCAGAAATCAACAGTAGACGATTTTATTGCATACAGCCAATCTGAGCTTAAAGGAAGGCATTTGACTAAAATAATAAAATCTATTTTACGCATTCACTTAATCCGTACAACAGTATAGCAAAACAAATTCTGCCTTTATAGAAAAACTAATAAAAAAGGACATTCTCCACATATTACGAAAATACTTGGTATTTTTTAAAAGGCCTGAATATGGATGATAACGTTGGAAATTCGTTTAAATTAATAAAAAATGTCTAGGGTTAGGGGGGAGGGGGGGGGGGCGTCTCATATTTAGTACCGGCCCCGGACGATAATACAAGTTTATATTATTAAATGAAAAAAACTAACTAACAAAAGAACACCTGTAAAGTAATAACTGTTTATGTTTAATTTTTGAAACCAGATAAGAGTTGGCCGTTTTAAGTGGACCAACAGTTGGCGGCTATTGTCGTAGACGACTACGAAATTCCCACAGGCTATACATGTATATACATACATATCGAGCCCTGACTGCCAAAAACGTAAGCGAAATTTTTTTCCAAATTTTCTTTTTGATGCAGAAATGCATCTGGATGCTTTAGGAAAATTTCTGCCTCAAGAAGAAAATTGTGAAAAAAATGTCGCTTACGTTATTTGGGCGGTTAGGGTTCGATATTTAAAAAATTACGCATATACAGTCTTAGTCAAACTATACTTAAAACGAAAATTTCGGCAGAAAATCGAAAAAGTTACGGTTTTTGAAATCGGCACTTGCCGCGATTTTGAACTTCACGTATTCTAACTCGGGAACCCTCCCCCAAAATAGTTCCAGACCGATTCAGTTGGTGCGATATCCACATTGCAATATTCAATAAATCAATGAAATAAAATTTTAATTTTCAAACAGATGGCAACCTTCCTTAAAAATATTTTCTGCTGTAAGCCTTCATAAACCTCTCTCTTTTGACAGCCATACTGTGCTATTTGCATTATCTTGGAAATTTACTTTAAATGCAAATTTAAAACATGTGACCTTTAGCAACGGAGCGATGAACTCTGAATTCAATTCCATGCAATAGTTTTCGAGTTAGGAAGGTACAAATATACAGAGGGACATACATTAATTCTAAAAATTTTGATTTGGCTTCTGTTGCTCTAATAAAGACCTCCCATATTTATTTTTCTTTAATATCTATAATGTAAACACATCGGCTAATTACAATTTTATAATATTTAAATTTTACTATAATTTTTTAGGTCAAAAATAAAAGTAAAATTTTAACTGTAATTATTTCTTTAAAAAATTACGGTTATTATTTGACTTTTAATTTGTTGATCATAAATATCATTTAGAAAAGATTTAACTCTTATTTTTGATCGAAAAAATAAAATCAAAATTTTTAATGCTATTTTTGACTGAAAGAATATCGGTCAAGAAATTGTGACTAATTGTTGACTGCATTGAAAAAAATCGACATTTTTTTAATCAGTTAAGGTTAATATTCCCTAGCTAACAAACAACACACTGCTATATTCAATATATAGAACAAATTCTTGCCATCTCACTCTTTAAATCTAAATTTCGAAAAAAATTCTTTTTTCAAACGGTAGTTCTATCACTAACCTTAGTCAAATATTTATGCGCTGAATTTTAATAGCACGAGCGTCAACGTTTACTTTTCCACGTATACCTTGAAAACAGTCTCGACTTCAGAGCCCGCAATTGCAAGGCCGACACATCAAATTTCTATTATTAAATATAAGGCTCTATCTCTGTCTAACTTCTTCCCAATCTCTGCCATTCTTCCATTCCAGATCGCTTCGAATAAACTCATCAGCGGCTTGAGCTCTGAGCGCAGTCGCTGGGCAGAGGATATGGAGAATTTCCGCAAACAAAAAATCAACATGATCGGACAATGTTTATTGTGTGCCTCTTTCCTCGCCTATACTGGCGCATTTTCTTGGGAATTCCGCACAGCCATGGTTATTGGAGACTGGCTAAAGGATGTACAAAACCGTTTGATTCCCGTACCCTCGCCCTTCCGCATCGACGACAGTCTCACAACAGACGTTGAAGTCTCCACATGGAGCTCGGAGGGTCTACCACCAGATGAACTCTCTGTACAAAATGGCATATTAACTGTGCGCGCTTCTCGTTTTCCGCTTTGCATTGATCCTCAGTTGCAAGCGCTACACTGGATACGGAAACGCGAAGCACGTCAAAATCTAAAAACTCTCTCCTTCTCCGATAGTGATTTCTTGAAGCAGCTTGAAATGGCATTAATGTATGGCTACCCGGTGCTGTTCGAAGATGTCGACGACTATATCGATCCGGTTATCGATAATGTGCTCAGCAAGGATGTCCAAGTGGTTAGTGGACGCAAATTCATTGTACTGGGCGACAAGGAGGTAGACTTCGATCCAAATTTTCGTTTATATTTGACTACGAAATTTGCCAATCCTAAATTTGATCCCGCCGTATTTGCCAAAGCGATGGTCATTAACTACACAGTCACACAGGCGGGTCTAGAAGACCAGCTGTTGAGTGTTGTGGTACGTTCCGAACGACCTGATTTGGAACAACAGCGTGAGTCGCTCATAGCGCAGACAAGCGAAAACAAGCAGTTGCTGCAGCAACTGGAGGACTCCTTACTACGTGAATTGGCCACCTCCACGGGCAATATGCTGGATAACGTTGAGCTAATTGAAACTTTGGAGAATACCAAAACGAAGGCGGCTGCAGTTTCCGAACAACTACAACTATCGGCAGAGACCAGCAAGGATATTGAGAAGCTACGTAACGGCTATAGACCGGTGGCTATTCGTGGCGCAGTGCTATTCTTTGCACTCTCCGATATGTCTACCGTGAATAGCATGTATCAGTATGCGCTTGCCGCCTACTTGGATGTATTTGGCTATTCTCTACGCAAATCTGTGCCAGATACAGTGCTCGCTAAACGGCTGAGCAATATAATAAAGACTTTGACAGAGAATGTCTACATTTATGGCTGCACAGGCTTCTTCGAACGACACAAACTGCTCTTCTCCTTCCAGATAGCGACAAAGCTTGCAAAAAGTGGTGGCGAACTGACGCAAACTGAATTGGATTTCTTTATAAAAGGTGCCATTACATTGACGAAGAGTGAGCGTGCCTGCCCGGTCAAGTGGTTGGCCGATAAAAACTGGGAGGATTTGTTGAAATTGGCTGCTGATTTTCCGGAGCAATTCGGCGCGCTACCGGATAGCTTGGGGCGCCTGGCGGAGGAATGGAAGCAGGTAATGCCAAAAAAAGCAAATGCAAATTATCAACTTCTACCTTTCAAATAGCTTTTGTATAAAAAACATATACAATATTGGATATAGACTCCTATCCCACTAAGGGCCGCTTGTTCAATGTCTGATTAGGACGAATCGAAGGTAGAAGCTTCGGTTAAATACAACGACTGCTTTATCGATCACATGTTATTTGCATGATGTCGAAAACGTGCGGGAAGTATTGATAACCAGACATTCAACAACCGGCCCTAATACGCAAAAAATACTTATTTGAATCATTTACTTTCTACGACACAGTTAACTTTAAGTTTATTTTCATTGCTTACTCATGTTTGCCATGCATTCGCTTGCTTTCCGGAAATCACTTTCATCTATGGAACCCTCCTCAATTTCCTTTCCGCTTATCGCATTCGCATTTGATACTTTTCTCAACGATATGCATACGTACATGTGTATGTATGTTCAACCAACAACATTACACATACAGTGGTTTGATTTGGAGAATCCGGAAGAAATGCCATGTCCGGGCGAGTACAACATGAAATGTAATCCATTCCAGGTAAGTTCGCTAAGCAAAAGCCAATGCGCATACAAATAAATACATATGTATATTATACATACATACATTTATAAATACATACACACGAATACATTTCAAAAGTAGTATAACTTGAGTTAAGCTTACCATGTGGGGAAAATCTCTAGCTCTACTGGTTCGCGATAAATATCTTTTGCATGCAAACAACTGACGAATTTAACATGGCGATGTCCTTGGAAGTGTCAATTGCCCCCCGCTTCAACTCTTCTTCGATAGTTCCGAACTAGTCTTAAATTCTATAGTTCCGAACCAGTTCTAAAATTGACAGGCGGAAGAAGAGAGTATCATGATTGTTCAATCTTTTTTGTTCTTCCGTGTGTGCGATTTTAAATTATTTTGATTTCAAAATCGTTAGATTCCAGACGGTCCCAAGATGTTACAATGTTAACACAAATTTTGGTTGTATCTCAGTCTTCACTTGGCATTTCCAATTGGGGTCAGTTAGCGCAGACAGGAAACGCTGGAGTGCTTTTTTGAACTCGGCCAAAATCGGTTACGTGGTTACAGCGCCAATTGTGAATTGTTGGTGAAAACGTTGGAACAAATGTTTCAATAAAAAAAATAATTTTGGGCGAGACGAAGTTGACCGGGTCTGCCCAAAAAATTTCTTTTTCATTTCTTGAGCGTATTTTTATATGCTTTCATTCCTTTTGCTGAGAGTTGCAAAAAATATACTTTAGCCTCAAAAGTGACAATTGGGGCTATGACACCGCTGCAAACCATTTTTTCAGAGTATTCTTATTTGTGGAGAAATTTTAAGGAATTCGTAAAGATCCCATCCCATTTTTGGCCGCATTTTCCAAAATAAAATTAACTGTACACACTTCGCTCGGTTTTGAGAAAAAAATGAAGAAAATCGGTAAAGCAACGAAAATAATACTGCTGTGTGTCAAGGAGTTCTCGTAGAATTTTTTCAGAATTTTCTATATTTTTCGTACAGAAATTTCTTTACGAGTTCGTGTCAACCACTATATATAATTTTCTTTGAAGATTCGTAAAAAAATCGTTACAGAATTGAGATACTCCTAAAAATTTCGTTAAGATTTCGGGAACTTTGGTTTGCAGGGACCTTATAAGAACCAAGACATGAGCCCAAGAAAAAAATTGGCTTTTTGTCACTGTTTTAGGAGTGACATATGTCCATATTTAAAAAGAGGAGTGACACCAACCATCACTTCACGTGACCACTTACATCAGCATATATGTATAAGCTCCCTCTACCTTCGGGCCAAACCCGTCGTATGTGCCGTTTTCCTGAACAATGAAGACAACATAGTCTGATTCACTTATTTATTTAGGCACAGTTTAGTAAGCTGTTATAACAAAAACAGGAGTGAAAGATTTTCCTTCGGTTTTCCTTTTATTTTTTATGTAATTTTCCGCAGTGGAAAATTTTCCAGTAAATTTTATGTGTAATTTGTAGATTTCCGTACATAAATAAACTACGTTAAACCCGGTTCATTCGATTTGAAATATTCGGTTTACTGGGCACTCAAAAATCAAAATTTCAAAAAAACGGTTGAAACCAGTTTGGAAAATCGTATCATGTATAGATACCTCAGGTTTAGTCGGATGTTTTCTTTTTAATACGCGGTGACTCCTTGTAAAATTTACTGCTTGAAATTTTAGTGCAGCATCTTAACCCTCTAACCGATATTTTTGATGAATATCTGAAAAAGTGTCAAAAATACGCTCTCTGCCTGTGTTTAAGGGGTTAAAATGTTAAGATTTCTTTAACTAAGAAATTAGAAAAAGTAAAAATGATGAAGTGATGGATTTTTTTTGTGATTAGCCTATCACATATGTAAATATAATTGCGTATTCCACAGTTATTCCCCTTTGTTTCCGTATTGTGTATATATACAATGTATATTATACATATGTATGTATACGTTTGTTTAGCTAAAGAATTTTCTTACTTTTTTACATAAATAGTCACTTGAACAATTTTTGGATTGGAATTTTGCCATAACTTACAAATTTTCCAAGCCATTTGCGCTCCCACACATATATAGATGTATACATATTTACCCGCACAGAACTTTGCGGCTATGGCATATAAAATCGCCATTAAGTACACACGCTGCCATTAGATACGTTTCTTATAATCCTTGAGCTCGTCAAACACACGGATTTAACTTCCCAATCACTAAAAATAGGCAGCTGCATAGCTCGACTACATTCTCTTTTACGTATAACTAAAAAAAACATTTTTCAATGCAACAATAAACACATACATACATATTAATGCTACTTTCATTTTTATCCATTCCTGTCTAATTTTCTTCCTCTCTTTTCCTGCCACAAAAACGCACATTCGCACATCCTTCTCGTCGCTTGTTTACTTGCTGCTGCTGCTGCTGACTGACCTGCATAGAAATTAATGTTCCTGCGGTGCTTCCGTGTCGATCGAATTTTCCGTGCAATAAATGAATACATCGTGGACACCATGGATGAGTACTACATCACGCCACCAGTGATTAGTTTTGCCAACATCTACGAGCAGACCAATTGCAACATGCCCGTTTGCTTTATACTCAGCGCTGGATCGGATCCTACGAATGATTTAATGAAATTGGCTGACTTGGTTGGCGTAGGCATGGGCAATTTTTGTCACATCTCACTGGGACAAGGCCAAGAGAAGGTGAGTAGGCCAAAATAATTGCTAAGCGTGTGTTAGTGTTAGTGTGTGTATGTGTGCGCGCTCGTCTTGGTTTTGTGTGCCCCTGTTATTGTAGTTATTTACGAGCATGTCCGTATAGCGTCCGGACAATAAACCAAACAATGGACAGTGACGAAAATAGCTCGCATACTGGCAATATTATGCCAATCCCTATTGTTGCCCGCCACAATGGTACTCAATCGAATGTCAATTCTTAGGTGTAGACTTAAAGCGACATAATAGAGAAACATGTCACTTGTCGTAATAAATACCACATTGAGTGGGCAATAAAAATAATAAATACATATATGTACATAGTTTCAATACTAATAGCACGGAAGTGGGTGGCAATACAAAGGAAAAACGTATCCAGAATCAAATACTGTAAATTGTTGCTAAGTTGGCAGTTTACTGAGAATTACGACATTTTTTTGACGTGGTCAATTATTGCCTGAAAACTGTCGCTTGCTCAGGTTAAATAAGCTTCCTTCAAATGTTAAATTCAATGTGAAGGTTTGTTATTTCTTCTTTATTTCATCGTAAAATGGTTGGCACTATCACTGCCACAATTCAATTTTTTCCTTCCTAACCTTTTATAGAAGCCCCAAACCGGCATAATGTAGGCAGCGCTGGATTCTAAGTCTACTTCGATTTCTTTAAGTTGCAAAAAAATAGTGACCCCAGTCGATGTTGGGCTCTCGAAGTTTACAACTAAAACAATGGAAGCGTGCCTGCCGTCTATCACAACACGATCGATTTGGATTCTAGGCACTCAGCTTCAGTCCGCTATCGCACGTTTTGCCGTCAAATCGGAAATATCTCTTCCTTTCCCACCCTGGCATTGAAATTTCCAAACACGACTTTGATTTCGTAAAGGAGTTAGCGCTCATAGAAGATATCCTTGGATGCCTCGTGTTTCTCTTCCATCGCGACTTGTTGAAGAATCTCGCTATGATTCAGATTGTAGCTAGACGCTTGTCCACAGAAATCCAACACCGAATTTGCGCTCCTTCGACGTGGCCGCTGTGGAACTGGTCGCAAAACTTTGTCGCATCAAACGCATTGCTTGGATGACGATGATGGCAGTCAGCCATTAAGTCAGGGCATTTCAGATGCATGACCTCAAATCTTCGTCCCATTTTCGGTTGGCGTAGTCGTTATCAAAGGAAGGTGGTCAGTCTCCTAGGAGTCAATTTCGGTCTTTTCACTGGGAGTTGTTCCTACATTCTCTTCTTCGCAAGCTTGACTGCCATGCATTTAGCATATATTTATGTACGTCTCTGCGGTCTAACACTCACTCAACGTGGGTATCTAGTAAGTTTACTTCCTAACATACTAAGGACTTGTCTGCATTCTACCACCATTTTTTAAAACGTTTGACGGCATCCCAACGACCTTGTAGCTTCTTGGGTATCAGAGTGGATGGAGTGCAGCGATTGTAAGCTAAATATAAGAAATCACAGGTTAAATAGATATTTCACGAAAATATACAAATTCAAAAATAATCCGGAACGCTAGTGTTAATAAAGTTGCCGTTTCTTTGTCCAACAAAATATATTAAAAAATGATTTTTAGAAAATAAGAAAAGCACAAAACGATGATTAAATAAATATATTAATAAATAAGCTAACATTAATTTTATCCACCTTAGTTTAGTTTTTCTACTGGACACATCTGGAAACACCATTGGAAAGAATTTTTCAGTAAATCCGAATACAAAGACTAACGTAAATACGAAGACTAATAAGTAGATGAAAATGAAGACAAATACGAAGGCGCGTATGAACGCAAATACGAGGACGAAGATCAACCGAAGACAAATTCAAAGACCAATACGACGACTAATACGAACACGAATACGAAGTAGGTTACGAACACGAGTAGGAGGACGAATACGAATATGTAATCCAATACGAATACAAAGCGTAACAAGAACAATGAGATGCAAATAAAGACTAATACGAAGGCGCATATGAACGCTAATACGAAGACGAGCACGAATCCGAATATGAATGTGAATACGAAGACGAGGTTGAGTGCGTATACTTAGACCAACCTAGATAGAATAGGAAGGCAAATTCGTATATGTCGACAAAGATGAATACAGGGACTAACACGAAGAAAATGACAAACACGAACACGTATATTGAGATGAATTCGAGTACTAGGATGAATACGAACACGAAAATTAATACAAAGACGAATACTAAGAGGAATACAAAGAAACGACGAGTACAACGACGGTTATGACGCCAAAACAAAACAAAAACAGCACTAAAATTGGAAGAATACGATGACGAGATGGAATACGAGCACAAATCTGAACATAAATATGAAAGCAAAGTCGAGGTTGAATCCTTACTTCCTCGGTAGCAAAGACACTTGAGGCCCTTCTATTCCCGCACTACACAAACCACCTGACCCCAGCGAGGCATGAGCATTGGTTTCGTAAATGGCACAGCACTTAACGCTATAAATACCCAGATAACTCGTGGCGTTACCCGAAAGCGCACTGAAACTGTCAAAGGTGTTCGACACGCTACTAGAAGATATTGAGGATTCCTCTCACCCACAGGCCCTCAAACGGTGGTCAGCGAGTTATGCGAGTCATTTCCAGACACAAAACCAGCAAACCGAGGAAAATTAATCAGGGCGGTGTCCCTTCCACATTGCTGCTTAATTTTTACATATCGAAGCTCCCTCAACCACCAAAGGGACGCTCTTTCATCTCTTATACTGAAGACTGCTCGATAATGGGATCTGATAATGGAATGGATGACTTGTGTTGGAAAGTAAACGGTTACCACTCCGTGCTTTTTTGCTTCTTCGCTACAAGGAGCCTAACACTCTCCCCTACGAAATCCTCGGCAACCCGTTTTACCACTTGGAAGAAGGGGTTAGACTGCAACTGGGTATTCACGTCGACGAAGAACCAATTCCGACCGTAAATAACCCAAAAATCCTCAGAGTTACCTTCGACAGACTGCTCTCCTTCTCGGTACATACAGCCGCAATTTGCAATCGATTACAGAGCTGCAACAAGGTCCTCAAGTCGCTAGCAGGCAGCACCATAAAAATTTTGTTGGCAACATACAAGGCAATTGGCCTGCCGGTCCTAAACTATGCAGCGCCCGTGTAGTCGCCGGGGACTAGCAGCACGCATTGATCGAAGCTGCAGAAATGCCAGAGCACGGCACTCTGGACCGCGACAGGGTGCCTCCTGATGTCGCCTCAACACCACCTTGACTACGAGGCACAGATGCTCCCCGTCAGGGAGCATAACACAGAAGTGGGCACCCGAATAGACAACTACTTGCAGAAGAACCCTCGCCAAGGCACTTCAGGAGGCATCTCTACGAACTGACAGACGAAGTCCAGAGGTTCATTAACCAACTTCTGGAGCCAACTGCATACCGACAGGCCTTAAACGACATTCACAGGGAGTCAGTCTTGAGTTATATAGACCTCCGACCTGTGAATGCCGTTTTGGGCACACAACCACCCGACGTGACAGAGCTTTGTCTGCCTAGAGAAGCCCGCAACTTCGTTGTGGCTACTACAGCAGGCTAAACTCATGCCTGAGCAGAGTGAATGCTGATGCGCCCAATGAGTGCTCCGCATGAGGAGAGTTGCCACAATAATCACCCACCCAGCTAGCGCCACTGTCCCTATAACCAGACCCAGGGGAAGTTTCACACTTCCTGAGCCTCCTCTTAGCTTAGCCTGACGACAACGTTGACGTACAAGCTGAGCGGGGCTTAGTAGCCGCTACAACAACAACACCGAAACGAAAAAAACTTAGGTAGCTTTAATGAGCTAAAAAAGTAGACGAATTGCAGTAGTAACTGGCCCTCCCTAGCCTAATGATTAAGAAATTGTTTAATGTAATGCGAGTCTTACTATATACCCTTTACTTTATATAGAACGCTATCAATTTACTTGACAAATCAATTCGCCAAGGCTTTTGGTTGATGCTGCAAAATGGTCATCTACTCATCAGCTTCGTACGTTCCTTAGAGAAATATCTCGAAAAAATCGAATCACCACATCCAGATTTTCGTTTGTGGATAACCACTGATCCGACACCGTCCTTTCCAATTGGCATACTGCAGAAATCACTAAAAGGTTAGTTGCATCTTACAAACATATAAATCGTATCTATTAACCCTCTACGAATTCTGCACAGTTGTAACAGAGCCACCGAATGGCTTAAAGTTAAATTTGCGCTCAACATTTTTAAAAATGCGCCAGGAACGTTTAGAAGCATGCTCACTTAAGGCATTCCGTCCACTTGTCTACGTCTTGGCCTTCTTCCATGCGGTTGTGCAGGTGAGTCTGAACGAGTACATATTTATGATTTCCCCGATCACCTATATATATATCACTTATGATATACAGGAGCGCCGGAAGTATGATAAAATGGGTTGGAATATCTGCTATGATTTTAATGAATCCGATTTTGATGTCTGTCTGGAAATATTGACAACGTATCTAAACAAAGTCAACGAGGAGACTGGAAAAGTGCCATGGAACAGTTTGAAATATCTGATTGGAGAGGTGAGTAAACTACTACATATACAATACTGTTAGCAAAAAACATACATGAGAGCGTTTTTAAATATTTATGCACCTATTTTGATTGGAAAAAATCACAAGTAGAAAAATCTCAAAATTATTTGCTCATTTATACGTATTTGTGTGCATATGTATGTATTGATGCAATGCATTTCGACATACTTGCAGGTCATGTACGGCGGTCGCGTTATCGATGATTTCGATCGCCGCATTACACGCATTTACATGGATGAATATATGGGTGATTTCCTCTTTGACACCTTCAATCCATTCCATTTCTATCATGATGAAAACGTGGACTACCACATACCAGAGGAGGATGTAGTGTTGAAAGAAGATTTTGTAGGTGAGTGCCAGGCGAAGGAAAGTAGCGAATGTAACAGATAAAGATAACAAGCAATTTTGTTCAATCGCATTTCTCATATATCTTTGCATCTTTGCGTGTATGTGGATGTATGTGAGTGTGTGTGTTTCAGCTCACATTGATAAGTTGCCGCTCGTCAATAAACCGGATGTATTTGGTTTGCATCCAAATGCGGAAATTGGTTATTATACACAGTCGGCGCGCAGCATCTGGAATCATTTGATCGATTTGCAACCGCAGACAGGTGAGTTTCGAAAAAAAAATAAAATATGTGTTACTCGCATTTATTTATTTTTTTTTGCACTCAGTCGTTATCTTTTAGCTAGAGCATGAGTTTATTTATTTCTTTTATTTATCGCACGTGATTCATAGAATAATAATGTTTAGAACAATTTGCCCATCATCTGTAAAACTAGGAATTGTAGTATAGTATTTTCACAGTACGCACCGAAGTTTTGTGATTTTTTGAGCGCCTAAAAAGTTGCGCCGATCAAGCCGGTCAAAACTAAACATTTATTTAGTTTATACTTTTTTCATACAACTCCTTGATTGACAAAATAGCTTAGAAGGAGCGGCGTGCTCGAGGATAACTAGGGCACTGAAATCCTGCTCTTCAGAAGTTATTTAGCGAAATTTTTTCGCCGTGTACACAGTCCATCGCAACTAGATCGGAAACTCTACGACAACTCTACGCTCTATTTGGTAAGCTAAATAGAGTTTTTGCTTTACGCAGAGTCAATGAATTTCATCACAGTTTGTTAAATTTTGAAAGGGAAAGCGTATATTCTTGTACAAACACACTCTTTTAGATGTGTACATTTAGAATGTAGCCAGAGTGCTAGTCCACTTGCTCAACTCAGTGAATACCTACAGTCAGTCAATAAAGTTTAGGTACAGCAAATTTTTTACAATATATAAAATATCAACAGGGTTGCCACCTGTTTTAAAATCCGAATTTTATTAAAATGTGGGGATCAAGCGAAATAGTAGTAAGCAATCTATAATATCTTCGAAGTATTTGGAAAGAGTTGCAACCGGTTTTAAAAATTTATTTTTAATTATTTAATAGGTGAAATGAGCTATTAAAAGATGTGTATCAATCGAGTTTCTTTGGAAAGACTTTATTTCAAAACTATATTTAGGATGCTTGCCACTTCATTGAAAAATCAAATTGAATTTAATTCAGCAATTAATTGAAATATGTATCCCAATGCATGTATGCGCATCAACCGAAATGGTTTGGAAAGACTTTATTTCAAAACTATATTTAAGTGGGTTGACACTTAATTGAAAAATCAAATTGAATTTAATTCAGCAGTTAATTGAAATATGTATCCCAATTTCAGACGAAAGAGATATATAAAGATTTTAGTTTGAAAATACTTTTAAAGTTTGTTTAAAGAGTTAAATTCATTTGTGGTGTTTGAACGCCATGCGGGTTTTCTAAACTAGTAGGAGAATCAAAAATTACCCTGAAGATGAGGCAGCACACAAAGTTATAAGTGGAGTTATTTCTTTACATGTAATCAATATACGTCCTAAATATGAACAAAATCGGAAAGTAAATATCAAATATCTCGACCCGTGCACCACCTATCGGATTAATTCACCTTTCGTATTGCATTGTCTTCGGGTTATGAGCCAACTGTGAAGTTTCAAGTCTCTGGGTCATCGGGAAGTTGATGAAAAATATGTCGAGCCCTAACCGCCAAAATAACGTAAGCGACATTTTTTTCAAAATTTTCTTTTTGATGCGCAAATATTCCTAGAGCATCAAGATGCATTTCTGCATCAAAAAGAAAATTAAAAAAAAAAATGTCGCTTACGTTATTTTGGCGGTTAGGGCCCGATATTACAAAATTTTCCCAAAAAAACATTCCCGCTCACACTTTTTGTCTGCCTTTTCCACATTTTTCGCTGCAGCGGGAAACGCAGTCGCCAATTTGTGTTGCACATCGCTAACCGGATTATATAATCTATTTGTTGGCACTCAATGTACAATTTTTTGCCAATTTACGCGCAACGCTTTTGCCTTATCGCATTTTATCCCACCCTGCACGCCATGCTTTTTATTCAACTTTATTTTGATCGCCTGCATAGCTGGAAGTTCCATTTAATTCACAATTTAATTTAATTGAATTAATTAGTTGAGGTTTTACAATTAACTTTATTGCCTTTGTCGCAGTTGCACATATGTATTTATACATACATACATACATATGCATTTGTTTAAATATGCATGTGCGTGTAGTTATGTGTATTGGGGCGGGTCAATTTGTATTGGAGATTTTATCGATTGTGCGCGTATAGCATAGACGGAGTCTGCGTGTAATTCTAAGCAAATTTTCCGAAGAAAACATAGGCCTGAGTTCAGTTTGGAGTTTGCCAAATTGCGAAAACAGGTTCCATTAGCGCTTTGATGTAGTGTCGTAAGAAAGTGCTTAAAGTGTCATTTTTGCACTTATCTTTTTCTTCAAACTTCCACCGGAGGGTGAAACAGTAAAAATTTTCACATTTTACTCGAAACCTATTTTCGCAATTTGGCAAACTCCAAATTAATTTTAAACCCTTGATTTCTTCGGTAAATTTTTTTACAATTGCACGCGGAATCCTCCTATGCTATACGCGCATAGTCAAAAAAATTGGCCTGCCCTAATGTACATACATATGTATATATGTATTTATGCACTTTTTGCATGTGTATTAGCACCCAAAAGAATAAAGTTTAATTTTATATACGCTTTTGCACGTAGTATTTTACCATTTTACTAATTATAGATACAATACTCGGTTGCACCACTATCGAAACCGAAACCGAACAAATTAAGCACTGAATAAAAAATAACTCTGCACGAATAAAATCACTTGATTACCATTACCATTCGATAATTGTAAATGAATGTGTTTCATGCATATTCTGTGTAAATAGCCACATACATACATATGTAAGCATGTATTATGCAAGTACATAATAACGGTGACTATTAAAATTTGTCATTACCTTTAATTCCGTGTTATCTTATTCCCTTATATGTTTTTTTTTT
>NW_023458558.1:49889931-49891697 GCF_013731165.1 Rhagoletis pomonella
AAAAATCAACGCGAATTCTTTCCATTTGAAAATTCCACTTTATTATGCTTGACTTGCCCGGCCGAAAATAAATCTCGATTTTGGATAGGCGCTGGTCAGATTTGCTTTCTTCCGTCTAGCACCCAACAAAAAAAAAACTATCGAGGCGCTAGAAACAAATGTAACGCTCGCTCCAGTGATTCTGGACGGCCTCTGTCTAATAAGTTGAAATTTCCTTTCTAAAGTTAGTCAAGGCTCTAAAAAGATAAACTTGGTGCCCATACGAGCGCTGCCCCCACCATGATATCAAAATCGGGCTTGGCAATTTCAATGTCAGGTTGGGCGTCCAATAACGGTCTCGGGCTGATTGACTTCGCCGGCGCCCGAAATATGTTAGTATGTAGGTATGCAGTACTAAGTTTAAGCATAAAAGAATTCATGAAGTACTTGGCTGTCTCAAGATCGAAAAACAATGTATTTTACTTTATTTATTTTAGTGCACAGGCTAACTAAAAGATTGCTAAAGAAACAAAATTATACCACTTTATTCTTCTTTACGTAGCGTAAAGCATCACGCTAATCTCAAAAACTACTGAAGGGATTTGGACGAGATTTTCTTAATAGGGGCATTATCATTTATTTTGGTTGTAGAGTTGATAATGACCGGACACTTAGGGGTATTATCTTTAGTACTTAGAATTTCTATAGGGTTGCCACCTGTCCAAAAAATATTAAGATCCGCGCCGTTCGTTGGATTACAAAGAGAAATGAGGTGTCAAGTAAAAGGGTCTCTAGATGTTCAATCAATTTTTTGAGTAGAGTTGCCACCTTTTTAAATATTATAAAATAAGGAAAAAAATAAGGTACCAAGTTAATGGTCCCCGGATGTGCTATAAGCTTTTATTTTTTTATTAGGGCTAACCCCTATTTAAAAATCATTACCTTACATGTAGTACATGACGGCATTTTTTTATTAATGACATCAGATCTGAAAAGTGCGTTCAAAAATTAGGGTGTCAAATGAAAGGGCTTGGCCTGCAGATATCCACCAAAGTTAAAGTAAAGGGTTGCCACGTGCGCGAAAAATTATAAGATGTGTGCTCTTCGTTTGACAAAAAAGTGAGGTGTACACACATACATACATATGTACACGAGGCTTCGCCCCACGTATATGAGGCCGCCTAGTTTGCTATAGTTTCCTTCAAAAAAATATTAAGTGTTGATTTCTTATTATAAAAATACTAACATCGTAAAAAGTTTATAAATATGTGCATCTTTAACTTGTATTTATTTTGATGAAAATTATTTGTTTTGGCTTTGCGTGGTAATATTGTGATTTAAAATAATACATTTTGGCTATGCCACTTAAACAAAAAAAAACACATTCATTGTCCCAATTCTGTCATACGCATAGTTTTCAAATTAATGTTCAATTGCTTTCTCACTATTTCATTGAAAAATTTGCATTCTCACTTAATTCAATTTATACCGGAATGATTGAGTTAGCTGACAGGCTCAATGATTTTGCGGTCACGACCCAGCGTACGAACCGAACAGAATTTAATAATATTTAAAATTCCATATTGCACACGTTCAAAACGACGAAAAAAAAACTTTAAAGAAAAAATAAATAAAAATGTATGATCCTTCTATGTATCGGTGCAGTGGTGTGCCTGGCATTTCGACGGACAATTAAAAAAAAAAATATATATAAAAAAAATCAGAAAAAAGGTAACCTAACTGACAAATAACGAACAATCAAGGAAAAAATAACTGAAATTGAATTG
>NW_023458558.1:49891797-49893016 GCF_013731165.1 Rhagoletis pomonella
CTGACAAATAACGAACAATCAAGGAAAAAATAACTGAAATTGAATTGGTATGCAAATGGAAGTCAACCTGGAAATAGCTGTACACACACATACATAGTACATACATACGTATATACGGTCAAAGTTACATGCGTGCATATGCATTTGAGTCATAGGTCGAATAATTCGAAAATATCATCTGTCAGCGAAATTGCACGAAAATAGACAAAAAAGGTGAAAACAACATTTGCATAAGTGAAAAATAGCAAACGGTTCGTAGATTTTTTCTACATTTTCACCTGTAAAATTGACCATTTTGCAACAATCTGTTATTTTCTTTCACTTTTTTTCTTTTTTAATGGAGTTAGTTGCAACAACAAACGAATATTTATATGCAAAATTTGTGTTTTTTTTCTAAACCATAACTCCACTGTAGCTTTTAAATCTTTCGCTGCCGCTTGCCTTAATTGCCTCCCACATTGATTGCAAAGTTGTAAATTTTAAAATTAATGAAATTTATAGAATTCCATAATTGCTTACTAAAATATGTATGCAAATACATATTACAAGCACACATATTGAATATTGCAAATCATTTTAAATTCCAACCCCCGCCAATGAAATTTTCACCTTCAACCAAAAGTGCACACTTCACTATTTGCAACCATAATTAGTTCGCTACAAAATGCGGATTAAAAATAAATTACCTGGAATTAGAGTGTGAAATCCCTGCTTGAGTGTAGCATTCTAATCCCTTCCAGCAGCACTACATATGTATGTATGTATGCCATTTCAGGGCTTAGGTGAGTTTCGCATGTGAGCAAATTTAAACTGTTCAGCCACAATGAAAATGGCCATGGCAACGGCTGTGTGCAACCTGCAGCCAACAACCAGCAAACCACGAGCCTGCAAGCAGCAACCGCCGGCCACACCACAAAGCTTTGCGGCGTTGAAAACGCGAATAAACGGGCGCACCAATTACAAGTTTAAGTGGACTTACTGGAAACACAAAATAACTACTAATTAGCTATTCACACACAAAAGAGCCAATAGTTAATTTGGATGCTGCATTGAAAACAGCGACAATTGCACAAAAAGACTAACTTCACACCCACCGAACAAGGACTGACTTCAAACTGTACCAAAATATTGGGTCGTATAAAATATCGCCGCGGGATTTTGTCACTATCTGGTGTTTTTATGCCCATTAGGGTGGTCGGTCCAAAAAAAAGTTTAAAGT
>NW_023458558.1:49893116-49894289 GCF_013731165.1 Rhagoletis pomonella
CTGACAAATAACGAACAATCAAGGAAAAAATAACTGAAATTGAATTGCTATGCAAATGGAAGTCAACCTGGAAATAGCTGTACGCATACATAGTACATACTTACGTATGTATATACGGTACACAGTTACATGCGTGCATATGCATTTGAGTCATAGGTCGAATAATTCGAAAATATCATCTGTCAACGAAATTGCACGAAAATAGACAAAAAAGGTGCAAACAACATTTGCATAAGTGAAAAATAGCAAACGGTTCGTAGATTTTTTCTACATTTTCACCTGTAAAATTGACCCTTTTGCAACAATCTGTTATTTTCTTTCACTTTTTTCTTTTTTAATGGAGTTAGTTGCAACAAGAAACGAATATTTATATGCGAAATTTGTGTTTTTTTTTCTAAACCATAACTCCACTGTAGCTTTTAAATCTTTCGCTGCCGCTTGCCTTAATTGCCTCTCACATTGATTGCAAAGTTGTAAATTTTAAAATTAATAAAATTTATAGAATTCCATAATTGCTTACTAAAATATGTATGCAAATACATATTACAAGCACACATATTGAATATTGCAAATCATTTTAAATTCCAACCCCCGCCAATGAAATTTTCACCTTCAACCAAAAGTGCACACTTCACTATTTGCAACCATAATTAGTTCGCTACAAAATGCGGATTAAAAATAAATTACCTGGAATTAGAGTGTGAAATCCCTGCTTGAGTGTAGCATTCTAATCCCTTCCAGCACTACATATGTATGTATGTATGCCATTTCAGGGCTTAGGTGAGTTTCGCATGTGAGCAAATTTAAACTGTTCAGCCACAATGAAAATGGCTGCAAGCCTGCAAGCAGCAACCGCCGGCCACACCACAAAGCTTTGCGGCGTTGAAAACGCGAACAAACGGGCGCACCAATTACAAGTTTAAGTGGACTTACTGGCAACACAAAATAACTACTAATTAGCTATTCACACACAAAAGAGCCAATAGTTAATTTGGATGCTGCATTGAAAACAGCGACAATTGCGCAAAAAGACTAATTTCATACCCACTGAACAAGGACTGACTTCAAACTGTACCAAAATATTGGGTCGTATAAAATATCGCCGCGGGATTTTGTCACTATCTGTTGTTTTTATGCCCATTAGGGTGGTCGGTCCAAAAAAAAGTTTAAAGT
>NW_023458558.1:49894389-49896527 GCF_013731165.1 Rhagoletis pomonella
TTCCTAATAAACAATCGTGGTACAAAGCTCAATAAAATATTAAAAAACTAAATTAATTTTATTTGAATGTCATTCCCCGACCAGTTACGATCGCAACAATATGAGCGATTCTAGGACCCTGATTACCGCTTGGCTATCAGAGTACATACCTGCCCTTCGTATCGATATTACACTTGTGCATAGCCAGCCAACATTCTCTTTTATAGCGGCGATCTCTGTCTGAAAAAATCTGCAGAAAACAAGCAGCCTGAACATCAGAGTTCGTGCTAGCACTTCTATAGCAGCCTAAAGTGCCTGATGCACGTTTACCGCCTCTTCCTCAATATATTGCTACCAAGAAAGCTTTCTGTCAGGAATAGCGCCCAAAAACTTAACCCTGTCAGAGAGCAAAAGTGAAATACCACTGATCGAGGGAAACTGGGCGTTAGGAACTTTATATCTCCTGCCACTCACTCACTCTACGTGGGTCATGGGCACTGCTTCACTCCGTTGCGATAATTCTGTCGTGGTATAAGGGAGATAAGCTTACCTAAATTGCTTTCGACTCCGAGCTTAGTTAGGGCGTTTACAAAAGCACCGGGTGCCACGTTTTTAACAGCCTCTCGTTATCAAGGAAGTCACAACCTACAATATATTTTGTCTAAAAGAATTCCTCAATAATTTTATCAATTGTGTACGTGGTAGATTCCACATATCCACCCTTCTGGTAACCATGCTGAGTAAGGCTCAACCGCTCCCCCAGAATCTTAATTCTTATACACATATCAATCAGTCTTTCTACGGGTCTTCAATAGGAAGAAAGAGTCTGATTGAATTGAAGTACTACGGAAACACGTAAGAGCTTTTTTCTACCTTGGCAATTAAAGTTACCCGTACTGTCCTCCAAGTTCAATATACTCCCGGTTTATGCAGCTCGCATAATTGGGAATGGCGCAGCGATATAACCTACCTATGCAATCCATTGCAATTGTGCAGGAATAATGCCATCCGGTCCAGTGAACTTTAAATGCGTAATAGGTTTAATCATCCAGATCAGTCGACGCCTCCCGAGAAGTTCACAAGCGGAAACAGGGCAGTCTACTGTACCAGTAACGGTAGGATGAATGGCAGCCTTCCAGAATCGCAGAATTTACTCACTAACTCGCTTGTGGTCTTTCTTATCTCGGACTTATAAATACCCAATGCGATCTTTTAAACTTCCCAGCGGGAGTATTATTCCTTTTCCTGTGAAAGCAAAGATTCCTCAAAACTACATACAGTCATTTAGGCCAATCGGATACTTTATTCGAAAGCTACCTTCTTGCAAGGGTTAAGAGTTAAAACAGAGTACATAATACATACATATTTAGTATTTTTCCGGTTGATTTTTTCGCAAACTTCACGTGGTTGGCATAAACTCCATCCAATAGCAATTCCGACCATCAAGCACACAATTTGACTTGCGCTCTACTAAAGTCAATCAGGCAGTTCATCATTCGCATTGTAATGCAAACCTTCGCCAACACTCATACACAGTAAAAAATGCCAAACATTTTTACCATCCGATAACCGGTTTCATGTGATTTTTATGCTCTCACGTGCAACGCAGGCGAGATTCGCACATCCTTCAGGTGGCGGCGCCAATGCCAAAGCCAAAGTCAAAGGTAATGAATGACTTAGCTCTCGCGCCTTGGTCTTCTTGCCAGCGGTGGACGCATGCAAGCTGACCATTACTTGTGACCACAATAGAGGTTAAAAACCTCGTTAGTGTTATTTTATTCAATTTTTCTTGAATTGCGATTTTTTCTTCTTTTTTTGCATTCTTTTGTAAGTATTTTTTCATCACATATAAACGCTTACTGCGTAAGACGATACATGCTGGTGGCAGCGTGCTCTTACTCATCATATGTATGTATGTACTTACGTGCATAAGTAGTTGACAGCAGCATTGCGGTTAAAAGCCTATTCTACCTTTCATCGCTTCCTCGATTTTGCGTGTGGAAAAAAGGTTTCAATTTCGAAACCACTGACTGTCGCTTTTGGGGTTTGTCTGCTTGCAACACATGCAATTATCAAAATTGTTGCACATACTTATATATATGTATGAACAAGTGCATGTGTGTTCATGTATCTTTAATGTGTTTAAGAACCAGCTCACG
>NW_023458558.1:49896627-49900474 GCF_013731165.1 Rhagoletis pomonella
CGTGAGCTGGTTCTTAAACACATTAAAGATACATGAACACACATGCAATTGTTCATACATATATATAAGTATGTGCAACAAGTTTGATAATTACATGTGTTGCAAGCAGACAAAACCCAAAAGTGACAGTCAGTGGTTTCGAAATTGAAACCTTTTTTCCACAGGCAAAATCGAGGAAGCGATGAAAGGTAGAATAGGCTTTTAACCGCAATGCTGCTGTCAACTACTTATGCACGTAAGTACATACATACATATGATGAGTAAGAGCACGCTGCCACCAGCATGTATCGTCTTACGCAGTAAGCGTTTATATGTGATGAAAAAATAGTTACTTACAAAAGAATGCAAAAAAAGAAGAAAAAAATCGAAATTCAAGAAAAATTGAATAAAATAACACTAACGAGGTTTTTAACCTCTATTGTGGTCACAAGTAATGGTCAGCTTGCATGCGCCCACCGCAGGCAAGAATACCAAGACGCGAGAGCTACATAAGTCATTCATTACCTTTGACTTTGGCTTTGGCATTGGCGCCGCCACCTGAAGGATGTGCGAATCTCGCCTGCGTTGCACGTGAGAGCATAAAAATCACATGAAACCGGTTATCGGATGGTAAAAATGTTTGGCATTTTTTTTTTGTTACTATGTATGAGTGTTGGCGAAGGTTTGCATTACAATACGAATGATGAACTGTCTGATTGACTTTAGTAGAGCGCAAGTCAAATTGTGTGCTTGATGGTCGTAATTGCTATTGGATGGATTTTATGCCAATCACGTGAAGTTTGCGAAAAAATCAACCGGAAAAATACCAAATATGTATGTATTATGAACTTTGTTTTAACTCTTAACCCTGCAAGAAGGTAGATGTCGAATAAAGTATCCGATTGGCCTAAATGACTGTTGTAGTTTTGAGAAATCTTTGCTTTAACAGAATGAAGTAAATTTTTACATGAATACCTACTCCTTAAAAAATTTAATTTTTTATCATTTACTTCTCATTCTGTTGACTGCGCCATAATGAACTTGGAATATTTTTAGGTGTGTTTGTTTTTCATTATAAATAAAAAAAACCTTAAATCACTCTACCGCTCACTCACTGGATACCGGTTGACAATGAACCTCTCGCAACTTAGGGCGTTGAGCAGATGTTTCTTTAATAAAGCTAGGAAAAAGAATAACACTCCGGCTGGGAAGTTTAAAAGATCGCACTGGGTGTTTATAAGTCCGAGATAAGAAAGACCACAAGCGAGTTAGTGAGTAAATTCTGCGATTCTGGAAGGCTGCCATTCATCCTGCTTTGGACTACTTGCAAGGTGAGGTTGAGTAGAGTTTCCTAGCAAATTCTGCATTGTGTGAACCTACCGATATCGACTGGTTGATATGCGTATAAGAATTAAGATTCTGCGGGAGCAATTGAGCCTTATGGTTACCAGAAGGGTGGATATGTGGATTCTACCATGTATACAATTGATAAAATTATTGAGAACTTCTTTTAGAAAAAATACATTGTTGTTGGTGCCTTCCTTAATAACGAGAGGCCTGTTAAAAACGTGGCACCCGGTGCAATTGTAAACGCCCTAACTAAGCTCGGAGTCGAAAGCAATTTAGGTAAGCTTATCTCCCTTATACCTTACGACAGAATTGTCGTACCCGAGTGAAGCAGTGCCCATGACCCACGTAGAGTGAGTGAGTGGCAGGAGATATAAAGCTGACAGAAAGCTATCTTGGTAGCAATATATAGAGGAAGAGGGCGTAAACTTGCATCAGGCGCTTTAGGCTGATATAGAAGTGCTAGCACGAACTCTCATGTTCAGGCTGCCTGTTTCCTGCAGATTTTTTCAGACAGAGATCGCCGCTATAAAAGGGAATGTTCGCTGGCTATGCACAATTGTAATATCGATACGAAGGGCAGGTATCTACTCTGATAGCCAAGCGGTAATCAGGACCCTGAATCGCTCATGTTGTTGCGATCGTAACTGGTCGGGGAATGACATTCAAATAAAATTTATTTAGGTCCCATAGACACGGACGTTTGATGAGTTAGCTAGGGAGTGCACTCTTTCCAGTCATTTCTCCGAACAAGGAGTGCATTGCTAAAACACCTCGGCTACTTATTTTCAAAATCAGTTGCGTATGAGAACTTTTTTATAATACTCAACGCTTATCCCAAGCTTACAGGGACCGTTCCAGGAATAATCTATCTGAATGGTTCCTCGTAGGGCCGCTTTCTAACACAACCTTACCTAGATTACATTCTTAAAATAACTTACTTTATCCTTCATACATACATATGTTGGTCAATAAGGGTTAAAATAAAAATATTTCAGTTGCAAGTACCTACGCGTAGTTTGGCAACGGTTTAACTAGTAACCTTGCTTTACTGCACTCTGGAACAAGCAATAAATAATCATACCAATCAGGAATTTTACCAGATAATTATATAGTAGTAACTTACAGTAGGCGATTGGCCTACTGATCACTAGTAATATATTATATATTTAAGTTGCATTGTGCAGGTGCAGCAAGCGTTTGTAGTATAATGAAGAAATAAAAAGAAAAGCTGGTTAACTGTTACTGGACAATTATGTCATAAATCAAAGCGAGAGCTTTTTGCCGTAGTCATAGTAAGTGGCATGCCAAAAGAGGGAGTACGTAAATAGTAGACAAACAAGAAGAATACATCTTTACATAACTATAACAATTTAAGAAGATTACAATTCTCCTTCCATTTTAATTTGTATTGATGTGAAGTATGCTGGAAACCATGGTGATGAAATTTTAAGTGCAATGTAGAAAGGAACTCATAACTCGATATAGTAAAATATAACTGCAGAAAAGACTGAATTAAAAAATCAATTGGCAACAATTGAAACTAATTAACTTTTCTCGATATTTGCAGTTTTTAGTGCCGAGTAAGTGATTTTTCACGCAGCGACAGGCAACTTCCAGTATTCCGCTCGTAAAATTTGAAAAGCTTTGCTAGACATTTGCTATCTATTATTATGTGTGTGTGTGTGTGTATGTATGTGTAATTTTATTCCTTTAGATTTAATAGTGGGTGCTAATACCGTGCAAGCGATTGCTGACACAACGGGTGGGCTATTTTTTGTGAGAAAACTAATTTTTCGAACAAGTACATATAAAAGTTTAAAAATAAGTTTGTTTATAGCAAAATCGGGTACGCATGAATAATTTGGAATTTGCAACATAAAAAATGGGCATAAATTAAGGCAAAAATTCGAATACATTTCCCGTTAAAGCAGAATCTGCATGACGCAACTGTTCCGATTTTGGGGCACTGCTTATTTATTAGAAAAAAATCCTAAATTCAATAAAAAATGGTTATGGAAATTTTGCAGCGCTCCGATTTATCCTGCAAAAAATTTTGAGTTATGTGCCAGCCTGGAGATCAAGCGAAGAATAAGTCTTGGAAACAGCACAGTCTCTTGTCATATCCGTTCTTCTATGGCGCAGAAACGTGAACGATGTCGAACGAAGATGAGTGGGGTTTGGGTGCTTTCGAGGGAACTGTTCTACGGTCCTGTTCGCATGGACGACGGGTATCGGAGAATATGGAATGACGATGTATCAGTTTTTTTTTAATGATATGACCATAGTTATGCAACTGCGCAGGCTTCGACATGTTGTTCGCATGGATGAAGACGCTCCGGTGAACAGATCCTTTGACTCCGCACCCATGGGTGGACAACGAAAGCAAGTGCGCTCATGAACAAAAAGGAAGTTCCAAGTGCTGGATAACCTATCTGCACTCTAGATGAGCATCTACCGTAAATTCGCACAGATCCCACACTAATTTGGTTTAGATCCGATCTTTGGATCATGAAGAAAT
>NW_023458558.1:49900574-49903361 GCF_013731165.1 Rhagoletis pomonella
TACATGCCTATGAGTAGGTATGTAACTATATGTACATATATATATATATATAAGTAGCAAGTATCAGTAACCATCGCCGATGCTTGAATAATTACGCTGTTGGGTCCACATCAAACAGGAATTTTCGTTAATTAACTTCTGCTGCTGTGCGGATGACTTGTCGCTGTGATATTATGATATTTTGATGCTGTGTCGCTGCAAAAGATTGAACAAACATACGCTTCTAAATATGTGTGTAGATACCCTGCAGAAAAAAATTATCAATTGATAAAAAATTACCCACTTGTAGTTGGCTTTTTTGCGGGATTTATATAAAATATATAACTTGCAGTTAGCTACAAAAAGCTAACTTGAAACTTGTTGACAAGTAATGCACGAGTAATGCAGAAGATTGTTTTCTTTAAACGCGTTTCTATTTAAATATCCTGCACTTCGCGAATACTTTTTCGAATTGAGAACAAAGAAAAGGAAGATCGAAATCTCATATTAACATTTTGAAACTATGTCTGACGGAGTTTGAATATAGGACCATCTACAGCAGAATATGTAAACAAATATGAAATGTAATAAAATAAGTTAAAAAATTATTGATATTTTATGTCCAAAAGTAGTTAGTTACAAGTTAGTTATTTACATCAAATGCAGAGGTAACCGCCGTTGACTATTTCGCGGCCATCGCCATAGAAATATAATTAGTTTTCGTCAAAGAAAATATGCAGATAATAGTGACCTTTAGCTCGTTCCTAATCAACTTAAAGTTAGCATGTAGTTGGATACATTTCCTGCAGGGTGTGTATATATGAATGTACTCGTATGTGTGTACGTTGCACAGTGTAACGTCTCAATATAATGAGGAGCCAAAAGAAGCAGAAGATCAATGAAATTTTGCAAATAGCGTTTGATATAAATACTATAACAACATCTCATTGATAAAATAAAAGATTTATTAGGTCGAATTCATGAGCTTTATTACAAAAAAAAGTGCGATTTATTTCGATACTCCACCATTGTTTTAATTGGTTCATGGCGTATGCAAAACTCTGCTCCGGCTGCCGCGGCCGGTTATGTCACATGTAGTTATACAAAATTTTGGTAGGACTCAGCCTACTCAGTCGTTTGGCAAATCCGGCATCGGGTCCACACGAACTCGTAAAGAAATTCTTTACGATTTTTTTAATGAAAATTCTTAACAAATCCTTTACATTGCAGCAATATCCGATTTTTTGCGAAATTTTGTAAAATAATCGAAATATGTATAGTACATTTCATCTTAGAAAATTCGGTAAAAAATCGGAAATGCAAATTATGTTTTCATTACGAATTTCTTATGATTTCTCTACTTTTAAGATTCCTCTTTAAAAAATCGCAAAAATAACCCGAAATAAAAAATATGTGGAATTTGAGAGAACAATTTCAGTCTACCTTTCCGGAAGAACGAAATTTCATAGTTTATTTTTCAACGTCAGCGCAATAAATGTCATTTAAAAGTTAAACATAAACAGTTTAAAGATTCTCTATAGCGTTAAAATATTTTAATATTTCCTTAGAATTACAAATTTTTTTCTCTTTGACGGTAAAATATGTTTTGTCGGCGTATGTTATTTCGTTTGTCAGCTAAAGATAGATATACGTGGTTCTTTCAAATGGCCCCAAAAATTATCAATGCGAAAAAATTCATATTTCCCAATTAAGTAAAAGGTCTAAAATTTTAAGAAAAAGCAATTGCTTAGTTTTAAATCATATGTCATTTTGCTACGATAGTAGTAAATTTGCTACGATTTAAAAAAAAAATTTAAAATTTGCTACCCCACTACCCTTTATTCTATTTTTACTACGCTTTTTATATTTCATTCAACTTATGGGTAGCAACTATTTGTAAATCACTATAACTTCGAAAATGTGGTAAACAGGCCATGGCTTCAAGATCTAAATTGTATATAGTCTTACTGCAAATTGTGCAAGAATCGTCTAGCCTAAAATATCTCCAACATAAATAGGCACCGCCGGTCAAATTTTCGCATAACAGACAGAAAGATACAATGATTGCTTGTCGAACTAAATAGCGGCTCAACAGAGACAAAAAGTTATGTTCGCCTTATTGTAATATTTCGTAGAAATCAAATTATCGATATTCTCAAATCAAGTAAATTTTCACTTATTTATTACGAAAGTGCTGGGGTAAGTGGCAAAAAGTGCTCTAAATTTTGGAAAAATTTTTCGGTTCAGTTTTCAGAATTTGCCAACTTACTTTTTTACTACTTTTAGCCGCATTCGTTACACTGTGCGTTGCTTCGTCACACTTGATGCAAAGCATTTGAGGCATAACGCAGTTCATTGATCAATTTTCTCTCTGTGCGGCAAAGTGTCTTATCCGTCCATGTAAGGAGAACTTTTTAAGGAAGTAGGCAAAATATGAACTGTAAATTATTCATTATTTTGTGTGTTGCACGTACATACATACATATGTGCGTATGTATATGGGGCGTTCCATACCAAAATGGACGGGGTTCATTCACACTTCATGCGTTTGATTTGTTTAAAATTTTTAGGGTTGATGGACAAACATAAATAATAAATAAATATGAAATTTGAGCTTGATTAGTACATTTCTAAAAACTTTACAGCACAAAAACAAAAATAAATCTCCAAATATCTGGAGAACGGGGGAGGAAAAAATTTGAAAGAAAATCACACATACACAAACACATCAAAATTCTCTATGAAAGGAAATATTAAAAATTTTTTTTTCTTGAAAAATTGTTCACACACAAATTTTTTATAAAAAAA
>NW_023458558.1:49903461-49908675 GCF_013731165.1 Rhagoletis pomonella
CTGCAAAATTGACTTGTGTAAACCTCCATAAGGAACAGCTGATTTTTTGTTTGCAGACGCAACACCCTCATTGTGGCGTATCTCTACGTCACGTACGCCACTTCCTTCGCATACTTTTCCGTTATTGACGTACAAGTACCCATTCTGACGGGCCTATTATTCGTACGTTCATGAAATAATGCTGCCAAGTTTTGTTCTCTTTGAACCAATACGTGCAAATGTCAAAAGTGCTAGGAAAGTTAATACGCTATTAATGAAACGATAGTGTCGATAGTACCAGAACTATCGATAGTTATTTCCTGTGACCAGACTATCGATACTATCGATAGTATCGTCGATAGTTTGACAGCTCTACTACTCAGTCCTTTGGTAAATCCGGCACCGGGTCCACACGAACTCGTAAGGAAATTCTTTACGATTTTTTTAATGCAAATTCTTAACAAATTCTTTACATTGCAGCAATATCCGATTTTTTGCGAAATTTTGTAAAATAATCGAAATATGTATGGTATATTTCATCTTAGAAAATTCGGTAAAAAATCGGAAATGCAAATTATGTTTTCATTACGAATTTCTTATGATTTCTCTACTTTTAGGATTCCTCTTTAAAAAAACGCAAAAATAACCCGAAATAAAAAATATGTGGAATTTGAGAGAACAATTTCAGTCTACCTTTCCGGAAGAACGAAATTTCTTAGTTTATTTTTCAACGTCAGCGCAATAAATGTCATTTAAAAGTTAAACATAAACAGTTTAAAGATTCCCTATAGCGTTAAAATATTTTAATATTTCCTTAGAATTACAAATTTTTTCTCTTTGACGGTAAAATATGTTTTGTCGGCGTATGTTATTTCGTTTGTCAGCTAAAGATAGATATACGTGGTTCTTTCAAATGGCCACAAAAATTATCAATGCGAAAAAATTCATATTTCCCAATTAAGTAAAATGTCTAAAATTTTAAGAAAAAGCAATTGCTTAGTTTTAAATCATACGACCAGCGTTGTCACTTTGCAACGATAGTAGTAAATTTGCTACGATTTAAAAAAAAATTTAAAATTTGCTACCCCACCACGCTTTATTCTATTTTTACTACGCTTTTTATATTTCATTCAACTTATGGGTAGCAACTATTTGTAAATCACTATAACTTCGAAAATGTGGTAAACAGGCCATGGTTTCAAGATCTAAATTGTATATAGTCTTACTGCAAATTGTGCAAGAATCGTCTAGCCTAAAATATCTCCAACATAAATAAGCACCGCCGGTCAAATTTTCGCATAACAGACAGAAAGATACAATGATTGCTCAACAGAGGCAAAAAGTTATGTTCGCCTTGTAATATTTCGTAGAAATCAAATTATCGATATTCTCAAATCAAGTAAATTTTCACTTATTTATTACGAAAGTGCTGGGGTAAGTGGCAAAAAGTGCACTAAATTTTGGAAAAATTTTTGGTTCAGTTTTCAGAATTGCCAACTTACTTTTTTACTACTTTTAGCCGCACTCGTTACACTGTGCGTTGCTTCGTCACACTTGATGCAAAGCATTTGAGGCATAACGCAGTTCATTGATCAATTTTCTCTCTGTGCGGCAAAGTGTCTTATCCGTCCATGTAAGGAGAACTTTTTTAAGGGAATAGGCAAAATATGAACTGTAAATTATTCATTATTTTGTGTGTTGCACGTACATACATACATATGTGCGTATGTATATGGGGCGTTCCATACCAAAATGGACGGGGTTCACACTTCATGCGTTTGATTTGTTTCAAATTTTTAGGGTTGATGGACAAACATAAATAATAAATAAATATGAAATTTGAGCTTGATTAGTACATTTTTAAAAACTTTACAGCACAAAAACAAAAATAAATCTCCAAATATCTGGAGAACGGGGGAGGAAAAATTTTTAAAGAAAATCACACATACACAAACACATCAAAATTCTCTATGAAAGGAAATATTAAAAAATTTTTTTTCTTGAAAAATTGTTCACACACAAATTTTTTATAAAAAAAAAATTGTTTTTGAAAATGTGTCATCTCAAAAATAGAATTGAAAAAAAAAAAAATCGCAATGGTAGCTCTGAGTATTTTGCAATTTTTAAGTATAGTATTACGGGGAGCAATCTACAATAATTAGAGGTATGAATTTTTTTTACACGAAAGTTGAGTAAAATGAGTACATTACAAACTAACAAATTTTTTAATTTTTTTTTTGAGTATGCCGTTTTTTAGCACATTAAGTTTTAGTATAATAAAGTGCAATGTATTAATCAAGCCTAATCCATCAACCCTAAAAACTTGAAACAAATCAACATATGAAGTGTGAACCCCGTCCATTTTGGTATGGAACGCCCCATAAATGTATGGACTTACATACATACTATACTTGCAGACATTCCTTGGTCTGCTTTGGTCTACTGATTTCCCATTCGGTCCCTGTGTGCGCCTAGCTGCTGATATTTGCTCATCTGCCTTCCACCTCTGTGCGTCTGCTTCCCGCGCTCTAATTATTTATATACATGTATGTATGTATGTGCTCATCGTCATGAATTCCACCTGATTTCACTTTAAATTACCTAGAAGCCATACAGTGCGCGGCAGCATACGCTCGCTATCAATTCCTATGCTCAAAAACACTAGACGCTGGTGATGAAGCACAGCTTTCTGCTTGCACTTCCTCCATGGGAGCGACATCAGCCAATGGATTTTCAACAAATATCTATATCTATTTACATATATACATAGTTACATGTGTAAGTATATGTATATATATTTATGTATGTGCATATATTATGTATGTTAAATGAGGTTGGAATAGGAAGGCAGTGAAACCATGATTAAACTCACACGATTCATATACATATTTGTATATACATAAATATTAGTTGCCCTTAATACCCACACAAGCTAACTATGTAAATGTGTAAATTTGTCTACTCCAAGCAACATGAATTTTGCATATCGGCAAAACATAAAACAAATGTTATTCGCTTAATTAAATCGATAGCGTGATGTTGGAATTTATTATGCTTTGATTAGTTTGGATGGCGGATCCTTGCCTAGCTTGGCTTATGCATGTATGTATGTATGTAGTTGTGTGTTAGCAGAAGGTGGAGCGGCATGCCTGCGGTTGCCTATTGTGCGGGCGAAATTGAATTCGCGCGTATGCATTGTAGATGTGGGGGCAAAGCTCATTTATGTATATATTAATGCGGTTTAATGGAAGTTAGTTTAATTAAGCAGTATGCATAGCGCTGGAGAGTTCACTAATGTTTTTAAAATTTAATCCAAATTAAAGGTTGGTATGTAATTGTAAACTTTGCACTTAATCATACAGATGGATTATTTTGAATTCCTTTAAGTTGCAAAGAAAATTGAAAGGCTCTGCTGCATTTGTGGTATCCTTCCACTTCTTTTTATTTGACTTCTGTTTATTTTGCACAACAACCGTTTTTCGATTTAGGCCGAGCTCAAAAAACTTTGCCAATTGCCATCCATTCTTATTCCAAACTCATCGGTATCCATCGTCCACTTGAACAGCTCCACAGTTCTGGTATGGAAAAATTTTCTTGAAAGTCTATAAATCCTTCTCATCCTTGCTTCTAATTGTCTAAAGACTCTAAAGGACCTTAGATGCAAACACAACGGTATCACTTCATGTGGATAAGGCAAAGTACACTAGGGTGCTAATCTTGGGGCTTGATAGCCGTTATATCGTTGCACAGTGGTTCAAAACTGTCATTTACCGTTCATATTTCACTGGAGCCTTAATCTTTAACTCAATTTGATTATTATTTTTTAAATGAAAGCTTATAAAATTTGCTGGAGAACAGTTGAGTATGAATTTTAATTTCCTTGTATTAAATTTTTTGGTGCAAAGTGTAGAAAAACACCAATTTTGAAAAAAAAAAATCGATTCTATTGCTCCAGTTAATAATTGTTACACAATGAAAACTAGTTGCACTAAAAAGTTTAATAACAGCATATAAAAATTCAAAACTCGGGCTCAAATGGTCTCTTGGTAATTTTATAAGCTTTCACTTAAAAAAAATTCATCAAATTGGTTGAAAATGAGGGCTCCAGGGAATTATGAAAATTAAATTGTAGTTTGGAACCACCGTGCGTTGGCTCCTCAACTTGATCTAGTGGAGCGGGTGAGCTCTTGGCTTATACATCGGTCTCAGTTCCTATTCCCCAATCGCCACCGGCGGCGCCTTGAGAAGTGTTCCCTCCATATCTCTAATCAACTCGCTTTCCTCAGTCCGCATCGTTCAATAGTTGCTCGCATCCAAATTGGCTGCAGGGGGGTTTTGTATGATGCTTATCTCTTTGCAACAGCGACACAGGTGGGTGGTAGTAGCCAATCATAGCTTCCGCAGCGGTGCGAAGAGTTTCCGAGATGAAGAGCCACTGCTCATTTATATCCGGACGAAAGTTCTTGGCTATCCGTTGTGATTGCACATTCTTTATTGCACAAAGATGAATGCTGACCTGGGCTACAAAAAGTTAGTAAATGGAAGTTAGTAGAAGGAGGTGATCATCCATAAAACTAGGACTGCGCGATGATTGCCGAACTAAGAAGTATGCACCTTTCAAAGTAGGCTTTAGTTAGCTCATCAATGCTCTCCTCGTTTGGATGAGCTTCTTCAATAATATCCTCATACCTATTTCATCCCTTAGATACTTAGCTACATGACTACATTATCGACTACTTCAGGGCGACGTTGTGCCTAAAAGAAAATAAAAATAACGCTTCTTTCTTGGGAAGCGAAATAAATAGAGCTGATTTTCGTATGTAGAGAAAAATCAAAGAGATTCTTAGAATTATTTCGGGAAGTTTTCGACCAAAAGCTTCATTTATAAGTTAGTTGATTAAATGCTTACTTAGAGTTTGTAAAAAAAATTCAATACTTAAGTCGTTGTATAAAAGAACTTATGTATGTGAAGTAAATGTCAAGTAAACAGTACACGATCGTCAGATCATCACACCATTTTAAGAGCATCTCATATAATTGGATCTGTATATGTACAGCAACTTCAAGTTGCAACATTGAATGCGTACAAAATCAATATCGAAAACCTACCTAAATATTCTGAAAGTCTTTAACGAAGAAGGGTAAAAAAGGAAGGTGCATCCATAGCTCGTTGCGCTTAATTCAATTTCGTGAGCTGGTTCTTAAACACATTAAAGATACATGAACACACATGCA
>NW_023458558.1:49908775-49909937 GCF_013731165.1 Rhagoletis pomonella
TGTTTTTATGCCCATTAGGGTGGTCGGTCCAAAAAAAAGTTTAAAGTGTTAAGCTCTCACTCTCTAGGTTTTTTCTAAATGGAAAAAAGAATACCTGTATGTTTTTTATGACATTTAGAACTGGCTCAAGGCCCATAAAGTTGTTCAATCATTTCGTATGGGAAAAAACCGTTTTTCTTAGAAATGGTATAGAATTCTTGAAAATTAATATTTCCCCATCTTTGCTTTGCTTCCCTTAAGAAGACTTCGAGTAATAATAATCAATTTCTTATTTTAACATTTTTAATGCCCCTTATAAAAATAGTTAATATTAAAAAATGCTTATATAAACTATTGGGTATTGTTATTGGAAGTCTCCTAAGGAGAATTTTCCCGATCGCAAAAATATTCAGGCAGATTCTGCAATTCACTTCCGATTGAATTTCTACCCCTGTTTGTTTTTCTGTGTTTGTTGTAAGTGAGCCAAAGTGAGCCAATTGAGCTACTGGATGAGAACCCTCATTTAAAATAAATGCTAGGACAAAATATACAAATTTATTTATGCAAATCCATTTCATGTAAAAAACCTGTTGGAGCCAAAAATATTATCGCACAACACGTTCGTTCGCTAAAAATTTTGCAAAAGACTGAAAATATTACACAAATTTTGTGATGCTCTATAGTAGGTGGTCAAATTTATAGAGAAATGTACTTAAAACAGCAACAAAGTTCGTTCGCTTACAGCTCACCAGAATTTGACTTTATTTCTGGAAATTCATGGCCGCTCATGAATTCTTCATACTTTTTCACTCATACAGCATGCAAACTTCATGAATGCGCACAACCGATTTCTACTGGGATATTCATAATAAGGAAAAACCCCGTTTTTACACAGGTTATTATAAATATTACAGAATCGTACAAGTAAAAAATGTATTGTTTTTTAAATAGATTTACCAAAACCTGCTAATCATTTTATTCACATTGTATGTTGATAATATATTTATGTGGATCCCAAATCTGAAATCTGAAATAATGCAATGGGGAACGCATAAAAATCGTTAGTATTAAAAAGTGGTTATTGGAAGTCTTTTGAAGAGAAATAGAGTTTTCCAACCGAAAAAAATTGTTTTTGTCTAAAATAAACGCATCGAAAACTTTGAGCGACCTCAAAATCCCTGTC
>NW_023458558.1:49909947-49910217 GCF_013731165.1 Rhagoletis pomonella
TCGTATAAGTCAGAAACTAAATTTTAAGGAGGGAGTTTTTTCTACTTTTCATAATTTTTTGTACATTTTTCTATCATTTTTTTACTTTTCTATGGCACATACGATAATTTCGATAATAATAAATAAATAAAACATTCATTTTAACTTACATTAAACAAGTAATTTTTAAGCAAAAAAACACAACCAACTTAAATTCTCATATAAAAATTTAGGATTATCGTTAATTTCTTCATGATCCAAAGATCGGATCTAAACCAAATTAGTGTGGGA
>NW_023458558.1:49913217-49916005 GCF_013731165.1 Rhagoletis pomonella
ATATATATATATGTACATATAGTTACATACCTACTCATAGGCATGTAGACATCTTCATTTAACGGCTCATAAGCAAATACAAAATGCTATTTTTTTTTTTTATTGCAAACGTTGTGGGAGTGCAAGTGCGTAAGCACACACATGCGCACGTACATACATATGCTTTGCAGTCATGGGAAGAATAACAAATGTGTTTGGAACATCTAATCGCTTCTCGCATTTGTCGGTTCATTTGTGTGATGGTTTATTTGTCTGGCTGCAGTACAAAAAAAAACACTCAAGTTCAATGAACAGGCCACACTCGACTAAGAATCACTGAGCTGTGATCGACTCTCAGCAAAAACAGCAAATCCACACATGCGTCACATTCAGCTTGCGTGAAGACGGGCCAAAGGCTTCGCAAAGACGCTTCCACCACTAAGTTAATATGCGGCAAATAAGTAAATACATACATATTATCTACGGTGGTGGCAACAAGAACAACAGTGCCTCTGTAACCAACAGTCGGTGGCAGTCGATGGCAGCGACCGTGGCAACAGTTTCAAAAGTCGCAGCTGCGTAACGTTTGAACTTGAAACATTGGCTCGATTGAAATTGATCTGCAGCCAAATGAATGCCACTCAACACTTTAGATAGTATCTACTGCTTTGCTGCAAACGCTGAAGCCTGCAGGATGACAACACAAAGAGTGCGATTGTCGACTTGTGAACTCGTACTTAGCCGTATGTGCAGGCGTGCGTGCGTGCGTGCATTTGTGCGTGTGTATGTGTCACCAAGTGAGCTGCGTTGACTTGCCTTAATTTGTTGCATCATTACCGAAGTGACAAATGTCGACAGCAAAGATAAATGTTTGAAATTAGACACAACCAAATGGAAGCCGGGGAGTATGAGCTGCTGAGACAAGACATGACAGCGAAAAGTTTAATGGAAATTTGTAGCTTTTAATTTACGCGCATACTTGTGGCACATTTGACAACAAAGAGTACAAAAAGAAAATTGCATCAAGCTGTACCAGCTGAAGGCTACATGCGGAAAAGCATTCGCATAACAAATTGCAATTAATTGAAATTTAAAAAAAAAAAAATCAAAAAACTCCCCTTAAAAATCATTTCATGTAGGTAATACAGTTGAGCTAGTGGACTTTAATTAAGTCAAAGTATCGAGTTCAAGAAATTTGCTTATATTTACCAATGAAATATCAGCAATAATTTTTAAAATGCTATGAATTTTTAAGGGTTTATTACTTTAGGGTGTCGTCGAGGACACACAGAAGTAGACTTCCCCTGTAATGGAAAAACCAGTTAGAAAAGGATTTGGTTTCAGTTGGCATTTGAAACTGGTGGTGGCGCATTTCAAATTGAGCCAGCATTGATAGAGAAGAAATTTGGACAGAGTTTTCACTGCAATTTTGATAAAATTTTCTAAATGCACACACCTTCTTAAAAATTTACAGCTGGATTGAATTCAAAACACTGGTGAAAAAATTTTAAAAACTACCAAAAAATATCACACATTGTGTTATTATCAGTCATATTTAATGAATCTAAGCTCCCAGTAAAGGTAAATGTTGAAAAATCATTGTCTACTCATTACTTCCGAAGAATATTGACTCAACTTAATTTCCATATTCAAGGTGGTTTCTATCAATCATCGAGATAGTTTTATTTATTATGTAAATACAGTTGATTCGTATTTGTATGTGTTCATATTACTTATAGAATACCTACATACGTTATCCATGACCATTCAAAGCTTCTCAGTAAATTTAAAGTTTACATATTTACTAAATGATGGCATAATTGAAAATTTTTTTTAATATTTTTTTATTTTCTGGCGTTGATTTAAGAGGCGCTAAAACAAATTTTACTTCCATTTCCATGCCAAAGCACACATTTCAGCTGAAATTCCTTTGTCAAGCCCAAAATTTGGTGAAGCCGCTGAATCGTTACCAATTTTCTCGTAGCTAAGTGAAACTCCAAAAGAGCATTTTTGGAAACCAAAAAAAAAATAGATCAATATTTACATAAATGCGTAAGTTAATTTTAATTACACAATGAATGCGAAAAATGTGGAAAACATACAACTTCCTACTCCACAGAATTCAATTGATTCTTTCAACTCAAAAGCCTCATTGATTCTCAAAGCACGCCACTCAATTATATATGGAAGTATGTTCTCATTTTGGGCGCTTAGTTTTGGCGCACACGAACATTGATGAAATGATTAATTGAGTGCCAATGAGTAATTATTAGATAAGATGCCGCCAGATACCCTCTACAACCTGCCCATTACGCCTCTACCAATCAGATTTCACCTAAATAAATCTGAACAACTTCTGAAAGTTAAGTGTTTGCTTGCCAAATATGTAATTCCCTTTCTATTTATGTGCATACATACTTACATATAATCGTATTTGAGCGCAAAACTCAAAACCAATAAACAAAACTGATGTAGAAAATTAAAAAAAAAAATATTTTGTAAACAAATAAGCATACATAGTAAGTGAAACACCAAATTAAAGCAAACAAAAAAATCTTTTAAGACCCATTTACTGTGCAAGCAGAAGTTACATATAGGGTGTGACAGTTTCAGCGTCCTACATTATCTTAAAGTTATAATAACTAGTTAACCCGTATGGCGTTAAAACGTCAAAATGATTAGTCGAGAAGCTGCATACAATGCATAGGAGAAATTTTCAAAAATTGCGAAAATTGTGGTTGCAATAAATCACTCTGTACCGATAAGAAAAATTCAATTTTCAAAAAATAAAAACTTATTCCAAAAAAAA
>NW_023458558.1:49916105-49922427 GCF_013731165.1 Rhagoletis pomonella
TTCAATGAACAGGCCACACTCGACTAAGAATCACTGAGCTGTGATCGCCTCTCAGCAAAAACAGCAAATCCACACATGCGTCACATTCAGCTTGCGTGAAGACGGGCCAAAGGCTTCGCAAAGACGCTTGCACCACTAAGTTAATATGCGGCAAATAAGTAAATACATACATACTATCTACGGTGGTGGCAACAAGAACAACAGTGCCTCTGTAACCAACAGTCGGTGGCAGTCGATGGCAGCGACCGTGGCAACAGTTTCAAAAGTCGCAGCTGCGTAACGTTTGAACTTGAAACATTGGCTCGATTGAAATTGATCTGCAGCCAAATGAATGCCACTCAACACTTTAGATAGTATCTACTGCTTTGCTGCAAACGCTGAAGCCTGCAGGATGACAACACAAAGAGTGCGATTGTCGACTTGTGAACTCGTACTTAGCCGTATGTGCAGGCGTGCGTGCGTGCCTGCATTTGTGCGTGTATATGTGCCACCAAGTGAGCTGCGTTGACTTGCCTTAATTTGTTGCATCATTACCGAAGTGACAAATGTCGACAGCAAAGATAAATGTTTGAAATTAGACACAACCAAATGGAAGCCGGGGAGTATGAGCTGCCGACACAAGACATGACAGCGAAAAGTTTAATGGAAATTTGTAGCTTTTAATTTACGCGCATACTTGTGGCACATTTGACAACAAAGAGTACAAAAAGAAAATTGCATCAAGCTGTACCAGCTGAAGGCTACATGCGGAAAAGCATTAGCCTAACAAATTGCAATTAATTGAAATCTAAAAAAAAAAAATCAAAAAACTCCCCTTAAAAATCATTTCATGAAGGTAATACAGTTGAGCCAGTGGACTTTAATTAAGTCAAAGTATCGAGTTCAAGAAGTTTGCTTATATTTACCAATGAAATATCAGCAATAACTTTTAAAATTCTATGGATTTTTAGGGGTTTATTACTTTAGGGTGTCCTAGAGGACACGCAGAAATAGACTTACCCTGTAATGGAAAAACCAGGTAGAAAAGGATTTGGTTTCAGTTGGCATTTGAAACTGGTGGTGGCGCATTTCAAATTGAGCCAGCATTGATAGAGAAGAAATTTGGACAGAGTTTCCACTGCAATTTTGATAACATTTTCTAGATGCATACACCTTCTAAAAAATTTACAGCTGGATTGGATTGAAAACCCTGACGACAAATTTTAAAAAGTACCAAAAAATATCACGCATTGTCTTATTATCAGTCATATTTAATGAATCTGAGCTCACAGTAAAGGTAAATGTTGAAAAATCATTGTCTACTCATTACACTCGAAGAATATTGACTCAACTTAATTTCCATATTCAAGGTGGTTTCTATCAATCATTGAGATAGTTTCATTTATTATGTAAATACAGTTGATTCGTATTTGTATGTGTTCATATTACTTATAGAATACCTACATACGTTATCCATGACCATTCAAAGCTTCTCAGTAAATTTAAAGTTTACATATTTACTAAATGATGGCATAATTGAAAATTTGTTTTAAATATCTTTTTATTTTCTGGCGTTGATTTAAGAGGCGCTAAAACAAATTTTACTTCCATTTCCATGCCAAAGCACACATTTCAGCTGAAATTCCTTTGTCAAGCCCAAAATTTGGTGTAGCCGCTGAATCATTACCAATTTTCTCGTAGGTATGTAAGTTGAACCCCAAAAGAGCATTTTTGGAAACCAAAATTCGATAAATATTTATATGCGTAAGTTAATTTTAATTACATAATGAATGCGAAAAATGTGGAAAACATACAACTTCCTATTCCACAGAATTTAATTGATTCTTTCAACTCAAAAGCCTCATTGATTCTCAAAGCACGCCACTCAATTATATATGTAAGTATGTTCTCATTTTGGGCGCTTAGTTTTGGCGCACACGAACATTGATGAAATGATTAATTGAGTGCCAATGAGTAATTATTAGATAAGATACCCTCTAAAACCTGCCCATTAACGCCTCTACCAATCAGATTTCACCTAAATAAATCTGAACAACTTCTGAAAGTTAAGTGTTTACTTGCCAAATATGTAATTCCCTTTCTATTTATGTGCATACATACTTACATATAAACGCATTTGAGCGCAAAACTCAAAACCAATAAACAAAACTGATGTAGAAAATTTAAAAAAAAAAATATTATGTAAACAAATAAGCATACATAGTAAGTGAAACACCAAATTAATGCAAACAAAAAAATCTTTTAAGACCCATTTACTGTGCCAACAGAAGTTACATATAGGGTGTGACATTTTCAGCGTCCTACACTATCATAAAGTTATAATAACTAGTTAACCCGTATGGTGTGAAAACGTCTATATAATTGGTCAAGAAGCTGCAGACAATGCATAGGAGAAATTTTCAAAAATTGCGCAATTGCGAAAAAATTCAAATTTCAAAAAATTAAAACTTATTCCAAAAAAAAGTTAAAAGTTGCAACAAACCTGTACACTGAGCATGAACAAGAGTTTTAAAATCACTAGGGTCAGAATAATTCCTCCTCGTACACCGACGGTTAATTTGACACCTCATTTCTTCAAAATATTTTCATACGAAAACCTTCTTAAACCCCTTAGTTCATTTAACGTATTAAAGATTTTTAATAAAAATGATAAATTCACTTTCGTCGATTTTTTTTTTTCTTAGTTGGGATTTAGGTTGGGTTGAAGTGGCATACCTAGGCCCTTAGGTTGTGGGCCCATTGTGGTACCACGTGGATCGTTATAACTTTCCTATTCAAACCATTGTGTGGATTTCGCGAAACCTAGAAGTTGCCGTATACCTACGTCAGCTATATTGGTTAATTCTTCGAAGAATCCTAAACAAATAAACTTTCGTCATATTGTACAAGGTGCGTCATATTTCCGAAGCTTCTGCAAAAGTCGTTATGGGAGACTCCTAACCTCTTCACGTGCCTTCCGATGGCAACATGACCCACGGCTGCGGATATATCCACTCTGCTCAGCATGGGGATATTTTTCGACCGCCTTTCGTCCCATTTTGCCCACGTAAGCTTCGTATTGTTGCAAGTGATAAGATTAGCCCACCTGTCCCTTGCTAGTTTAAGATATAGATCCCTTAGAAAGAGCTTGCGGGTAGCGAGCGGTATACCTAATCACATCCAGGTCTGCGGAAGTGGAGCAGATATGCCCTATCTGGCAAGTTCGTCTGCCTTTTCATTGCCCGATATGTTCCGGTACCTCGGCAAGTGAAGAGCAGACTGCTCAGCCATTTAGCTTAGAGATCTGCGATATTCCGCTGCGGTTTTTGAACTGCATGTGACTGAGTTAAGCGCTGAAGAGCGGCCTGACTGCCAGCGTAGATAAGATATTGTTACATATGACTTCTTTTGTACGTAGGTGTCCAACCGTCTCCTCGGTTTAGAGCTTGAGTGATCCTCTCTGGAATGGAAATCCTATACCTCTTTATGAAGTTCAGACTTGGCGAACAGTAAACCGTGTCTGGTATATTTACGTTCTTTAAGATTGCGGTGTGGCTAAGGAAATTTAGTACGAGCTTACGCACACCTCTTAAGAATGAAGTAGACTATTTTCACATAAAAATGCCTACATGTGACTACTTAATGTTGGGGTGACCTTTCAAGCAACACCCTGTATTTCTTTCAATAATTAGAGGCGTTGAATTTGTATACACAGCTATGCTGGCATACATGCATACATACTTAAGGAACTAAAGTCGTGCCTGTCAAAAAGTTATGAAAATCAACAGCCAAATATGCTGCGAGGACAACAAAAACACAGAGATGACAACTAGCCAAAGAAGTGATAATTTATTCTACAACAATGCAATTGTATGCGCAAAAATGGAATTATCGCACACAGCATGGAATGGGAATTAAGCTAGGGAGTGAGCCAGCGCATGCCAGTACCACATACGACACACTCTAAAGTTATTAATAGTAGTTATACAGCTGATTCACGAGCTATGGGCACGCATAATAATTTAAATTGTTTAATGGGTAGCTAAATTCGCAATATGGCAATTATGTATTTTGTATTTTGCTAAGAACGAAGACATTGAAAGCTCAATTGTCGAGGGCGTAATAAAGATCACAAGCATTAATGCTGTGCAGATGAAGCTTATCGCATTGGATGGATACATTTTTCTTTTGTTCTTTTTTGATTCACAAGTGATAAAAGAATATTGGGCTTTTCATATACATACATACAAACATATGTGCATTTGTTATTGGAAACTACGGGGCTCTTGTTTCCGTCTAACAGTGTGGATTTAGACTCGCAAAGTGTCGAAATTACACTCCTCTTCCCTCAACCAGGTACATATGTATTTTATGTTTCACAGTTAGAGAGCCGTGCTTGATTGAATTTCTTCTATTCTGCATCCAATCTCTCAATGGTATTGGCGATCACAAATCAATTAAAAATGGAATGGGCCGTTTCATTCGTACAAATCCTCACATTTAAATGTCACCGAACTCTAACAGACATCCAGCCTTCTTCTACCTTCCCAAAATGAGGACCATGACGAGAGTAATTTTCACATACACGAGAAACCGACTATGGAAGACTATTGGGTATGAAGAGTAGAAGAGATAAGAGTACTCGAAAGGCTAGTAAATTGTGACAAGCGTTGTGAGAGAGCTGTGGCCTTAAAGAGACTAGTTTACCGCTCAATTAGCAATAACCTCGCAGAAGCTATATGCACATACTACATATATACGTGCGAAGATTGAGTAAGCAATGGTCACCAGTTACGCGTGAAGAGGTACGCATAATTTTTTTCATAATCTTACAGAGCATAGGCTATCAAGACAAAAACAATAAAGACGATTGTTGCAGAACCACCGTATGTGATGGAACGCCAAATCTGAGTCCGGCTTGATAATAATAGAACTGAAACTGATATAGTTGGATTGCTCACAACATCATCTACTCTCAGAGATAATTTGTGGTTCCTCTCTTTATTTGACTAGATATGTACATCAAGTCAATTAATTGGTAAATACCGAATTTCTACTAGACTTTGAAGTGAGAAAAATGTATGCCATTTAAGAAATGTCATATCACGGTTACCCTCATGGATATATACAACTTTGAGATATTGACTTGACCATTATAATCCTGAAAACAGTTTTCGTTGTAATGGCTTTTCTGTCTGATAAAGTTCTGGTAATAATATAGACGAGAATGAAGGTTTTGCTAAATACCGGCGTTTTTGGTGACGTTTAGGGTTTATGTGTCAGCCTAGAGCTCAGGACACAGATTTACTTGAAGAATGTTCAGAAGGATCTACAAAATCTAAAACCATTGCTAATTAAACTCTGGATATAGTGTTCTCTGGCAACACTTACTCTTCCATTTTTTCCTTCAATCAAAATACAAGTAAAGATGGAAATCATTTGCTTTCCGGAGAATGGCACTGACGGGCTGACCTCTCCGTCAATTATATGATAACAGGTGTGTTTCTTATTTTCAATATTTCTATAGGTTGTTACAAAAACAATTGATAAAGAAATTGTTAAAAAAACGCCGTTTTATTTTTTGGGTTTAAGTGAAATTCAGTGCATTTAAAGTTTCTGGGGCGTTCAACGCAAACTCGGCTATTTATCCGAGTTCAGCCAGGTCGGTTAAAAAATGTGCGACCTGAAGGGTAGTGTTGTTAAATGAAAAAACTGCTCTTTTGTGAATTGTTAATGGGAAAGTGGAGAGGGAGATTTCTGTTTCCTTATATACGTGACTTAGTATATTTTAAATAAGTATATATATTACGCAAATACCTCGCATAATTACTCATTTAATTTGGTTTTTGTATCTAAATCCCATTAAATTAATCACATGTTTTTGGCCAGCTACCAACAGGTTTGCTTAAGTAGCTAAAAGGATATTTTACCCGAGTTGAGCGTTCTTTTGTCGCTCACTTACAAAAAAAAATGCATCTATTACTAAATTCGCAAAGTGGCCACCAAAGAAAATTAAAGAAAGAACACAACCACATTTTCTGAGGCCCAAGAGAGTCGGTGTGATTGTTTTGAAAGAATGCAAATATAGTACTAGGAGACGCGCGTTTCGCACGTGCATTCACTGCAAATGATGTAAACGATGACGAATGCGGCAAGCACAAGTTGACATGGAAATACATATGTATGCAGTGGCGGATTTATCGTACAGGCAACATAGGCTGAAGCCTAGGGCGGCAGAATTAAGGGGCGGCAAAATTTAAGACAGCTAAATTAAAAGAAAAAAATTTATTTGGATGCAGCTGCACTTGAAATTGTGTTTGTGTCTGTAAAATATTATTAATGA
>NW_023458558.1:49922527-50021880 GCF_013731165.1 Rhagoletis pomonella
AAAAAAAAGAATGAAACAAGAGTTTTAAAATCACTAGGGTTAAAGTTAACCCTCCTCGTACACCGAAAGTTATTTTGACACCTCATTTCTTCAAAATATTTTCATACCGAAACTTTCTTAAACCTCTTTCTGCGGACACCCTTATTGTGATACATATGTATGTCCATATTTCACTTCCATTCGAGTTTTAAAACAGGTGGCAAGCCTTATACATGTAGTTTGGAAATAAAGCCTCTTCTAACCCATTTCGATGGATTTACTTATTAAAGACTTATTAAAGAATTTTTGATTAACTTTTTCAATATGTGGCAAATATTTTGAAAAAAATTCTATCTTATCGCTTGGCCTACCCTTTAGTTTGGCACCTCATTGTCGAAAATCGAACGAACAGTGCACATCTGATGACTTTAAATTATATTTCATGGCTGGAAACGAATTTTATATTCGTATATTCATTACCCATATTAATATGGCTATTTATAAACTTATTTCTTGAAAAACTACAGAATAAAAATTATAAAATCACTTTCGTCGATTTTTCTTTTTCCTTAGTTGGGATTTATGTTGGGTGACCTCACTAGCATACATAGGGCCTTAGGTTGTGGGCCGTTGTGATACCACGCGTATCGTTATAACTCTTCTACTCAGACCATTGTGTGGATTTCGCAAAACCTAGAAGTTGCCATATACCTACTATGTCGGTTAACTCTTCGAAGAATCCTAAACAAATGAGCATTCGTCGTCTTGTACAAGGTGCAAGACTTTCATTTAGTAGATTCCGCAAGGTTTCTGGCTCTTCTTGATTTCCGGAGCTTCTGCAAAAGTCGTTATGGGGGACTCCTAACCTCTTCGCATGTCTTCCGATGGCAACATGACCTGTTAGCAGACCCACGGCTGCGGCTAAGTCCCCTCTGCTCACCATGGGGAGATTTTTGGCCACGTAAGCTTCGTATTGTTGCAAGTGATAAGATTAGCCCAGCTGTTCCTTGCTAGTTTAAGAGATAGATCCCTTAGAAAGAGCTTGCAGGTAGCGAGCGGTATGCCTAATCACATCCAGGTCTGCGGAAGTGTAGCGGATGTGCCCTATCTAGCAAGTTCGTTTAGAGATCTCCGACATTCCGCTGCGGTTTTTGAACTGCATGTGACTGAGTCAAACGCTGGAGTGCGGCCTGATTACCTGCGTGATGACTTCTTTAGCTACATAGCAGCGACTTCAGCTTGCCGTCTGAGTTTGAGCCATCGGTGTAGAGGTGGAGTGATCCCTTTTCATCAGGACCTCCTTCTGACTAAAATCTCCTCTCTGGAATGGAATTCTGTACCACTTTATGAAGTTCAGACTTGCCGCACAGTAAACTGTGTCCGGTATATTTACGTTCTTTAAGATTGCGGTGTGGCTAAAGAAATTTAGTCACCTCTTAAGAATGAGGTAACATTTTTTCACATAAAAATGCCTACATGTGACTACTTAATGTTGGGGTGACCTTTCAAGCAACACCCTGTATTTCTCTCAATAATTAGAGGCGTTGAATTTGTATACACAGCTATGCTGGCATACATGCATACACACTTAAGGAACTAAAGTCGTGCCTGTCAAAAAGTTATGAAAATCAACAGCCAAATATGCTGCGAGGACAACAAAAACACAGAGATGACAACTAGCCAAAGAAGTGATAATTTATTCTACAACAATGCAATTGTATGCGCAAAAATGGAATTATCGCACACAGCATGGAATGGGAATTAAGCTAGGGAGTGAGCCAGCGCATGCCAGTACCATATACGACACACTCTAAAGTTATTAATAGTAGTTATACAGCTGATTCACGAGCTATGGGCACGCATAATAATTTAAATTGTTTAATGGGTAGCTAAATTCGCAATATGGCAATTATGTATTTTGTATTTTGCTAAGAACGAAGACATTGAAAGCTCAATTGTCGAGGGCGTAATAAAGATCACAAGCATTAATGCTGTGCAGATGAAGCTTATCGCATTGGACGGATACATTTTTCTTATGTTCTTTTTTGATTCACAAGTTATAAAAGAATATTGGGCTGTTCATATACATACATACAAACATATGTACATAAATATGTACATTTGCTGTTTGGCAACTGCGGAACTCTTTTTTCCATCGAATAGTGTGGATTTTGACTCGCAAGGTGTCGAAAATACACTCCTCTTCCCTAAACCAGGTATATATTTTATCATATACAGTTAGAGAGCTGTCCTGGACTGTTTTCTAATTTCTTCTAATCTGCATAAATCTCTCAATGGTATTGGTGATCATGAATCAATTAAAAAATGGAATGGGCCGTTTCATTCGTACAAATCCTCACATTTAAATGTCACCGAACTCTAACAGACATCCAGCGTTATCCTACCTTTGCTGCACCCTATTATGTTCCTCGGTGGCTCAATTTAGTGAATGTTCTTAGATAAATCTTCTATTAGGTAAGAACTAACCGGAAAGTTTTGGAAATAATAAATCTGCCTCATACAGATTTTAAGACAAACAACGAGCGAGTGGTAATGCAGTCAGGTTATATACGCTGACGAAGCAATCTCTGACTTAAGACGAATAAAGACGATGGTTGTAGAACCACCGTATGTGGTGGAACGCGTCAGGCTTGATAATAACAGAACAGAAGCTGATATAGTTGGATTGCTCACAACTTCATCTACTCTCAGAGATAATTAGTGGTTCCTTTCTTTATTTGACTAGATATGTACATCAAGTCAATTAATCGGTAAATGCCAAATTACTACTAGGCTTTGAAGTGAGAAAAATGTATGCCATTTAAAAAATGTCATATCACGGTTTCCCTCATGGATATACATAACTTTGAGATATGGTAATTATATAGACGAGGATGAAAGTTTTGCTAAACACCGGCATTTTTGGTGACGTTTAGGGTTTATGTGTCAGCCTAGAGCTCAGGACACAGATTTACTTGAAGAATGTTCAGAAGGATCTACAAAATCTAAAACCATTGCTAATTAAACTCTGGATATAGCGTTCTCTGGCAACACTTACTCTTCCATTTTTCCATTTAATCAAAATACAAGTAAAGATGGAAATAATTTGCTTTCCGGAGAATGCTACTGACGGGCTGACCTCTCCGTCAATTATATGGCAACAGGTGTGTTTCTAATTTTCTATATTTCTATAGGTTGTTACAAAAACAATTGATAAAGAAATTGTTAAAAAACGCCGTTTTATTTTTTGGGTATAAGTGGAATTCAGTGCATTTAAATTTTCTGGAGCGTTCAACACAAACTCGGCTATTTATCCGAGTTCAGCCAGGTCGGTTAAAAAATGTGCGACCTGAAGGGTAGTGTTGTTAAATGAAAAAACTGCTCTTTTGTGAATTGTTAATGGGAAAGTGGAGAGGGAGATTTCTGTTTCCTTATATACGTGACTTAGTATATTTTAAATAAGTATATATATTACGCAAATACCTCGCATAATTACTCATTTAATTTGGTTTTATCTAAATCCCGTTAAACTAATCACTCGTATTTTCCAGCTACCAACAGGTTTGCTTAAGTAGCTAAAAGGATATTTTTCCCGAGTTGAGCGTTCTTTTGTCGCTCGCTTACAAAAAAATGCATCTATTACTAAATTCGCATAGTGGCCACCAACGAAAATTAAAGAAAGAACGCAACCACATTTTCTGAGGCCCAAGAGAGTCGGTGTGATTGTTTTGAAAGAATGCAAATATAGTACTAGGAGACGCGCGTTTCGCACGTGCATTCACTGCAAATGATGTAAACGATGACGAATGTGGCAAGCACAAGTTGACATGGAAATACATATGTATGTATGTATGTATATGTATATTAATACGTACCTACATACGTCTCAACCAGCGTTGCCGCTTTGGTAATTTTTTACCAAAACTGGTGATTTTTTTTCTTTTTAAAACGAGTTTGGTAATTTGGCAATTTTTTTTTTATTTGGTATTTTTTTTTTTCAACATAAGTCTTTCAAGTGTTTAATACTAACTTATTACTTATAAAAATTTATAACTTTGAACCTTCTTACAATTGCACAATACATAAAAATTTGCTTATGTACTTACATATGTATGTGTCTACACCTTAAGAGAGCCAAAAATTGAAAGGCCTCTTTAATGTAATTATTTGCCTTGACAACTCAGAACTTTTAGTTTGAGTTCGCAAAATAGCAATTTAAGGAAACAACCCATTCGTCCCAATATGGCGGCTCGATCACAGTGCCTAGAGTCCCACAAATCAGGATTTTGGATCATATTTACCTACCGGAACCAATGGTGAAAGAAAATAACTTCACAGGACTAATTACAATTTTGCGATTAAATACAAATGTGACCTATTTATAAAATTGTAAAAGTATATTTTATTTATCGTTTAACGATACATTTGCCGGTTTCATGTTTTGGTTGAAAGTTATGTAAAAGACTGAATGTTACAGCCCATTTCCACCAAACGCTTAACTACAGTTAAGAGCTTAGATAAATTACCATATTTTTAACGGGAGGCTGTAAATTGTTCATCTTCATTATCTAAACGCTCTGTCATTGGTGATATGAATTTTTTGAGCTCGGCAGTGACATCATGGATTTTTATGAGTTTGTCATAAAAGAATAGGAAGAACTAATTTTTGGGTAGAAAAATATAAATAGATCTAAGCTAGTCACAATCCCAGACGTTGTTAGGGTCAGTCGTCGCCAAAATAATTATCTACATACGTCGAAAAATAATTTCCAATTTGTTTAGAATATTATGCTCATAAAAATTTGGTAATTTTTTTCTGAGTTTGTTAATTTTTTTTAGAGGTTTGGTAAAAAATTAAAAATCTTTGTGGCAACACTGGTCTCAACGCGCGGCCGACAGTGGTCAGACAGACTACCGACAATATTAAAAAAAAAAAAATAAAACTTTAAAGAAAGGCGAAATATTTTTAATGCGCTTTGAACGTGCGTCGCACGCACGTTGAACCAGACAGACTTACACACATTCAGATACAACATATGTATCTGCATACATTCATACATATGTACATAAGTATGTTGTCCACATTTACTATACATATATGCACAGCGCACCGCTTCCTTATTCAAAACGGCGACAGACGTCAACGACGCGCAGTCGAAAACAAAGCGAACAGCATGTAAACAAACAACGTTTTGACGATTTAGCCAGCTTTTAAAGAGAGATGGGCGAAAAATGACGGCATCCAACGACAATCATTTTCACCAAACGTTCGCCATGCCGTGCCATTGAAGTTACCTCCTCGTCCACACGAAAGTAGCAGCAACGACATGGGCGTCGTTGGTGGTGGTGCTGGCAATGGTAGCGTTTGTGATTTCAAGTGGCAGTAAACGCGGCCAAAAAGTCACAGCTATCAAAAGTTGCTCCCGGCGTGCTCCCTTTGGCACCCACCACCATTATGTACATCAACACTACAACAACTACACCACACTACCATCATCGTGGCATGGAGTCATGATGAATTTCCTGCTAATTCCATAAATATGGACGGTGTTCGCGCATTTATTATGTCGATTCAATGGTCAGCGTTCGTTGAGGACAGCAGGCGGTAGAAAGCAATGCGGCATGTAGATACATACATACATACATATGTATGTAGTAAGGTCTGTACCCTGCAAAAATTTTAGGACCAGGTGTTCCACTGGGACGTAGTTGTAAAGTATGTGCAAAAGGACCAGGTTGCTTACTAGTAGTAACTTGTTATGCTGACCTGGAACACTTCAAACGTTAAAAACTTATATACATACATATGTGTTGAACACCACCTCTTCGTGGCCCATCGGCTGCCTAATGTGCCATGGTCCAAACGGAGTAGTTGTCTATGTGGTCCCATGTTATGCAGCGTTGGACCAGAGGTGATCAGGTCCAATGACATCGCAATATTAATGTAACCATATTTTCTCCATATATTTGGGCCATTTTGGTTACTAGTGTTGGTTACAAGGTAGCGTGGTCCTGTACTAGTATTTAACCTAGTCGCACTTTTTGCAGGGTATGCTAGTGCATACGCGTGTGTGCGTCACGCACGCAAGACACGCAGAATATTTAGAACTTTATGACTTTTACCAAAAATACGCATGCCACATAAACCTACATACATATGTACACAAAATACGCATATTTGCTTTTTTACATGTACGTATTTATTTATGTACAATACAAGTACATATAGTGTGCATAAACAATGAAAGCCAAAGCGAAAGCAGAACCAAAAGTAAAATGCGAATGAAAGCAGATAGTTGGCGAAAATTTTAATTTTTTTGGTATCGTCAAAGCAATGCTCTGTTTCTTCCTTAGCGCTTACTGCGAATATTATGATAAAAATGGGCGTGCATAACCCTTTGCCTGAGATAAACGGAGCTTGTAATCAAAAAAAAATCATACTGCCTGCTTTAAAACTGCTGTATGTACCTACTGATTGGGCCTCAGCACACCCGAGTCGGTTTAGACTTGGAAAGTCCATGATTGGACGGATTTGCACAACACATCAAAGCTTGGAAAGTAACCTTGGTAAGCAAATCTGCACACACCACTTTTTAGATTATTTTAAAGCTGTTTTTGTCAGCCTCTACGGCGTCACGGCTAAATTTAGTATCCCCAAAAAACGAGCACACGTTTAAGGTCCATCCCAGAGGAGAGGACCACACAAGATCAAAAGAGGGAACTGATATCGGAATACGATGAGGAACCAGAAGAGGTTGGTTTAGCCATGGACGAGAGCAAGACAAAATATTTGCTGAAACATTAAAAGGCATCCTCGCCTATTGGGACACACCCCACTGTTGGCAGTTACAATATCGAAGTCCACCCAGAATCCAGAATGTCAGTGTGCAGTTCAAGCTTAGGATAACTCGTGAACCGAGCGACACAAGAACCGATTTACTCTTTTAATCTTGATATGATATTGATAGGTAATCTACAAAAGACTGTGCAATAAATTAGCTGCTGTGAAAGAAATTATGGCCTCGAATCATTCAAAACCTCTTCCTTCTACGATTTTCCTGAAAAAAAGGTGCTGAACTGGTCTTTCAACGGCACCAAGCACATTACCAAGTTTGAAAAAATCGGTTCGGCCGGTCACAGCCTTCCGACATTAATCCCAGTCGAAATATTGAACAGAATTCACGAAATTGGAGTAACCCCTAAATTCCAAGGAACCTTAAAGGGCCATTCCCGTCGAAGAATTTTACCGTTCGGTAATATCTTCAATTAAAATTAAGGGAATTGTCAATCTTCTAAACCGTTTTTCCCTCTAGAGACCAAAAGAGAAATGTTATTGAGCAGTGGCATGTTCATTGTACAACAAGTGTGGTATTCTGCAACAACAACAGCAAAAGTTTCGCACTATGACTGACTATCTAAATGAGGCAAATCAGCATTTTTGCAGTGATTGATTAGCAGCAAAATTTTAAATGACAACACACAAGAATACAAACGTACATACATAGATATGTATGTGCAACCCATTGCAATCTGAATCTTATTTTTGATTTCATTAGCAGCATATTTGCGCTACTTCTCGCCGTATTGGGCATGCAGTGATGAGCAGCAAACGCAGCTCGGCGTCCGCCTCCAACTAGAGGGTGTGAGAGTTGGAGGCCGCTTGTCGATTGTGCAACGCACACGCCGCCTTTCAACTTTGAACTTTTGCCATTGCTGCCACAGCTGTGCGACAGCTGGATGAAAAGTGGAGTAAAGTGTGGGTGATTCACCGCAGCAGATTTTTCAATCATCTTCCTTTCTTTTTGGGAATTTTCGCAAATACATACATACAAACTTCAAAGCGTGTGCGATTGCTTTGCTTTATTACCCAGTGGGAATTAGGAGCACGTAATAATACCTTATTAGCAACTTACTCTTCACCTGGCAGTCATTACCATTCCCTGCCGAACGTCCCTTACTTTTACAAAGGCATGGCCGCCTTATGTAAGTAGGAATTTAGAATGTACATTTGGTATCAGACATTCTTCTGAGCCGCTTTACAAAGTAAGTTACGTGTAATGCAGAGAAGTCGCTCGGAGTAGTTCGGCGCTTGGAGATAACTTCGGCTGCACGTTACTTTACAACTGACAACGTAATGTGTCGTTGGAGGTGTTCATTTTGTGCTTTACTAGTAGATGACATTGGCCATGATGACAATTTTGGTACTAAAAACTGAAAGAAAACATGGTTTACCTCGTAAGGTGCTTACCTATTTTCCCAGTGGGTAGTTGCTTTGATTCAATTATACACACATGTTCCGACATATATGACTGTGTGTTCTAGCTAATAAATACATACACACATTTATCTATGTACGTACGAGTGCACAGGTTGTATATTGAAATCAGCCCCTACTCCCCCGATCGCTCCAGCTGCTGGTATTTTGTGCGTTTTTCCAACTAATATAAATATTTACTTTAATATCTCAACTACTGACAAACAGCTTGATTGCTTTGATTTGCCTCGTACCCCGCGCGATCAGCTAAAAGTATCTAACCTTCGCCATTCGCACATTTGTTTCTCCAACAGGAAGATAAAAAAAAAAAAAAACATAGCAACAAAAACTGCCAAAAAACTAAAATCACTTTATTAGATCAGCACTAAAATATTTAAGTTTATTGCGATATTTCTAACCAAATATCTACATACATATGTAGATATGTATGCATGTAGTTGAGTGTGCTAAAGTATAACTACTTATTCTCCTAAATAAATACTCTGCCGTACTAAGGTGATCGTATAAACGAATCGGGTTCCCTTTAGTATTTTCTGAAAATAAAGCTCACCAAGGTCGAAACTGGGTTTGTAAAAGTGAGTCCGATTTTTTTCACGAGCAACAAAGTGCACATTTTCGAAACTACTCCGTCTTAATTCTTATGATTAGTCCCAGAAATGTCGTTGTTAAGTACATCAATTTCTTTTTTGGAAAAAGTATACATACTTAAAACACATTTTTTGGAGTCGAATTCTTAAAGAATTGTAGTTTTTGCAGTTTTTCCAAGAAAAAATAATTAATTATATTCAAATTTCATTGCTATTATCTTTGTCGAAAACATACTAAAATATTCTTCTGTCATATTTGACAAAATGGATGAAATGGTAGTAACCAACGAGATTCAAAATTAGCTTGTTTTGTGAAAAAAATTTATTTTCCTTAATAATTAAAGTGACCATAAAAAAACTTTGGCTCTAACTTTTACAAACGCAGCTGAGGTTTTACTCTTACTTTCGGCAAATAACAAAGAAACGCGGCTTTTCTACGGTTGCCTTAAAAAATTCGATGTTTTCGCGAAAAAATTAAAAAATTATTTCCAGATTTGTGAGAATTCGACGCGGAAAATGTGTTTTAAAATAGGAGCTCTGCACAAAAGTGGAAAAGCAATGCCGATTACATTCTACAAAATATTTGAGTCATATACATATTTCTATTATCTAAGCGTTAAGCTGTGCTGTAAAGTATCTAACTTCACATCTGAAGACATGCCAATTAAGGCCGGTGTTCCTCAAGGTAGTGTGCTTGGGCTAACATTGTATACTATCGATGTACACGTCAAATATCCATGTGAGCGAGAATATTTTTAGATCCACTTTCGCAGATAATACTGCCTTAGTAAGTTGTCACAAATGTCCTAAAAGGGCTTCGAAAAAATTGGAGGAACATGAAGACTTGAAGAATGGCTTGCAAACTGGCGCATAAGATTTGATAAGCAAAAGTGTAAACATGTTACATTTGCACTGAGGCCCCAAATACCACCGACAGTCAAATTAAATAATGTCCATATTTCACAAACGGATGAGGTGGCATATATATCTCGCGCATACATTTCCGGAACAACTCTTGTCAAGATAGTAAAAAGCATTTCGTAAGACAAATGACAGGCAGATGGCAATATAGTTCGAAAGGCTTTTGTTATTCCAGCACAAAAGTCTTAGAATAGGAGTTCTCTTATTCACCAGCCGTGGTGAAAGCTATTTTGGGAGAAAGAACTTGTATGTTATTTAGCTCGCGTCGCTCCAACAGTCACAATGGCCGAGTGGCCAAAGCACAACATGTCATTTGAGAGAACCGATTTCGAGTCTCAGGCAGCGGAATTTCTTCTTGTTTTTTATGTGAATTGTTTGCTTTTTTATTTCAATTTTCTCGCATATAATATAGTCATCAAACCTACCTGGATGTAAGGTATTCAACTGACAAAATACAGAGATACCAATCCAAAACGCTGAGAGCTTTGACAGGGGCAGCGTGGCACGTCCGAAATGAAAACACACACAGAGACTTTGGTATACCAATGGTTAAAGATGAAGTGTTAAAAAAAGCGCAGAAAATTATAAAACCAACATACGCAATCACCCAAACTCATTGGCTAAGTCCTTTTGCAATACAGCAAGAAGAGCAACATTAAAAGAAAAGCGCTCAACCGCAGGTTTTGAGCCATCATATTATTTATTATTTATATATATTACTAATAAGATTTACTATTTTTAAACTTATTGATAGACTTAACAAATCATACGCAGGTTCAATAAATAACGGTATAAAAAAAGGTTCCGTTTAAAAAAAATTACATCGTTCACCCTAGCACGCAAGTACATATATGCATCTTGGAGTCAACATACATACATACGTATGTAAATGTAAGTACTTAACGCACACATGTTCATAAAGTAAGCGTGTGGTGTTTGCCCCACAGCGTGCAACAGAAGTCCGCCCGATCAACTTGTGGCTTTACTCGTGTGGCTAAGTGACTATGAGTTTATTCTAAACAAATCAATTTTGGAAATAAACTCAACGCACTTGATCGACTTTCGTTTTCCCAGGCGCACTTGGTACGTGTGTACATTGTTGCAGTGTATGCAAATATACATACATACATACATATATTTATACATTTACACCTACTCGTACAGCATCAGGTGCACTCAACACGACGCAACACTTTACGCATCACCTATAAATACTATCGGAACTTTATTGTTATGCTTGTAACGCCTGAGCATGAGCACTCCATGAATTCACCGGCAATATTGGCAGACCATTCTCTATTCTTTATTTTTTTTTTGAATATCCATTTTATATCGAAAGAATTAAAAAAAAAAAAATTCTAAGAAATGTTTATAGTAATTATTTATGCTAAATTGTGTGCGTAAGTGCTTATACATAAACTAATCGAATAGCAATGGAAAAGTGCGAAGCTTTGTTGCTAATCCAACTTGTTGTTTTTGCATTTTGGCATTGAATTTCGCAAACATGAATTTTACCAGTGAAAATTTGCAAAGCATTTAGATAAACTTGTGGATAAAAATGTATGCTTTAGCATTTAAGCACGCCCATAAATCTAAACATCACTCACTATGAGCAAAACTTTCCATTTTCATTTCGCAATGGGATTATGCGAGTATGTAAATAAATAACAGCAGTTGCAGTGGTGTAAATTAATATCTTGCGAAAATGTTTCCTTTTCCCTTTGAAATTAATCATGAATTTCATCAACGTCATGGAATTTCTTATGAAATTTGGATTACATAAGTTTCGGTTATTCACAAACCTATTTGCTGCAGTCGACTGTATGATATCATAGGTAGAATTCAAGGCCAACTCAACTACTTGTAATATTGACAGGAAAAAGGTAACCAGTCATCGAATGCGAAATATTTGGGAGTCGCTGGGAATGTACGCCGCTATCATAAGGCCAATACTTACCTACGGCGCCTTAAGCAAACAGTTCCTCATTGCTTAGAAGGCAGCAAGGGAGCAGACGTAGTAGTAGTATATAGATTAAGGACGTGATTAAGGAATATGCACTGACACTAGTAGTTAGGAAAGAGGTCGAGAAAAATTTCATCCCAGTTTGCTACTAAACCTTTTTTCTTAGGAACCAACGTTAAATATTGTTCACATTTTTTGAAATAGAAAATTTGTGTGTAAATCGTCCATATATCAAACTCCCTCAACGATTTAAATTACGCACCTATTCTTCCTGTTCAAAGTGGTAGAAAGACGGCGGAAAACTGATCTGAATAAATTATGTAGTTGCCAGCATTGGAAAGGCGACGACCTCACTGTGGATGCCTTTCCCGATATCGAGGCCGCATTTAGCAATGTGCTACGAGGGGGCAATAGTCAGATGCCTGAATAAGCTTGAAGTCAAAGCTGACCTTATTAGGCTCATACACCGCATAATCAGCGATCGAATTTTCGCAACGGAGTAGGATGGTGCCACCGTCCAGCGCAGGGTAAACTGGGGTACGCAACAGACTGGTGTTCAACCAAGTTTATTTCCTAGTTCTATGCAACCATAGTCAAGCCAAGAGCTCTCCATCAACCTTAAATTTAGACTTTCAGATCATTGTAGTGTTTTTTAGGTGGAGGTTGCTGCTATCGAGGAAGCAGTCAATTGTCTGCTGTTAGGCGCGATGGTGGCAAGAGAGGTTAACATCTACTCAGACAGCCAGGCGGTAATCACAGCCTTGGGCTCATTTACGGTACCCTCAAAGTTTGTTGGGGAATGCCTTAATTCATTTTAAATTGCATCGCAGAAAACTGTGCAGCTGATGAACTGGCGGCACCGTTGATGAATTATCTCCAAGGGGATAGATGGTAGGATTTCCCTTGACTACTTGTGGACTTCTCTTGCAAAGATGGGACTCGGGTCAACTCAGCGAACACTGGAGGAAAAGCAGGGCATGTGCGCGGTCTTTCTGGTGGATTGAGAGCGGTCTTAGGATCGCCTTAGGCTCGCGAAGCCGGAGCTTTCAATTGCAGTGGGTGTACTGACCATTGTTCTATCGGGGTTCATGAAGTGTGCTTAAATATCTTTCTCTATTGAGGACAACGAGGTGAATCAATTCAGAATTTCCTCCTAGACTGCTCAGCTTTTGCTAGATTGCCGCTTAGGCACTTGGGTTCATACTATCAGAAATTTCGTTTTCAGCACTCAGCGATCTTCGCTCTAACTTATCAGTTCCCGTTCGTAGTGGTATGACCAAGAACCAACGTCTATGGTCAAAAGTGAGCCCCTTAAAAGGGTATAGCCACCTCAATCTAGCCTAACTAACGTAACAGCACTGGAAAGCCAGGTATGTTACACAGCACTTCATCAGATTGCATTAACTACCTTCGAAAAGGCACTAGCCTTTGAGGAATTCGTAACAAATGTGTTTCCTAATATCGAAAACGTCTTCAATAACTTTTTCCCAGAAGCTGAAAATTCCTCAAATAACATTTGTTTGTCGTCTCTTAGGCAGTAATTAAGGGATATAAGCAACAGGGGCACCCCACAAGGCTCTGTCCTCTTCCCACTCCCATGGGACTTTGGGTTAATTACTCTGCTGTTACAATATCAATCAGGTGCAATCAGGAAATTATCTACACCGATGATATTGCATTGGCGGTATATAGATAGTATGTACTCCGTAGTACGAGGGTCGTATGAAAACTACCCGATTTTGAATAGAGATGGCGCTGCTAGAACTAAAAAAAATATTTTGCTAAAAAATACAACTCTTCAAATAACACGTGTCAAAATTTCTCAGCGATATGACATTTACAACAAATTTTATACGTGTTAGAATTGAGTTACTTTTGTGCTTTTTGTCAACATGGAAAGAATTGAATATCGAGCAGTGATAAAATATTTGTTTTTGAAAAAGAAAACAAACGACGAAATTAAATCGGAATTTAACGAAGTTTATGGAGACTCTGGACCGTCATTAACAACTATAAAATATTGGGTAGCTGAATTTAAACGCGGCCGTACGAGCATTTTTGATGAGGAACGTTCAGGTCGTCCAAATGAGGTCACTACACCAGAAATGATAGAAAAAATCCGTGATATGGTAATGAGTGATCGAAGATTGAAAGTGCGTGAGATTGGTGAGAGTGTGGGCATTTCAATTGAATGGGTTAATAACATTTTGCAAAATCATTTGGATATGAGAAAGCTTTCCGCAAGATGGGTGCCGCGATTACTCACAACACACCATAAACAAACACGTGTTTCCATTTCAAATGATTGTTTATCAATGTTAAACGCAAATCCCCAGGAGTTTTGGCGTCGATTTGTAACTGTCGATGAAACGTGGATTCATCACTCCACACCAGAGACCAAAGAACAGTCAAAACAGTGGACTCGTCGTGGTGAACCAGCTCCAAAGAAGGCAAAGGCGATATTATCAGCAAACAAGGTTATGGCCACAGTATTTTGGGATGCGCGTGGGGTTATACATATTGATTACCTACAAAAAGGAAAAACAATTAATGGCGAATACTACTGCAAAATATTGGGTGATTTTGACAAGGCTTTGAAGGAAAAACGTCCACATTTGTTGAAAAAAAAGTTCTTTTTCATCAAGACAATGCTCGTGTACACACATGTGTCGTAGCCATGTCTAAATTCAATGAATTAGGCTACCAAATGCTTCCTCATCCACCGTATTCTCCAGATTTGGCCCCCTGTGACTTTTTCCTCTTTCCTAATCTTAAAAAATGGGTCGGCGGGAAAAAATTTAGCTCAAATGATGAAGAAATTGCAGCAACAAATGCTTATTTTGAAGGGTTGGAGTAAACCTATTATTCGGAAGGGATCAAAACATGGGAAAAACGTTTGCTTAAGTGTATCGAGCTAAAAGGAGATTATGTTGAAAAATAAATTGAATTTCGTTAAAAAAATCGTTTTATTCTATTCAAGGCCGGGTAGTTTTCATACGACCCTCGTATTATCTGAAAAAAACAAAATCGCTCACTTCCAGCTTTTTTTTTAAGTAATTTTGTGCCGACTTTTTAGGAGGAAGTCAGATATGTGAACAGCAGTCTATCCTTACGGTGCAATGTGGAGCAGCGTGTACTAGAAAGACTAAGGAAAGGAAAAATTTTTTGTTCTATGGTTTCATAGCCTAGTGGCACGTCCCTGAAAAATTCTGATACTGAGAAAAAGCTCACCAAGGTACACGAGGTGGCGTACGTGCGAAGCACAGTGGCTTGACTCTCAATACCGACAACACCTCTATAGGCATTGCTTCACTCTTTACTATGGGCTTATATGAGAAACTACAGGCTCTAAATTAGTTAAGTTGGACTTTTTCGACTGGCGGATTTCTCCAGCATTTTACCAGTGGACCTCCAGAGTGGCAGCACCACTAAGCACTCTGCTACTTATTTTGCTATGCTATTTTTTAAATGAAAACCAGGTATACTTTTAATAGTTCTCTGTTCTGTTTTTTCTTAATTTAAAAATCGGGAACTGGTTTATTACAACTTGCACTTTTCCGAATAACTCGAAAATCGGTTATTTCAAAAATGGCGAATAATCGAACACCCTACCACAGACGTTTATTTACTACTATTTACAAGAAAAAAAGGCTCTTTATTGTTTTGAAGATAAAAGTGTCTGCGTTAACTGTCTTCAGTTCTTTCTGAGGCCTATTATATATTTTGGGTGGTCTCGTGATGGCTTTCGTCAAGGGCCTCAGCCCTGGTAAGTATTGAAAATGTCCTTTTAAAATTTTTTCCTTGAAATTTCGCAGTATTTGTTTTTGAAAAAATTATAAGTTAAGGACTTATATAAACTCGGTAACTTCCTCGAATTTCGTCCCTCTAAGTTTATCAGCTTAAAAAATTACTCATTCGTCCTTTTGAATTCCTTCTTTCCTTCCTTTTATTTGGTACCCATATTTTTAATCTGCAATGCATTGAATTTTTTAAATAATTTTTGGAATTAATCATATCTTTGAAATTACAAAGTCCTTTAAATTAAATCCTCACGTCAAAGAGAGACAAAGTAAAGTAAAAACGCCACTTTAAATGAAAAAGTAGGTTTCAAATCTATTTATTTATTATTTATTTTATGGTAGGATGAGTCAGCTGGGGTCGTTGGATCGAATACCGCTGAAAGAAGTCTGATCAGGAAATGTGGTGATTTCCGAAATAGCTATCACTTCTACCGTTTTTTCAAATTATTGTTGCTTCTCCACAATAGTTTTTTTTATTAAAAACGGCCTCAAGCTCAATAAAAATGTTTGAATATAATTTTTTAAGGCCATAAATAACAAAAACAAAGTAGGATAGCTTCTCAAACAATTTAGAAGCATTTTTTTTGATTCAAAAAGTAATGAATATCTAAATCCCGGGACTAGTCCCGGGATCCCGTGATTGTGATAACGACACCCCGAAAATTCCGAGATCGTAAAAAGCCAAAAAATGTACATCCCAAACAAGGAGCCTCTATTAAAGCATCATAATGCGCCTTGCGGTCTAACTGTGCCCCCCTCTCAACGCTGGATGAGGGCAGCTACGATAATCCATTCTAGCATAACCCATTCGATCCCGATCCCATAGTTCAAATTCAAAAGCACTGTTTCAAGTCCACAAGAGTGTGAAATCGTAAGCTGATATTTAGTATGTACAAATGTAAGTGATACCAAAGTAAATGACTAGTTCAAGTGGGGGTGAGCTACTACTTACTAGAGTGAAAGTGTAATCGCATTTGAAATCATTAATGCAGTCGACACAATCATTCGATGAGTACAAATTTAAATTATGTTTGCTTATTTAAGGTTACAGTGCTTGTGGCGGTATCTCCTGCTGCAGCTGTCAGCACTGGTGGTACATAAATACATACATACATATGTAAGCCTAATGTTATTCTACTTAGCATTTTCTCCAATTTGCTTTAATTTGGTAAATATGTGGTGGGATAATAGATATGTACTATGGAAGTAGGTTTAAGTGACATTGCCAACACATTCCAAAATAATGCATATGTGGGCACACATACATTCATAAGCACATATATATGTATATGACACACATACATACAAACAAATTAAAATTTCAAAATCAATCAAATGGACATGAATAAATGCGAGATATTCGCTTTTATAGCTTACAAATGTTATAAACAAAAATATATGTGTATATGTAAGTTTGGGTCAGTCCATGCCAAATCGACCAATGCACTATGGGTAATTTTGCTCATTTTCGTGGCCAAAATTATATATGGCCAAACAAGCAGATAGCAAAAAAAACATTATTTTTTATTGATTGGAATTCGGTTTCCCACTATTTTGCAAAAAAAACCTTAACCCTTGACGGCCGATGGGTCATAAGGTGCCACTTTTTAATTAGTGTTTTTATTGAAAAAGTTTGAACGCAGTTTTTTTATAAATATTTATATTGAAGAAAAAAATACCACCTAGTTACAAACGCAATTCACAGAGTGGCTAAATTTAAAAAACAAACTTACAAACAAACTTGAATACTCAGAATTTCCTAATTTATCCGCTGAAAAGTTAAAAGGATTAGCCTTTGCAGCAACAAAATTGTAAACTGCATTTGGTTCATCTTTTTTTAATCCCCTCTAAATAGTACACTGATGACAGTATAAGACAGTATACCTACAAAAAGTGCCATTTTCTCAAACGAGAAAAAAAGCGCAAAATGAAATTTGCAGATTAAACCCAAAACTCTTAATTTTACACATTTTTGATAGTCTTAACACGGCCTAATACGGCGAATATTTAAAAGCATTTTCAACTATAATTTTTAAGAAAAAAAAATAATTAGTTAAAGGGTATATCCGAAATATGTATTTTTCACAAAAAAAAATCTATAAAAGAAAACAGTTAAAGACCTTTAAAGTATTTACTTTTCTGTTTATTGCCGATATTTTTGGTAATTTTTTAGATAATTATTATGGTTATTCGAAATTAGTTAAAAATCAGAACACAATATCAATTCCGATATTTCACTCACAGACAACGACTTCGACCACCTGATAAGCAGTTGTTGTTCCATTTTTACAAAAACAGCAGACACCATTGTTTGGTTTGAAGTTTTGTTTATCAAATACCAAGGACAAAAAATTTACTTTTGTAAGTACGAAAAACGATTTTTGGCCATATAAACTGATCAAATTTTCTATAGTGCAATGGTTGGCTGAATTACTTTAGAGCTTTTCAATTATAATGTAACGAAGTTCTGCCAAAGCCAGCAATTAAATTTTTTTTTTGCTAAAATTATGCATAATTATAAAACACACAAATTCTCAAAAACTATTATTATCATACCAAAATTCGAAAAATTAAAAATTATAGAATTTCGAAATTTCAAAATTTAAAAATTGTAAAAGCTAAAACATAAATTTTTGGCTATTTTTTTTTATACAAGACTCTAACTGATCTTAAAAGATCCTGAAACTTTTAATGTATAGTGGTATATAAATTTCTGAACCCTGAAAAAACATTTTTTCTTGCAAACTCTAAATAAAGTTGTGTTAATCAGTTTTTGTTAATTTTTAAATTCATTTTTAATTTAGGATTTGCAAAAAAAATTGCAAATTTCGAAAATTCTTAAAAAACACCTTTTTGAAAACTTCAGGATCTTTTAAGATTAGTTTGAGGTATTGTAAAAAAAAATCCCAAAAATTTAGGGCTTTTACGATATTATAGGTAATGCCTCGTAATCTCGTAAACCTCGTAAATAAACCGATTTTCCATACAAAATTATGTAAGTTTACTAGATTTTTATGGTTACGAGGCATTTACACATTTATATGAATTGCCCTATTTTAAATTTCAAAATCCTGTAATTTTTTTAACCGACTTCAAAACGAGAAGGAGGCCATCAATTCGTCGGAACGTTATTCTTATTTTTATTTTTTTTTAAGTAGTATAAAACTTGGAATCCCCAGGAAATTGTGAAATTTTGATCTTTCAAAAAAATTAATTTCTTTGGCAGAACTGTGTTATATGATAAAGGAAAAATTCTGACGAGAATTCATCCATATCAAAAATGTTTCATTCCAACCATTAGTCTATTTGCTATGGATTCACCCGTATGTATTTGTGTGCATGTATGTGTGTGTGTGTTGCATGCATCCTTGTTCCCGCAACATTGGCAGCAATCAACCAAGACACACATTTAAACAATCTACGAATGCAAAGCTGTCAACGCAGACCGCACCCCGCAGCCCGCACCCCCGCACACAGCAGTCATGGCCTTGCTAGTGGCAATAAATGTTTGAGTGCTTTCACAAACATTTTGAACTTAAATTAAAATCCTTTATTGACATATTAATTTGCACAGCACATAAAGAGAATCAATCAAACGCAAAACAGGCAATTCAGACACCCACACACTTGCAGTCAAGAGAAGATTATTTAAACGCAATCTAAATATGTACGAGTATGTTGTTCTTGTTTTTTTTTTATACATAATTATCAGCAGCAGGATGGCATTTAAATTTGTATTTATTTTTGTTATTTGTATTTCTTGTAAATTTTTATTATTCTTACCGCAACCGCCTCGATAAATCCATTTTGTTGATTGTTGTTTAATTAACTGAGATTTGTGAACGAACGTCTTTGCTCAGTTGAACTTTATGTATGTAAATTTAAAATAAAGTGAAATTGAAAATAATTTTTAAAATAATTTTCCACATAAAAATTTCGTCTTGTTTTTGCATATAAAATATATTCCAATAACTTGCACTGCATTCAATGTAAGTGTGTGTGTGTGTTTGTTTTATAATCCAACTGCTTTACAATCCATTAGTTATGCACATACACATATATTTGGACTTGCTTTCAAGGATATCGATATATTTTTAAGCACTTTGAAAAAATCCTTAAACGCTTTAGCGTATTAGTGTTTAACAGTAACAGTAAACGAAAATATGCAAATGTGCATTCACAAATGTATATATATATATATATGCGCACATATGTATGTATTTAGATAAAATTAAATTCACAACCAAAATCCAATTTAACTACATATAGTCCTGCTTGGCGCAAGGACCTTTCTTGCAGCGGGTTCGCGAACGCGAGCGAAAAAGGAAAACACACCCGTTGGACAGGAACGCCAACACGCAACTGATCACATCGCCGGACCAAGCGATCGCAGTTAGTGGATACTCGGCATAGCGGCGCGCACGATCAATGGCCCAACCCAACAACGACAACAACAACGACAACAACAACAACAACAACGACAACAGCAAGGGCCCCCAGCCTAAACGAAAGCAACATGGATTGGCTTCCATGCGTCCATACAGACATACATACATGTGCCTACATACATACATATGGGCATATATATGAAGCGTCAAAAGCAAGCGCGTCGCCTCAACGCCAGAACGATCTTTAGTCTAAATCCAGCAGCGATCTACATATACATAGGAACAAACATTTGGAGCAACCGGCGTTGGATACGCATACACTTATGCGTTCGGATGTATGTATGTATGTATGTATGTAGGTGATTGCGCTTCCGCTTCTTGCGCGACGCGCCACAAGTGCCGAACACCATCGGCTGCCACTCATATATATCTTCATACATATGTACATATATATATGTACGCTTAGTCCACCCAAACACCCACTAGCAGTAACCGCGCACACATCTATAATTCCACACTCACATATACATATGTATGGTCCGAATCCGAATACAGATGGCAACACTATGAACAGCCATGGGCCACCACCACCACAACTCTACGTGGAACTGGACGGATATTATTTGATAACACAATTCTACACTTCGTTCGAATAAATATATTCAGCTGCCCATTGTTTTGTAGTGATTATTATAAGTGTTATTATTTGTTTTTCTTTCTTTTGATTCTCTTATCCATACATAAAATTCGCCTTGGAAGTATGCACATAAATGCACACATACATATTTTCTGTAATTTTACTCTTTTTTTATTGAGTAGTTAGTTACTTGAAGCAAAATGTTTTCGCTTTAATTATTTCAAACTTTATCACTGCGCGCCGTTTTTACAAAACATGAGTTACATAAGCACAAACACATGCAACACAATTTGCACTAAAGGACACAAACACTTGCAACAAGTTCGTTTGTATAGAGGCGCACATTTGTTCTAGTTTTGACTTATATAAGTAAGCATATATGTAAATACTCGTGCAAGTGTATAACTATGTAAATAAATATAAATGACTAAGTCACTTGCTCGCAGCAGTCTCTCGATCATGTGTACATATTTACTTATAGAATTTTTTGCGCGCCTTCAATTCCAATTGCAACTTTTACTGCTGTTACAAAAATATCACAGATAATAGCATACATACACACACATACATACATACAAACATAAATACAAAGACACAAAAGTATGCGAATTTGACTGCTACTCCTCAGATGGTGCTAAGTCAAAAAGATACAAAATCTGGCAGTTTACTGAATGAGGCAGCAGCGAGCCACGCGCATCCGTCGCACGATCGAGCTGCAGTGCACACGTTGTGTTGTGTGAATAACGCCCGGCCGGTTTGGCAAATATTTAGCCATACATCGTTGGAGCAGCATGAAGCCGCTAGTTTTCGACTACACGAGACATGAGGCACTTAGCACATACTTGGACCCACATGCTTACATATATGTATTTACATATACTACCTATTTCCCCAGTCAGCCCAGACAATTGCCGCACAGTGATCATCTGCATCGCATGTTGTTCGCACTTGTTGTTTGATTGCTTTTTCGCTGAAGAAGCGCTCATGTTGCGCGTTGTGCTTTGCTGACTTATGCTCTTACATTTATGTATGTATGTAGATATATATATATATATATATATGTATTTTGCACTCTCACTTGATTGCGATCGATACTCTCGGCGGTGAGTTAGAGATCATGATTTTCATTGTGATTTAAAAGGCGGGAAATATTAAGGTGATGTCGAATGAGGTGATGCGACATAAATCTGATGCGGTGATGTGATGTGGCGATTTCTCAATTAGATTGATGGTTTCTGTTACACATACAATATTTTAGTGTTTAGTGCTGGACACATTGAAAACGACGAGTTACGGGCCACAGCTTCCAATTTGTTATCTTAATTATCTGAACCAGCTGTGCCCAGCGCAGGGCACTTGCTTATGGAGTTCTGCCGGCGTTGGGCATGCCTGATCTAAACGCTTTCTCGAGGACGACATGACGCGGCTGCGACATCAAGAATTTGTATGCGTTTGACATAAAAGAAGAGGAAGAATCTTATCTGTCAGTTTACGCCGACTCCGAACGGCGATTGTATTTTTATGAGAAGCTGTTTTTCATGGCAGAAATACACTCAGAGGTTTGCCACTGCCTGCCGAGCGGCGACCGCTGTTAAGAAAAAACTTTTCCTTTTCCTTCATTTTTGGTATTAGTCGAAAACCGGGCTTTTGTTAGGGTTACCACCAAGCCATACGCCTTACATCTCGGTTTGGTTGTGAAAAAGAACATAAAATTGAATTTTTATGAATAGACTATGGCGAATAAAAAAAAAATATGGCACGGAATTTGTGTGACACTTTGTGCTACGCAGAGGTTTAATTCTAAGGCAAAAACTAAGCCTAAGATAAATGCTAAGAGAAAAACAAAGGCAAAGACGAATACGAATAAGAATCCGAAGAGGAACGCGAAAACACGAAATACGAAATACGAAGACAAAGACCAAACGAAATGAAGCAGAGGCAAAGGCTAAGACGAATACGAAGATGAAAAGAAGTCGAAGACAACTACAAAGACAAAAATGAATCGAGGACGAACATCACGACCAAAATTAATTCGAAAAATATTAATTCGATTACCAGAATGAAGATAAGATGATTGAAAACACGAATTCGGAAACGAATACGAAGCCGAATATAAAATCGTGCTTGGCGACTCCAATGCCAAGCAGCGCAAGGAATCGATCTTCTCGAACTATGGTCAGAAAACTCAGCCTTTACGTCGAACCTACCAGTAACGGACCAAGGCTTAAGACTTCAGCGGGTCCCGAAACATGGTAGTATGCTGTACCAGGTTCAAGCATAAAAAGATCAATTAAACTTCATCGCTGTCTCGAGATCGAAATACGAGAAAACGAATCGATCATGTTGTGATAGACGAAAAGAAGGCTTCCAGGTTTTTAGACACACGTACACTCCGAGGCCCAAACATCGACTCGGACCAAAATCTTGTTGCAGCCAAGATACGCAACCGCCTTTGTGCAGAAAAAACTGTGCTCCCAAAAATGCAACGAAAGCCTAACGCCGAAAAGCTGCAGTCACAAGAGCCGGCTTTCTGAGAACACTCTTCAACAAACCGATATATGCGAGCAGGGGAACCACATTTCTGCCGCTGAAGAAGAAGTTAGATTTCAGCGAGCCCGAAAGAAGAACTACGTATGTAGTACGATGAGGAGTGTCAAGAAGCTGCAGAGAAAAAAGATACCGCCTACAAGGCCACACGCGATTGGGCGTAAGAACAAAAATAGCAACATAGGGACTGATGTAAAGATGTACTTAAATTACGGAGGGAATACTTTTTCACCCTACTGAATTTTAGCAACACGAAAAGTTGTGGATAAGACGAACCGGAGCCCCCAGTTAATGATGACGGAGTCGATGTTCCACCGCCTAACTATGATGAGGTACGAATAGCAATAACGCGGCTGAAAAACAAAAAAGCTGCTGGAGCTGACAGCCTGCCAGCTGAGCTATTCAAGTATGCCGGCGAGGAGTTCACACCCACGTCACTATTGACAGTTATAATTTGGAGTAAATTGAGAATTAAGTTTACATGGAAACCAGCATTACCACCGATAATGTCAGCATGGAAAGTCAACGCAGAATGACTCTTGCCAACAAGTGCTCCTTTGGACTGAGTAGGCAATTCAGGAGTAAAGTCCTCTGTCGACGTACGAAAACCACTCTACAAGTCACTCATCATGCCCGTGCTGGTATATGGCGCATGGACACCGACGCTGCAGCTCTGAAAGTATCCAACTCGGTACCCGAGTATGTCAGACCTGATTGTAATCAACATAGCTTTTCTTAAACCTAATTTAATAATAATAATAATAGATTGGCGCTTACACATAAATATGTTAGTGTTTGGCTGAGCCTCTCTCTCTCTAATTTACTAGTTCAAATATAGTTCGATTTAAAATCTGTTTGCTGTTTTGAAAACTACATTAAATTATCAACAATGCTACGTATGACAATTTTGGAAAAATTGCTACTATCTGGAAAGTCATAAATTTGAAAATTCGTGAAAAATGTACCAAATAGTAACTTTAGTTTTATTAAAGACTGGCTACGTCATTCGCTTTAGCTGCTTATTCTACATAAGGTTGAATATCTTTTGTTTTTTTTTTCTTGTGCAATATGAATGTTTTTTCATACAAAGATCTAAACATATTGTAAATCAGTCTTTTAAACCGTGGAAACTCATTCAGTTTTTACACTTTGTTCCGATTTTCAGCATCCCGAAAGGAAAATTTTAAATACTTAAGCAAAACGTATGGAGAAAATAAGGCAGCTAATTTTTCAATTTTCAGCTTCATTTGGGAGAAACGACAATATTTACATCTACAGACGTAATTTTTAAGTACATATAACTTTAATATTTCCGAGAGTGGAAAGCAGAAAACAAAAATGACCAAAATTTCATCACTACCCATTTGTTTAGCGCGTTATAGACGTTAAGTCTTCGCTATACTTAATATTTCAATTTTGCTAAAATAAGATGGAGTGCAAAGTTAATTTTATCGAAATGGGACGAAATTTAACAAGTTCGCCCACAAGGGTGAATGCCATGCCATGGGTGCATCTTTACCATACCTTATACGTAATTCGATATTCCTAAGAAAAATTACAACCATATTTCAAGTCGCAACATTGTGCGGCTGCACCAGAAATACCTGGGTTAATATGTACTATGTAAGAGTTCCACGATGTTGGTGGCGTCATTTCCATCCTACAAATTCAAGCTAAGCCAATAAAAATAAATTGTAAAATCCCCGAACCCATTGATACATAGAAAATACATACTTAGTAGCTTAACAAATCACAATTTGTTTCTAAGTATGTACGTACAAAGATTCATATGTATATATGTATGTTCTCATAAACTGATAACAGTTGGATTTCTAAAGAATTTCATGTGCATTAGCTTCAATCCAATTTGCAAAATGCTCAACACCACCCTGCAGGAAATGTATCCAACTATATATAAGCTAAGTTTAAGTTGATTAGGACGGAGCTAAAAGTCATTATTATCCGTATATTTTCTTCGATGAAAGCTAGCTATATTTCTATGGCGATGGCCGCGAAATAGTCAACGGTGGTTAGCTCTGCATTTGATGTAATTAACTACTTTTGGACATAAAATATCAATAAGAAAAATAAAATATTCTTTTCTTTTAATTAATTTTATTGCATTTCATATTTGTTTACATATTCTGCTGTAGCTGGTCCCATATTCGAACTCCGTCAGACATACATAACTTCAAAAATTTAATAATACGAGATTTCGATCTTCCTATTATTTGTCCTCAACTCGAAAAAAGATTTGCGAAGTGCAGGATATTTAAATAGAAACGCGTTTAAAGAAAACAATCTCCTGCATTACTTGTCAACTATTTTCAAGTTAGCTTTATAGCTTTGTAGCTAACTACATGTTATATATTTTGTAGGGATCCCGCAAAAAAGCTAACTAAACAAGTGGCTTATTTTTTATCAATTGATAATTTTTTTTCTGCAGAGCAGTGTTTCAATGTTAAATATGTATGTACACATGGGCGTCATATTGTTGTATGTATCTATATGTACTTGAAAAGAAGAGTATCTACGAAATTGCACCATTACGAGCTGATAATCTTTGAGGAACTCATGCTGGGATAGTTCAAAGACGAATTTCCGCCCAACTAAAATAAATGCATTCATAAAAAAAAACAAAAATCTGAAAGGAACTTACTAAAATAACGCTAAAAAAGTGTAAAAATGAGGCAGAATAAATACCAATGCAATTCGAAGTTGTGTTTCCACCAGCAGCGGGCAACGTACCACATTTACATACTTGGTACATTTTCGCCGCGAGCGCTGACAACGCGCTAAGGGCACCACTAATTATGCACACATGTGACTCCGACGACGATGCACAGTTGGAGTCTTTCCTTGGAAAAAATGAGCTGCCGCCCCGGCAATTAATGTTAAAAATAATCAAAAATCCATAAGAAAACAACAAAATGACAAAATAAACAGACCGAGTTACTAGGCTGTTTGACGGCTTCCTGATGACATTCCTCAAAAGATGGATGAGTGAATGTGTCAAGTCACAACAACAACTTCTAAAGAGTATGCAAAGGATTGAACTGGGAAATGAACTGAAGGATTCTTCTGTTGCGCCTTATACATACTTATTGGCAGACATGTGTTGCACGCAGTTCTATATACGGCTGCGCATAACCTCTGCTTCTTGATTGAGCGCCACATGTGAGAACTTATGTAGCTCGCAGTCCATGTGGGAGAATTTCGGAGTTATAATGACGTTCGTGCAAATGTTCTACATGTCATTATGAGCCGTTTAAATGTGTGCGTTTTTTTCTTGCAATAATATAGTTGGTTTGCATTCTATCGGTATTAGGGACCAAGAACGAAAGATGTGATCGAAACTAAACGTCGTTCTTGTAATTTTGTTCCCAGAAACGCTAAAGAACCAAAACCAAAATTAGAACAAAACTGTCTATAACGTGTTCTCAATGGGGATTACTATATAAGAACAAAAAACTTTCGGGAACATTTCTAAGAGAACAGAGTGGGAACAAGAGTCTCCGGAACGCTTTGGGAAAGAACTAAACGGGAACAAAAGGTTAAGAAACTTTCTCTCGAATAACACTTTAGGAACTCCTGTCTCAGAAACTTTCTGACAGAACGAAAGGGGATTAAATCTTCTCTGAACTATCCGCAAATTATATTAAAATTAATCTTAAACGCCAATGAGCACTGCCTTGCCCGCAGGCATAGCTCTGTTAAGCTTTCTATATATCTTGTATAGGCGCGCGTAGGGTAAAAGCTCTCTCTGCCCATCGCACATCTAAAAGGAACTGAAAGATATTTATTTCAATATTGTTTGTACCACTTTTCTTACACAGAAAATTAAAAATTATCCCAGTTCACCCTAATGAAAAACGTTATAGAAGTTGTAATGAATTAACAATCGTGGTTCTCACTGAAACTATTTTATATTCCAACACGCAGACGTTCATCTTATTCTTTACGTTAAGTTCTCAAAACTTTTTTTCTCGTTTTTCCCCTAGCAGAATGTTCCCCAGACATTTGTTCTTATTTGATATTCCTTAAAAACGTTCTCGATACTTTCGTTCTCATTTCGTTCTCATTAGAAACCTTCTCGAGAGTTTTGTTCGCATTTTGTTCTTTACCGAAACGTTCCCGCACCTTTTTTTCAATTTTGTTTTTGAATGAACTGCTCTCAATACTTTTTCCCCCTTTGAGTTCTTTCGTGGGAACGTTCTTGATATTAAATTTTGTTCTCATCCAGAACTAAACCAAAACTGGAAAGCGTTCTCGGTCCTTGATTGGTGGGGTCTCTCTTGCAAATAACGCTAGTTATTCAAACCAAGTTGGCCACCTTATATATAGAAATGTTAAGCCCAAATTTTGTTAATGTCCAAATTTTGACAGATCATATCTCCGAAGAAAAAAAAATTCCTCGAACACGTGTTAGATTATTTCATGTATAGAACCCATAAAAAAATGTGAAGCCAATGGGAAATGTGACACAAAATTTGGTGTCCGATGTGAAAAAGAATGTCTCATATATGGAAATAAAAAACGTCAAACCAAATATTTATTTCAAGGAATGTATTTTCGACATTTGTTTCCGTGAGGAGCTTACACTTGGCTATGCTCTGATTAAAATTCTTAGTATAAAATTTGTTGACTTTAGTAGCTTCCTGGTGGCATTTAATTTATTTCATAGGGAAATTTCTGTTTAATTCTTTTTAGTAGTTAAATTAATATTTATAATATATTGGCGCTTATACAATAGGTAAGTATTTGGCCGAGCTTCTCCTCCGACTTGTGGTGTGCGCCTTATTGTAGCCAAACAAAGACAGTTTTACGCCGATTCCGAACGGCGATGTTATTTTTATGAGAAGCAGTTTTCCATGGCAGAAATATATTCGGAGGTTTACCATTGCCTTTGACTGCTATTACAAAAACACTTTTTTTTTTTTGATGTTGTGTTGAACCGTCTTACTCTTTTTTTCACAGTGGCAACTGTGTATAGCATTTTTCAAACTATGTACATATACATATGTACGCAGACGAAAAATATATAGAACCATTAATACGTCGTTTAAAGTATAAAACCGCGTACCTATTAACAAAATGCAAAACCGCGTTTGTGAGGATACATAAATTATTTTCTAAAGAGTAAAAACACTCATATTTCAAAATGGTTCTCTTTTTTTAAAAAGCAATCGCATTTCAGGCTGGTATATTTCAGGACGAATGGCTAAGGCTTGAGCCAAGAGCTTCGGTGAGCAAATCCAATTTTTGGCAAAAAAAATATCAGTTACGCGGTTTTGCAGAACGACGATATGCGGTTTTGTACTTTAAACGCCGAATATTAATTTGTAATAAATACTCGTACTTAAAAATTTCTACTCAAAAATAAATATTTATGTACCAAAGTCAATTGACTCTTTCCTAATTACCATGAGCATGAGCAAAATATGTTATTAATAAACCAAGCTCAAAACTGTCCTCTTTTTCAAATTATATGCACATTTTCATTATCAAAGCACAACAATTTTCAAACGAACCATATACGATTATAAACCCTTCATATAGCTCATATTTACATAAACATGTATAGATCCAAATGCATTTGTGTGTATGTATGTGGATTTGTGCATAAAGCAACAGTTCCGCTTCCGCTAAAAAAAAATGTTCTTATCATTTAATTCACAAATGAAATTTAATATTTAAATGTGTTTTTAATTGGCTGGCAAACAAATGCAAACAAATCCATGGAACCAAGTTTCAAATTCCTTTTTCATTCATAAAATTTACATTCGTGCTTATGCACATATGTACATATCTATTTATCTTATATAGTATATTCATTTACGTACACATGCATTCATATGTAGCTGTAAAATTGTGATTCATTTATGAAATGCATCATTGCAAGCGTGGATCTTCACTAGTTCTGTGCTGATATGCAAACATGTACATATATACATAAGTAAATAGTTATATACTATGCACACTTCATTCGTGAAACAGTTTCAACAAAAACACATATGTAATTACAAAAAATAAATAATAAATACATATCTAAGTATAATATTGCTATAGTCGTCTTTCTGGGTTGCAGTTACAGTCGCACGGATATACTCAATCCCGACTCTTGCATCCCCGTTCGGGGACTCTGAGCGGCGTCAATAATTCACGTGCGAGATGCGGTACCCAATACGATTAAAGCCTTGGGTAACGGCAGAAGGAGAGAGAGCTTCGGTGGGCCACAACTTATTCGGTTTAAGGGCTCACTGAAGTCTGCAGCTTTGTTAACCAGTAGACGCGCATGCGAACGGGCGTCTGTCTTGGAGCAAGAAACCATCACCCTTCAAGCAATGGGATGTGCGCTGGGTTTTGTACCTGCCACGTCAAAATGACTTCCAGTGAAGAACTTCAACAAAGCATCGGATGAGACCCCCCCTCTCTCTTTTGATGACGACCATAGCAGACGATTTAAGGGCATGCACCTGGAAAGTCCAAACACTTAATGAGGAAGGTGCCTCTGCCCGGATGGTTGATGTCAATGCCTCTGCCCGGCTAGTTGATGTCAATGCCTCTGCCCGGCTGGTTGTTGTGCTATAAGATGAGAGAGGCCGAAGTACTAACGTGAATTCTGCCTGAAATTTTTCCAGAGAGTTAGGCGAATTACGGAAGGTTCCAAGGCCGGGTTGAAATCCTGTAAGAACAATCACTGCAACCTAGTGACTCATGCCCAGAACTTACTTAAATTGTGGAGGGAACACTTTTTCACCCTATTGAATGGCACCAGCACAAAAAGTTGTGGAGAAAGCGATCCCGAGCTCCAGTCGATGACGCTGGAGTCGATGTCCAAACGTCTGAAAAACAACAAAGCCGCTGATAAGATGCATGCATCAACTCTTATTCAGAATATGGTCAGATGAACGCATGCCCTACAACTGGAATTTAAGTGTGTTTTGCACAATCTACAAAAAAAGGCGACCCCGACATACGCACCAACTAACGCGGCATCAGCCTTCTAAGCATAGTTTACAAGGCTTATCGAGCGTATTGTGTGAAAGACTGTAGCCCACTGTCAACGAACTGATTGGATCTTATCAGTGTGGCTTTAGACCTGGTAAATCCACCATAGACCGGGCATTCCCCTTACGCCAAATCTTGGAGAAGACCTGCGAGAATAGGATCGACACGCAAATATATTTGTCGATTTGAAAGCCGCTTTCGATAACACGAAAAGAAGTTGTGTTTATGCCGCGATGTCAGAATTTGGTATGCCCGCCAAACTAATACGGCTGTGTAAAATGACGTTAAGCAAAATCATCAGAATTGGGAAGGTCCTCCCGGAGCCGTTTGATACCAGTTATAGACAGAGGAAGAATAAGAAGACGGTGAGGCTATTCCTGCACGCATAACTAAAAAAAATGTATTTGCATTATGACACTCTTGCATTAAATGTGCGATATGTTTCTGTTGCAACAAAACAAAGTAGCTTAAGTCGGATAGGTTCCTTCAATATACATATGTAGATACATATATAAATAGCAAGGAATTTTGTAGTCAGACTTAATGAAAATATTAACAGTCTTGCTGGCAACAGATTTATATATTTCTTTCTCGTAATCGCACGCTGCGAATGGTTCAACATGCTAAACTGAACCTGCCGACTTATGTTACTTTGTTTTATTGCCACAGACACGGTTGCCATTTTGGCCGAAATGTACCATTTTTGGTACATTTCTTCTAGTTTGATAAACCGCTAAATATCTTTCAGATTTGGTACATTTTTGAAATCTCGTAAGAGAGAATTGTTACCTATTTTTTACCAAATAGCCATATCAGCGTTCCTTGATATATCAGCTGCGTTTCGTAATACATAATACGAAGCAAAATCTAAGGTCATGGCAAGAAGTATATTTCTAATGAAACTACTATAAGGCTGTAGAAATTAGGAGGCAAGTGCTCCTGGAAGCTGTTCATCTACGTGGCGGCTGTTTATAATAACTATACAGAGAGTTGGTATTATGGACGGTATGTTCCAGCTTTATAAAATAGTTCACAAAACAAGCGAAAATCTGGTGTATTAACTATATTACCGATGTGTATTTATGAAATATATGTGTATAATGAAATCTAAAGCTAAAACATGTTTTGGTACGTTTTGTTAAATACTGGTACAGTTTTGGGTACTCAAAAAAAAAGAGGTGAGTGGCAACCGTAGCCACAGATATGTACGTATGTACGGGCCAATATGTAAATGCATTACTGCGACATTACTGCAAAAAACAGCCCAATTTATTTGTAAACTATAATTGATGGAGAACTATAGTTTATGAACAAAAGGATTTAGTTATTTGCAGTAGCACTGCGGGTGTTGCTGCTTATGTTGAACCTCCGATACCGGTTTCTATGGTGCAATGGCCTCCGGCCTAAGCATTTTTCGAAAAAATCTACTATTTCTGAGTGGCAAACGTTAAACATGAATATTAAAATAATATATTTTTTACACATTTCCGCAATACATATGTACATATGTATGTATGTATATATTTACATATGTAGGCATCTTGCCAAAACTAATACATGCTCAAACATACATATCATGTATATATGTATATGAATAAAAGTGCCCGCCACAAAATTTATACAAAAAAGTTGATAAAATTATTCCCTAGCAAGCTTGAAGAACTGCTATCTTAAAAAGAAAAAAAAACACGAACATACAAACCATTTGAAGTAAAAAATTTAGGACTTCCGGTGGTGAAACGAGCGCAAATCATACATTTGGAGACCTTCAAAGCAGCCAATCAAGACGTTTGTGAAATATTGAAAGAAAAATATGTGTATTTTTAAATAATCTAATATAAATTTATAAATACACAACTTATCAATCATATGCAATAAACTTATATATATGCATGTACTTTTGTACACTAAAAATATATACCGCTGTGCATATATTTTTACAAACGGATCTGCATAAATTTGTAGCATACTTCATGTTTGTACAGATTTCTTTATAACTACGTAAATATACATACATACGAGCATATGTACATTCATATACATATTAAAATAAAAACTAATAAAAAAGCGCAAGTTGTTATCTTTTAAGAAAATAGTGTCGCGAATTCCATGGTTCCCTCAAGCGATTGGCAACTAAATATTTAACCTCCGCCTAGAGGCACACTTTCTGTAACGGAAATTCCTTATCGAATTAAAACTATTTAGAGAACGCCAAATGCGCAACACCGCACAATGAAATCAACAGTAAGTGGATACCGAAGCTCCGGCAAGGCTTAGCCAACTTGGTGGCACCTACATACAGATGTGTGTATGTATGTATCGTTTGCGCACTACTTCCGGCGGTCTTTGGTACATTTCTTCAGAGCTCGCTTTTACTTTTTAGTACACACAAGGTTGTAGATTGAAATTTAAGTATTTTTAGGAATTCATGCATCAATACGAGGTAAAGGCTCTGATTTACCCAGCCACAGTTGTACATAAAAGGTGTTTCTTTAAACTTTAGAAGATCGTTCTGAAATTAGCTCAATAAAAATGTTACAATCGTAGACACTTTGGGCCAGCATTCAGGAATTTCTCTGGTACATAAAATAACTTTTCTGGTTTCATTCAGTATACATATGTATGTAGTTCATAAATCCACATGACAACCACATTTTAAAGCTTTTTTTATATTTGAACCTAAGCTATAGTTTGACGGACTCAAAAGCGACACGCTTGCTAATAAACAAGTATGTATTAGATATATGCATATTTATATACATACTTATGTATGAATGTACATATGTATGTTGGCGCCTTATCAGTATCCAGTTCCGTTCTAGTCGCAATGTTCCAATTTAATTTGTCCATTTCTTATCCTAAGCTCGTTAATGGCTATAGCACAGAGTGGATATTTAATAGTGCGGAGGCTAACTGTTTTATATATGTATACAGAGAGTATGTGACATTGAGCATTGCTAAGCGTGCGCTTTTGTCGCATCTAGTTTCTAGTTTTATGAATGAATTTTTAGAATAACAACAGGAAATATGAATTTCTATACTTCTACATTAAAGTGGATAGAGTTGCCGAACACATTTGCGTACATAGTAGCGGGAAGGTTTATATGTATATATACACAAAAAATGCAAATATGACAATTAAATTATTTATTCGTTTAAAATATTTTTGCGGTGTTTATTTTTTACAATTTTAATTTACTCCTATAAATTAAGTGGTAACAAATAATGGAGGCAGTTTACTTTTATATCTTTACTCACAAAAAATAAAAGTATATTGAAACTGCTTTATTTACATTTGCATAAAATTTTTCCATGACGCAATTAACAGGTAAAGCTCTCCACCATTGCTTTCGACATTCGGCTGTCTTATACACAGTTTTAAAATCAAAAGGCAGTGAAAATAAATGTAATATTTTTCCTCATCTTGTTACTTCTCCTGGCACTATGCGATTCCACCATGAAACTTTTATATTTTCTTATAAATAAAGTGTTTGAATTTATTTATATTTCTTATGAATTTGTAGCTTACAAGCAACTTTTGCGCAAATCACATTTTTGGCATGTTTAAAAACCTGGATCCCAATCTGTCTGTTGCTCTTCCATGCGTGTTGTATAGCACACAATGATATCGCCCACTTGCGGTACGACTTTAGTGTCTTTGAAACGCAAACCACATTCCACATCTTTTTTGATTGTATCAACTTCGTTTTTCAAATGACGCATTGACTCCAAATGTCCTGTTCCAAATATACGACTTCATTAATAGGTAATAATTACAAATACACAATCTTACCCTCATAGATGGTCTCGCCGTCACGTACCAAGCGGAATTTCTGCGCTTTTTTCAATACGCCCTTCACACAGCGACAGCCTGCCACAGGCACTTCTTTGCGTCCTTCGTTGATGAAGAATTGTTGTAATACATTAGCTTCGCCCACTATTTCGTCTACTTCAATCGCAGGCAGTTTGCTGCTTAGCTCATTTTTCAGATCATCTATAAGACGATAAATGACGTCATAGCATCGTATGGTCACATCTTTAGATGCGTTTGGCGGCGCAGGCACCGAAAATCCATAGATAATGGCATTGAACGCTTTAGCCAGTTCAATATCGCCTTCCGTCACATTTCCTACACCATAGTGCACAACGTCGAGGCGGCAACGCTCATGGTTAGTATAGGTGTCGAAGACATCGAGTAATGCCTCCACAGACCCGTGCACATCACCCTTGACAATAATGCTTACGCGTGGAACGCCATCATGTTCAGTAGTTTCTTTCTCTCGTGGACCGTACCTCATCCGAAATTTGCCAGCCAATCGCCGCGCATCTCGCTCGGCCCGGTATTTTGCCAAGTGTTCTTCCTCTTTCTTCCGAATTTCTTCAATAGCTTCTTCTGCCTTGTGATTTTTCGCCTCGTGCTCACGCCAACGCAAAACGGAATGCGCCTTTTTCTGGAATTTATACTGAAAAAGTTAGTCTAAATCAATTTCATATAAAATTTTAGAACATGCCTCGGATTCCACTTCAAGTATAATATCACCAGCAAATGGCAGCTCACGCCAACCTAAAATTTCAACTGGCGTTCCGGGTGGAGCCTCCGTCATGGGCTTACCATTGTGATCAAAGAGACCGCGCACTTTGGCATGTGCCAATCCACTCACAAGTACAGCTCCTTTTCGTAACGTGCCACGCGTTACAATTGCAGTGGAGAGCTTTCTTAAAAGAGAAGTTGCTACAATAGGTACGGACGGACAGAAAGACATAAAACTTACCCTCGATGTGAATCTGTTTTAGATTCTACTACAACGCCTTCGATCAGTCCAGTTGGATCTGCTTTCAGACCCATTATAGTCGCTTGCGTGCTAACAGCTTCTGTTAGGAGTTCTAAATTTGTGCCTTTCAACGCAGAAATGGGAATGGCTTGTATGTCACCACCTTCATCCTCCAACACTAATCCCATTTGCATTAAATCTCGCTTTGTTTTTTCCTAAAAAGAAAAAAGCTGTAACTTCTCTGATCAACTGAAGATTTAATACTTACAATATTGGCTTCTGGTTTATCAATTTTATTAATAGCTACAATTATTGGCACATTTTCATTTAGCGCCAATTGTATGACTTCACGAGTTTGCGCCATTACTCCATCTTCGGCCGCAACAACCAGCACAATTATATCCGTGACATGTGCACCACGCGCACGCATGGCACTAAAAGCCGCATGACCCGGTGTATCGAGGAACGTTACCTGTTCGCCATTGGCAAGTTTAACAGTGAAGGCACCGATGTGTTGAGTAATGCCACCAGCTTCGCCAGCGGCTACAGCTGCCCCACGCAAGGAATCTAAAAGGGTGGTTTTGCCATGATCTACATGACCCATAACGGTGACAACTGGCGGCCGCGGTTTTAAAAATTCTGGTGGTGCTGGTGGACGGGGTGTCACATCATGATGCTTGCCTAAATCTGTGTCGTCATCATGTTCTTCAACAGGTGCGGAAACAATGCGTGACTTTACTCCACATTTATTACAAATTTCTTGAATGATTTTGAGGTCATCCAAACGTGCATGTGGTTCAATATTGTCTGCACCTTTTACATACAACATAGCCTCCTGTACATCATCTGCAACGAAAACTCTTACAATAATTGAATACAATATAATGCGCGCCTGGAAACTTACCCAACGAACGCTGTAGAGAATCTGCAAGTTCTTGAACCGAGATGTGTCGCCAAATATCAACTACACCTTCCAGTTTTGCACCACCTTTTTTCTTTTTGGGCGAGTATTCAATTATGCGAACTGATTTCTGCAGGTGAAAACATTTGATTTATTTTTATTGCGAAAAAACTATTGCATTTTTACCTTTTCTTCGACAGTTTTTCGGCGCTTCAACAGCACATCACAGGTGTAAAAACTACGTCTTGTTCCATTTTCAATATGAGCTGTTGAGGATACTGGCGCACAATTTGGAAGTGGTTGTCCTACAGCTAATCTAAACCGCCGCGTGCTGCTATAGTGGCTGCGTGCTATTGACCCATGAAAACTGCAAAGGGATCAATAATTCATTATCAATAAAGCATGTCAGCACAAATCAACTTTCTTAATCTTATTTGAACATTTCGTCAATGCTTCTTCCTTTCATTAATTATAAATTAATAATTTTACTTACCGCGAAAACGATCGAAAAAACATTTTACGTAAAAATCACCAAATGTCCCATAGTCGGCGTAATTTTTTGTTGTTTCAACAGCTGTTTTCGAAGGATTCAACATCAGTTTAAATGAAGAAAACTTTGGCCAAATATTAATGAGCAAAAAAATTTCACATGTGGCAATCTGAATCATTATACCAGATGGCAGTGACTTTGCTACCTATACAGTTGCGACATCTGCTGCTTCCCCATTTGAATTTCAAATACGATTGCAGGGCCACCTGTAGGTGAAATTAAGGCTCGGCTATGTCAAATTTTAATTGGTGAATTGGTAGCTGTTGTGACTGTGGTAACATTTCTAGTTCCGATTCCGGTGGAGAATTCCACACACATATGCGATTCTGTCGGTGTGAATCTGTTCCGACAAAATTTACACCAATGCCGACAATAGTTTTATATGAGGAACCACACACTTATGCGATTTTGCAGCAGCGATTTATTCGAACTGTGAATGGTTCTTCTTTTGGTCGTGCCGAAATCGCAGACTCCGCGTTTTGAGAACGAAAAAGTCAATAGAAGGATTTTACAATACTAAAACAAAATTGAACGCAAGAAAAACAAAAGATATTTGATGTAGAAAAGTTAAGAATTTTATTTTTGTTGAAAAATACTTAGTTTGTTCCAGTATGCTTCGTGCAAAAACCTGTGGAACTGTCAAACTACAATCTTACTCCCTCAAGTGAGAGTAAAAAGGGAACAGTTACAGAAGTGTACGGGAACGCAAAAAGCACTATTTCCTGCACAAACGTCAGTCGGTTTGTTTACATGTCATTGGTAGAACACTTATTTGGCTGAAAATCAGTAAATAATTATTAAAAACTATACAATTAAGAACAATTGCGTATATATTCAAATATTTCGTTGTTTACTTCCATTTTTGATCGTACCGCGTTCTGTGTTTGTTTACAAATGCAACCCTGCCTATCGTTTGACACTTTTCATGAACTTGCAGGAAGAAAAACTTCGGGCAAAATCCTGACTATTTTCGGCGCACGCTAGTGGACATAGACATTCCGTGCAAGTATAGCCTGATGCCATTTCTATTTTTTTAAATAATATCCTTTCTGTTGAAAGGGTCGCCGGAGAGCCAGGGCTGTATAAGGCCCCCTTCACTTCTCAGTACTTATTACGTTCCGAGTATACCCACTCAGTAATTATGGCTCTCGAAGAGGACCAACTGGGACCACAGAATGGTTCAACACCCGAAAAGGCAGTTAGCGATCCTTATCGTGCCATCTCGAAAGACGACTTGATTTGAAAACCTATGGAGCTTGCGCTTTAATTTGATATACAACTCAAGTCTGTAGCTACACCAGATCGCCCTAACTAAGTCGTATGACTGAGCAATTATATATAGATTTAAATATTTGGTCCAACGTTTTTACCAACAATCACGTTCACGTTTAGTTTTGTGGTCGTCAGAAGGCATATCCTCCATTGCCGTCTTAAATAACCTAATGAAAGCGTTATGACCGTGAAGAAGTTCTTGTGGCAACCATTTGCTGGTCCGAAGGTGAACAGTCCTTGAATGTGTATAGTAAAATTTGCAACAGTTTCAAAATGGGGGAATATCATTAGTCCACAGAAATCTAATATACATGGACTTATTTCAGAGGAAATACCTTAGAAGTCTTACAATTGTATTTGTAGGCATTTACCAAGAATTGAGTTTTTTCTGTTTAGTCGGCCACGAAACAATAGTACATAGAGACAAATCGGCCACGCTTACCTTGCCTTGCCCCCTCCATCGCATTTCATGGATGGTGGTGATGTCAGTCTTTACTTTCCCGAGGACCACCCGGGCAGAGGCATCATCCCTATTAAGGGCCCGGATATTCCAGGTGCATACCCTCAAATCATAGTCGCTCCTACCTTTGTCGTGATCGTCATCAAAAAAAGGGGGTATCATCCGAGGCATGGGCTCTTCATTGGGTAGGGTTTTAATGTGCAGGGACCCAAAACCCAGCGCACGCGGGTGAAAAGTTTTTTACATACAATAATTAAAAATAATTTTTTACCAAAGGTCTAATTTCGAACTTCGAATGCCCATATCTCGATTTCGGAGGCTAACTTTGAAAAACGGAGAAATCACTTTTTTACTTAAGACTCAATTTCTCAAAAAAAGTTGGTTTAGCTGTACAGTGTTATCTTTTCAAAATATTTCTTCATTTTCCATGTTCATTTGTATGTATGTATGTAAAATTGGTAAAACAACAACAACCACACGGCAAGTACTATCTATGTATGCTGACACAATCAGTGCCGCCGCTGCTTACTGCCATTTAATTTAATTTTGAATCGAGTTGCCTGTTGAAATGATTGCTCCTTGACAAACAACGACAGTCAAACGACGACTATCTCATACGCCAGCCATTGAGTCAAGTTATCGGCTTGACAGCATTGCTTGACAGAGTGCAGGCTACCCGGCAGGCAGCTCGAAAAGCGACAGCGCATCTGTTTGAATTATGATGGAGCGCGCAAATATTCCAGATGCAAATATTTGCAGGAGAACTAGCTGTAAATACACCCTCGAAACGCGTAGGGTATGTGGATCTGCTGAGAGTTGCAACAATCACCTCCATCAACCTTTATGTGACTGTAGAGTAGGTGCACTACAGCGAGAGTTCCGACTGGAGAGCGTCGATGAACGTACATACATATCTATTCGGCAGAGGGAAAAGCATAACAGCGATATATGTAAGGACATATGTATGTACATCTGTATGTTTATATGTGCATACATATGACACTGCTGAGTGCCGGTGCACTTCGTGTAACGGCTGCGTAGGAATGGCTAAAACGTCGAATGCACGCTTGCCGTTGTGACTGAATGACTTTTGTGTCAACGGAAGCTGAAAAAGCCAGGAACAAGCGTTGTGTGCATTAAAATATCTGTATGATGTACAGTTACTGACAATAAAATATAATCAAATGGGTTGTTCCAAACAAACACTCGTTAAAACGGGTTGGGGTTTTTTTTTAATTATACAATTTTTTCCCCCCCAGTGTGCATTAGTATGTTCTTATAAGGACTTTCGTTGGCTTACTTGACATAAGACATTTAGTTAAATACTTACAGATGGAAATAAAACCATAGGAAAAGCTCATAACATCGACAAAGATTAGTATTCCATATAGTATCACAGCGACAGTGGCATCCATATTGTAAAATTTCGATGAACTTATGGTTTAAAGTAGAATTTGGTTTTTTAAACAGGTGGCATCCCTTTAAAAAGAAACCGCTACATTTTAATCCAGATCACAAGCTAACTTAATGCCAGCCCAAATGCTTTCTTCTACAAAGAAAGACCAACAGATATACTAACACACTCACAAACATCAGATTTATAACATAAGCAGAATTTCATTTAATTGTCGACAAAATCTCTAAACTGGGGGCAACCCTGTTCAAAAATATTTTCCAAATAGTTAGTTTCAGTTTAAGTTAATCCTCTCTCGTTTGATATCCATATTCGAATTTTATATGACTTATTAAATAAATTGATTTTGAAACTCCAAACAGGTGGCAGCTATCTTTTGAAAATATTTTTGACCGTTCTCTCAATCCAGGATTTTTTTTTTTTGAAGTTTTCCAGCATTTTAAAGCATATCAAATTGAGAATAAAAAAATAAATTGTCCAAAACTATTGTTGATTGGGATTGGAAATGAGAATTTGTGTGTGAGTTTGTGTTTAAATTAAAAAAATTAAATTGCTTGCGAACGTCAAGAATTTCAAAAGTGTATCTCAGCGGTTCTACCTTACTATATTTTTATCATGAACAAAGCTTTTTTAAACCTCTAACGTTTTATACCCATATTAAAATATTTCCTTTAATTTATTTTTGAACTGATTTTAACTTTTTCAACAGATAAATGGAAAGTATTTTATACCTTGTTACCACTTGACCAGAAAAATCGGACTCAAGGTCAAGAAACCTGTTTGCGATCCTCTAACATAGTTTATTATCAATTGAATTGAATCAATTTCAAAAATCCTTGAAAAATAACTGAGTTATTTAACATTTCATGGAAAAAAATGTTGTCTATGTAATTTAAAAATTTTTGATTCACCGTTTTTTCTTAATTCTTAATTGCTGTTTTTATAACAGTATACAAATTCCTCCAAGTTGTTGGCCTCTTATAAAGCTGGGTCGTGCCTCTTACGTAGAGCAGATTGTCGTGAGAAGTATCAGTTTCTCGTTGTAGTGAAAAGTGAAATCATTCTCCATGAAAATTTAAATACAGTGAAAGCCCCCATAAGCGGACGCTCTAATAAGCGGACATCTCCTATAAGCGGACACATTCTTGGGAACGCACAATTTTTGGGTTTTTTTTCCTATACACGAACTTTCCGATAAACGGACGCGGACACTCAACATGTCTAGTTATGAAAAAAAAATCTCCCATAAGCGGACACGAAGCTCTAATAGCGGTCAATTTTGATTTATTTTTTTTTCAGTCTGATGTTGACTCTTGCGCATGTACATATGTATGTATATGTACTTTTCTAGAAAAAAGTTTGCCTTTTCATTGCCCCCTTCTTGCTGCTTAAGCGTGGCAGGCAATGAGATTTGTCGGTAGAAAAGAGAACGCCATAAATTTAAATTTATTACCATTCATTCTCTTCTTATCGATTCAAGTATAAGCATTATTTCGTTTAGGAACCTGCAATTTCAATTTATTTAATTTGAACTTTAAGATTATTTTTTACGAAACTCCCATAAACGTTCTCTGCCGGTTCAAACCCGGTTAACATCTCTGGAAATAAGTGAAAACAAATTTTGGGTATTCATATAACGATAAATTGCACACAAATTAAAAATTCAGCGGCAGTATGCGACGTTAAATGAATACCCGGGGTAAAATTCGCCGAGTGTATTTACCAGGAAAAAGTTGTATGTCAGCATTTTGTTCAACCTTCACCTCATTATTGCTAATGGTTACTGAAAACCAATGCGTAAAATAATATTTTTCCCACCGCAGAATTTGGTCGAGTTATACGAGTTTAAACATGCGAATTTCAGGCATTTTTCTTAGTCCTAGGGTTTTTTAAAATTCATATCTCTTGTCACACAGAATCAATTAATGATCTACTTTCTCCGTGGTGAGAACTATGTATATTGTTTTGTAAACTTTTTTTTCAAAATATTTGCAATAAAAAAAATTGTATTGCCTTTTGTTTTTTTTTTTTTTGCGAATGGCTGATTTCGATAGATTGTTTTATAAGCTATCCAACCATATATAATTTGTGTTGGCCGTAGCAAAATGTCTACAAGTTTTCCATAATAGAGCGCACTCGGGTCCGCCTTGCAGCTTTGTGGGCAATAACACAAGTTTACAGAAATGAAAAATTGCCGCCCCTCCGAAATTGTTATATGCATGCTAATGTAAAATTTTCCGCTGAATGCGAATACGAAATCGAAATGTTAAAGAATATATCTAAAAATTTTTGAGATATAGCCGAATTTCAGGTTTTGGAGATCTTAAAAAAGTGCACTCACTTTTTTTATAATTTTCTTTGGATGCGGTTGGTCAATCTTAAATTTATTTTTGCATTAGTAAAGGCTATTAAATTTGCTATCATCAACAAAATTATCCAACTGGATAAGCAAAATTGAAAAGTAAATCGTAATTTTGATTTACATATTTTCTTTAGAAGTTTTTTTACATTCAGATCTTTAAATAAAATTTAATCGATATTTTTGGATAGAAAGTTTGGCAATCATATTTTAATCTTATTCAGGGCTTTAAATTTTTGCAAGATGTAAGCCGTAGCTTATAACACCCTGCACTGTACAGATCTACCCATGGGCGTAGCCAGGTAGGGGCAGGGGGGTGCTCGAGCCCTCCCCTAACTTTCAAATTTTCCTTATATATATATAAAATAGTACCCTGAAATGCCAGCTTAATAGGGTCGAGCCCCCCCTAAATTTCATTCTGGCTACGCCGATGGATCTACCATTTGCCATACAGCGCCTAATTTATGGCTTAGTTGCGAATTCTTGTCACTACCCAAACACATTTAAGAAGGTGCATGACACCAGATCCCTCGCACAAGCCTCCCTTCGCTTCCGTACCAGTCTGTTTAGAACTTGCGCTGTTCCTTCGCTACACCAACGTGATTCCTGTTTCGCACTCTCCACGTTACTCTACCACCACCCGCTTACAAATGCATGTCCTTGGTTGCTGGTTCAACTTCTTGAATATATTTTGCTGCTGTTTGCATTTCATACGTCTTTGCAGGCGGATCTCCAGCCTCCTGCAACGGATGAGAGGGGGGAGGCAGGGTGGTGTTTGCAACTCAAACACCGCTCAAATCCGCGGAAGTGCACCAAAACTTTACAATTTATCTAGGAAAATGTAATTAGGATACATTGCCCGCTCGAAAGCAACACTTTGCCGTTCCCATTCCCATTCCCCTTTCGAGGCGCCAATGCTGGGCTGTACTCATAGCAGCGAGGTGCAGTGGGGCAAACGCTATTTAATTCAATTCAATTTTCAAACTCAGCAAAAGCGGCGCTCCCGACCAAATTAAACCCAAATGTGACGGTAGTAGCGCTACGCGGTAGAGGACGAGAGCAGCGAGTGAATCATTTTCAAGCTGTGTACAAGAATCAGGCAGATGTGCAAATTTGTAAATTTGTTTGCATGTGTGTGGGTGTAAGTGTCCGAAATCGACTTCTGCTGCAAAGGTGGTAAGATTTTCTGCCTGCGGTTAAAAGGCTTTTGCTTTTGCTTTCCGATTTTGAGGTGAAAATGCAACTGACAATGGCGAATGTCGAATTATCTACGAATGTAGAAGGGACCGTTGTGTGAGCAAGAATGCCAAGAATGTTCAAGCTGGGAGTGTGTGTGTCTGTGCGTTATAATGAATGAACGAGATGCGGGCAATGTCTGACAGTCTCCTGCCTACAGGAGAGCGTCTACAGCGGTGCGTACAGCAAACACACGCATCCATATACATATCAGCAGTGTTGCCAGGATTAACAAAACAAAAATGCTAGATCAGCCAAATAAAAAAGGTAAAAATAGCTAAATGGCCAGAAAATAATAATAATAATAGATTGGCGCTTACACATATGTTAGTGTTTGGCCGAGCTTCTCCTCTAACTTGTGGCGTGCGCCTTGATATTGTCACACAAAGCGGAGGAACCTACAGTTTTACGCCGACTCCGAACGATGATTGTATTTTTATGAGAAGCTGGTTTTCATGACAGAAATACACTCGGAGGTTTGCCATTACCTGCCGAGGGACGACTGCTGTTAAGAAAAACCTTTTTTCTAAATTTTTTGCGATGTTTCTTTGACCAGGGCTTGAACCCAGGTGCTGGTGAGTGAAAGCGCGCACTGCTTACCACTACACCACAGCGGCCGACACGGCCAGAAAAGCAAGGTTAAAAAAGACCAGTCTTTTCAACATTTTATTAGCTCTTATATACAAAGAGGTGGTACAAGTATATACCTCGACCGCTAAAGTACTTACGATCATGAAATTTCATGAAAGGGTACTCTTTTTTTAAGGTCTGAAAACCCATAGTCCTTAAAAAAGTTGTGGTACATTTGTACTACCAAATATCTTCGTACATTACAATTCGATTACACTAGTGAATGTTTCAATTACACCGCGCATATTGAAGAACAAAGCAAATGAAGTAGACGAAACGGTGAAGTCGATTTCTATTTGACAAACTGTTTTACTCGACACGGGTCCTTCAAAGCATACCTTCACCGATTCAAACACGAACCGGAACCCATAAGTGACTACTGCGGAGGAGATGTAATGGAATACGTCTTTTTTTGAGTGTATGCAATTTGACAGTAGCAGATGAAAACTTCGCAACATATCTGGCGAGAGTTTCACACCTGAGGCACTCGTGGAGGCTATGCTACAAAGCAGCGAAAAACTGTCGGCAACACGTGACGCAATAGCATAGGCGATGAAGGGGCTATTAGCAGCGGCAACTAACTACCTTTCTCCCTCACGATGCAGGGCTTGACGTCATTCTCGTGCGATGTAGAGTTCTACGAAATAATCTGCTTTTCCTGGTTTTAAAGGGTATAAACCGAACTAGTTCAAACGGAGCGATGCCGACGGGTGATATTCGCTTAACATTTCGTCAAGTGAAACTGAACTGAATAATAATTTAGAGCTACTACGATTGTTCTTAAAAAATGCTGGTTTGAAAATAAGAAAAGGTGTAAACTGGCCACACTCCATATCAGGCTGCATAAAACCCAAAACAACAGCATTGCGCGCCATCCATGAAAGTCAGAGCGAGCAAGAGCAGATGCGAATGTGAAATCAGATACACATTCATACCTAAGTGGGGATGTGTAACATGCTCTCGCACAGCGTTTATAGACGAGATGCAAGCAAACGAAACGTGCGCAAAGACGCACACGAGAGGCAGAGATAGATAGTAGCCAAAGCAAGCAGCTGGTAGCTGACTGCAAAAAGTAAGCAGCGACGGCAACAGAACGAGGCGGAGCAAAGTAAACAAACATGGCCGAAAATGTTTGAAGCTCACAATCAAGTGACAGAATTGCGCTCACATACTATGTGTGTGTGCGTATGTATAAAAAAATACGAACAGTTTGGCAGCCTTTAGAGAACGATCGAACTTTTTGAGGTCGAAGGCAAATGCGACACAATCTCATTGTTTTTTTTTTGTAAACTTTCGACCGAAACCGATTTCAGTCCAACATTTTAAGAGCACAAAAAGTTAAAATTCTGTTTTCAAAATTAAGATTATTTCTTCCGTTCAAACGAAAATTCACAAAAAATATAAGCTACTCTTTAAGACTATCGAAAATTTTTTCCGAATACTGTCACTGCAAAGAAGATCGTATGAAGGGGTTAACACGAACTCATAAAGAAATTTCTGTAAGATTTTTTAAAGAAAATTCTGAAAGGTTTTTTAACAGTGCAGCATTATTAACCGACTTGAAAAAAGAAGGAGACTCTCTTATGAAATTAAGTAAGAGAATCGAAGTTTATACGATGCATTTTAGAAAATTCGCCAAAAAGTCGGAAATAGAAATAACGATTTATTTACGAATTTTTCAATATTTCTCTGCTATTCAGATTACTCTGAAAGTATGGTGTTTATCTGTTGAGTTTTTAATATTCCCAAATTTTTACCTCTAGAAAAAAAAATGCAATTTTTTAGCAAACCAGCACAATATCAATTCATCAATTCTTCAAATTGAACATACAACAGTTTGAAATTTTGCTGAAAATTGTATTTAATGTTTAAATGTATTATAGAATCAATAATATTTTTATAAAAAATGCCCGTATTTTTTTTTTTTGAAAACGTGAATATTTATAAAATCAATATTTGTACGGAAATTTTTTCCGCGATTCTTATGTTTATTTTTTCCAATATTCACGGTAATTTTAAGCACATTTTTTTGCTGTTTTAGAAAAAATTTTTTATGTTTCAATTAAGATCATATTTTAGATATTTATATGGTTTCGATTGAACAATAAATACATTTTTTTGTTTTTTTCTAAAACAACAAAAAAATGTGTTTTAAAATACGGTGCATATTGATAACTTTTCAAACGTTATACAAAATTTAGAAGAGCTGCAGGCACAGTAGCGATTGAGATCTTAAAGTAGAAATCATAATTTAATCGATAAAATTGGAGTTTTATTTCTCTGTTAAAATTTAGCCATTACTTTATGATTTTTATTTATTTTTGATCAAAAACAATCGTTATTTTGGAATTTTATTTTCCATAAATTTTTACTCATTATTTTTTATTTTTTTCATCATAGTATAACCGTTATTTTCCGATTTTATTCTTTATTTTTTTAAGGGATTTAAATCGGTCATAAGAAAGCAGTGTCCCCATAACGCTTGAACATGATGGAAAAAGATAAGAATAACAAAAAAGAAATGTTAAATTTGACTGAAAAAATATAAATCCAAATTTAACGATTAGATACTTTTGATCGTAAAAATAAAAATTAAAAATAACGATTTCTCAATGAGCTTTAAAAAATCTTGATACTTAAATATACATATGTATTTCGAACTTTTCAATAGAAATTCTTCGGATGTTGGGTATGCAGTTTCAAGCGGCTGAAAAATTGCGTTGATATTTAGTATTTTTTCCAACGGCTTCTTACACTTTTTTCATATAAACATGAATTTCTTTCAAATTTCAAAAAGTTAATGCCATTTTTTTTTTATTGAAGAAAAGGGAAAATTTTTTAGCCGCTTGAAACTGCATATCCAAAAAATTTCTAAAAAAAATCTATGAAGAAGGTAGAAATCATGGGAAAGGTTTCAAGCTTTGATTTGTATGGTTTTGGTGAAAGGGATTTATTAAAAAAAGCTGCTTGGATTAAAAGTTTATGCAATATTTGAATAAAATTTTTCAGCGAAAGTTCGAACATTTTTTGATCAAATTCGAAGAGAACTTTCGAAGTCCGAAGTCCAAATTCGGTCGTTCACTAGTCGCATTCAGTAGCTGTTTTAGCCAGCCGGAGTCACATTCAGATAACTGAATTTTACCACATTGCTCCATCCGTTGGCGCTGCATCTCAACTCAATTTGTTTCCGCATCTGTCACTCTCTACTTTCTCACATTGCGTGCATTTGGCACCTGAATGTGTTGAAGCAATCAAACTTTCCAAAAAATTAAATAAACGGATGTGTGATTGAGACACTTTTGGAAAGTAGATATTTTTGTGCAATGTCCTTTAAAATAAATACATACATATGTATATGTATAGGCACTTAAGAAAGTTTCATAAAATATAGCATAACTAATAAGCTATTCTAGCACCGCCATAAAAACGGCATTAAGCACTTTACTAATCAGCCCCCCTTAATTTTTGGTCATACCGTTTTGAAACAGATCCCGTAACAATCTAACCTTTTGTCTACCGGCCGGATCCAATGGACCCGAATGAGATGTTATTGTGTTCCCATATCAATATCAAATGCTTTTGAGCTCCGTAACTCTTTTACTTTGTTTATTTTCATGTAGTCTTACTTACTGTAGTAGTACTTTTTTGATCATGTTATTGTTTTAAATAATTGGTACTGCTCCGGTGGACCCACACTATAATTTACGTAACACTGAGGGAAAAAATTTTAAAATAAAAAAAAAACGTGCTACATTAACAAAAAAATACACATATGAAAAGCTCGTTTTAAATTTGAGTACGTACGTTATAAAATACGTCGTTGTGAAGTGCACAGATGCTTTTTCGTAATTAAGAAGAAAAAATAATAATTTTATGTTCCGCGTAATGGTAATTGAACCCGGACCCCTTTTGGCAGCCACCAATTGTATCAAGCGTCTTTGCATATTCAGCAAAGGCCATACATTTAAATGTGTTTTCAAATGTTGAGTTTGAATCAACATCACAGCGCGCGATTACATTACACTTTTCACTGGATTTAATTACGAAAATTTTTAAACGGTAATCAAATAAAAAAATTTCTTTTTACAACGCGTTTTTTTCCTCAGTGTAGGTATATACACTAGCGTGGTTCAAATAGAAATCTAAGGGGAAAAGGTTTTAAATGTTAAGCACTCACCTCTAGGATTTTTCAATATGGAAAAAAGAACACCCGTATGAAAAAAACTATATTTAGAACATTATAAAATTTTTTCGATCGGCAAACTCTTTTCCTCTTTAGGAGACTCCCAATAACAATACCCAATGGTTTTTTATAAGTATATTGTATATTATAAAATCAGAAAAAAAGGGGGAGACCCATAAAAAATCGCTAGCATTAAAAAAGGGTAAAATAAACAGCTGGGTATTATTATTAGAAGTCTCTTGAAGAGAAACAGAGTTTTCTGCTAGAAAATTATTGATAAAAAATACATGGAAAAGGTTATGGGCTTTGTGGCAGTTCAAAATAAATTTTTCTTCTAACAAAAAAATTACGGTGTTTATTTTTCCACTTAGAAAAATTGTAGGGGGTAAGAACTTAACATTTTAATTTTTTTTTTGGACCACCCAAATTGTGTCTCTTACTTCTAAAACACAATAGGGCTATCTCTGAGTCTTACAAAGCCCTGCACGCGGCATGGATTGCACGGTTTGCAAAGCTGTTCTATACGAAAACCTGTTTTCATCGTGCAATCTGTGCACCGTGCAAGGGCTTTGCAAGGCTCAGAGAATATCCCTAATAAAAAGTGTAATAGGAGGCATAGGATATAGCAAATTAAAATACAAACGCTCTAGCACAGAAATCATTGAACGAGGCACCCGCTAACGGTAGCAGAGGAAGGGAAATACCAGTCATAGAAGAACTTGGCTTCACTTGTAATTACCAGTTGGCGTCAGCTGGTCAAGAAGAGAAACGACTGGCGTACTTTGTTGCACTCAATTAAAATCTTAAAGACGGTTACAGCGTTAAACAAGAAAAAGAGTCGCTTTTGGTTTTCACATGTTATCGATTTTGGAATTTTTGAACAGAAAAGCTCTTTAAGAAAAAAAACTTGAACATAAGTTTATTTGATCGATCACAGAGTGGTGTTATCTAAACAATTTTTATTGAGAAACAGTTCAGATCAATAAAAAATGTCCAAACAACATTACTCTGTAACTATCAAAATGTCAAAATCTTTATAAATACACCAATCGAGCTTTTCAAAGTAAATAGTATTCAAGTAGAGATTTAAAATTTAAAAAATAAGGTGAAGCAGCCCATTTTAATTTCGTAATTATTCAATTATTTTCGACTTGGAGTTTTCGTCATTAAACCAAATTCAGCGAAAAGTCAGTCACCGTTCGTTGATGAAACTTTAATTGTCAGTATCCCCATTGCCCGTCAAACTGGGTAGGTTGACGAGTGCTGTTAGCCAATGGCGCATTGCTAAGACGTAGTGAAGAGCACTAACTAACTGCATATCTATCTAACGGCAAAAGGCTCATCACCAAAGTTGTGTGTCGTAAGCACTTAAGTGCCAGATGCATGCATGCATAAAGGCGACGACTTTCAACAGCGACAACAACAACAAAAGCAACATCGCTCGCTATACGACCAGCCTGGCCTTTTTCCTAATGAATACAACGCACTTCAGCCCGAATTCCGCTTTGCGCTGAGGAGTTGAAAGCGCCAGCCTCGGTCCAATGCAACTCAGTCATTTCTGTACGAGTAAGTTAGTACAAGTCAGTGCCAGTTTACGTCCTCGCTGCACTTGCAGCCTGTAAAAGTTGTCGGTTCCAATGTGTGGAATTGAAGATATGCATGCGTATGTATGTATGTATGTATATATGTTTTGCCAGTGCTTTCACATAAATGTTTGCATGTATATAGGTATGTATACAATACATACATATCTGCTTATGAGCAAGCTCGGCTGCTTGCGTACGTTGCGTATTTGTTGTGTGTGCCTTTGTAAATTAATAATTGAAAAACTTTCTACCAATTAAAAATGTTGCAGTACGCTGAACGGTACATAATGTTGAAGTGATGTTGTATTCACTTACTACTTTCAGGCAAGAGGGTACCTATGTACATAACTACATACAGTTGCATACATCTGTATACGTTGAATGCATAAATACTTAAATACAAATGTATCTACTAGAATATCCTTTAAAGAAAATACAAATTTAAATACTTAATGTGAAAAGTATTAAATTTTATAAAAAAAACAAGAATTCTTTTTAAAAGAAGCAAACCTTTGTTTCGTGGCCAGGGTCGTCTTTACGAAAAAGTGCAGAAGAACTGTCATAATGATGTGCCTTATTTAGTGATTGTGTTAATAAATAAATATAAACTTTATTTTTTATACATATATCGCTCATTTACTTCAATAGCGCCATAACTCAAAAAACGAAACTCGACAAAACCGCTTTAAAGTTTTGAATATACATACCGACACATGAGTGGAAGACCGGCCTATCTCGGCAGTCAGTTTGAAAACGCCCTTGAAATGTTTCCTGAGATAGGGTGTTTTTCAATCAAATTCTAAATTAGGGCGTGAAATAGGGCGTTCTTGAAAAGTGTTTTTGAGATAGAGCGTTTTCGAACTGGCTGCTGAGATAGGTCGATCTTCCACTCAGGTGTCGATATACTCCCATAGCAAAAATTAATACATATTTTGATCTAGGGAGCTAATGCGTGCTTAACTTAAGATTTGTACCTTTTGGATTGAAATAAATGAGCGATATGAAAATACATATATAATATATATATACATATGCAAATAAACATTCATCTTAGGCACTGAAATTGTCGCCATGGTTGCCGATATTTAGAAATCTTTCCATCACCTCTTCTGGGTTTTCTTCAATATCGTAATTTTTATTGAGGGCCAACACGTTCAATTTTTCCTAGAACGTTGTTGTGAGGGCCAAGTTTGGATTCGACGCAAAGAAGAGAAAGACCTTTCTGGGCTAACGTGCGTCGCTGGAAATATGCAAAGTGTATTAATAGTAGAAAATATATCAACATCAAGTATACATATGTAAGTGTCTCGATTCAACTGTTATCTTCCATTGCTGCTGCGAAAACGCTAATAGCCTATTGCCACCAAAGGTTAACTACAGTTAAGAGCTCAGAAAAGTTCCAAGAATTTTAACATGGGGTGATCGGCAAGGTACAATTTTTAATTTTCGATTTTCTGCTTTTATTTGCTTCTAATTTATAGGTGGAATTACTTCTTTCGAGTTTTAATCACCTAGGCATAAGCTGCAGTTAAGGCTTGGTGAAAATCAATTATAAGTCTGCTCTTAGTCTCAATTTTCGTTGTTTTCTTTATCTACTAACAACATTGATCACCAAATCCCAGATAGTCTAGAAGCGTAAAACGGAATTATGCTCAGTATCTGCGTGAATAAGCGTCTGTCTTGTCTGGGTTCCAGGCCATCAGTGTTGTCAGAATCTTTTTGTACCGCATTCCCATATTGAGCCGCAGTTGGGCTCAAAAAATCCCTGCAATTTTTCAATCTTCTCTTAAATCCCCTTTAGTAAGAAATAAAAGTATATTTATTCCCATTTTTGTAAGTTCATTTAAATTGTAGTTTTGAATACTTATCTGTTAAAAATTTTCACATATTTATTTATACATATAGAGGGACGTCGAGAGAAAACTCGGGCCCGGGACTAAAAAATCACGGGCTCCTATATATAAAGTGTATAAAATTAAAAGCATATGGCCCAAATCGCCGAAAACGAAACCGAGGGGAACATTTTTTTTCTCAGGTTTCGCAGATTTTTTATTATATCTGGGTCATTCATATTGTGAGGTATCAGACAATATAAATATTAACATGAATCTCCCTCTCTTAAACATTCAGATTCACTCAATCCTGAAACACCTTTAAATTAATGAAAACTAAAAAAGCATAACATGAAATTCATGGTTGTTTATATTTAATGGCAGGGCCAGAACTATGGGGAAATAGGGGAAATTGAGTGTGCGGTACCAATCTACAATAAATGCATTTCGCTGGCGAAGGGGGTAAGTCAAGGTGTCTGCGGTAGTAGAGGACTCCGTTTAATGTGGAATTAGCATTAACCTTGAAATAACTCTTGCCAGAAACTTCAGTTTTGGACTGATTAGGTAAGGATCATTCCCCTTTAGTATGTATGTATGTTCGATAAGTCTACCCATGTGGTGTTCTGAAGAAAGCTTCTGCATATGTTTTACGATTCTTTATGCATAGCCAATAGCTGTATGAGATTTGGAATGACATTTACATACAGGCAAAAGTCTTTCGTAAGACAATTGTGAATTCGGGCAACTACCATGACGGCTCCTTTCTGTCTTTCGAAACAATAATTGAAAGATCTGCTAACGAGAACCGCCTCGTTACATTGTTCACCTTATGGAAGTAAGTTTTTTTTTAAATTAAATTAAATTTAAAAAACATATGTGTAAATATATCTTTTTTTCTTTTTTAAACAATACAAACTAATAAATAAAAAAAAAACTAAATAAAAAAAATGAAAATAAAGAAAAAATAAATAAAAGACATTTTTTAAAAACTAAATGAAATTAAAAAATATTATTTTTATTTTTAAAACAATAAAATCTAAAAATTAAATAAGAAAAGGAAAAAAATCAAAAGAGAATAAAATAGTATTTAAAAACTAAAAAAAAAAACAATTTATATTTTTAAAACAAAATCGAAAAAGTAAAAGAAAAGAAGATTAAAAAACGAATAGATAAATAAATTAAGTTTATAAAAAGATCAACTTAAAGTTTAGTTTTCTTTTTAAACAATAAATACTAAAAATTAAAAGAAAACTAAATTCAAAGAGGAAAAAAATAAGTTTAAAAAGGAAAAAAACAAATAAGTTCCTAAAAGTTAAATAAAATTAAAAAATTATATTTTTCTTTCTGAAAGAATAACATCTAAAAACTAGAAGAAAATTAAACCAAGAAAGAAAAGAAATAAAATTAGATAAGAAAAAATACATAAAATATATTTCTATAAATTAAATTAAATTAAAAAATATACACAGTATGTATCGATATTTTTTTAACAAAATTTGACCGATAGGTAGTGCAGCAGTCAATATATTTGAAAAGGCCATATTTATGTTCCGATTTGTTTCATATTGAGTGAAAATTTCTCAAGTGGGCCACCCAAAGTAATTCAGCAAAACTCGAAGTTTATCTTTTTTTATGAATTCAGATCAGATTTTTTGATCGTTTACTTTGAATATAAATCCTTATTCTATAATACACTTTTTTAAAGAAAAACAAAAACGCGGAAACTTGACCGTACAATTTTGGGTGGCCCACTTAACAGATTTTCACTCTATTAAGGACATATGTTACTTAAATGGAAAGAAATAATTCCCCAAAAGATTTTGCCGTTGGTGGTGTTCTTCGACCAAGAGCCGATTTGGAAAATAAACAAAATGGTTGATAACAGCATTGCTTTTTACTCTTAAAACGGATATTTCAAATTTGACTCTCTCATATCTCATTCACCTGCCGAGCCATCGAGGAAATGTCTCGAACACACATACATACATACATTTGTAAATGCAAAATGTCCGTGTTCAATGATTTGTGGACATGCAAAAATCTAACAGCGTTTTGTTTAATTTGTGCTTTGTTTGCATATGAAAAGTCAAAAAATAATACAAAAACCAAAACAGAAAAAATCAAAAGCGGCTATGATTTATTTTCCGATGGATGTTGATGGACTGCATAGCGGCAGCACTTTGATGTTCCGACAAATGCATAGGCACTTAAGAAATTATAAGCTGCAAGAAAAACACACTGCTAGCGCTGCAACAACAACAACAACAGCAACCGTAGCAATATCAACATTATTGTCAATCCCAGCTAACATCCTAATTCATTGCAGTACACTTTAAAGGCAATGCAATTGAAGCTGCGAGCCAATCCAATGCACACGTGAAAAAGTGTCCCTGCCACCTACCGCATCGAGCAGTGGGGCACCTACGTACATACATACATACATACTACATATGTAAAAGTGGTTGATAGGCGGACCGGCATGGCATATTGCTGCCTTTTGTTGCCAACACTTGTTGTACACTACAAAATGCAGGTAATCATCGACGTTGTCTTGAGAGTTCGGCAATGAAAAGAAAATATTGACTTAAGCGGCGAACATGCAAAGCGTTAGTGACGGTGGCGGCGGAGATGGAGGTGGTTATGTCCAATATGCATAGGTATGGGCACGTCCGTCCCTACAGCTGTTCGGCCAAATACACTTACATACATACATACGTATTTAGGACCTTAAGATTGGCTTGTAGCGGCAAGATGCGGCATTTGTGGCTGGAGCGGCAGGTAATGTTTCAGTTGGAATCACTGTTTACATACATTAGAGTGTCGGTGTTGTTACTAGCGCACCGGCAATGGGCATAGGCGACGACAACGACAGCGGCAGCGACAGCGGTACAATCGACATCCGCCGTTTCGTAGTTGTTTGCATACAGTTGTTGTTGTTTTTAGCTTAAGTCATGCAAGTGGTAAATTTCACCTGTGAAAATTTTAAATTGGAAAATGTGCCCGGCCACTTAAATAAAAAAAGCAAGAACACACGTACATACATACATGCATTTACTAATGTAAATACAGATGTGTTTAGCAGTTTTTAGATGTGTACTTTGAATGTCTTAAAATGTACAATACCGTCATTGCTTTTTGGTAATTGTTTTTTTTTATTTTTATTTTGTTTTGTCTATACAGACATATAAAAATACTTACGTTGCAATTCAAAGTGACGCAGGCTAGAAAAACGTTGCCAAGTCGCTTACATACTCCAACGTGCCAAATACTTGTTGGCGGCAATTGAAAGTGAGTTGAAAGAAAGAGTTTGAAGACCACACAAGGCGATAATGTTGGGTGCTAAGATGGATGGAAAAGGCAAAGGAATTACACATAATTAATTAATAAGTAAATAATTCATATTACGTATTGGGGTCTGAGACCGGCAATGGTATTCTTGTAATCTGCGTCAGGATCTTATTGCTTTGTTGAATTTTGCAGCCTATGGATTTAACGATTCAAAACGAGGCAATGGCAACGATGTGTCGACTCCACTTCTTTATATTATGGCTTGACGATCGGAGTTACGGACACAGGAACTGTCAGACCAATATCCTTTGTTTTTGACACCTAGTGAGACAAACTGATACCTGGAGTCTCCTTTGGAAGAAAGTACGTCCATAGGTTTTCTACAAGTGAGCAATGGAAAAATCTAGATACTCTGTTGGGAAGCCTTGGTGAAAGCTTTCTATACCGACGGATCAAAGACTGAAAATGGTACTGGAGCTGGAGGGCATCTGGACGCTAGCTTCAGATGTTTTACTGCTTTGGGTGCAATAGCAACGGCCTTTCAATCGAAAGTCTTTGCAATACTTAAAGTGACAGACTGAATAATTGGCGAAAGGTAGGGTGGACATAAAATCAGGATCTGCAGTGACAGCCAAGCTGCTCCAAAGGCCTCGGAAACCGCTCGTACCACTTCAAACATAGTCCAGTAATGTAAGTTGAGGCTGAACTCCGTTATAAGGTGGAATGAGCATGAACTTGTGTAGGTGCCGGGAAACTACGGTGTTCAAGGCAACGAACCGGCTGATGAATTGGCGAACTGCGGTTCTTTGGAGTTTTATCGGGAGTGTCGGGAAAAGATTTTCGTCCCGTCCCGCCCTCCATATTTTTACAGATCTTCCCGGTACCGCCCATCCCGGCCAATTTTAAATCAGTACCGTGGCTACCGCGAGTCCCGCTATCCCGCGCCCATCTCTAGTTCGAACCCGCATCATCCATGTGCAAAGTTAGAAGCGCTAGCAACTTAACTGTCCACACCCCGTAAACTTTGCGCATCGATGATGCCGGTTCGATCTCTGCTGAAGTCTAGAATAAATATAAAAATTCAAAAATGCCACAACAAAATTTACTAAGTTGTTTCCAATAAAAAAGTCACAACAAAATTTTTTTATTCTGGAATTAAACGCTGATTGAAGTGCCACACAGTGGGACTAGCGATTTGTGGAAAAGAAATTACGCAGATGCATAGAAAAGTATTTAACTAACCCCCAAATCAGAGAGAATTTTTAATATAATTGCACATTTGCAGTCATGAGACGGACTTAAATTAAATACAATGTAGAAAATAAGTTCGTAAGAAAAAATCTGGATTTTTAGTTATTTAAATTATTTTTTCTACTTGTGCGGATACAATTGGAAACTCCTCGCGGGTCTTTTCCAAGATTAGGCGTATTGTGAACACCTGGTCTATGGTGGATTTGCCAGGTCTAAAGCCACACTGATAAGGCCCAATCAGTTCATTGACGGTGGGCTTCAGTCTTTCACACAATATGCTCGATAAGACCTTGCAACCTATGCTTAGAAGGTTGATACCGCGATAGTTGCCGCGAATGGTGGGGTCACCTTTCTTTTGGATTGGGCAGAGCACGCTTAAATTCCAGTTGTCGGGCATACGTTCATCTGACCATATTCTGACTAAGAGTTGATGCATGCACCTTAATAGCTCAGCTGCTCCTGTCAGCTCCAGCAGCTTTGTTGTTTTTCAGCCGCGTTATGGCCATTCGTAGCTCGTCATAGTCAGGCGGTGGAACTTCGACTCCGTAATCATCGACCGCGGGCTCGGGTTCTTCTTCTCCGCAACTTTCCGAGCTGCTACCTTTCACAATATTAACAATTTAAGTACACTCTGAACATCGGTTATTAGGTCGCCATCGTTGTTCTTACAGGAGTACGCCGTGGTCTTGAAACCTTCGGTAAGTCGCCTAACTCTTTGGTCAAATTTTCGGGCATTTTTCCTTTCGGCTAGCAGGTCAAGCTATTCGCATTCACGTATTTCGGCCTCTCTTTTCTTATTGCGGCAAATACGTCTCGCTTTCTTCTTCAGTTCCCTATAACGATCCCACAGGGCTCGCGTTGCGCCCGATCGCAGCGTGGCCCTGTAGGCGGCGTCTTTTATCTCTGCGGCTGCTTGACATACCTCATCGTACCAGTTGTTCTTTCGGGCTCTCTGAAATCCGACTACTTCTTCGGCGGCGGTACTTAGTGAGCGGTAAATGTGGTTTCCACAGCTCGCATATGTCCGTTTGTTGAAGAGTGCTCTCTGAGAGCAGGTGTGAGAGTCTAGTAGAGAAAGCACTGGCTGTCTGTTGTGATTGCAGCTTTTCGACGTTAAGCTTTCCTTCCTTGCGTATCTTGGCTTCAACAAGATAGTGGTCCGAGTCGATGTTTGGGCCTCGGAGTGTGCGTACGTCTAAAATACTGGAAGCGTGCCTTCCGTCTGTCACAACATGATCGATTTGGTTTCTCATTTTTCGATCCGGAGACAGCCACGTAGCTTGGTGAATATTTTTATGCTTGAACCTATTACTGCATAATACCGTGTTTCGGGCCCCGGCAAAGTCGATCAGCCTCAATCCGTTGGCGGACGTTTCGTCGTGGAGGCTGAATTTTCCGACGGTGTTCCAAGGATCCCTTCCTTGCCCACCCTGGCATTGAAGTCGCCAAGCGCGATTTTGATATCATGACGCGGGCAGCGCTCGTACGTGCGCTCCAAGCGTTCACAGAAGATATCCGTGGATGCCTCATCCTTCTCTTCCATCGGGGCATGGGCGCAGATGAGCGAGATGTTGAAGAATCTCGCTTTGATGCAGACAGTGGCTAGACGCTCGTCCACCGGGGTAATCGAAAGGGAAGAAAAAAAATGCTCCTTCCCTATTTATATTTTCGTCACTGTATGCATCCATTCGTAGAAAATTACCTGGCTAACTGAACTCTTTGTTCACCCGAAAATAAAGTTCCTAAAGCTAGTTTTGAGGCGGGCTATAGCCAAATGGTTTTTGGAAGCAATTACTTACTTCAGTTTTTTCGTGCGCATTTCGTGCAGTTCAGCCCATTAAGTTGCCAGGGGCCTCACCACAGTTCGCCTCCCCACTTTATATAGATCGCATCAAAATCCTCAGTAAATATTTGATATTAATGATGTCAAATACACCAGTACATTCTAACTGAAAACTATTCCAAAAATTTGAAATTTTTTTAGCTTAAATTAAAAAAGGTTTCGCATTTTGTCGTAATTAATTTTTTCAAACGGAGTACTTGAGCAGAATCGCTAAATGATTCACTTAAACTTACCCCATGCAAAGTAGCCTTTGTTTGTGCCGTCGGTGCTAATAATTAGAATAGCAAGCGTTACACAAGTCGGCCAAACTCACTCGCCTGGCCACGCGTTAGTTATTGAAGTGATTTGCCGATACATTTATGCTTTTATGAAAAATTATTATTATTTTCATTATGTACTACAAACACTTCATCAAAAGCAACAATAACAAAAAAAACCAAAACAAAAAAGCCATGGCAGGTCCTTTGAATTAGCAGCGCGCCCCATTCACAACAACCCTGTGCCCATGCAACATTTTGCACTTTTAAGTACCACCAGCCCTCGCTTTTGTCAACTGCCACAGCATTTTTATATTAAATATAAAATATCGGTCGATCGGTCGACTTGAGTATTTAGCGCTCGGCGTGAAGTATGTACTTCGTTTTGTGTGTTTGTATGCGTTTAATTTTCGCATTTCCGCACATTTCCCACTCCCATTCGTTTCGTTCGTTTTCGCCGATTTTGTTACTTCATTTTTGATTGACTGACGCTTTTATGTTCGTCATCAGTAGCGCGCCCAAACAATTTATCTCAATGGCACTTGAACGACAAACGTTTCCACAAAGAGTCCAGCGTTTGAAGTGGATGCCGAAAGGTGCATTGTATGCGTTACACACCCTCAGTTTGAGTTGGCTTGGTGGATTCTGGTAGCTTGCCACCACCACCTCTACTTTTTATATGTAGTATCAATGGAAAACTTGCCACTACTCTGGGTAATATTGTGTCGCTTGTGGTTTGGCTGTTTAACCACAATATTTTGCTATTTTTTATTTATAAACATTCACATATTGTTAGTTTCCGGCGCTTGAGCCTCAGCCTCTTTGATACAAATGATTTGTATTATGCTCTACTGTGCTGTGCGGCGCTGGCACTTGATCGAGTACTCTGCAAGCATCGGTGGCTATTGTGCGCTTGTTGTAACTAACAAACGCCTGCTTTTGGGTCAGCAGACAGCTATATTTTTATTTCATTGTCTGCAAATTGTTACAACTGATGCGGATAATTGTATTTGACACCTTCGATTATTTGCCAAAGCAAGAAGCGTGTTGTTTTGGTAATGACAGTTTTTCCTTTCGAAATGATAAAGGTTTATTTGCTCTAAATATTAAGCTACATAAATAATATGTTTGTGGTTCTGCTATTATTAAAAAAAAAAAATCTTTAGTGATAGTTAGAGATTCTAATTTCAGTGAGGAGTTTGTAAAATCTCAAAACGAAAATGGGATTGGCAAAGAAAACTAATTTAGAATTAAAAATACTATTGAGCCCGCATAGCGTTAGGACGCCAAAATTGAATTTAACTTTTTAAACTGATGGCAACACTATTCAAAAACCTTAATAAATATTGAAAATGTTCCAAGTAAATTCGTCCAACCCTTTCTGAACCAAGAGAGGTCTTACATGGTGTCGGTTTTTCATTTCCTCAAAATTCATCGGCTAAAAAAAGTCGTAACTTCAAAAAAAACCTTTAAGTCACATTTAGAATGACGGTGATGATTTGATGATCTTCACATAAAAGATCTGGGGACCATAACAAAAAAATTTTATTTTTAAAAATTTACTTAAACCAATTTGTTGGTATTTTTATTCGAAAGAACATATATTCCCATTAGTTATGGAACATGATTTCATCATGTGACTGTCTTCGGAGTAGCGCATCCTGTTATCCTAGTTTTCCATGACTTTAGTAACGGTTTCTGACTCTATCTCAAGAAATGCGCGACTTACGCCTTAAGAGCCTGAATCCTTGATAGCTTGTTCGCATAATATCGGTCCTTCATAGCAGGGCACAAAAAAGTCTAAATTGGCGCTTAAAATAAAAATCAAATAAATGGCAACCCTAACAAAAAATATTTTCAAACTCTTTCTTCTGCCACTCATATTTTAACATTTCATTGAAATTGCGTATAAGCTAATAAAATTAGGGTTAACAAACAGATGACAACCCGCGGCGAAGTATTTTCAAACTGAAATCTTTTTAAACCTCTTCCGTCTGATACTTTGATATATAATTCAAATAACTGATAAATTAAATTGAATATAATTTTTTTATCACCTGGCAACTCTCCTACATACAGTTGATATTTCCACTAGATTTTTTAAACAGGTGGCAACACTCTCACAGTTAAGTTAAGAAGCAAAGCTTTTAAAAGCCATTTTGACTTATACGTACGTATTTTGTAATAAATGATTTAGTTTTTGAAATTATTTCAGTTTAATATTTTAAAAAGTAAAACCTCATTGCACATCTGCAACCAAGCCTTTTAATTTGACAACTCATTTTTGAAAATTGAGCGAAGGATGGGGATATGATGGTATTGATTTATAAATAATTTCAACTTAATTTTTAAAAGATGGCAACACTTTTCGGAAAAGTGACAACGAGCTGTTCAGACCTGATGAGTTGGACAAATAATCCTTTTTAATAAAACATTTAACTTAATTAGTAATTTGAATTTATTTTTTAAACAGGTGGCAACCCTCTTCCAACACATTTATTTTTTTTATTCAAACTTAACTCTTCTTAACACTCTTTCGTTTGACATCATTATTTTGACATTTCATATAACTTTTGAAGAAGTTAACTAAGCAACCCTCTTCAAAATATTTTCAAACGGCCACTTTCTGAAGCTCCTTTCGTTATGCGCCCATATGTTGAAACATGTTCTCCTAATAATTTCCTTAATTCAAATTGAATTTAATTTTTTAAACAGGTTGCAACCCTTCCACATTTAAGTTAGGAAACAGATTTTTAAAGTCATTTCCTTTCATACCAATTTTGTAATAATTGATTTTTTTAGATAATTTGAATGTAATTTTATAAAAAGTGGCAACACGTTTCAAAAAAAGTAAAATCTTATTGCATATCTACAGTCCAAGCGCTTATGATGGCATTGCTTATTAGATAATTTATATTCAATCGTTCTACAGGTGGAAAGTCTATTCTAAAAAATAAAACCAGTTTGCACATCTACAGGCCAAGGGCTTCAGTTTAATACCCTATTTTTGAAAATCGAGCGAACGGTGCAGATCTTTTATCCTGAACAAAAAATTCCTTCGCGTATTATATATATATACATAGATATTACCTACTCAAAAAATATTGAGTCCATTTCTTAAAATGACTTATTGGCCATTTAGTGCTCAGTATATACAGGGTGATTCAATAAGGCCGCAGATGATGATGGATTCCCTGCCGTGTCTTTTTCATCTTATAACGCCTGAAATTTAAATCAAATGTGCTTCCCAAAAATCGTCAGAACTTCTAAAACTGATAGGGAGTTCAGTCGATAAGAAACTGCGAGAGTACTGCCGAAAAGAAAATTTTCTATGATTTTAATCGAAAGCAGAGATAAAAGTGTGAAAAAATGTTTTGTACCTAGTGGTCATTAGATTTGATGATTACCAAATACAATAAAATTGTTGGTCTGATGGATCGCAAATACTATATTGACTGTGTTTGCCGAATTACAAATTCCAAACGCTTCGTTTCGTTTCTAAAACATATGCACATATCGCACAGGATCTTCAGAAGTGACACAACTCAAAATTTGGCATTTTTGAAATAATGCACCAAAAGTGTACTCCGAGCTTTTATTTACCTTTCACCAAAGCTGGATCAAATATTTGTAATAATGTGTTGAAAAAACCAAAGGTAAAATCTCCCGTGCCCATATGATTGGCATGCACTATGAAATAGTTGTTGCATTTTCTGACGAACACGTAATTTTGAGTTGTGTCACTTTTGAAGATCGTGTGCGTTATGTGTGACGTATTTTTTTTATCTGAAATTTGCAGATCTACTACGATTTTTCGTCAAATCTACCGCGCTTAGACTCTTGGAGGTTGGGATGGTGCTAGGTAACAGACGACGATTTAGATCAAAGATTGCACATTGGATGTGCACCACTTTAGTCCGATCAATACATTGATACACAATGTTAGTTTGGTGAGCAGACCTAACAAACGATACTTCTTCTTGTTTATTGGCGCTGTAACCGCGTAAGCGATTTTGGACGAGTACAAAACAGCAAACCAGCCATTTTTTTACCTTCCTTTTATTAGCTCGGGATGTAACCATGTAATATTGATGCGCCTAAAAGATGCAGCTATTTCTATTCTCAAGTTACATACCTCATGACAGTACGAATGGCAATTATAATAGGGAGGTTTTAGTTTTTAAAACTATAATTTCTCTTCTGTGCCATTTGACGCCAGTTGGAAATGCCAAGTGAAGCCAAGTCCCTCTCCAACCGGTATTTCCATCACAGAGGAAGCCTTCCTCTTCCTCTGTTACCAGCATCATAACCTGCGTTGAATACTTTTAAATCTGTAAGGCTCTTACAGCTCATCCTTAAATCGTCTGCGGTACTCGCCATCGCTAACGCGCAAAGGCTAATAAATCTTGCGTAGAATCTTTCACTCGAAAACTCCAAGAACCGCTTCATCAGATCTTATCATTGTCCATGGCTCCGCGCCATACACCAGGACAGGCATGATGAGTGACTTATAGAATATGATTTTTGTACGACGAGAGCGAAGGCAGAACAGACGTGCTTTTGTTTTTACCGATTATGTCTATGACTGCGGAATACGCCAGCAGTTGTACGCTCTTGTAAAGTATTGTGCCAGAGCGATACAGTTATGCGGCTCTTCTCCAACATCAGATTTAAAAAATCACACGAAATGGAGTCAGAAACCTCATTTGGTATTAAACGACTCGGAGAGGTCCTTCCCTACTGGTGCTGAGCTAGTGGTATTGCTCAAGGCCATTTTATACAGCCGTATTAGTTTTGCGAGGATACCAAATTCAGACATCGCGGCATAAAGACAACTACTTTTCATGCTGTCGAAAGCGGCTTTGAAATCGAAAAATAAATGGTACGTGTCGATCCTATTCTCGCGGGTCTTTGGCATATTGTGAATACCTGGTCTATGGTGGATTCACCAGGTCTAAAGCCACACTGATAAGGCCCAATCAGTTCATTGACGGTGGGCTTCAGTCTTTCGCACAGTACACTCGATAAGACCTTACAACCTATGCTTAGAAGGCTGATTCCGCGGTAGTTGGCGCGAATGGCGGGGTCACCTTTCTTGTGGATTGGGCAGAGCACGCTTAAATTACAGTCGTCGGGCATGCGTTCATCTGACCATTTTCTGCATTTCAACTCCTCGCCACCTTACTTTAATAGCTCAGCTGTCCGACGGCCAGCTTCAGCAGCTTTTTTTTTCAAGCGCGCTATCGCTAATCGTACCTCGTCATAGTCAGGTGGTGGAACATCGACTCCATCGTCATCGACCCTTGGTCTGGAAACCTGCCGTAAGTCGCCTAACCCTCTGGTAAAATTTTCGAGCACTTCAAGCCTTCGCACTCACGTATTTCGGCTTCTCTCTTCTTATTGCGGCAAATGCGTATCGCTTCCTTCTTCAGTTCCCTATAACGTTCCCACAGGGCTTGCGTTGCGCACGATCGCAACGTGGCCCTATAGGCGGCGTCTTTGTCCTCTGCGGCTTCTTAACATTCCTCATCGTACCTGTTGTTCTTTCGGGCTCCCTGAAATCCAACTACTTCCTCGGCGGCGGTACTTATTGAGCGGGAAATGTGGTTCCACTGCTCGAATATGTCGGTTTGTTGAAAAATGCTCTCTGCTCTATCCTACCACGAATCCAACACCGAATTCGCGCTCCTTTACGTGGCAACTGTAGTATACGTCGCAAGGCTTCACACTTACTTTTCCTTGCCCCGTCCATCGCATTTCTTGGATGGCGGTGATGTCAGCCTTTGTCTTCCCGAGGACATCAACCAGCCGGGCAGAGGCACCTTCCCCATTAAGGGTCCGAATATTCCAGGTGCGTACTCTTAATCATAGACCTTTATACGTTTGCCGTGGTCGTCATCAAAAAAAGACTGTTTGTTCTTTTTCATTCGGCGGGGTTTTGAAGGTGGCGAGACCCAAACCCAGCGCCCGTGAAGTTTTACGCCTTCTTACTTTAGCTCGCTCCAAAACGGATGTTTGGTTGCTACTCAGAGGATACGTGGATATAAATATCCGAACGTTGTGAGCTGCGATTTGAACTGTACGCACAATAATCGCTTCGGGTCACTCCCAAGTGAATGACAGTCAAAAGTTTTCCACTTCTGCGCGCGGAACCATCCTCCATCCTACCAACGAGAAAAACAACCATCCAATTTTGGTAGGAAAAGCCCAAAACGGCAACCCTGCTCCTAGCTTGGACTCATATCGGCGTGCCCTTCTAAGAAGGAAAACAAGTTCTTTTCTGCCTCTTATTGGGATGTAGCCCTACGGCTACCTGAGTGTATTTGATTGGTAAGTGGTCAAAATCAAAAATTTCTTTTTATTTTGTAAAACCATTAAGCATTAAAAAATACGTAAATATGTAAATAAAAACAAGCGAAACAAAATATGCATAAGTGTGAAATTATTTCATTTCTTTCTGTTATTTGCCTGCAAATCTGACGGAGTGATGCCGAAGTTTGATTTTAATTTGTTTTCCTTTTGCATTAAGTGTGATTGTTTGAGTACAGTGAGTGTACACAACAACGTCACTGCCAACTGCAGCACGTACATATATATGTATGTATGTATGCATACGTATATACACCTACATATACATATGTATGCATATGTACACAACCAACTTCTATGTATTTATGTATGTATGAATAACCATCCGTTCAGTCGGGAAATGCAGAGTCTGTCCGGAAAATGTCTCGCCAGCCAATATTCTTGCATGGCAGTTGTGCAGCTCTCGATTGCCTCGTCATTTACATACGTACATACATATGTATGTGTGCATGTAAATTGACAGTGCGGATGTGTGTGTGCGATTGCGCTTGTGTTGATGCATGTCCATACGGCAATGCACTTCCCTGCAAAAAGTGGGACTAGGTTAAATACTAATACTGGACCACGCTACCTTGTAACCAGCATTGTTAAACAAAATGGTCCAAATAACATTGCGTTGTCTTGGACCTGATCAACTCTGGTCCGCCGCTGCATAACATGGGACCACGTAGCCAACTACTCCTTTTAGACCATAGCACATTCGGCAGCCGAATCATATTGCCGATGTGCCACGAAGAGATGGTGTTCAACACATAGGTATATTAGTTCTTTACGTTTGAAGTGGTCCAGGTAAGCATAGCAAGTTACTATTAAGCAACCTGGTCCTTTTGCACACACTTTAAAACTACGACCCAGTGGACCATCTGGTCCTCAAATTTTTGCAGGGTTGCCTCAGTCAAGATGTTCATACATACATACGTATGTATGTATTGCATGCATGGGTGGTATGTAAAGCTAGCCTGATTTTGTGTGCTCTTTACAGTTTAATCAAATAATTGCACATGTGCTAACTGTAAACATATTTGTTCGATCCACTTCACAATTCCGGCTAGGATAGCAGTGAACCACAACACAACGCACTCCTCCAATGCAGCGCTGAGTAGCGCAATGTTTGGTGGACAACAAAAACTTTAGCTGCTGCTGCTACTGCTGCAAAAAAATAACCAAAATGCGGAAGGCATTGAGGAGAAGTGCTAAAAGTGTTGTATATTTGTAGGCGATCACGACGTGGGTGGCGTACAAAAATGAGCGAGAGGACCAACGGAATAACGGTCGTATGTAGTATATGCCAATGACTGAAAGCTTGTAAGCTGAATTACCCTCCTCCCTTACTGCCCTTCTAAGCGCACAAGTTCAGCGCACTATTCGTCCGTCTCAAAATCTGGAAATCTGGCAAGTAAAGCCAACCAAAAGCAAAGTAATCTAAAGCGAAGTGAAACGACTTTTCCGTCAACGCCAACGCCAATTGGCATGCCAAAAACGATGGCCAAGGCAAAAGCGAAGGCGAAGAAGAAACGGTGTTTGGCACTTACTGCAGTGTTGGTGTTGGCACCCATAGCACGACAACTGCAAAAACATCAGACGCTGACGAAAAGCAAAATGCTGTTGTGGCAACTCTCTCTCTCTCTTGGCCCTTCCTGGCACCACTTTAGCGTTGCAGTCAGTTGCCAGTATTCGACGGTTGATGGTTGATTGTTGGTTGCTGGTTGACAGCAGTCAGGCAGCAGGAATATTTGCAAATGCAAACGAAACAGGAGAAAGTTCAAATAGACAAACATAAATGAGCGAATAAACAGTGATGGAGCACGACACTCTGCAGCTTAGTCCAGCACGATACGCTACGGCATGCGCTTGCACGTCATCCTTCATGCCGCATCGCCTGCTCCAAGTTGAAGCAAGCGCGCAGCGACTTGCTGGCACAAAGTTGGACGAGTAAACAACACGCCATCGTTTGTGGGTGCAGTGCAAGGTATTGAGACCCAGTTCCGAAAGTAGAAGAGTGGGAAGCGAAAGTGCCAGACAATAGCAGAGGAAGAAATCAACGCCCGGTTAATGGCTGTTTCAATATGAAAACCACCAACCGGCTGATTTCGGGGTAAGGGAGGAATTTAACAGGGAAATTATGGCTAAGAAAGAGTTAAAGCCTGATTATGGGAACTTAACTTAACGGAACTTAGAACATAGAGAATCAAAAAGAAATAGATCTCGACCCTGGCATTAAGTTACGTTAAGTTTCGTCTGTTCAATTATAAGCAACATCCATTTAACAGAACTTTCAAGTGAGACCCGTAAGTTACGTTAAGTTGCCATAATCAGACCATTAGAGTCTTTTGTAATTGAAAAACAGTAGGTAAGTTAGTTTGAAAGATTTTGTTTATTCTGACAGGAAATTCTTTCAAAAAGAGCTCCCTTGCAACTTTCATGATGAAAAGCTCTTTTCGGTTGGTATGTTCCAAATAGAGCTCTCGATTTTGTTCGCACATTTTCAAACAGCCCGGGTATATGAGCAGCGAGTACTCGCACATTTGTTCAATGCTCATTACTCGAAAATTTTCGAGCATGAGCTCGAGCAATTCGAGTTTTTTCGAGTAATTTGAGCAATGTTTTTTTTTATTATATTGACATTTTTGGTAGCAACTTTTTAAATTTTTCAAATTATTGATATATAATGCAAAGATAGCTACACTGGTATTTAATAATATAATTTATTTAACATGAATAAGAAAGCAGCAGCTGCTGCTGACAAATACAATATACAAATTTTCTTTTGTTTATGAAATTGTTCAAAATCTCGAAAATTTTGAACAAACATTTGAGCAGTTGAGCAATGAACGAGTTTCGAGCGAGTATCGAGCTACTCGCGTTGCTCGATACCCGGGTATCTAGAGCTCTAGTTCCAAATGAAGACGACACTGGCGGGTCAATCGAGAGATCCGAGGTTCGAATCCGCGGGCAACGATTTTTTTTCAGCCTTATCATAAGTTTCATTTTCCCCGAACCGGTTCACTTTTAAATATTTGTTTCCATGTATTTACTATGGGTGGAAGAAAAATTTTCGTGTGAACTTTTTTTTTGGGCAAAACTCAGGATAAGGCTGATTATAATTAAAGATATTATCTTCTTTTATTTAAGTTTTATAAAGGAAAATATGTATGTGTTTCTTTAATTTTTAGAAACTTTTTTTATGTGTTTTCTCTTATTTTTAATTAAATTTTTTAATTTTTTTTAATATTTTTTTTGTAATTTGTAGATGTTGATAGTTTTAAAAGAAAAACAACTTGTAGATTTAGTTTCTTTTTAGAAACTTTTTTATTTTCTTTTGTTGTTTAACTTTAATCTTCTATTTTTTAAATTTAATTGTCTTTAAATTTTCATATTCTATTATTTTAAATGAAAAATATATATTTCTTTGATACCAATTCATAATTACATTTAAACTTATTTTTTTTTTAAATTATTTTAAGTTGTATATTAAATTTTTTAATTTTTAGATTTTTGTGTTCTAAAAAGAAAAATATCTTTTCAATTTAATTTTTAAAACTTTTTTAATTTTATTTTGTTATTTTTTTAACTTCCTTTTGATTTTAAATTTTTTTGTTTTAAAAAGAAAAACATGATTTTCTTTTAATTTCGTATAATTTTTAGGAACTAATTTTTGGGTTTTCATTTTTTTACACAACTTTTTTTAATTTCATAAAATTTTTCAAAACTTATTTGATTTGTTTTTCCATTTCTTTTTGATATTTTTTCGCATTAAATTAATTTTTAGTTTTTATTATTTTTGATTGAATAAAATTTTTAGAAAATTTACGGCAGAAGCCCAACAGAATAACGCTATGAACCCCTAGTTAGCAGATTTTGCTATTAGTCTTTCGAAAGACAGAAAAGAGCTTTCAAAGTAGTAGCTGCCAGAATTGACAATTTTCTAACGAAAGACGTTTGCCTTTCGAAACAGGGCTCGAATCGTTACATGCGATATCCTATAATTTTTGGTATTACTATGACATACGTGAACGTACTCTTATACAACTGACGTGTCACGTAATTTTCTTCTATATGGTTGTCGATCCGTGAACGGATGTTACGATTCGAGCCCTGGCTATTCGGTAAGGTAGTGGATGATCGTTTCTCTACTTTTCTTTAGATTGATGATGAGGCGGCACTTGCAATGTGTTGCCCGTAGGCGACGGCGATAACTCATAGCGCGCTTAAGCCCTGAAAGTATTCAACGTGGACCCAGCAGGAGGATGAATACCTCTTCTGCGATGAAACAACTAGGTGGAAGAGTATTGGCGTGGTTATTTGGATTCAGCCAAAATTGCTTAGGAGGTTAACCACCAATCGAGAAGAAGTTAGCCATAGGGCCAGTGATCTATAAAATATTGGCTGTAAATCTATTTTCTGGTCTTTAACTTTGCATTTGGCATACTTTGGACAAATTTGCTTAGTTTTTGTTTTGCAGATCGAGGCGAAGCAAGATGGAGCGCTTCTTTAAAATGTTAGCACATATTGGTAGTCCGTACGAACCTGAAACATCTAATGTCTCAGCTAATACGACTGTCCCCAAACGAGAGGCCATTTTGGACCTATTGCTGAAGTCTCTACTGGAAGGAAATTTCTAGAGCTTTTCGAAGTCTAGTTTAGTTATGTTTCTACCTTGTCAGTAATACTACTTAGACCAATTTGTATCAGATTCCAGCAGCCTGGCTTTCTGAGTTCTGTGGGTCTAGTAGACTAAGCATGCATTTTCCATGCTTTTTTCCAATCTTCGCTTTCCAGCTGAGCTTGGTATATTACTAAGAAAATCCAATCCAACTTCGGCTACATTGGCCAGAATATTTTCGCTCAGAATACTCTTTTGCGACCAAGCGTGGTTTTTATTTCATTGGTGCTGGACATCACATGCTCGATTTGGATATTACTGATTAAGTATGCATTTATAAACAGTGTTCAAATATCGTTAGACATATTTCGAGCCACTTTGAAGTTTCTCCAGAGTCTAGACCAGGGCTGGCGAACCAAAGGCAAAATAATTTGGGCAAGTTATTAATTGAGTACCCAATTCATAAATTACTAATAGTAGTTATTACCTAATCGTTTTCTTTTGTCGCTTAAATTTTAGACCAAAACAAGTTCTATCCACACCCAACAATACAGAAGTGTCAAAAATACACACAGTAATTAACAAAACCCACAAAAGGCTTTCGAATCTTGAATCCAGTGCACCATTCATCAACAAGCTTTATGTCAAAAGAATGATTTTGCCTCCGTATAAACCCCATATATTCGCAGGCATTAAATAAGCGAAGGTTTGAGGCTTAGACATGGCTTGCAAAGTTTATGGGTTTACGGATATGTGCCAGCAATTATTGAATTTTAATGTAAAGTTTCAAAGCGCTAATAAAACTGTTACAATTATGATAGATCTCATTCGCGCTTTTGAAAGTTTTTGGTGAAGATATTCGGCCTTATCATGAGTTTTATTTTCCCCGAACCGGCTCACTTTTCACTTTTGGCGTCCATATATTTACTATAGGCGGATGACAAATGTTCCGGAGAAACTCAGGATAAGGCAGATTGTTTCCAAAAATTAAAAATGTTTCCCACACTTCAAAAAAAATTAAAATCCGATTTATATGAAAACCCATACGCAGCTATTTGATTAGGTTCCAGTGTAATTCAACATAGAATAAAAACTTTGTCGAAAAAAGGGAAAATCTTGGAATCAATTGAATTAGAAAGACCATCAGCCATTGGACCAAAAATGCTTATACTCAAATTTTAGTAACTTCAAATATGTTGGCTGTCTGCCGAAGCTTGCGTGGGCTATCTTGACAATATTTTCACTTACCTATGCATGTTAGTCCTTACCGCTTACCACGTAAGGTACACAGCGACAATTTATGAGTCAATTAATGTCTCCAAGAACGGTGAACGTCATGGCTACATTGAATATTTCTTTGTAAATAATGGCACGTACATACATACATATGTTTGTATGTATACGGCATATCTATAAAGGCTCGCCGGCCGTGGTCTAGACCAAGGTTCAATTAGTCTACGAAGATATTATTGAATCCTGAAGTTGGCATTTTTATATAAAAATTAGCATTATGCATATACCGGGCCCTAAACGTCAAAAATATGTAAGCGACATTTTTGTCAAAATTTTCTCTTTTGCATTTCTGCATCAAAAATACATTATTTTTGGCGGTTAGGGCTCGATGTCATGTCTACGACATATAAAAGAATTTAGTAGCCTAGGTTACTTGAGCTTAACGCTTCAAAATTTTCCCCTTCAATTGCCAAACTGCAGACAGCCAATCAACTAACTTTTCTTTGCTTAACTCCGAATAAAATAAAAGAAAACACAAAAACCTTCTAATAATTTTAAAGTTCTTCATTCACTACACCTTAAACTTTTCCTAATGCGCGCACACAATTTATGTACATGGCTTTCATATGTAAGTATGTATGTACAAGTAGATATGCATGTAAGCATTAAAGTGTAGTATGTATGTATATGGAATTCGAAGTACCCTTCATAGCGTCGCTGCATGCCCGAGCACTATCCGCCCCGGTCGAGAGCGATTGCAACGCGCGCTACCAACACCCGAACAGCCAACAGGAAGGAATGATTTCTTGCGCCAATATTTTTCCAGAGCACACAATTTCGATTTGTCGAGTACTCACTCGTAGGTACCCGACAAGTGCTGTGCGGCGCAAATTCCGGGACGAGTGTGGCAGGCAGGAACCCCTTTTGAAAGCTGTCTACAACTTACATATACATACATATGTACACGGATAGGTGCATATAACCAACTACTTTTGTACATACGTTAACTTACTTGCCTCTCCACAGCGCATAAGCATTGCGCTATGTACTTTTGGTATGCATACATGTATTTATAAGTATATATGCATATACGCACATACATAAGTTTATACATATTTATGCATTCATACATACTTCAAGTTTTTTTTAACGTTTTTTGTGCACTTTATGCAGCAGCCATCAACGCTCGTTTTGCGTCCTTGAGCAGACTTGAATGTACTATCAAATATATATGTATGTACATGCAGAGAAAACCCAACTATGTAAAAAGTAGCTGCGTACTTGACTGCTTACGATCAGACTGACATACATGCGCTCAAACGTTTGTATATCGCCCCTCATTGCGTACATAACTATGCTTGCAATAACAATTACTAGCGCAGTTACGAAGGCACATTATCAGTACGACTAATGATTACAGGGGTACCCACCTCACTTGCACCACACTTTACTGCTTCCGTTACATCCGGGTGGAGTGAAATTTCAGCTGTAACGCCAATTCAAATGTCATCTCCACGCCCGTTTGACTTCTTGCCACTTTGTGGGCGCGAGGACTTGCAATGTAGATACATAATTTTCGGGGGAAGTTGGGAAAAAACTAGTAACAAACTGGACGTCTCGCTAGGCAAGATAACTGAAAATTAGTTACTCTTACCAACTGATTTTTTCGAGTAGCAGCTTTCTGAATTTTACAAGTGAAGATTGCTGGTTATCTATGCTATCTTATTTTGGTTTGGGTCTAGCATAGTAATTAAATCCTAACTGATGTTATTATTTCCAGGCCTGAACAGGTTTCTTCATTGATGACCCAAATATGGCAAATATTTATGCAGGGTAAAGGAGAGTTACTTGCAAATATGCTATCTTGGAGATGAGAGTGGTATTTTCTAGAGCTTATAATATCAGTTTGTGCATCGTTTCGGTTTGTTTTGAATTGTATTTATTGTATGTATTTGAATATTTGGATGTATGTGCTCAAGAAGAGCTAATGGAAAGCGGTTTGTAGGACATCCTATATAAACTAAAATTCTCATACCGCATACCTCTAAACGCGTTTTAACTCGAGTACTGAGATTTTGTATTTATCAATTCCACTTTACTTTGAATACACTTTTTTCTGCACTTCACAAATACTTTTTCGAATTCCTGACAATTTTATGAAGATCGAGATCTTACATTATCCTTTTGATGTTATGTCTGAAGGAATTCGAATATGAAACCATCTACAGCAAATACATAAGTAAATAAATAAACAAATACGTCATGTTAAATATTAAGTAAATAATCAAACATGTAAAAAATTATGTAAATTTTTTCTTATCCAAAAGTAGTTAGTTAAAAGTTAGTTGACACCTTAAGCAGGTGTATCCAGGTCTGACTTTTTCGGCTATCGCCTCACAAAAGTTGTTAGCTTTTCTCGAACAAAATATACAGTAAATAAACTGTAAGTCTACTGCCTTCCGAGATTTAATTTTGTATGGTAAATGAAAGATTTAACGTTAAATCTTGTCGGAGAGCTACATAGGCCTTATTAAGTCTCGCCATGGCGACATAGTATAAAGAATTTTGGGCTTATACATAAAAAGTAAAATACATGTAAAAAGTTTTATAAAGTGGCATTTACATAAAGATATTCGATGTAAAAAGCATTTAAAGTCTTCTTGATTTTTTATGAAGTTAAGTGTATAAGTTGTAGCTTGAATTATCTGTTCGGTTATGCAATTAATATCCCTCCTATTTTGTTATCCGGATATCCAGGACATGTCTGTTAATTTTGCTCCCCGGATTTCCCGTTAATATCCGTTAAATTTCGTTATCCGGATATCTGATTAGTACCCAGATTCGAATGTCCAGATATTAAAATAATCCGGATTGAACTCCCAGCCCTACTATGAACATGAAATCACCCTTGGTTTTTTTACTTCAAAATTAAATTTAGAGCCTCTTGGAAGCTTTTATATCTTTCGGTCTTTTTTTCTTTTTATTTTTATTTTTATTTATTTTTTCTTTTAAATAGCTTTCAGTTTTATTTTTACAAAAATATCTGAAAATAAAGGGGCCTTCAAAACTTTGTCTCGAAAATTTAGACTTCTTTGCAAAATGATCAAAATAAAATACTTGATGTTATAGCGAAAATTTTAAAGAATTCAGACGATGAAGGTTTTCAATATTGACCTCCCAAATATGAATTCTCAAAACAAGTCCGCTTTGTCTTTAGCACAACCGAAATCGAAAAATGGCGGAAAAATACCTATGTAATTTTTTGGTAAATATATTTCGTTTGAGCGGGTTCATTATGATTTTTGAATTTTAATTAAATGAAAGTTTTTATTTTAGTTTTTCTGTATGCAAAATTTTCTTGTTTAATTTTCTAGTACTATCTATTAATTATTTAAATTAATTCAGCAAAATAATCGTGCAAATGCAGTTCTAGGGAAATTGCCTTTAACCGAGTTGGCGCCCCAGCCTCATAAAAAAAACTTTAATAACCGACAAACCTTCAAAGTTCCTACAAGGTAATCACCGTTGGCGCCTTGACTATTTTGCTCGCGTTCAAATTTTAGCCTATCCTTTCAACGGTCTATTGGCATGCTATGGATTCGTTTGTCGTTTTCGTCATCATTTTGCAGCATTCGCTTGCAAATTAAGTGAAATGTTTGCAAATAGAATTTGTCTGCGCCTGCTCGAGTGCCGCTATTTGTCTATCTGTCTGTCTTTCCTGCACTTTTTACGAGCATATCTACATATTTGTGTTGTGATCATTACAAAATGTGAACATAACAGCACAAATATGTACATTGCCATGCATACATACATACATACGTACACATACTCACTTGCATACTTCCGCATAGTGAGGCATACATCAAGGCGTACAAAATTATAAGCTCACATAAGAACACAAACACACTCAGAGGCATACAAAGTGAGAGGGCAATTTGCCATTGGAACTCCAAATGCAAATGCAACTGTATGACCTTTTGTGTGTCATTTTGTTTGTGTTATGTATGTAGAAGAGTAGTCTAACCGTTTCACATTCACAAATATTTATGTATGTACATACGTATGTATGTATAAGTAAACGTCGAATTTTTGTTCAACATGAACATTAATTAGCAAAGTGTGGAAAAAATCATTGACTCAATTGGATCACTTTCAACATTCTCGAGGCTCTGTGTTCGCAGCTCTCAAAGTTCGAATCTAAAATGCAAATCAATTAAACATATTTTCTTTTTAGTTTCCGCTATGCACTCGCACCCATGCGCTATGTGTTTCTACATATGAATGTACCTGTAGGTATATATGTTTATAAATGAGTAAAATATTTGGTTGACGTACATTGTATCGAGTGGCAGGGAGTTCAAGTAGTTTGCAGTGTAGTTTTTAGTTGGATGGCACTTTGTTGGAAATTTTTCAGCTACTTACATGTTTAGTCCGAAAATTAAGTGTTTAGAATGCGCTTAGAAAACATGGTATTTAAAATTTTTGATAAAATTTCATTATTTTCATTCTATTAGATTTTTATTTTCTAGCGGAGACTTACGAATTTCTGCCTCACTAGTCTTTCAAAATTATTATGAACCCAAATATGTTGAAAAAAGCATACAAGTGAGTCTACTGATGTATGTACATATATACATATGCACATTTGTATGTACATACTAGGGTGTTCAGTTATTCGACATTTTTCCAAAACCGGGTTTCGAGTTATTCGAAAAAAGGCAGTTTGAAAAAAAGGTCCTTAATTCTTAAATTTAGAAACAATCACTTAGACCGGATATTTTGTGGAAATAATATTTTCCCACATCAATTTGAATATAGCTAGAAATTCCAGCACCCTGTGGTATTTTAGGAACTAAAGATATCTTAAAAAAATTTCCAGGAGATACTAAATTTGAGGTATCGAATAAAATATTCAAAAGAATTAACAAAGCAGTTTACGAAGAATAATGACACATAATTTCAATAAAACCAAATAAATATTGTTTATGTAAATATTCAGTTTTTTTTTTTAAATCACTTTTTTTATTTAGTTAAGTACAATTTAAATTACATCTTATTTTACTTTAAATTAATCGTTCTTTGTTATTTGTGTTTGATAAAATAAAATAAAAACACTGAAATTAAGGTAAGTTGAGGTGAATTGAGTTAAATTAAAGTGAAGTGAAGTGAACTGAGTTCAGGGCAGGTGAGTTTAGACAAGTGAAGGTGAGTTAGGGTTCGTTGTGCTGAGGTGAGATGAGTTGAATTAAGGTGAGGTGAATGAAGTTGTGATGAGGGGTATGATAAGTTAAGGTGAGTTGAGGTGAACTTAAAGCAGTTAATGTGAAGTTAGTTGAGGTTAGATGAGGGGAGTGGGGCTGATTTGAAGTGACATGTGGTGAATGCGTTGAACAACATAACAAAACATAACATAACATACCAAAACATAACATAATATACCATAACATAGCATAACATAACATAGCATAACATAACATAACAAATCTCATTCTTTTGTTGTACCTCTTTCGTTGTCTTTACCTTTTTCTCCATCGCTCTTTCATCTTTATTTTTGTATATTTTCCTTTACTTTTTTCCTGATCTTTTTTCATCTACTTTTTTATCCCCACCTTCGCCATTTATATTTTTACCTTCCTCTTAAATAGTCTATTTTTAGGGTTTCTTCTTCAACATATTCAACCAGGGACCGTAACAATTAATAATAATAATAATAGATTGGCGCTTACACATATACTGGTCTTTGGCCGAGCTTCTCCTCCGACTTGTGGTGTGCGCCTTGATGTTGTCACACACAGCGGAGGGACCTTCAGTTTTACGGCGACTCCGAACGGCGATTGTATTTTTATGAGAAGCTGTTTTTCATGGCAGAAATACACTCGGAGGCTTGCCATTGCCTGCCGAGGGACGACCGCTGTTAAGAAAACTTTTTTTCTATATTTTTTTTTGCGATGTTGCTTTGACCAGGGTTTTAACCCAGGTGATGAGGAGTGAAAGCGCGCACTGCTTACCACTACACCACAGCGGCTGCCAACAGTTACAATTTTTATTAAAAAAAAATCGCTCTTTAACTAATATTTTTAAACTTTTATTTAATTACTTCTTAAATAACCGTTATTTCTGACATTTATTTTACAAATTCACACTGAATTTTAGGATGCAGTTGTAGAAATATTTTATTCGGTTTATTCTATAACAAAATAAATAAAATAAAACGAAGATTCGATACTTGAAAAATTGCGATTTCAAAAAAAACTGCCAAACATTTTTAGAAAACTCCGATTGAAATCATTTTGGAAAAACCGACTCAAGTACCCTTATAAATGCTTATGTTCTTCTAAGCCTATGTGTGTTAATCAACCGTTGTTTAGCACTTGAATGCCAGTCATTCATGCTATCGTCAAAGTGTCACCACGCAAATAGTGTTTAAAATTCTCCAAAGCATCTGGCGGCGCACCGTACGTGACGATAGCAAAGCATCCGATAATTCTCTTTTTGTGTTCGAAAGCTTTGACGCTGCGACTTTCATCGCCGCCAATTAGGTAATCTCATTTAAATGCTACTAGTTAAGTGGCAAAGGAAGCGACAAAGTGTCATCCATTGATAAAGCGTTTGCGGTAATTGTCCATTCAAAGAGTTGTTCGCGTTGTCTTTTGAATGAAATTGTGCGGCTACTGGTCTTTTATGACAAACGGGAATACCGTTCATAGCGTAGCGGATGCTGCGAGACGTGAGCGTTTTGCTAAAATAAACTAAGGAGCACTTATGCAGACAAGTGTATACATACATACACATGTACACATGTATGTATGTATAACTATGTGTATTATGCGTTTACAAATGCTTTTTATGCAACTTCTTATGCTGCTTTTTAATCAAAAACTTGTTTATAAGAAACTACTTTCTTTTTTTTTTGTAACACCGAGTCGCTTATACAGTAACTGGAAACAGTAACGGGGCATAAGCTCAGTGGATTGGCCTACACAGTCGCAAGATGGGAAACCCGATCAAAAATTTTTGGCAATATTGAAGAGGAAAGTTCGTAACAAAAATAAAAAGATCCATAAATTTATTAAAACAATGTCTTAGAGTAATATGGCCAACTTTTCCAAAAACATATGAAAACACAGTCCTTAGATATTAAAGAAAAAAATAGTAATAAAAGCTTTCCACTGCACATCACTCGAAGTTGTACGACTCAATGGCCCTTCTAACCCTTTGCCATAGCTGACACCCCCTGCCACATATGTATCGCCTATGGTCGTGGGCGAAGACGTGGCCTGCATATCCCTAACATGGGCGCAGGTTTCTTCATTCCCGCTGTCGAGAGCTACCTGGACGATCAAGAAACGCTCACTGATACCATCGCCGCTGTCTGGACCCACTCACTGACCTATCCACAAGTGCATTTACCATCTCTCCCCGATACATTTTTCAGCATTTCCACCCCTGTCACCAACCAACCGGCGATTCGTCAGGTAAGAAATTGTCACTGATCGTCCACCGTTAACGACACACATAAGCTCTGTTCATGGCTCCACAAAGGGGTGACATAGTTCAAAATATTGTGAAAGAGGTTAGATATCTAATCGTTTTCTAACATTGAATTCTAATTGGTTTCTGCTTTTGAAATCGTTCTCTAATAGAATTCTAACATAAATTTTCGATTTGAGTACTTTATTAGAATTCTAATGTAAAATCAAAATATTTTTCTAACGCTAGAGACTGTATTTGCTGGGCATATTTGTCTTTGTCAAGATCGTTTACAAAGCCATGAGTGTGCTTGACTTGATAAATTGTAATATGGTTTTTTATTAGGTAGGCGAAGTGAAAGCTCCAGTCGACGCAGGATTTGTGGGCCATAGACTAAACCCACCTGATGCATAGGCCAACAGTCCGGACGTCTATTCAACAAGCATCGTGACAAAAAAAAACTTTTTATGTCGAAAGCCCATACAAATATGTCAAAATAAGGAGATGATACCCTGGACAAGCAGTTAATCCAATGTAATGATCCAACCTAATACGCATGCTGTTTGCTATGTATTTAGAGTTTATGCAATTACTTATTCACTTCCAGCTCGCAACAAACTACTTATAAACTGTAAACGCATTCAGAAAACGGATGCCTTGCCTCCACTTTTGCCACATTCAATACTTGGCCGGATGTACCATTCAAGAAATCTCCAAACAATATTTTGCTCATTTTTTGTATGTATATTTTGTGTTCTTTTTCTGTTGGTGCCTACAACCTAAGCTGAAAAAAATAGATCATTCTGTACTATTTATGAATAGGTGGCACATTGAAGTCAATAAGGGAATCGTGCCGTTTACTTTTCTTTTGTGTTGCCAATTCTTTTTTATTCCATACGTCATTGTCATTCTAAGACCTGACAGAACTGCCAACTGGCGTGATCTTGCGTCTGTCTAGTGCCATTCTGAGTTGGTCTAGAGAAGATCTCATTTCTTTTTTTATGTTATTAATATTGTATCTCTGAACTCGAGAGTGGAATGAACACAATCATACATACTTACATAGATGTGAATGTGGGTGCGTTTAGCCTAGAAAAAGACAAAAAATTAAAGGACAAGGAAATATTGTTGACACATTATGCGGAAGTTATTGGCGTGTTGTTGGACCGGCTCGTTTGTGCTAACATTTGACGTGTGTCTTGACTTTATTTTTTTTTGATGGACGACGCAATATTTCTTACAATTTTTGATGTTACCTAAATTGAAAAAACAATTGCAATCCAACAAAAGAGTGTCTCAGTCCTCGTATACATATGTACGTACATATGTACATAAGTTTGTCTTCGAGGCATTGAGGCTCCGACGACTGAGCTAACAAACGACTATTGGTAGTGGATTTTTCAATGACAATAAAAGTCATTGCCTATCTATCGTTTGTTGTCATTTTAAAGTTTACCGATGTGGGTGTAACAACAGTCGAATGTATGTATGCTTAATGTTGTTTTTGCACGCCAGCTTTTGCCGATGAAGAGTATGTATGTATCTTCTTTTGTTTTCGCAGGAATCAGTAGATATAAGGCAAACATAAATGTACATTTTGCTTCAGAATAAAAAGAAGAAGCCGAGCTAGGGGCAAATAAGATCAGATCATTTTGTAGATGGTAAACAGTGAAATTCTTTTAATCGACAACTGTGCAAATACATGCACGTATGTATGTTTGTTTGTGGCCCTATGGAAAATTTACCTTAACCATACGATGGTACACAATCCATCAATGCGATCAGTTTAGAAAATGCTTTGAATTCGAATTTGGACTTTTCAAATTGTGTTGCTCGAATTGAGGTATTGAATGTTGTCTTGTTGATTCTTTATATTTTTATGCTTCTGCATTTGCGCTGCCTTCATTCTTATGATCTGTTTGTACTATTACTGATGCTATAGATTCTTATTATTTACGTCTTATGTGTATTTAGCTGGAGTGTTTTCGCTTAGCACGCTTTAATTAATGCTAGAACAGAGGCCGCATGTGCAGTGCCAACAACAATAACAATATACAATACTTGCTTTAACATTTCAATTTTTATGAAAGTAGCGAAACGTTTTAATTTGGGAACGCAAAATGGATTTTGGTGACAGAAGTAGAGCGGAGGGAAAAAAATAATATTTACCAACAATAATATGTACATGTATTTATTAGCTGGTGAAATATCTATATGTATGTATATATGTACATAATAACATGTATGTATGTGTATACAGTGCCGCATTTAGCTTCTATGGGCTCATAGGCTCTTTCAGTGGTGCGGGCCCCCTGGGAGTTCTAAGACAAACGGCGGCCATGGGCATTCTCGAGATTTTTTTTTAAGTTGTAAACATAACCTAACCTTACAGGTCCACAAAAATTACGATTAGCTTTTTTTATAAAATCCTAAAATCTATATGCTTTGTAAATTTTAGACAACGTTTTACTTTTTGTTTGTTTTGCATAGTAAGATGGGTATTGAATGAAAAAAAAATAATTGTGGTGCGGGCCCTTAGGCTGGCGTCTATGTAGCCTGCGCCTAAATCCGGTCCTGTATGTATATGTATTTGTATTGTTCAAATACGATATCGTGCACAAATGTGTTAAGAAAAAAGTACCCAAATATACGTCACCTGAATTTCGGGGCATTGTTTCTAAACAAGGTTGCGATGTTGTTATGATAAATTAACTAAACACTTGCATAGGTATATATGTACATCGGCTGTACGTCATTAGAGACAATTAATAGTATGTTGGTAGTACATACGATTATTAACGATTAATGAATACAAAGTAAATTTTAAGTTAATATGTACATAGGCATATTCTCCTAATTAATCCGGCTGATAGCCTAATTTCGATACAACATACCAATGAACATACATTCACATATCTATAAACTATGCACACATAGTAAACGTTTTCCGCCCGCTGCACATACTTCATTCGATTCCCATGTTATTTGAGTAGATAATTAAAACCCGGATAGCATCCGATTTTAAATCAAGTTTGGCTTTAGAAAAAAGAAAATTAATTTATATTTTTATTCCATTAAATTGTTAAAAATATATTTATTTATTTTTGCTTTATTTTCATTTTCCCTTTTTAAATAAATTTGCTTTTATTTATTACTTTTTATTGTTAAAAAAACAAATATACATACATACGAATTTTTTATTTATTTAATTTAATTAAAAAAAAACTTTGTGCTAACAATAACGCTAAGACCTTCTCGTTTGCAGATCTTTCTTTCGAAAGATCGTAAAAATTTTTTAAAATTGCTGCCACAGTTGACAGTTGTCTTACGAAAGAGTTTGGATGAGTTAGAAGATAGTTGCCAGAATTGCCCTGCTAGTGTAGCTTTCCATTATTTTGAACACGAAAGTATCACATTCTGTGGCCCAGTGGAAATTGAAGACGTGGAACAAGTGCATTTTACATGTCTCCGGCCACACACTATGAGGAGACAACTTAATGAAACTCTATTAAAAAACCCTAATAAACTAAATATCCCCAGCGCACAGTGATCACTTTCCATTTCGCCAAATTTGAAATTACCCTATGCTACCATAAACAAGTTCTAACCTCTTTCATCTTCAAGTCCAGTTCTTTAATTTGACATCCAATTTTGACAACAAAAATTTACATAGTTAAATAGATATAACTTTTCGAATAGGTGGCAACCCGAATCAAAAATATTTTCCAACTAAAATTGTTTTAAAACCCTTTTCGTTTGACGTTCATATTTTTCAATATTTCATTTAAGTATGTAAATTGTGTCTGAGTTAACTATATTTGACTTTTCCAAAAAATGGAAACCCTATTTGAAAGTATTTTCAAACTAAAATCTCATTTGTCTGACATTGTGACACACATATAAATTAACTGCTGAATTTAGTTGTATAAGATTTTTTTAACACGTGGCAACTCCTTTTAATACAGTTCAGCAAGAAATCATTTCTATTGGTATCCATCATTTAATTATTAATTTCACTTATTAAATAATTTGAATTTAACTTTTCCAACAGATGGCAAACCTCTTGTAAACTCCTCAAAAAATCTAAATGTTCAAACTAAAGATATCATAACACTCTTTGGTTTGACAACCATATTTTAGTATTTCATATATGTAACTTGTGTATAAGTTAACTAAATTCGGCTTTCAAAATAGGTGGCAACCCTTGCCAAAACGTTTTCAAACTAAAATCTTTCTAAATCTCCTTGGTCTAACATTGTGATACATATTTCTGTTAAGTGATGAATTTATTTGAATATGTTTTTTTTTTAACGTGGCAACCCTGCTAAATATAGTTCAGAAATAAAAGCTTTTCAGATCCATTGCGATTGATAACCATCTAATAATAATAAATTTAATTTATTAAATAATTTGCAATTAACCTTTTAAACCGGTGGAAATCGTCTTAAAACGCCTCAAAAATATTCTAAATTTTTAAACTAAAAAAATCTTCCGTTTGACACCCATATTTTATATTTCATATACCTTGGGTATAATTTAGTTAAACTCATCTTTTCAAACAGGTGGCAACCCCCTTCAAAATATTATCAAACTACTACATTGTTATTTGCATTATTTGGTAAAAAATTTCAGGTTTTCAATTTTCAACCTATGCATTTCTCCGAATTGCCACTTTCCTTTTTATCTGCCTTTATGACTCTTAATTGCAAGGAAATACTTCCTCCATGTCTTTCATTAATTTTATAAATGAAATTTAATAGCCATCCGCTCATGTATCTATATGTATAAACGTTTCTAATCAATTATATTACTAAATAGAGAACGTCTTGTTCATTGACCCCGCTCAAAAGTCATTACGAAATTTGTCAATCCAACAAAACGCCCTCGTTTTCATTCATGCCTTTTACATCAAAACAAATTGTTATCATATGCTCGATTTTCCGAAAAAATTTCATTGTCAATTTTTGCACACAATTAACCTATCGTCCACCCCCCCTCCTTCCTTATGCCAATGCAAAACATACCGTGAGCAATTTCATAAATCTTTTACAACATAATGACAATTGTATGAGCTCAATGCAGATTGTATGCTGACGCGGCGTGAAATCACTAAACGCGCCAATTACACTGACCGCCCGCTGAGTCGACCAGCAACCGGTGACTTTATAAGGATAATAATGCATTTGGTATTGTGGCACTGTTGCCCCATTAATGTATGTATGTATGTATGTATGTAAGTGTGTTGTATTGGTGGCAAGGGCACAGCGGGCAAAATAATGTTGGCAATTTAAAAGGCATGTAATTCGATTTGTATGTGGTGATTGTTCATTTTGCAGCGCACAGCAGGAGGACTTCCACCTATTTCACACCAAACATTTACAACAATAACCGTTAGACAGGAATAGTACATTATTGATCGATGGCAAAGGGATGGGTGTTGGAAAAACGGAAGCAAGAAGGAATGAACGAACGACAAAATTTGTTGTGGCGGGAAGACAGCGATTTCTCTGAGGCGTTTGCCTTGCAATATTTGTGTACGTTCGCTAACGACGGCGCATGCGCACAGCCGCATTCAAGCTTCTACATATAATACGGTTTATGGCTGTCATTAGTCCTTTTTGACATTTCTATGACTATTGTATTGGCAAATTTGTTATGGTTTTCTAAGCATGGAAAATGCCTGGCTCACTTCCTTGTCTTTTCCGCATTTTATTGTTTTTTTACCCGTATACCGCTTTGTGTTTGCCGGTTACTTTTTATAACTATTGGAATGCGTCTTGTCAGCAGCGCATTCTGTTTTTAGCAGTGACATATGTACATACATGAATTTATACTTAGATATGTATGTGCTTACGGGTACTAACCAGCAGCAGCAGCAGCAGCAGCAGTAGGAGTTGTTGAATAAAGGCGGCTGCGTAAATATTTGTAAATTGTTGAGGTGCATCAATGCATCAATGCATTTTTCATATCGATTGTTTGTATTTCTATTGAAATAAGAATAATATTTATTGAATTTGCTGGTGTTTCAAAATGCTGACTCAGTTGTCATTGTAGGAATCGGGCGAGGCTTGATTTGATTTTGCTTTGAATGCCATATCTATAAAAATACAATAAAAATTAAATACATAGTTAGGGAAAGAAGTGTCCATATGAAGTTTACGTAGTTGAGTTCCTAAAACTAAAAAAAATAAAATAAAATAAGAAATAGTTAATTTTTGCTTCAACAGAATAGCTAAAGAAGAGGGTAATTGCTCACATTAAATACAAACAAACGAGAGAAGAAGTGCAAAAAGTTAGAAATAAACCTTGCCGATCACACCATGTTAAAATTCTTGGAACTTACCTGAGCTTTTAATTCAAGTTAAGCTTTTGGTGGAAATATGCTATAAGTCTGCGATATTTTTTTTTACAAAATCTCTAGCCACTTTCATAAGAGTTTTCTACTGATAGTAAGATTACAGAAAAAATAAATAAAATTGTGTGTGGAACCTACTGAAGTGCAATTTCTTCTTCATATTGCCCGTACTTATATACCGTGCGACAAAAACAAAAAACTTTCAAACACACGCGAAAGAAACAGTAAACGCACGAAACTATGAGCCAAATTTAGTAAACCTGCGGTTTTAGTTTTTAACTCTTACGTCAGTCAGATGATTTTGAAAATTGAAAGTATGATTGGTTCAAAGAATTATTTAAAAAATCAGTGCAATGTAGAATTAGAATATGAGTTTTGGTTTACAAGGACGAAGGATATTTAAGGATAAAATTTTTAAAGAACATTTTCCATACCCATTCGTCCTTATGCACAAAAAAATCTATTCTGTTACAACTCCAATTCTTTTATATGATGCCCATATTGTTGTCCAACATTGCACTAAATTTTTTAAATATTTTTTTGAAATAATCATATTTTTAAAATTTCAAAGTCCTTTTAAAAAATATCCTGACATCAGAGAGAAAAACTAAGTACGCAGTTTTACTATAATTTACCCATGGTTTTGCGAATATATTCATTTTTTTATGTGTAAAATTTACTGTCCCATGGTGTAATATGAATGCTTTGCTTAATCTTAATCTAAATGTAAATCGCAATCACACTCTGAAACTTAATTCTAATCCTAATCGTAATCCTAATTATGATACCATCCTAATCCTGATCTTTTTCGGAGTCATACCCGGATCCTATTCCGAATTGAAATCGGAGTCCTAATCACAATCCGAATCCGAACCCTACTCCGAATTATAAAGCGAGTCCGAATTATACGAAGGTACTCACGGTAAAATAATAATGAAAATAGCCACTTTATGCGGTATGTAACAAGAACAAATCTTCTTGACGACCACACACGAAATCACACGTAGTGTTGCAAAGGAGCAAAATATAATTGATGCATAATTTTTATCTTAATCTCTATCTCAACTCAGGACGTTAGTATATCTCTAAGCTCAGCCAAACACAAATTGAAGACTGAACTGAACGAGACATCAGATGAGCCATGGAACCCATCTGTCAGACTACTAGAAAGAGGTAAGGATATAAAACTAAGAATTTTTGTTTTTAAACGGTAGATTTTTAAAAAGCCAAAATTCGAAAATATCTTTGAGAGTTGTCACCTGAGGAGCAATTCTAAATCAATTCCGTTACAAGGCAAATGAAAAAATTTAAAATGGATTTCAGCCGAGAGGGGTTTAAGTTTATTTCTAAAATACTTTGGGGATAAAGGTTTAAGTAAGCTTCATTTGCAGAATAATTTTGAACAATATTTCGACCACTTTAAAAGTTCCAGATCCAATTAATATGTAAGAGGATAAAAACTAAACATTACTGTAAAAGGAAGTTTATAAGATAGCAGCCACATTTCCAATATTAATGTAAATAAAGTTAGAGGAACTGATATGAAATTAAAATCATTCAAAACCATTCATTGTTAAACCTGAAAACTCAATAAAATTATACTGAATTTAACCTTGAGATGACCTTGAAGAATCAAGTGAAACCCATATTCCGATTATTGACCCTCAAATGACCTCGAACGTGACATTATGGAAGTTAACGGAGCTCGGATTCGGGTTCAACCAGTCGAAACCCCCATATATATGAATTTTCAGGTTTATTCAATGAATTTTTCCCTACTTGACCTTCAAATGACCTCGAACCGGATGTAGTGGAGCCTAACAGAACTCGGATTCACATTCGGCATGTCGAATATTACAGGGATATGGAGGTTTGGTTCAATATACAGAAACTTTTTTTGTAAACCTTTTGGAAATAAATTAAAAAAATTGACTTTTGATATCTTATGAAGTAAGCAACTTTTTTACATTAAAAATTAGTTGGCGACCATATTTAGAAATACACTAGGATGAATATTGCATATATTTAGCAGATATATACTGTGTATACATAACAAATACAAATTTGTATTACAAAGAAACGTGGAAACCCTCAACGAAAATATTTTCGTGTTGAGGTTATCAAAAATACCTTTCATTTGGTGTTCATATTGTGACTTATTAGTTAAATTTTGTAGAATCGAAAATAAGTGGCAACCTTACACTAATATCCTAAGGGATTACACTTAGTATATAGGCAAAGCATTGCTTAAGAGCCTTCTTTTAGTGCACATGAATAGTAATATTGTACCTTTATTTTCTAAACAAAAAATATGCGATTCCATCACCACCATCACAAATTCCAGAAATTTGCATAATAAATAATTTTCAATTTTTTATTCAGAATTTCTAGAAAATTTTCGAGTATGGAGTTTTGTAGCCCATTCAATTTTAGTCTGCTGAGGTGCAAATCTCAACCGGTTAGTATGAAATAGAGGCATTTAACTCATTTTTCCCTTTTGTTTTAATGTACTTTTGGGCATGACTTTTGACTAATACTTAGAAAATATATAAAATAGAACCCGTTTACACGGTTTTTTCGAGTGTATTTTTGCTATCCATAAACACTTCTGCTGAATAAAGCACCAAGAAGTTATATCTCGGTTTTCATATGTAAGTTTGTATAAGTATCTATAGGTACACGTTTATTAAATTCTTGTTAAAGATTTGTTTTAGAAACCACTTATAAGCTTATAATACGTAAAAATAGCTTTTGAACAGCATGAAACTATAAATATTACATATTCGATAAATTTACGTTAAGCTTCCGGTTGAATTGATCATTTTGCCCTCGTAAATATGTTTGTTTGTATTTGTTGGTTGTTCTTGCATAAACTCGTATAATGTTTGCTTTGAATTTAATGTTGACTTTAAATGTGGTGCAAACCTGAGCTCATTACCACACTCAGGCAAACATAAATATATGTAGGTACTACACTTATGCATACATACAGATGCTGGTAATTTAAATACATGCGCACACCTTTGAATCATTGTGAATTTGTACTTATTGTTAACAACAATAATAACAACGCGATAAATAGTAGGCAATGGTGCAACAACAAGTGCGGGCTTGCAATTGGCAATGAAGCAGAAGACTAATAATTCCAGCAGCAGCGACAGTTGGCTATAAATAAATTATTAAAAATTTATTTCACGGATTTTATTGGCATAGCAGCGTATGTACTTGTACAATATTTATGTAATTAAATTTTAAAATTATCACAAATACGTGGCACCAAGGCAAACATAAAGGCAAACACCAGCCACCAGACGTAGCGCAGCCGTAGCCGCAGCAGCGCGTTGACGGCCAGTGCAAATGTGCACAAACAAAGAAATATAAATACATATTTAAGCACATTTACATATATATATATATATATATATGTATATATGTATCAGGGTAGCCACACATTTTTGAGAATTCCCCGATTTCGACAATGAAATTGCTCTATTTTGCCCGAAATTTCGTAAAATTCCCCACCCATCTGCAGATATCTCCTTACTAAAAAAAAATGTATCTATTTTAATATATTGCTGGTCTAAATTTTATAAAGTTAGTTAACTAATAAATAATAATAATAAAATTTTAGTCGCACCGAATTTCGCCAAGTTTTCACAATTATTTATATTTTGTTATTTAATTTGAGTAACGTCTTTATAAATATATAGTTCACTCTTTAACGAAACCCGTATTCAAGTTTCAAAATTTTTGCAATATTTAAAAAAATCAATAGTTTTCGTAAAAAGGTCGACCTTTTAAATAAATGTTGAGTATGCAGTTTTAAAACTCACTCAATTCTAGTGCAAGTTTCAAGTGGGTAAAAATTTTCGTTTTCGAAATTTTTTGCCGAAGTTGTTGCGGTTTTCTTCCATACAAAAATAATTTGTTATATGAAAGCAAATGCGACAAAGAAATTTCTAAAAAATTAACTTTGTTGTATTAGAAACTTTGTTGTACTAGAATTGAGCGCACTGAAATTACCCACAAAAAAAAGGCCATTCCCCGATTCCCCACGCAAACTGAAATTCCCCGCAAATCGGGGAATTCCCCACCAGTTGGCTTCCATGATATGTATGCATATATGCCTTGTATGCAAACGCAAAAATGGAATCTCAAATATGTATGTATGTATATGTACATATGAAGCCCCATCTGCTCGCCAACTCGGCGCACCGCGGAACTCTTCTTGCCGCCGCCCGATACATTTTGAAGCGTTGCGGTTTGCTCATCGGGTAGATTGGCTAGTTGGCCGTTTGGTTGACTGGCTGACTGACCGCGTAACTGATCAGCCGTAATGGCCATTAAGCTGCCTCAATGCATTCGTACAATAAAATTAATAAATAAATAAAATATTACTGTTGCTCAGCTGGATTGCTTTGAGTGCGTAATGCGACTTTGATTTGCGCTTTTAATGCATTTTATGACAAATTTTCTGACTTTGCTTGGCAAGAGTTTCAACATACAAATAAACGAAAAATCACAATAATTCATTCGCCCATTCTACTATAAATAAATAAAAAGTGTTAATTTACACGGAATAAAAGACTAAAATTTTTTTGATTTTTTCTTTGACATCATTTGGACAAAACTATTATTTCTTATTTGGCACATAAAAAAGAATATCGGTTTGGCTCTGGACCCAGAAACTTCGCCCATTTTCTCTCTTCTTTCCGAAACTGTTTGTTCCGATTTTTCTTTCGGATATCTAAAGATCTTTTCACCGCAGCACCATCATCCTTTCGAGAGACATGCTAAATCCGGCGCAATCGTGTTACATATGTATATTTATGCGTTCATGAAATTTTAGGACCTTAGTTACATAATTATATACATAGAAGGTTTATATCACAAAAACTCATATCTGAGCAGTAGGGATTTTCGGACACAGAACCAAGGTGCCTGTTCTTATAGGAATACATCTAGGTAACTTAATTGGCGAAATCGTTAGAGCTTGGCAAAGAGCCTGGGGTTGTTACATGAAAAGAGTCCAACATATAATGAGAGAATACTAACACTTGAGTGGTATTCTGTATTTCACCTTAGAAAAGGTGTTTCTTTTTTCACTGTTATCAATTGTCTAAGTGTCATGGATTATAATTTTATCTTTTTTTTATCAAAAAATTTACTTGAAAATGTAGATGCTAAAGATTCTTAGTAAAAACAAGTGTGAGTACCGGTTCGTCAGGTCTTGAAATTGGACGCTTGTTTTAGATAACTCTATGTAGTTTAGGAATGAATAATTGGATCATTACGCGCTGCTTTGCAATTATAATTTTTTGCGTAATTTTGCAAATGATTTGATCCACATTTTTTGCGTGTTGTAAACTTTATAGTGATCCAATCTTCCCCATATTTTATATTTAGGGTTTTCTAATACAGAAAGAGTACAAACCAAATTTCATCGAAATCGTCTGAAATTTTATGTTTCCGCCTACAAGAGTGAAGGGCGTGACAATTATCCTTCCTTTTATCCGTCCTCATTTGTTAAGAAAACACAATAACGTTTTGTTTTTTTTTCATAAAATATTTGATAAAATTAAATTTCAAATCTTTTTATGTAAACTTTAATATGATGGGAAAAAAATCAAATAAAAACACTTTTTAACATGACATCGACTAAAAAGTAGAAAATAATTTTTCATTCACTCATTGAATTTATCTGAATTTAAAATTTTTGCAAAAGTTATATAAACAATTTATGTCTATCACGTGAACATTAAAATAAAAAAAAATTTATATTAAAATCACCTATAAATTTCTGATTTTTTCAATATATTAAAAGTTAACATAAAAACTTGATTTAATTAAAAATTTCATTAAAAGACATAGTATATGTATATAAGTGTATTTTCTTCATAAAAAAATGACTTGTTTGTGAGAAATTTAATGAGTAAAATATAAATTATTTTTAACCCATAAACGAAAATTAAAAAAGACAGGCTCAATGTCACGAAGCAGTCAATGTACATTGAACTTCAGTCAGAAATCTTCGAAGCTCTTTAAGAGTTAGCATAATGGAAAAAGACAAATCAGCATCACATGCCATTTCTACTTCTTAATGCAATTGCAATCATAAACGTAAGATTGATTCCAGGCCGTGAAATTTGCGCAAGATTCTATGCAAAACGTTCCAAAGATGCGACAAAATTCAGAAAGTTGTTTTCACGAAATTTTCAAAAATACGAGAAAAGTATGCACCGGATACCACATCGATATCAAGAAATAAGTTTGCATTGCAGATGGTGGAATTTCAAAAACGTTTTTGATGCACTTTACGTAGATAAGCGTAATTTCGACATTCAACTACAATATATGTAGTTGTGGAATATTTTTTATTTATCTGGATTTTTGGGTGAGATGATGCTTTCGAGCCCGAAACTCCCGAACTTACAAAAGCGAGATAAAAACAGGCTAAGCGTGCCAAAATAACATTTAAAAGGTTTTTAATACATAAAATTTCGAATCTGATTTTTTATACTGCATGTATGTATGTATAAGAGTATTAAGCACATAAAGTTTTGGCGCACACAGCTGATACCTATGTACATACGCCGCAGTTGCTGTCGCCAATATTGCAGTTGTAAACACATCAAACTAATGAATTTAATAATTCAACAAAATCTTTTAATTATTATTGCCATTTTATTTTTTAAATTAATTTTTTGTTCGATAAATACAATAGCAACAACTAAATCGAATAAAAATTCCTGCAAATCAATACACCTGTTAAAAATGGCACAAGAAAAATTGTTGCAGTATTTTTTTGAAGCGAAGCATTAAATTAAAGTGAAGTGTTTGCCAAGGCACAGAAAATGGTGGCGCCCTAACGGCACGACGATATGTGTGTACATAATGTGTATGTATGTACGCTGCCAACAAAGCACACACACACACACACACACACACTCAGAGATTCTGCAGCGTATCCTGCACGCTAAAGCCTGAGAATGAGACATGCATTCGGGGCATAATACTTGAGCCGACCGCTTTATTGTATTGCAATGTCCTGCCTGCCGCCAGTCGAGCGAGGCAACCTCTAAGGAGGCTGTAAGCAAACACAGCTTGCCACTGGCAGCAGCACTGCCATCTAATACAGGAGCACCAGCGGAAGCAGTCGGAACAGCCGTAGCAGTAGCAAGTATGTAAGTGGCATGCAACAATGTGCAGCAGCAACATCAGATTTCCGTGGCGCGGCCAAGACAAGATGCTCGAGCAGAAATAATACGCGTTTGGGAAATGAAACCAAGAAATCGGGGAAAGTAAAAGGAGATTGTTTCAAAGTAAAGAAAGCAGGAAAAGTCGTCGGAGTTGGAAAGATTCAAAAGGAAAACAAAAAAAGAAAAGGCAGCTAAGCAAACAAAACTTATTGCATGGAGGGCTGCTGAGGCAGCTGAAGCGGCTGGAACGATAGAGGCCTATGCAATCCTCCACTGGGGAAGATGCCAACAAGGATATCTATGAGTGCAATGCAAAGAGGGTAGAGTGAAGAGGAGCGCATCTTCATTGCAAGCATGTTGTCGACGTTGGCTACGAGAGGCGGCGGCTGTGTTTGCGCATTGACTTTGAGTAGGGCGTGTCAGCGGCGGCTGTTGGCCTGCTTGGAACGCATTGCAGCAGTTGCATAATGACCAGCACAGCGTAAATGTACACATATATGTATATCTACATATGAACGCACGTAGATAGTGCTTACATTTTTAGGTAAAACCTAAGAATATATGTATGGAAGTTCCTACATATACTTAGTAGTCACAAGTAGATGGCGCTTATGAGACACCGCAAGAGGGTAGCTGCACTGTTAAGAGATAAAATTAAGCTAAATTCTTGTGGTAGCCCATATGTCTTTAATTGATAAATCTTGTGCATTGAAAAAAAAAAATTCTTTCCAAATTCAAGTAAGCACTTTCGCACGATAATTATTCGATTTTACAATCTTTAGTTTCTAGAATTAATTCGCATATAAATTTTTCTAGTAAATAATGATGTTTGCGAATCAAATCTTAACTAAACCAAATTAGATTTTGACGTTCTCTTAGCTAACGAGCGATGTGTAGTAAGGGAGACTGGGACTGGAGCCATGTCATTGGAGACGTTTGCGATAAGATACCTTACTCCTGGGGTAAATTTACTGAAAATCAAAATAAATAATTGCCACACAATTTGATTACTTTGTCTTATCAGCTGCTTTAGAAATTTTTCAACGGACTTACAAAATGTAAGTATGTACATTAGAGTTTTGACACTCCCTTAACTCGCTTACAAAAGCTTTGCCCATTTACACGAACCCACACCTAGTGCCTTGCTAAGGAAGTCGATTTTGTCAAGAGGGAGCGAGAACCCCGTTTTCTGTGCAAACCTTCTATTATTGAATCATCCTAGAAAATAATTTAGGGGGGCCTTCTTAAGTGAAGCCATCCTAAGAGGGCTACTGAAAAGTACTTCCTTGCATGCCTTCTAGAAGGGCTTATCCATTTACAATTTACGCGAATGCATAAATTTATATTATTTAGCATTAAAAATGAATTCCAATAAAAATTTTAAGTTACAATAACACATATTTGATAAAAACCTTAAGCAAATACTTCAAAGATGTCTGATTTTTATAAATTAATGAAGCAACATTAAAGAACTCCTCCAAAAGGCCTTCTGAAGTACGTCCTATAAAAGCCCTTCTGGAATGCCTTCTATGGGTAGCGAAAGAGGAAGCCCTTAAATTTGTGCCACTCCATACAAAAAATAAAGGAGAAAGGAATGTAGAGTGGAAGGCCTCGTGATTCTCAGGAAGGCCTTTCGGAAGGGCTTTTAACTCCTGAAATTATCTACTGGGATGAGTATATACTAGTTTGATTTTGTATTCGAAATATTTCATTATTTATAACAAAGTTTAAAGTAAAGCCTTAAGGGTGATTTTCACAGTGCACGACATTGCTCTAAAAATTCTAGAGATGCGAATCAACAACAAAATTTTAACAACTGTCATAAAAAATTTAACTAACTTGACGACAAATAAAACACATTGTGAACAGGGTTGCCGTTTTGGGCTTTTCCTACCAAAATTTGTACGTTTTTTCTCGTTGGTAGGATGGTAGGACGCTTAAAGTTTTGGTAGGTTTCTTTGCTCATAAAACAGAAAATATCTCTGGCTTGTTGTAATGTGACACTTTGTCAGCACTGTCAGTAGTCTTTCCAAATTTTGACAATATCAATTTTACCCTCATTCATTTAAAAACCTAGTTGCTAAAGGCAGGTTTATAAATGAGATATATTTCTTTGAAATTCAGTTGCGAATCGATAATAGTTTCAACAATGACAAGGTTGTTAAAATATTTTAAATGGCAATAGAAGAATGATTCAAAAAAGGAAACCACTTATTGTTAGTCATATCTCAAGTAAATCGGAGAATTTTTTAACCGCAACTCGAAGAAATTATTATCAGACCCGCAGCGCGCAGATTTTGCCGCAAGCTTGGAGGCTCCTAGACCCGGACATTTCGCAAGTCTAACCGTGAGGTTTATTTTTAACTTACTAATGAATATATCGTTACATAAAGGTGAAAAGGTGTCAAGTCCATTTTTTGAATTTGTTCAGGAGAGAACAAAAATCGATGTAGTTTCGCATTATCTGTCATTCTTCATCACGATCTAAACCTTTAGGTAGCAATATGTATATGTATGTACATACTTCATAATATATGTATGTATGTATGATGAGCGATAAAAAAAATCTATGAGGGAATTTTACAATATTCCATGAATTTTTTTGTTTGCCACTTTTTCGGTTTTTCGCAATTTACTCAAAATTTTGAGGGTTTAGAAGTCAAACGGACTTCAGATTCGGATTCAGTGGGTCGAAATACATGTCGGTAGGTGTGTCTGGTTAAAAGCACACACCACTATTTTGTGTGTGCTATATGTATATTCTGATCTTTTTGTTTACTGGATACCTTATTTTAAGTATAAAAACCAGAAAAAATAAATGTATTTAATGCTGTCAAACGCCGTTTTCTTGACTAAAAGAAATGGGAGGAAAGAAGCCATTTTGGTAGGGTTTTTGAACCCGCTCTTGGTAGGAAAGAAAGTTTTTCAGTGAAGATAAAAAAATCAGCCGAATAAGCCGAATACCGAAGCCAGACCGAACCTTTGGTCGGACACTAATACATATGTACATATGTGTAAGCCTTATCTCTTGGTTGTAGGACAGGTGTGTCCTGTTCAAGTTTATCTGAGACCCAAGAAAACTTACGACATACTGGTAACAACAACAAGCAGAGCATACAAATAATGACAAAAATGCAGAGGTTTAAGCAGAATTGCAATCGAGAAAAGCAGATGTCCCGCGGCCACAATAAACCTGCCAGTTGGAAAAGCAACAACAAAACCAAAGTCAAATGTCTTTTAAGAACGTCGTCTCTCTTCCCCCCACTCTACACACAAATGCATAAAATCTGCCCATGCAATCGTCTAAACAGGCTTTACTCGGCTTACATAGCAAAGCAAAGTCATATTGTAAAGTGAACGCAACAGCAACAACAACAACATGGCCACACCGCATAACATAGCGTATAACCCGACGGCAGCCAATCCAACTGGGCGAGCGACCAACCAGTAAAGCGGGCACTCAGTGGCATCTTCTGTTGTTTTCTATGCTGCCGCTGGCAATGCAAGCCTCCTGATTCTCCTGCTTATCCTTTCGGCTTCTTGCTCGCAGTAAATATGTGAGTGAGTGCTGAAGAAAATTCAGAAGCCGCTTACGCTGCCATAACGCAATTTAAAGCGGTCAAAACAAAAGAAATAAATAAATAAGTGAGGCAACTAGGTAGGTACATACATACATACATATGTACATAGATGTATTTATACAATGCACGACTATGTATGTGTGTATATTTGGAACTACCCTGCAGAAAATTTGACTAGCTCAGAATTAGCGTAGAACTAAATAGAACTTTTGCCGGCAGTGCTAGTTCCAGCTGAATACCCAAGCAATGTTCTCAACTGTCCAGTTTTACACGGCGATGTCATTGGCGGTGGCAATTGTCGCTCAGTGCATTACTTTGCAACTAGTTTTTAGACAGTTCCGTTTAGGCCAGGGCTCGGAACTAGCGCTTTGTCAGACTGTCTACAAATTTTACTGTAGGGTAGGTACTTTGTCTATAAGCTTCACAATGACAGTTAAACTGACAGTAAGAACGACAAGTGCGTACAAATAGCTCACGGCTAGTAGCGGTAGCATTTCATTTCGCTAACAACCTTCTGTTGTTTAAAACCATTTGGTTGCTTTCTGCCAGCCCTTCGGGGTGACTCTTCAAATGCGCGTCTACTTAAATTAGGGTTAGAAAAAAAATTTAAATCCGCAATATCAAAAGTCAGCAAAGCAAGCGAGAAAATGCACCAGCTGCGTTGCAAGCCAATACGAAAAGCGGGGCATAATGTGCATTCGTGGAAAGTTCATGCAGATGTATGTATGTATGCATGTACATATGTATGGTTGTACCCTTGATAGTCTGCATCAATTTTATGATAGAATTGTTGAAAAGAGTATTAATGAACGCTGCTGGCAGTATGCCTTTAAAAATTAAAGCAATCTCATTTAGAGTTTAGAGAACTTCTGTTTGTGTGTAGGTTCATACATACAAACATATGTAAACAACATACAAACATTGTAATTTGGAATGAGAAATGACAGGATTGACATTTCGCGAATCAGTTCACGGTCGTATTTAGGCACTCATTAGAGCTACAAAACTATCGATGGTGGGACCATTCGATATATTCGATAGTTTTGGGCCTCACCACTCGGTAGTATCGATACTATCGGTAAGAGAAAAATTAGGTGATCCTCACATAATATTAGTAGAAAAAAAATCGGAATAATAGTTTTAAACACCATTTTAGTGTGCTTTACTAAAAATAACAAAATTAGTTATTTTAAAAAACTAAATCTGGCTAATATTGTTTTATTTTTTATTTAATGTTCATTTTTTTTATCTAACGAAAATTATGCAAGTCCCAGTTTCTAAAATTTAACGAAATTTAGGAGTTTTCGAGTCATGAAAGTTGCGAGTTTTTTAATTAGAATGCTTAGAAAAATTTTGAGTATACATTTTTGTAGTCCATTAAATTTTAGGAAAAAGTGTAATTTTAAAGTAGCCAGGGCTTACTATTGATTTTCGACAATTTTTTTGTTGAAGGTTTTGCTCATTCTCTACATATAAACAATTTTCTTGAAGTAGGAATTATAACTGACATTGTATAATGGACTAAAAAAGCGATGAAAAAATATTTCCAATAGTATCGCGATAGTGACCATCATTCATCGATAGTGGTGATAAATTCAAACTTCGATAGTGCCATCGATAGTTTTGTAGCTTTAGCACTCATTGCAAGCTCTATTTTGGTAAGATAGCTGATTCCAATAATTTGTTTTTAGTATTTTTTTTACAGAAGCGAAAATATTTTCGTTTAGTATTTTCCTTTTCAGCTGATGGTCACTTGGCCGACTATAAGCCACATCAAAAAATTGTTGGACCTGCAGTTATCCACCCCCGGCTGGCGACACGCTTAGCCCTAAAGGGCATTTGGTCTGATCCCGCTTAATTGGCTTTATGTTTGTTTCGGCCGTTTATCTAGAAATATAACCACTTAGGCTGGATTAGATGGGCAGTTCAAGCTAAAGAATTCAACCGAAATCGCCGAGGCCCATTATGATACCCAGGAGTCGATTTCGTGCAATGCAGACCTGCATCTACATATTTTTAAACCATCCTGATTTCCTGCCGAATCTTAGTATATATTCTAATGGCATTTTTTCTAAACTATTTACGTTCTAGTCCAAGAAATGGCCCCCAGAAATTTGAGCCATTTTATCTGGATGTCAGTATATTATGTCTATAGCTCCTACCTAAATTGTTAAAAGGTCAATTCTCCAGTGTAGAGTCAGCATTTCAAACCTAGTCGCTCCTGACTCAAAGTCTTTAATGACTGCTCGAATACTTAAAACGAAGGCGAGATTTGATGGAGATCGGTCGATTATGCTTACCAACTTCGCCGTCATATCAAGTGCGTATATCTCAGCCTGAAAAACGCTGCACTGTATGCCTCTATCAAAGTATCCAGTGGCTATTTTAAATCTATATTAAGTTCCCATTCGCCTCTATCAGATTTCGATATGTCGATCAAAGCCAACACTAACTAAGGACTCGAAAGGAATTTAGTTTGAGTCCTTGATCATCGCAACATTCCCGAACATGAGTTAGACAAGAGATATCGTGTCATAGGCGGCGAATCGCGCTACGTTGCCGATGGCCCGTATATAACGCCAAAGAACCACACAACCTTGAAAAGCTGGAGGAATTAAATGGACAGAAAATAAAATAGCCCATTTTTTGTAGAACTTGAAGAGGATATGAGTTCACATCGTTGTAAGATCTGTCTGATATATAGGACTTCATAGAATACACAATTTTATCAACTACGCTGGCTGGTTTTTACATAGTCATAAGAGGGTTATGGTACCAAAACGGTAGGACATCCCAATCTGACCTAACACTCCAACTCCGCGTTACATTTTTAATGTTTTCAGTGCGCCTTATTACTATTCTCACCTCATCTTGGTCAAATAGATGGATGTACATTGGTCTGGATTTGCGGTACTGCTTTTCAACGGTGTTGAGAACTGTTCCATCGATATTTCGAAAGTATTCTAGAAGCTTGTTAACAGCTTTCTACCATCATGTGTTTGTCCTAATTTTTTGGAGGCTATAAAAAAACGTTGCTTCAGGCCCTACCAATTTAGCCTCCACTTCATTAACATCGTTTTCTAAATTCTGCACTCATTGAATTTCCTTTCTTCGCCCGTCCATTGTCTTTTGCTTTTCACGCGTTCGCACATTAAGTGTACACAACAAAGTTGCGCGTAATTGAAAGGCCGCGACTTGCAATTGTGGCAACGCGTAAACCTTTTGTTAACTCTTTTTTTTTCGTTGCTTTTACTTTTGCTTTAGTGCGAGTCGGCATTTATCGTTGCGCCTCTCCTTATTGTTGCAACGCTATGCTTTGGCTGCAAATTAAGTTTGCCCAGTTACAGTCCGTTGCAATTGTTTGGTATTTGATTCGCGCGCTTTTATTCGCGTTGCGTTGATTGCATTTCCTTACCGTTAGTTGTTTACCTGCGTCGCTTTTTGTTCCACTCTATGGCCACTCTAAAAATGCTGTTGTATGTACCTGCATGTGCTTGGAGCTTTTTTTTTGTAAGTGTATGCGTATGTATGTATATGAAAATGAACCGAAAAAAACATGCTCCATGTTAAATTGAATTTGAAATGGCAATGCGACGGCTGGCGCCATCTTGTCAATTAAAACTGGCAATAGAAATGGTTAACTTCGAGCTACATACATATTTGCAACGAAGTAAAATTGCGTTGGCAAAGTCATTGCGTGCGTGTAAGTACCATATGGCGTTGTGGCATACACACAAGTACATATGTATGTACGTACGTACCAGGGTTGTTGCGAATATTCGCATTCGTATACGCAACCGCAGAACTTCCGCATAAATTTCAACATTCGCATTCGCTTTCGCTTTCGCAACCGCATTAGTTAATGCAAGTGTATCGAAAACTCTAAAAATAAATATCCAAATATTCGCGAATCTGAAAAATATGACATTCGAAACATCTCTAGTATGTACGTGCCACAAATATTTACTTAATTTTCTCAAACTCTGCAAAACGTTAATAAAAAGGAAGTAAAATTCCACCACGCCAACCTCACTGCCTAAAACAGTTTTTCAAACATGGCGTCGCATTTAGCTGTAATTCAGCCCCAACTCCTTTGTGTCTATCTTTTGTGTGACAATCGTAGACGGGCCCATCTTTCTTCGTTATTTGAATTTCGTATATCTCTGTGTATGTATATTTGTAGTTAGTTTGCTAATTCGTCTGAATTCAAACCTATTTTATTTAGGCATTTTCTGAAATTTTATTTTGTTTGTTACATTTTTACACATTGGCATTGTTTCAATTCTGTGTTCTTTTGCCCCTCATTTGTTTATAGTTTTTTTCTTCTTTATATATGTATGTACTTGTTTATTGCTTTGTGTTTACAATGTTTCTTTGTTGTCATAACAAGTGGATATTTGCTCTTCGTATTCAATTGTATGAAACGATAGTTGTTCTTAATTTGGATTAGGTGTCAGTACTAACATTATGATTCTTGTTTACCTATTAAATATTTTTCTCCTTTTATCATGACCTTGAAATTGATTTGTTAACATTTCGACACCATGCCAGCGTAGCTGTAGCTGTAGATTATGCTGTCGAAAGCTTAGTTTCATATA
>NW_023458558.1:50021980-50033283 GCF_013731165.1 Rhagoletis pomonella
AAAACCTGCAGCTTACACAACAAACTCTCTTCTCTGAGCTCAAAGATAGAATGAAAAAAGTACTTACATATGTATAGGTAGATACGTCCCTATATGTATGTATATGTGTAGTATAGTCTGCTCATCGTCATATCAATGGTATCTATACCCATATATATTATATTGTATGTACATTTGTATAACCTGTTCGTAAACGTCGCCAGCGCAGTCGCTGCACAGAAACCTCCTCCTCTTGGACCAACATTTCATCTAACTTCCATTAAGATTTTCATTTTCAACTTTTCTCATACAAAACAAAAAAAAACACCACACACACTTTGTCATGCAACTCCCTTCATATCTATGTATGTACCAAAGTTTCCCTGTTTCCGAAGTTTGAGTTGTTTCTTCTCTTTGAGTTTCACTTTTTGTTTGTTGGTTATGTGTACATACATACATACATGTACTCGTATATGAATCAATTTTCACTATAAAATTTTTTATATTTTAAGCAATTAATATTTTTTTATTTTTTTTAAGACACACAAATCGTAATTATTTTAATAAATATTACGCTTTCTTTGTTTCATTCATTAAAATTTTGAGTTATGATTTTTTATACGTCTAAGCTCTTATATACAGAAATACATACATACTTATTTATGTAGATGGATTGTGTGTGTGCTTTTGTTTATTTATTTACATAGACAAATCAATATGTATACCTTCCCAATATATGTACATACATATTTAAATGACTTTTTTAAGGTCGTTCAAGTGGATCTTTAATGTGTGTTGGCATAAATCGTTAGTTTTACTGTCTCCTGCTACTTGTTTGTTGTTCTTCCTCTCTATCAAAATCAATATGCCACGAGACAATGTTTGTATTTTTTAAAGCTTCTTATGATGTGTAAGTACATACATTAGGGTGCCACATACCTAGAGATGAGTGTATTTTCCTTTAGGCCTAACTAAGCTATGTATGGATATATAATATAATTAAGATCTAACTTGGTCAGAAAAAGTCTCATCAAATTGGAGCGACTATAACCTGATTTTTTTTTCCAAAATCTATATATATATATAAATGTTGTGTTCGTATGTCACGGTCGTCAAAACTTGAGAACGGCTGAACCGATTTGAATAATTTTTTTTTGTATTGTTCGGTATAATACCAGGTTCAATGGTATCACATTTCACATTTGGAGGGTTTCCACCTATTTTAAATATTTTAAACCCAATTATATTGATTTAATTAAATGAATTAAGTATTGCAATATGGGATCAAAATAAAGAGGTTTAAGAAAAATAACTGTTGAAAATATTTTTGCGGAGAGTTGCCACCTATTTATATAAAATAACGTTTTAACGAGGTATTCTGCTCAGTAATGAGGCTAATTTTTAGCTCAATGGACATAGCAATAAGTAGAATCGCCGCAATTGGGTTGAAAATAATCGAATCCACATGACACCATATCATCAACAAATATTCACTGGCTGGTGTACTTTATGGACCGGTGAAATCGTTGGTCCTTACTTATTTAAAAAATGAGAACCGCGAAACCGTAACTGTCAAAGTCGAGCGCTAGACAGTCATCGATTTTCGATTATTTAGTGCCCCAATTGAATGGAATGTTGAATGAACAATAGGGTGGTCCAAAAAAAACTTTAAATGTTAAGCTCTCACCGTTAGAATTTTTCTAAATGAAAAAATACATTTAAAAATGCCTCGAAGTCCATGAAGTTTTTCATGTAAACACTTTTACGTAGAAATGGTTAGTATTAAAAAATGGTTAAATAAAAAATCGGGTATTGATATTTTCCGTAGGTAAATACTGAATCCAAATTGTTAAAAATTACCACGTGAGGTAGGGTTTTGGCATAGAATTATGAAATTTCTGGAAAATGGGCGTGGTCCTGCCCACTTATGATGAAATGCTGTATCTCAGTAGCCGCTTTACTAGTCCCCACCAAACTTGGTACGTAAATTGCTTGGCGTTTAACTAAGATATCTGTTAAAAATATCACAAATCGGTTAATAACCACCCCCACCTCCCAATTAACGATAATTTACAGAAACATGAAAACTCCGATAAATCAGTAACTAATTTATTTTTTCACATAGGCTGTAAGAAAACAATTTGTAAAATAAGCTGACCTTTCAGGGTTAAAGAACGGTTTATTAAGTTAAAGTTTTATTAAGAAATGTTAATAAAAGCCAAAAGTGAAAAAATAATGATGCAATTTTTCAAGCTCGTGGTCTGGGCATCGGAAAAGTAAGCTACCATATATATGCCCTAATAATCATGCCTATTACGGTATCCGACGGATGCCATCCGCACAGATATAATCAGAATCGTACAGTCGGCATAAGTGAGTGCGAAGGATTAGATTCGTGCGAATGGTATCTGTCGGACCGGAGTATTTATAACTTGCATTGCTTTTAATGTTGACAAAATATAGTACATTTCCAAATAGTTTTAAATTTTACGAGTATGCACCTACATTTAAAAAATTTAGAAATTAGCTTCACATTAAAATACAATTGCCGCTTGGAGTCAGCATAAAACTGTAGGTCCCTCCTCTCTGTGTGACAACATCAAGGCGCACGCCACAGACCGGAGGAGAAGCTCGGCCAGACCCTAACATATGTGTAAGCTCCAATCTATTATTATTATTATTATTATTATTACATATAAAAGCATTTCCAAATATACAATTTGTAAAATAAAAATATATCAGTGCCACTCTTTGTTTGTTGCTAAGCGCCTGCGCGCTCAAAGACGCTCCACAGTCTGATGATTATATAAGGAGAGCGTGTTTTTCTACAACACACCTGCCGCTGAGGGGAGGGAGGGTAGCGCCTTCGCAGTGCTACGCGAAACATCGCCATATCGACCATTTTATAGTAAAATCCAAAATCGAAAATTTCATTGATGCCGAGACTTCAATTCGTCTTCACATTGATGTAGCTGTTACTAAACCTGTTGTTTTTTTTGTTGTCGTTGTGATTCCGGGTGTTTGTTGTCTTTACTGTGCTGTGGCTGATATACTCAATACTAAATCGTTTGTTTATTATTTGCTTAATATTTTCACACAAATTAAATAATATCTATATTTTATTGACAAGAAAACACTTTTATCAATAATACACACATTCACCAAAACATTTGCAAATGAATATGTACTTATGCATATACGTATATATACATACATATGATATTTAGTAACAAACACACCCGTACAGATGTAAAGTGGCTGTGTGGGCTTCTATGTATTGCTGCTCCTAAACTAATTATCGATACTCATTAGAGATTATTTAATTACTAACAGCATTTGGATTTGTTTTTCTTACTCAGCGAGCACTAATATGGAGAATAAATAAAACATTTATTCATGTACATGTATACATACATATGTATGTACATTAGACCGAAACACCTGAGTTGAAAGTACTTTTGCAAGACAATTCAAAACAGAATTCTTGGCCTAGCCTGCGGGTCGCCGTTTTTTCGAAATTGCCTTGCAAAAGTGCCTTAGACTGAGGGGTGTACGGTCAACTTTTTATTCTGATCTAATGTACGCATGCACCTATCAGAAAACTTCAAAAAAAAAAAAAAATACGAAAAAATTTACATATTTAACTTTAAAATTATATGGAAACCTTAAAAACCCCGGCGGCACGGTTGAATATTAACCGATTTCAAAATAAAAAATATGGGCCTTGTTTCTTCAGTTCTGGATGGCGGCTAATAAGAAAGCTTTTGACCATCCTATTGTACATGCTACTGATATGCACACTTTTGTGTGTACTCTCGCTTGTAATATTTTATTATCGCTACCAATTTTAAGATTCAAATAAAATAATTGAAATTATGAGAAATGCTTAGCGTTGAAACAGCTTCTGATTCTAGTATAAATTAATTTTTTAAATGCAAATGAGTAAATTACTAATGTTAAGTGTGAACAACAAAAAATATGAAGGTGTGTTTTTAGATATGTATGTGAAAACTTGCAACTCAATAGCAAACCAAATAACTCAAATAATACTTATACAATAATGCGGCTGAAAAAAAGCGACAATGGTTGTAGAATAAATTATACTACCTAATTAGAAATGCATAACTTTGAGACAGGTACTTGTGCATCCATACCAATACGCGTACGCAAACATATTAAAGTAGGTTTTTTTTGGAACATTTATTAAAATTTATATTCGCTAATAATGTGTTGATTTCATAAGCAGCACATTGCAGGCATCTGTTAATTGTACAGAAAGGTTTAAATATGAACACAAAACTTTACATATTAAGAACTGCTACTTTGCTTTCAGCCTATCACAATTTTATTATATAAATTAGCAAATACCCAGTGTGCTTCACTGCGCCTTGAAAGTATCTGTAATATTTAAATTTTTTTATCAATTTAATTGAATAACATTTTTCAAACAGATAGCAACCCCCTTCAAAAATATTTTCGGCAGTAAAATTTCCCAAACCTCTGCAGTTTGATACCCATATTGCAATATTTAATTTATCTTATTAATGAAATTAAATTAAAATTTTCAAACAGGTGGCAGCCTTCCACAAAAATATTTTCGACTGATAGCCTTCTTAAACCTCTTTCTTTTAACAGCAATTTTGGAATATGTACTTATCTTATCAATTTACTTAAACTGCAGTTTTCAGACAGGTGGCAACTCTCTTATTACTTTTCCTCTATATTTTAAGTTGGACCTTTACAAATGTATCGGTGAAAATTGCTTTCGATTCCATGGATTAGTTACCGAGTGATGCGCGTAGAAACATATACATAGACCGACAATCGGTCTATTCCAATTTTATTATAATTATGTATAGATACAAAGTAAATAATTATTTCATATTTTTCAAGTTCGTTAAACAATTAGTGAATAATCATATACTAATAAGTACATGTATGTAGGCATTTCTCTTATTAAATGTAAGAACACATTATCCAAAAAGTCATTGTCAACTTATGATGATGCTTTGTTGCCAAAATGATTACTTATTTACGCTCATTACAAAAAAAAAAAAAACATAAATAAATTACACACAGATGTTTACGCCGTCTGTAGTCTATACGGTTGTGCTTATTTTCTTTTTTCAACACAAATGTGCTTATGCGTTAAAGTAAACATATGTATGTACATATGTATTTATAAATCGTTGGTATTCCCCGCTTACCTTCTACCTGCAACAATCGAGATGCTGCTGCACACTAATGTTGTTGCAAGGATACTTGCATACTTGAAGGATTTTCCTTACCTAAACTAAAAATTTACCGCATAATAATAGCATGGGCATAAATGGATTATGGTCAGATTTTTGTTGTCTTCAGGGACCTTGACCACTTTACACATCTGCGTACATATGCAAATACCTGATAATGTATTATTCGCTATGGCGATCCTAATTTCATTACTTATACCGCTTTTGGGTGTACTGTTTATATTTTAGCATTTATGTGGTTTTGCAACATATTCTACTTATGTGAGACTTAACCCTTTCGTTGTATTGTTCTAACTGTTTTCTCAATTACCAAACCATTTAAAGTAGTGCATCTGAGTTCTTTTGTTTGGTCTTGCATTGTTTTCCATTTAGGAGCCTGTCATCTACATTCATTTTTCATGCTGAATAGATTGTCTTTTACGAGCGTCGGCTACTGGATATTAAAATTTGGTTATGTTCTAAATTTGTATGTTACAAGCTGCATTTAAATGCCTATACGTGGGTGCATAATTTACAAATGTGAAAATTTTCTTACATATATGTATATTAGACTGCATCACTCCCTATACAAAAAAAAATCGGTACTATTTTTCCATTGGAGTATTAAAAAAAATCTATTATATTTTAAGACGTCCACCAAAATATTTCGAAAAAATATTAATATTTAAGTGAGCTGGACCAATTTCAAAATACCTCCAAAAATTGAGTTTTTTATGAATAAAAATTGTTTCCTAAATTTAATTTTTTTTAAATCCCCTTAAATGACAAACCGGTTTAAGCTTAAAAAATTTGCATAAAAATATTTAAAAAAAATAAAAACAAAATTTGAGCGGAATCGTAATGATGAGATTTTTGATGCTGTTTTTTAACTTTTTTCAAAGACTGAGCCTAAACTCTTCTGATTTAGACTTAAGAGGTGTCGGTGGAAAGGTATTTTCTCACCCTTTTTATTTCTTTGCTAATAAACTCATTCAAAGGATGAAAGAGAAAGGTAGGATGAACGAACGTCATTCAAAGTTGAATTAAGATGGGTTGGTATTTGCAAAAAAAAAAAAGGGGCATGAATGATTTTTTGTTTGGACAGAAATAAAAACAGTATGAAAATACCTTTCTACTGAGATGCCATAAGTCTAAATTAGAATAGTTTTGGCCCAGTTATTCAAGTTTTTCGTAAATCAATCTTTGAAAAAAGTAAAAAAAACAGCATCAAAAATCTCTTTCTTACGATTCCGTTGAAAAGATTTTTAAATATTTTCATGCAGATTTTTGAAGCTTAATCTGTTTTGTCATCTGAGGAGACTCTTTTCAAAAAAGTTCTTTAAGAAACTATTTTTATTCATAAAAAACTCAATTTTTGGAGGTATTTTGAAATCGGTCCAGCTCACTTAAATCTTAATATTTTCCGAAATATTTTGGTGGACGTCTTAAGATATAATAAATTTTGTAATCCCGGTGGAAAAACCGCAACTTGGTTTGGTGATGCAGTCTAATGTATATGTATATAGAAAAGTACAAGAAAAGTCATGGAAATATTATATTATTATCTAATATACAGGAGCCAACGTGAAAGGTGTTGACAATATTATTTTTAGTTGATTAAAAAACTGTATACTCAAAATCACAAATACACTCTCAAAATCAAAAGTTAGGGCCAAAATGCCGTTTTTCGGGGCCCTCATAGTCTTTTTTAGTTGCTAAACAGTGGATTTATAGGCGCTCATAACGATATACATATGTATGTACAACTGATTGTATAATTACGGTGACTATTCATACTGTTTTTGGCGGGAAGGTACAGATTTTAAGAAAATCTCCCGGTGAATATTTTTTAAAAGTCGGGAAGTATAAGTGTACCGAATTCTCATACTTATACCAATTAAATCCCGATTTGCAGTTTTGACGTAGAATAGGTCTTACATATCGATATGCTCAAATGTTGTAGTTGTAATTTTTAGAGCTTCACAAAAACGCTTATTGCACGAGAACTAGTGAAGCGATTTTAAAGAAAAGTGTGCCGTTTCAAAGACAAACTCCCAAGCCTACCGACATTCGATTTTACAAAATGAGGTATCAAATTAAAGAGCTTGGCTTGTAGATGTGCAATAGTTTCTTATTTTTTCAAAAAGAGTTGCCAAATGATAAAAACATTTAAATTATTTTTAAGTTAAACCAATTATTATACTATGAGTATCGATCGAAATGGTTTTGAAAAGGCTGTATTTCTCAATTATATGTAGGAGGGTTGCCACCCGTTTCAAAAAGCAAGTTCGACTTAAATAAAGACAGAAAATTGAAATGTATCCATATCAGGGATGCCAGACGAAAGAGGTTGTGGTTTGAAAATATTTTGAATAGGGTTGCCACCTGTTTCAAAATTAGAATTTAAATAAAGTATGTATGAGATGAAAAAATATTAAAATATTACGTGAAACGAAGGTGGCAAGATATCCTTAGTTTAAATACTTAGATTATTAAAGAGGGTTGCCACCTGGCAAAAACGTAGACTCAAATTATTTAATAAAGTAAAGCAATTATTAAAAATATGGGTATCAAATGAAATGGGTTTAAAAAGGCGTTATTTCTCAACTGTATTTAGGAGCGTTGTCACGTATTTAAAAAATCAAATTTAAGTTAATTAATCAGGCAATGAAATATTCATGTAGGTATCAAATTTCAGACGCTAGAGATTTGTTTATTTCTTAATTATATTTAGGAGAGTTGCTAGCTGTTTCAGAAGTCTTAGTTAACTTATGCACAAATCCCAAGACGAAGATAATGCGAAGACGAGCATGAACTGGAAGAAGAATACTAACACGGGGACCTAGGCTAATACAAAAAGGAACACAAATTTCTGCAGTATGAAAGTAAATAAAAATGAATCGAAATAATGATACACGTCATGGCATATAAATATATTTATAAGCTGATGGTACATATGATTGAAGTTAATGTGGATCTGCTTTTCTATTATTAATAGTTTGAAATTCATATTAATTTATTAAATTCAATTCAATAAAATCAAACCGAATATTTCATGTACGGTTTTTAACTTGAAAGTGATTTTAATAATATCACGTATTCTAAGTTTCAGTTTAGCGGCTGTGTCTCCGACACAGCCTGCAGGCGAAGACGAAGGTGCTGGACTGATCCATTTTTTTATTGATTCAATAGGAATATGTCTTAGGCGGGCCCTTTGAATTTAAATATTTTTTTAGTAAATCCCCGGAGTCTGTGCGTAGTTTATTTAGTAGATACTAATTAGGGCTCAAACAAAATATGAATATATATTTCGTAATTTTTGGTATAGGCAAGTAAAATGTATTGTCAACAAACTAAAACCATGTTTTTTTACTGGTAACTAAAGTTTCTGTTTCAGTTTTTATTAATAAACTTTCAAAATTTTTTGGTTAGAAAATGTTCGGAAACGTTCAGAATTGTTGTGTAAATAGAATAAATTATCGTCACATTCGTACGTGAGTTTAGTTGAAAAAACTTTGAGTCAGAGCTGATCCATATGCCAATGTTCCGAGGCTGGTTAGTGTATCGCAATTCATCGTAGAACGTAAACAATTCCTAACAGTCTCTGAAGTAGTGTAGAAGCAAGCTTTTTCCATGAAGCTTAGAAGCATTGCTATTATGTTTTCTTGTTTTACGCCGTGTTTCAGCAACCATTCTGCATTCTTGGCCATTGATTTCTCAAAACTTAAGTTATTCAATTAAACTCTTCGTGTTGGCAACCTGCATATCAATCGTAGCACCTCTGGCTTATAAAAAATCTTAATCCGATAGAATGGGCCGACTTTACTCTAAAGGCCTCTCGGTAGGTGGTGCCCTGACCACTGTAATGTTTTTCAGGCCGAATCAACAGCATTATGGATTAACTTCTCTAAAATCCATGACTAATTATACTGACAGCCAAGCAACGGCTAAACCTCCACAGTGCAGTAACACTTGCTCAAAAGTAGCTGCCGAAAGGAGAAGTACCTTAAACGAGCTCGCCGCGTAAGTTACTATTTACGTGTTATGTATACCCGGGCACATTGAAATACCGGAAACTGCGCGACAGACGAGATTGCAAGGAGAGTGACTAACCTTTGATAAGTAAACTCTGCGCATGATGAAGGCGTTTATCTGCCAACGAGCGATGGACGGAAGGACCAACTTGCTCTGTTATTCTACTAATGTTGCCAAATATTAATGAGATAAGATCCAAAACTCTTTTACAAACCAATCGTCCTATTGTAAGAATAGTTGTCGGTACCAATACAGGACACTGCTGAATGGGGGCGCATGCTAGGCGAATGGGTTACCCCGCTAACGATTTATATGGTTTGTTTTTGCTACATTTAAGGCAAGTCACATCAAGGCGTAACTTTTTTTTGAAAAATCATCTGTTGAATTAACCGAATGATTACTGTAACAATCCAGCTTCTTATTTCTTAGCTTCCGATTTATTGACGAATAGATTCAACATAAAAACGATTACCTTTCACATCTGACTTTGTTTCAGCGGTCAGGTTCAGGTACTTGTTTTATTTTTTCTCGTTTATATTCAATGAAAGGAAAATCCGAAAAAAAAACAAAATAATAAATTGGACTTAGCAACTTTGCACTCTAAGCTAGCGATATATAAATAGTACCATGAAATTCTAGCTTAATAATTCCGAGTACTCCCTTCCCCCTCTCTTAAAATCAGCAATATGAGCTACGAGAGGTTTCAACAATCGGCTTTAGCAGACCAACGAGCTTGGAACATACAAAATTCGTTGTTTCATTCGTTTGCTTTGTTTTTGAAATTTTAGTCACCATAAAAAATGTTTTTTTTTCTTTCAATTTATAGGAATATGATTTTTTTCTTTTCAATAATCATACATTTTCATATTGGGCACGTTCAGAAGGCGCAACAGCTCAGTAACTCTTGCGATTGCACCTTCTGAACGCGTCGTTGTGTACTTCTGGTGGGCTGAAACGAAACCTTATGGTCAAAATAAAATATCTCCTCTTGGAATTCATTGTTTTGAGTATGTTTTTTTTTATATTGAAGCTAAATATATATGTATGTATGTATATATATTTCAAGGGAAAGTTATGTAAGAAGTTGAAAACAATATTTCCAAGATTCGAATAGAGGTTTTTTTTTGTAATACAGTGTTTCGGTCTTGGTAACTAGGTGACCAGCTTCCTCCTCTAAACTTAAACTGATCTAATCTAGTATTGCGGACCTCCACATTTGTGCTGTAATATCAATAAGCACACTGCAAATTAGAGGGAAGCTCGACCAAACACTTATCCAAAATATGAGCGCCAAATATTTGTGTATTTGCTACTTTAACTTAAAAAGTTCTCGTTATTTTCTTGTTCCCCTAACTTTTGAAAAAAAAGAAAACATAAATTGTTATAAACTAGGTAAAAGCTTCTAAATAATCGCTAAAAAGTCTGCAAAAATGTTAAATAAAATCGTCAGTTCTACTGGCGAAAGCTTGAAAATGGCAACACTGGATAGCACATGTCTCATTTGGAGGTCATCGATTTGAAAGCAAATAACATCGTCCTTGCACTTTCAGTTTTAATAAATCGAATCAGGAATATATGTAGGTTATAAATTAAATGAGATTTAAACTGCTTTCACAATATTTCCCCACTTTCTTTCGTAATGAAACTTCACAATATATGTATGTATGGAATATCTTTGGCACTCAACAACTTGACTTGAAATTTTCCGACCAAGCGTCAGATAAGCATCAGCACAGCACATAGAACAACACATAACACCAAACACCAACAAGTACGAAAACAACAATAACATGTGTATGTAATATTCAGCCAGCAACAGCTACAACAGCAATCATTAATCGTTGACAATTATCAAAGAAGTCACTGCAATGGTAAACGACCAAACGTTGTTGACAACAGGCGAATGCACTCCAAATGTATTTACAGCTTTTTATGCACCAAACAAAAAAAAAAAAAAAAATTAGATGCGATGAACCGCGCCGCGTGTGTCTTGCTGCGTTGTACGCGTCTGGAGGTTTGTTCTTATGACATCGAATGTGACATTGGTATAGCCAGCCA
>NW_023458558.1:50033383-50082959 GCF_013731165.1 Rhagoletis pomonella
AGGGCAGATAAATTTTAAAACATACTTTAGAAACCGCTTTTGTAATATTGGGCCTCTTGCATAAAAATTGAGATTAAGCTTATACTCAATTTTTGCACTAAAGCGGTAAGCTCAAGCACAAGAATTACAAAACTACATTAATTACAAGACTGCAGGATAGAAAGGCTAATAGATCGTATAGGTTTCATAGGGAGGTATGGGATGCGTAAAATTCAAAGAACATAGCGCAAACTGAATAACGGCTAATAAGAGTACCTCGATATGGTATCCATATAAAGCTAGCGTAATAAAGCCCGAATCTAACTAACGTAGTACATAATAGCTTGAATGCATAAGGATCTGAAAAAACTGAGTTGTTAGTTGATTGTTCAAAATAGAGACCCAAACCTTTAACTTCCGTAACGCGATCAAGAAGTGACCCAGAAATCTGATTGTGAACACTTTTAAACATCAAGGAAAAGTCGATTCCGAGAGCACCAAGAGTATGGCTTATGAAGCTCTTGCTGAAATGTCTAGGAGTCTCGTAAATTTCTAATTGTTGAATAAACTTTAAAGTTATCCGCACATAAATACAATTTGGAGGTTTGGAAGCAGGAACTGAAATCATTAAGAAATAGAATAAACAGCAAAGGGCCTAGTATGCTGCCCTGGGGGACGCCAGATATTCACAATTGGAAAATACTCGCGAGAATAGGATCTACACATACCTTCTATTTAACGATTTCGAAGCCGCTTTCGACAGCTCGAAAAGAAGTTGTCTTTATGTCGTGATGCCTGAATTTGGTTTCCTCGAGACGGCTGTGTAAAATGACGTTGAGCAATACCACTATCTCTGTCAAAACAGGAAAATACCTATCCGAGCTGTTCTCCCTTTAATGTGACTGATGTTGGAGAAGGTAATAAAAGCTGCAGAATTAAACCGCTCAGGAAGAATTTTTACAAGAGCGTGCAACTGCTGGTGTACGCCGATTACGAAGTTTGTTCTGCCTTCTCCAAGTTGGACAAAGAAAGAAAGCGATTGGGTCTGGTGGTCAACGAGTATAAAAGGAAGTATCTCCTGTCATTAAACAAACAGTCAGTGCGTTCGCCCCTTGGCACCCACGTCACTATTGACAGTTATTATTTCGTTAAATTGGAGAATTTCATTTACTCGATGCATCGATCTCATTATTTTTTATTTGATGACATACTAGTCTTCTTAGTCAATGAAACCCAAATATTGACAGTTACCTGAATTTTTAGCGAGCCAGGTCATGTTAAAGGACTATTACTATTTTTGCTCTGTCCGATCACAAATTAAGTTGACGACGACCTAATCCAATTTATAGCAGTGAAAAATTAATTTCGTAATAAAGTTCAATTTTTTATTTCCACCGTAGCTAAATCTCCACATCCATAATTTTTTACCCATATGCTTAACCAGGGAATATCTACAGTCGAAAACAATCCCAAGATCCGAGAACTCATCGATACTAGAAAGTTTTTATTGAAAAAGGCTGTAAGAAGCTGCAATAAGTTTAGAACAGGGAAGATTAATTATTGACTTTCTTGAAAAAATAATATTAAAAAACATTTAAGTCAATTAAGATTACAATTCCTTAAGTTGCCTTTACATGTGGAAATTTTTTGAAAGGCGAAAATCACCTGCAAAATTTGACTTGGTGTCTGCTTTGAGGCAAGCGAGTTTTTATCACCATTTACACGAACGATTTTACTTGAGCAATGTTAAATCGCCTAGAAAATTGCCTTATGGTAACCGCATCTTTCGTTAACAAGCATCACACCGCCACATTTACATAAGTATCAGACAAATTTTTTCCGTCTGCCTTCTACTGAAGGTACTACATACATGTATGTACGTTTGTAAATGTACATTTTAAAATGCGCGAAATAAAATAAATTCTTCCACGAAAAAACACCATACGTGCATTTGTTTTATATTTATGAAATTAATATTTAGCGCATTGTAATCACCATCGCCACAACGCCTTTGGTGCAATTGCAATAGAATCAACAACAGCAAATAGCTTCAGTCAACTGGAATGGCAACATAGCGTTGGGCAGATGAGCGCACCCAGGTGTGAAAATGTTGTAACCCGCCCCACCCGCAACGCACCCGCTCCGGCGTCGTTGGCCCTTTTGTCGTGATTTGCCATCTCACCGAACAACAACAAATGCCAATGATGCATTCATTGGGCGGGAGTGGCCCGCTATGTTTACCTATTTATTATTTGTTTGTTCGTGTATGAATATGTATGTATGTATGTATGTATGTATGTATGTGTACATTTGTTGTTATCGTCGCTGCTACCAATGCCTTGTTGTTTTTGTTGTTATTATAGCATATATGCATAGTTTAATATTTTATAATTAAAAAGCTAACACTAACTAACACCGCGCTAGGTGTGTGCGCGCAAACAATAAATAAACAAAATCCTTTTCAAATATTGACCATTCGCATATAGCGAAAGCCAAAGTGTTGACTCCGAAATAAAAGTGAAACAGTGAAACAAAAAATATGTATTAGAAAACATAGCCGAAAAAGTCAACCAAAAAATTGACCAACATCAGCAGCGGTGCGGCGTCGCAAAAATACGTAGATACATACATACATACACATGTGCATATTTATGAAACAACAACGATTTGGTAAAAAACGATGTAAATTTAAGTTTGTTCAGTATTAGAAACGCTCCTAAAGTAGACTTACAATTAGTTTAGCTCAGTTCGCTTACACGCTTACATACCAACGTGTACATATGTATGTACATATATGTACTGGGTTTTGGTCGAATGTGTAGGTATGTATAAATGTTTATATTTTTGTTTGTTTGCACGTGAATTAGTGACTTGACCACTTAAATTGGACATAATTTATGAGCACATTTTATGCAAAAATTATCACATCCGCAATACTCTTTTCCAATTTGTTTATTTTTTTTTTGTAGATACTACATATATAGATGAAGAAGGCTTATATACAATTTCATAAAACATTATAGAGCGTGGCAACGAATAACTGTTTCACAATGTTTCTTTTTAATAGACGGGTCCTTTATAGGGTTTGCGAAGTAAGTATTTTACTTTAATTATATTAATTAGTTTTAAAATGTTAGTCCTTATTTGCGTTTGCTAGCAGTATAAACTTTGGGAGATAAGTATGTATATGCGGCACGCAAATCTTTTTCGGGTGTATTTTTATTCTTTAGCGGCCGTTGGTTGGTAGGGAGTAAATTGGCAAATTTAAAGGAAATTGCACACGGAAATGGTCGGGACAGCAACAAGAGCTCCTCAAATGCATATACATGGTATTGATTTAAAAAAAAAACGTGCTAATAAAAGGTTAAAGAATAAGACTTAGATGAAGTCCAATACACGAATGAAAGTAAAGGTGAGTACATACATAGATGCAGAAAAGAATAAAGGCAAAGTTAAAAATTAAAACAGAAACGAAAATGTGTAAAGGTAAATGCAAAAATTAAGATCAAAGTAAATTCAAACACTTTACTTATATGTATATATAAGGGCAAAGGTGAAGGGAAATATGTAGATGAAGCAAATGATAAACATAAAGCTAAAACTAAACATAAATATTTCGAAAAAGATGAAGATGAGGATAGAGTATATTTTATCGATTTTGTTATCGATATTTTTACCGAATTTGACTTTTTAAACGGGTGGAAACCCTTTTCAAAACATTTTCAAACTACAACTTTTTTGGACCTCTTGACATCCCTTTTTTAATTTAATTTTCAAATAATAATTTACACGGTGAATATGTATTTTTCTCTTTTACACATTTTCGTGTGAGAAAATCATTTTTGTTAGCGGCTTTACACAATTCTACGGGTGAAATCAAACTGCAGATGTATATTTTGTGGCTTGTACACACTTTCGTAGTAAATTTACGCACATCACTGCAGCTATATTACACTCTAAAAAGTCCGAAATTTAAACAAACTATTCGTTGAATAATCGAGCATGTAATTTCACGAATAATAAGTTAGGAGATCAGTAACAATTTTACAAATTTTTTTCAGAGTGAAGTTGAAATTAATTTTTAAACAGGTGGCAGCCCTCCCCCATGAGTGCGGAATTGATTCTGTATATCTCCGTAACAAGTTCCAGTCCTCTATCACAAATATTTCCTGCGATATGTAGTATGTATGCCGATTGTATGTGAGGTGCTACGCTTCCTTGTACAATCGAGATTAAATCTATCCTATATTTTAAGTTGGGTTAAGTGACACCAGTGTACAAAATTTCTTCATAATTGGCTGAGTAGATAAAGCGTGAAAGCGTAACAAATAAACCATCTCACTTTCGGATTTATAATATTAGTAAGGATAAGGATATTAGAAATTCGCTTTAGGACCATTTTCTCAAAAAATGTGTTTGAAGGGCAGACAAATTTTAAAAGCTACCTCAGAAAAAGGCCCTCAGAAGACCAACACCATTGTGCCCAAATAAGTTTTAAAATTCTCGTTGTCGGAACAGATGATTGTTGTCTTGGTGGCATAGACTTTTGACATCGAACAGTTTAGAGTTGTTTTCTAATTTTTCTCCCCCTTCAAATAGCAAAAGTAACATAAATCAAAACGTATGGAAAGTACGTGGTTTTGACGTGCCATTATTCATTTGCTATTATAAACTGCAACGTATTAAAAAATTAAATTAATGCCCGTATTCACAAAGCCTTTTTTTATTTACTTTTATTTACAAAGCACTTGAGTTCTTAACGGGGGGTGCCGACGAATAACTGTAACACAGGTTTTTTTGATAAATAGAAGGGTCCTTCATAGATTTTTTCGAAAAAAAAAGTATTTTATTGGTAATTTTCCACAGATTTTACTTTATTTTAATAATTGATTTCAAAGTTTTAACCTTTTCCAGTTCAGGGCTTGTTGCGGACCAGTTCGGGAACAGTTTGGAAATTGTTGGGGAGTAGTTTGGGACTAAACTGATCCCAAACTAAGCCCCAACTAACCCTGAACTGGAACCCAACTAGTCCCCGACTAGTAACCCAAAATGGTCCTAAGCAAGCCCCGTCCTTTGAGATTCAATCATTTTTTTTTCACTCGTAATTATTATGAAAAGATTTTTATAATATAAGTCTCAAATTAAAAGTTTTGAAGACTTAAAAATATTTATCTCTCTGATAATTATTATGAAAGGACTTTTATAATATAAGTCCTTGAAAAATAATAATGTATTGTACTTACAGACATACATATGTACATGCATAAATACGTACGTATGCATTTCATTGGTTCAAAATTGTGAATGAAACGACAGGCTATTAAATATAATCTTATAAGCTTAAGGTTATATTTTATCTTTATCCCTACCTCTACCCTTTTCGTTCTAATACCGATAAATATAGCGTGGGCCGAAAATCCGCTTTTTAGAATTTTGATAGGTAGTAGCAAAAATATGGTTCATTATGTTTTAAAAGTATTCTGTCTGTAAGGTGAAAATTTTTTCGCAATATCTTAGGCTTGCCCAAGTCCATCCCAGTTCAGTCTCCTCCAAAAATAAAAATTAATAAATTCATTACACTGTGAGACAAATGGTAGGGGTCAGTGATCGGGACGGGGAAAGTTATATCGGTAAAAAAGAAGTTATACGTGTCCCGGCGTTTCGCTGGGTCACGTCTAGGAATCGAGATATATCGACTTGAAGTTAGTAACTATCATATAGGGGAAATTGTCACCTTTGGTGGTCTTTTTTTTGACATAACTTGAGAACCACTAGTCCGATTTTGCTCAAACAAAAAAAAAATTAAAAATTACAATTCCTTTAATCTGTTCATATAACGTTTTTCTATATAATCAACAGTTTTGCCGGTAAAAATAAATGTATGAAGTTACTAACTTCAAATCAATATATCTCAATTCCTAGACGCGACCCAGCGAAACGCCGGGACACGTATAACTTGTTTTTGACCGATATAACATTTCCCGTTGGTTTCATCCCATCCCGATTTTGACTGTCGCATAGTATTATTAATACTTTTTTTACTAAAATTGCAAGTATCCTTGAAAGTATTAGTCCTACATAACTTGGTATATGGACCATTTTTGGAGAGAATCGAAGTAAGCTAAGAAAAGTTTTTTAGACACTTGAACTTTGATGGATTTGGGCGAGCCTTAAAATATTGACCAAAAATAAGCATCCCTCACACAGATTGTTTCTCCAGCATAATGAACCTGCGCATTTTCGACCCACGCTATTGCACATCCAGAGCCAATACCCGTTCACTTGGTACCTTATTTTTTTAAATCAAACGAACGATGCCAAACTTTTGTTTTGTAAACAAGTGGCAACCTTACTCAAAAAAATAACACATTAATGCACATTTGGCGGCCAAGCTCATTCATTTGGCACCTATTTTTTTTTGTAATCCAGCGCACAGCCCAGAACTTATAATTTTTCGCACAGATGGCAACCCGAAAACTAAAATTTTATTGCACATATGAATGTTTTAAAATTGAATGAACTGTGCAAACCTGATGTCATTAACAAAAAATGCTTTCAGGTATTATATGTAAGGTAGTCATTTTTAAACAGCTGGCAACTCCACCAAAACAAAAAGCAAGAGTTCATTTGTACATCCGGAGACTACATTCTCTCACTTTATATCTCATTTTTGAGTCCAACGACCAGTCAAGATCTTATAATAGATATTTAAAAAAGTGGCAACCCTATTCAAAAAATAATACATTTAGGCCAAGCCCTTTCATTTAACATCCCATTATTGGTAATCCAACGAACTGTGCGGATCTTATAATTTTTTTTTAACCGGTATCGACCCCATTGAAATTCTAAATACAGAAGGCAATACCCCCATCAATATAGATTATATTAAAAAAAGTCTCGTCCAAATCCATTGCATAGTTCCTCGACCTTGCTTTATACCGCGTAAGGAAGGACTTAAAAAACTAAAGAATTACACTAAGAACTCCTCATTGGCTGATCTTTCTATGTTAGTCTTTCGAAGGACAGAAAAAAATTTTTTTAAGACAGTTGCCAGAATTGGCAGATGTGTTTCGAAAGATGTGTGGCGAGTTGAAAGACAGCTGCCAGACAAATCACATGCACTCGTAATTTACCCGACAGTGTTCTTGCTGGGACTCTTTTCTCTGGCTATGTATCATTATAAATTGCATGTGTGTGTATGTGTGTGTTAAATTGCCGGCATGCGTGTGTGTTTACAAGGAGTTGAGGATTTTCCTGGCAAATTGTTATGAGCAAATCCATCATAAATTTAAGCTCTACTCGATGACAATCATACATCATCCGTTGGCAAACAAATTCTAAATCTCTTCTAACATCCTTTTGTCCGTCATGCTTCTTGGATTTCCATTTTTTTTTTAATATTTTATTTTATTGCAGGTTTATGGAAAATGATCAAACCATAACTTTAATATATGCATGAATATACATACGTGTGTATATGAGTGGAAAGCTTTTATGTGCGCAGACATTTTATGACATTTTTCATAAAATCCAGCAAACGTTTTTCCTCTACCAGATGGCAGATATTACTTTCAAACAAGTGTTTATAGATGTGCCACTGCTGTCGTTTGCTTTCACTTTTTCTTATTGCAAATTCAATTTCAATTTTAATATAAATTTCTAATTTAAATTGTTGAAAATTGCTTTTAGATAAATACATACATACATATAAACTTTCATTAAAAAATTTTTAATAAACTTGAGAGAAAAGTGGAAATATTCCTTAGATGATGTGAAAGATTCGACTGCTTGGATGAATGAGTATAACTTGTTATTTTGTTGAAGATACTGGTAAATTAATATGTACATTAGGGTGGTCCAAAAATAAATGCGGGGGAGGTTTAAAATGTTAAGCTCTCCGCGTTTAGGATTTTTCTAAATAGAAAAAATTAATTCCATAATTTTTTTGTTAAAAAAAATGATACTTAAATCTGAACCAAAGCCCATGAAGTTTTTCATGCATTTTATATCAATAAGACACTTTTTCGTAAAAATGTCATAGAATTTTTGAAATAATAACGATAATATGTAATTAAAAACACCCCGTTGTTTATTTAACCAGTTTGTGATATTAACTATATTTAATAGGTCCACAAAAATCCCCAAAAAATAAAATAAAATGGTGGCCGTAAAAAATATTTGTAAAATTTAAAAATTTGTAAAATAAACAATTGGGTATTATTATGGGAAGTCTCCCGAAGAGAGGTTCCCGATCGAAAAATATTGATTTTCAATTATTCTATACCTTTTCTATGAAAAGAGGGTTTTCCCCGTGTCAAAGTACAGATCAGAATATATATTTAAATTTTTTTTTTCAACACGGGTATTCTTTTTTTTATTTAAAATAATCCTAGAGGATGAGAGCTTTACTTTTAAACTTCTTTTGGACCACCCAAACGTACACATATACATACATTTGTACATACGTATTCATATACATATCCATGTACATATGTAGTTGTGTCAATAACTGATTCGCTACCCCTGCAAAATTCACGCTAACTCCCATGCATGGACTCATTCGTGTAAAAATTAACCGCCGCTTCCTTCTAACCACTTCCCCGTTCCCTAATTCCCGAAGGAAGCCTAGATGGCTTAACGGCTGTTTGGCGTCACTCTAGCCTCGCAGTTATCCACGTTATGAGATACGAAGTTATTTATATCCTAGCCACGAAGAATACAAGAGTGTCTTAACAGTGAATCAGAATTAAGAAACCCTTGGCAGCTAAGTTTGAGTGCAGTCCTTGCTGCAGCGAACTTATCTACAATGTCGATTCCAACAAGAGTGGCCCGCTGTACTCGATACAGCTTTCTGAGTAGTGTAGTCTAATATATGTATGGCATTTCAATAGACGAAGACTCCGTAAAACATGCTGGATTTATTTATGGTTTTATAAAGCCAGGAAATAACCTTAAGAGAGGTGCTCTAATCAATTGCCCCGCTGCAGCAGTAAAAATCCATTGATACCTAATTTTTATAGCCATTTTGTTCAAATATTTCGCAAAACTTTGAATACAAAACTCTGCGTATTTAAAGCGTTTAAAGCGAAGCAAAACTGCACACCAATCAGAACAATTCTATTCGTATTATTTTGACCTTAGCGGAGTTTTGGTGACTTTCTTGGACTTAGCAAATTTGACCTTAATTCAATATAAACGAGACAAAAAAATAAAATAATTACCTCAATCCTTTATGAAACGACGTATTTTTTTAAATTCTCTTGCTTCCTTTATCAAAATATAAGTTTTCATAAAAAGTGGACTTAGCAACTTTTCGCAGTAATCTACCGATATGCCTAATTTTTTCATCGGCACACCTATAGATACATCTGTTTACTGAAGACGGAACTTAAAAATTTGTAAGCAAAATCACTAATTTTCATTCTTAACTTTTTTGCTCTAAGTAATTCGGCAGATGATGCAATTTAGAATTAAAAAAAATAAATAAATAAATAAAATAAAATACAAATTAGTAATACAAATAAACAATGCTTCAAAGTCGATATTATCACGTTCGATCGTATTCGCTGCAAATATTCGTACAAAGGAGAAAATGTAACCAACAATAAGTAGATAATGCAAAACTTATAGATGTGTTTTCTCATCCTCGCCTACATATGTACATACATTCATACATAAGACTCAAATCACTTACCAAACATAAAACATACCCATCCTTACGCGTATGAATGAATGAGTAAGTGTGCACATTTAAGCCGATAACTGCTGCTTCTTGCATTAGCATTGGTTTAGCTCGAATGAAATTTTTTGATTGATCTGAAGTGTACACAACGCAGTTGGCTTGTCTTTTTTCGCTTCTTAACAACTACAGACCTACCTACATTGTATATATGCACGTACATACATACATACATAAAATACTTTCTTCCGTCCCCCGCTGGCTCGGCTCTTTCCTCTTCATTACTACTTACCCTTTTGCTAAAGTCTTTTAATAAAAATTGTATTGCTTCCTGTGCGTCCTCTGCCAGTTGTAGCACATACATACATCTCAGAGCGTTTGTTGTTGTTTTTTTTTGTTTCTTATTTCAGTTAGTTTTTTTTTTTTGAACGTGGGGATATTTTCATATTTATAAGATAATTGAAAGCGGGTATTGCCAAATTAAGGTTGTTGTTGTGTAAACAACCAGCAGCAATACTACATACATACATACATGTAGTGTGTATGTATATATGTAAATGTTTGCAGACGAAATGTTGGTATGTGGGTGTATTTAGTTGCAAGAAACATACATATCTACATACATATATAAAATGCTGGACAGACTGTTGTTGAGAAACACCAAAGTGGTCGTTCGCCCATTCGCCCTTAACTGCATCCGTTCGTCCGCGCCAATCCACCCTCAAGCAAAGTAATAAAAGCACTTTCGTACATACAAACATAGATATATATATACGAGTATCTCTATTTGGATATGCATACATACATAGCCATATATATATACATACATATGTTTTCTTACACACCCAATTGGACTTAACGGATCGCTTTCCATACTTCTTTCAGACACTAACCACAGAAATATTGTATTTTTCAGACTGCATCTTCAAAAAAAAAGTTTTTATTTTTAAATAATGATCATAAAATCGTCATTCGTAAAATTTGGGAAATGCCTAAACGGATGGATTCAAAGACGAAAAATAAGCACTACGCTTGCTCTGCCTTCTCGAAATTAGATAGGGGAAGCAAAGCTTGTCGGTCTGTTGGTGAATGAGGGTTGAACGAAGTCATTGCTGATAGTTTTAATTTTGAAAAAGTGGGAGCTAGCCTTAACACCAATAACAATCAAGAATGATAGAATACAAGATTGCGCCCATGAGAGAGTATTTTCGAGCGTAACGTCATCTTGGCGCAATTGCGAGAGATAAATGCCAAAAACGCAGAGGAAAGTAGAGGTAAACAATGCGGCAAAATGTTCACACTTTGTAAAAAGTCACACCTGATCAATTGAAACCCTCCACATACCCCTGGGGAACCACCATTGGAAAATGGTCTAAAATTAGCATTTTGACATCGGAAATGTTAACTCGATAAACAGTATTTTACTTTTCTATTATCAAATGTATTCTACATTTCTTGTGCATATAACTGCGGCTACGCCATCCACAGAGTATTTGCGTAGAACTCGCTCGGAAATTCACAAAAAAGTGCATTCTTCAGACCAAATTTATTAATAAATTAATGACCGAAAATTACAAAATTAAGTTTAACAGTAAAGTGAAGCGTTTGTAAAATCTTTTAGATCGGGTGACCCATTCGGACACAGTAGCACGAAATCATTGGGCAAATAACTAAATCGTACCCAGTTAAATCCGTTATTTGGCTTTCCTCAATCAACAATTGCACCAAGATGACGTCACGCATACAGCTGATTCTGTCGAATGCAAATTGAGCGAATTAGCGGTACCGCGATGGGAGCAATCTCTATTTCTCTCAATCGTGAATAACAATGTAACAATTTAAATCCAACGGAAAATCACTCTTGCCAACTAGTGCTACTTTGGGCTGAGTAGGCAATTCAGAAGAAAAGTCCTCTCTCGTCATAAGAAAATCACAATCTAGAACACAATATAGACAGTAGCAAACCTTTTTGTTTTTTTTCCTTTTTTGACTCTTTATTACCGCCAAACAACTTTATGTGTATATACATATACATATTTAAAAGCTGTGACAGCGCTCTGAGCCTTCAGATAGTCATTTTCATTGTGGAACTGTGTCAATTATTAGAAAATTTGCATGGTGAAAAAAACTTTTTATTATGGTGAAAAAATTTTAAATTTCTGCTGTGCCAATTAGTAACTTTTTACTGCTGGAAATTTGAATTCCGTACCATCAGATCTTTTGGACTGACATAAAACAATATTTTACTACGATCTAAATGTACCTAAAATAATGTGCTTGTAGCTAATGTACGGTTCAAATTTAAGAAGTGAAGAGTAGGTACAATTCAACCAAGTTTTACATCGCTATTTTGCACCACTTGTTCACTCCTTCAGGCTGGTTTTCACTATGTCATAATTTGACAACAAATTTTGTCAACATATTTTTGACACAACTTCATCTCCTATTCCCATACCTTTACCGATTATAATATGGGCCAAAAACAGACAGATAGCCAGTTGAGCAGCACATGTACACGACTGAAGACCTGTTCTGATCTAAATCAATCGATAGTTTCATTTGAAAATGTGTTTTCACTTATTTGACGACAAATGCCACTGAATTTGACATAGTGAAAACCAGGCATTAATCTTCTTCTTCAAAATTATAATTTACACTCTCATTCTCATAATAATGTAACGTCACACCCAGCTGCTCTCATCTCTATTGGCGCAATCTTGTATTCTGTAATTCTTGTTATGAAATACGTTTTACTTAAATCGTTTGTATGGCATTTTATATGGAATTATTGAATGAATTTCGTGGAATAAATCGGATTTTTTTTATCGAACAACCCGGTGTTTTCATTTTATGCGAATCTTGACCTCTCAATTAAAGTTTTGAAGTTTTCAAGGCTTTTCCCAGTTTAAGGGTAACACCTATGTATATGGAGAGATCTATACTTTAACTCCAGCTCCGAAGACGTACACTTGGAGGTTTGTTTTATTTGATTTTGCTGAGCACAGAAATTGAACCATGGACCTTCCGAGTAGCATTAGGCACATCTAAGCACACGGCTACGGCAGCAGAAGCACTCTAAGGTTGGGTTCCTTGCATTCCTAAATACATATAAGGTAACGTGGAAGCGAACTATGTATATGGCATAATAACTCGGAAACTTTTTGATGAATCCGAAGCAGAGATATTTCGCTATCCCCTAGCCTGCAGAATCCATTAAGAAGGGCGTTTTGGCACTAACTGTGAGGTCGTGTTGTAACTGTAACTGTAAAAATGTATATGCAGCGAGTAACCCGCCCTGATTTGGCAGAAAGATCGAAGTCGAAATCGCAGATCGAGAAGTTTGGGCAACGGATCACCTCACCTTTATCCCTTATGGGTACAATGATACACATGAGTGTTAGGAATGGAGGATAGAAGAGACTCTATATTACTACGGGCAGATAGCCACCAATCATTCAGTTTGGGATAGTGACAACCTCGACCTTTGCCAGATTATGGGGTCTAAAAGGTGGGATTACATTTACCCTTTTAGACAACCAAGCGGACATAAGTAGAGAGATTATGTAGCCAAGTAAGGGAAAGTTGTCACTAACTGGTTATAGAAACTCCCCAAAGGTCCATATACAATACAATATAAACCTTCAGACTCGTCAATGAGTTCAGTTCTTGGCTGAGAAAAACAGAATAGCACTGTGGTAGATAATAGGCCATTGAGAAATCGAAGGGAACAATTTCACCGACGAACGGGCGAGGGAAGGCTCAGTTGATCTTCTTCAAGACCTACATTTACCAAGTGGGCGTACAATCAGAACATATTAAGAACTGATTATGTGAAGGGGACCATACACAGGTCAGGTGCTTCATATATCCATTCCCTAGATTGGGCATACATCTTTTGATTATAACGAGGTGCTTACAGGATACCTAAACGGTCAGAACCATCTGTGCATACACATGTGCCGTATAAGGCCTGACGACGGAAATGCGCAGAGACATTGGGTCACATTCTATGTGATTGTGAGACTGAAATTTATTTGAAGTCGAACCCATTACTATTAGGAACTCGTCTGCCTGGTATTTTATGACTTATTTGGATAGCTGAGCGACAGTTCTAAGAAATTACCTAAATAATATCGCAAATATGTAGCACAAGCCTTATTCGTAATACGCATATTTCTCTGCAGGGCACCCATTACATGGGTTGGTATGTTGGTTGTCTACACTTCACCACGGACGAAGAAGCTATCGAAGCGCGTGGCTGCATGCCGGCTGGCTATAGGGGGCGGTGTCAAACGATGAGAACGGCGGCGCACATTGATGACGGCGCACGATGATGGCGACGCCGTCGAGCATATCCTTTGTGTACACACAACATTGTTGTGTCTGTATACATATATGGAGGAGTGAGCTTTTTATTGTTTTTTCGGCGCGTGTACATGTTTGGAAGTGTGTTACTTGGCCGCGGCGTGTGGACGCGTGGAGAGATGATGGTCCTGCGTGTGCGTGTGTATATGTGTGGCTATGTGTTTGTATAGCGCATGTAGTTCATTTCATTTTCATCCTTAAATTGCACGGATTTTATTAAATTGCATTCGCTGTCGTTGTTTTTCAATTTGGCTCGCTTCGCTTTTATCACATTGCCCGTAGCGGCGATTTTATTTCGCTACAATTTTATTTTATTTTATTTCATATTATATTATTCTTCATAGCGATGGCGCCTTCACTCAATGCTGTAGATACGTTAAGGCGCCCCAGGTTCTATGTAGTTTTCTCGCTAAATTGTTATTTTCTTGTTTCTTAAATACTCGTATATTGGTGGGGCATTTTTTTTTTCAATAATGTCGACTGCAGCCAGCAGACCAGCTTTTCGACGTTGTTTCATTTTATTAGTCAGAAACTTTATAGTTGTTTGCATATATTATTGTTATTTTTATGTAACCAATTTGCCTACGCAGTAAAACTTTTTCCGTTGTAGATTTGTATGTATGTATGCTGATTTTTTTTTTTTTGCTTAAAGAAAAAAACATTTAGTGATCCAGCTGTTGATACTAACTACGGTTGGGAGTGAATAAATTTTGGAGCTTTAACGTAATTAACCTTGAAAAGTATTTACATACCAACATATGTAAATATAAAGCAAGATTTTCTTCTCTGAATAGCCTGTCAGAGTCTCTAAACATTTCATATTGTGGTGGTGCAGATCCAATTTTATAGTTTTACTGTGATTACTCCAAAAGTTTTTTGTTTAATTTTTGTATAGCTTCTTATCCAATAATTAAAAGCTAAGTTTTTATAGTTAATTTAATAAATTATTTCCCGTCTCATCCCGATTTGCCAACTATTCACTATCGCAAAATGACCACCGGAGAACCGGGTCCTTTAGAGAACCGATCGCGCTGGTTCTTACAAAACCGTCCCGTTAGAACTGAAACTCGATTACAAAAGAACCGAAAAACGGTTCCGAAAGAGCTGAAACTCGATTCCAAAATTCCCGAAAGGCGGCCCCGGAAGAAGCAAAGATCGACTCCAAAAGAACCGAAAAACTATTCCGTGAGCACCGAAACTCGACTCCAAAAGAACCGAAAAAGGGTTCCGGAAAAACCGAACCTTGACTCCAAAATAATCGAAAAACCGTTACGGAAACTCGGTTCCGAAAAGACTGAAAAACGGTTCCCGAATAAGCGAAACTCGATTCCAAAAGAACCGAAAAACGGTTCCGGAAGAGCCGGAACTGGATCCAAAAGTCCGGAAATTCGACCTAAACAAACTGAAAAACGGTTCCAGAAGAACCGAAGCTCGACTCGAAAAGAATCGAAAAACGATTCTAGAAGAACCGAAACTCGAATTAAAAAAAACCGAAAAACGGTTCCAAACGACCCAAAAAAATAACTAAAGATAACTGAAAAGCCATTTCAAAAGAACCGAAAATCGGTCACCAAGCGTACATTGCACTGTGGGCAAAAAAAAAAATGAATGTGTTGGCATAAAGTCTAAATGTGAAGATATTAGCCCGAATTTCGGTTCAGGCACTACATAAACCTCGTTGTTTTTGATGCTTGTTTACGAAGTATGAAGTTCAGAGTTGAAATACAAAATTTTTTTCTTTGAATTTAGTGAACCTAATATATTTATTTATTTGTTCTTTTATGTACATACTAGATCGCCCTCACCCGCTTCGCTGAGTGTATGAAATTTCTACGTGATACATTGAGTAAAATTTATTTCAAGAAAACTCAGTTAAAAAACTGGAGGTTTAAAATTTGTTTAACCAGCTTCAAAATATTTTCAAACTAAAACGTTCTTAAACTTCTCACTTGTCATACTTTTTCAATTAACTTATCCCCTGAACTCAATTTGACATTTTAAACAGATGGAAACATGTAGTTTTGAAATTAAGCCCTTTCAAGACCATTTCAATTGACACCCATATTTTAATAATACATTTAAATCATTGAGTATTTTGAATTTAAATTTTCAAACAGTTGGCAACCTTTTTCATTCATTCAAAACCATTTAGATTCATACCAATCTTCTACAACAATATATATTTTGAAAGTCGTTTTTTATGTGTTCGCAAAGCTCGAGAACGGCCGAACCGATTTTTTTGAAATTTCGGATACCTGCTTCAGACGTCCCAAGGATGGTTATAGGCTAAAAATTTTGATATATGAAGGGGCGTGGCACTTCCCATACAAACCGATTTTTTCATACTGCATATCTCTGGAAGTGTTCACGGTAGAATACTGGAACTTGGTACGGCAATATATGAAATCAATCTTATACTCATGGAGAAAAATTGGCCATTTGAAAAGGGGTCACGGCGCCGCAAAAATGTTTATATATAATTCTTGTGTCTGTGTGTTGGTGAGAGAAATACTTCTAAATGCCCGGACCGATTTTAACGAAGTTTATTGTGTACTTTTGAGTGGCTCTCTGGAGAGTGTAGTTTCAAAACTTCAACCGCCAGTTGGCGCTGTAGTGAAGCTATTACTAAAAATTTTATTTATTATCCACTTCAAAATATTTATTGGTAACGGTAAAGGCAATACTATTGCCAGAAAGGGCTGCCAGATAGCGCTGGAGTCATTACGAATAAACGCCAAGTTAGAAAAGGTGCCGTGAATATCAAATTAAATCGACCTGTTGCGCCATTGAGTATATCGAACTCTTATGTGTTACGATTGGCCCAATGGACGTGATATGCCAGTATTATTATGCGTTAAAGCTTCATTCTGAGACACCAGGGTTGAGTTGTACAGTGGTAAATTTCAAGTCACCACCGATAAATCAACCACCAGAACCATTGCGCGCCTTATACTGTAATATTTAAATTAAAATAATTGAGTTTAGTTTTTAAAAATGTGGCAACCCTTGTGAAAGACTTAAATATTATTCATAACTCTAAAACCAAAGCGTTTTTAACAATATTTCGTTAGACAACCACATTTTAATTCTTCAGATAGGTTGCGCATAACCAATTTAAATTTGACTTTTCAAACAGGTGGCAACCCTTTTAAAAATATATTCAGCCCTCATCCATGAGTGGATAATGATTTTATATATCTCCGTATCAAGTTCCAGTAATATATCAAAAATATTTCCTGAGAAATGCTGTATGAAAAATTCCGTTTGTATGGGAGGTGCCACGCCCCCTTGTCTAATAGAGATTAAATTTATCCTATATTTTAAGTTAGGCTAAATGACAGCAGTACACAAAATTTCATGATGATCGGTTGAGTGGTTAAGGCGTGAAAGCAAAGCAAACAAAAAAACTCACTTTCGGATTTATAATATTATAAGGATATAAGGATATACTTTACTTAACTACAAATATATATATAAAAAATAATAATTTTTGCTAGAACTTTTTTAGATCTTTTGTTAATTTATTTCGATATTGCCTATTTCCATTACCACTTTTTTGAGAACCGGAAACGGTATAAATTCCTGGTTCTCCTTGGAAGAGGAAATACGGTTCTGCCATCATCTAAATACAGAAAATACGACGAGATTAGACGACTCACAATTTTTCATTTTCGTCTTTATCTTGCCTTTTGCCTTCACTTTTTGTCTTATTACTTAGTTTAATTTCAAATACAAAGTATAACAACATGCGAAAGCAATCTAAATCGAACAGGTTGCAACAACAACTATACACAAATACGGAAATTTTTAAACGATGATTTTGGGCGTACCTTTCAAACAATTTTGAAAGCATAAAAACTTTCCATTGCTGTTCTTGGGGCGGTAGAATCGCTAAATGAACAATGATGAAATTTTCAAACGCGAATAACTCAAAAACTAGAGCTAAACCAGAAAAGCGGATGTAATCACTGAAACTAGCGTACTCGAATTATGCTTACCACGTATGACCCCCATCAACGTTCACATTTACGACCAGCACAGTGTTATTAATTTAAAATTATAAAAATGTATTACTATATTTATCGCTAATAAAATAATTCTTGTTAATTTTGAATGGGTTAGCAGGTTTAGGTATACATACACACAAATTTACATATAGGTAATAATCATCTTGTTTGACTTGGCAAATCAGCGCAATTCATTTTACGCTGCTCGAAAATCAGCAGAAATGTTTTTGAAAATCTTTTAAATACTATAAAATATTTTCACATCCACGATGCTGATGTCAAAAGATTTTTGCACCTACCCGCATATCTGATATGGCCACTTATGTATGTATACTAAAAATTTGTTTGAACGTCAAATGTGTACATAACGTGCGACACTATTTCAATTAGCAGTTGCTGCACTTGCGAATGGAAATAAAATTAGACACAGCCAACATACAGGACCGAGCGAGAAAAAACAAAACCTGAGAGTTTAGAAGAGAAATGCAAGTAGGGAGTGGGTTAGAGACCGACGTGAACACGCGATCGCTACTTGACCCCGCCGCTGCGTATCGCCGAGTGGTGTGTAGCGGTATTAATGCTCACTACACTACTGACTGACGTTCATTAAAGCTAGAACTAAAACTAACTGCAACGGTTAGGTGCTCATTGACGATGAAGTCGTCCACGGTCATAATAATGCTGATGAAGCTGTGCCGGACATCATTCGTGAGTGGTTTTCAATGTGCCTTATTTGTCATTTGTCAATATTTGTCAATCTGTTCTGTCCGTGAACGCGAACGCTTTAGCGCACTAGCGTTATTGCGAAATGCATACAAAGCATGCGCTTTCGCACTCGCTCTTAAAACATAGTACTCTCGGCTAGATATATACATACATATGTAAGTACTAATATCTGGGTGCGTACAGTGATGCAAGTACGCATGCGCGGTGTAGAATTTTTGAAGACGAGGCAATTTAGAGTTTTAGGTACAAATAAACTAGTTGAAAATAAAAAGTAGTAAAAAACATGCTGAGCAGTGTAAAAAGTGAAGGTCCCAAAGGTGCTAATACATTTCTCGTTTTAATAATAAGACAAGTCGTGACTGCTTTGCTGACGTAAATCAAATTTAAAGTACCTACCGGTCTCACAACTCTACATAATTAGATGTTTTATTAGTACATACACACGCGCAATTATAAATATTTTTTTTTTTTAGATGCATACATCTGCCTGGAGAAATGTACAAGTATATAATGCGTACACATATATATCGTCGTTTAAAGTACAAAACTGCGTATCAACAAAATGCAAAACCGCGTATGCGAAGTTGCATAAATTAATTTCTAGAGAGTAAAAACACTCACATTTCAAAATGGTTCGCTTTTTTATAAAGCAATTGCATTTCTGGTTGATATATTTCAGCACGAATGGATAAGGATTGAGCCAAGAGCTTGTGTGAGCAAATCAAATTTTTGGCAGCAAATGTCAGTTACGCGGTTTTTCAGAATGACGATACGCGGAACAAATATTGGTAACGAAGCGATATATGAAAGCGCATCTGATAAATTATATGAATATAGAATAAATTACATTAACCCTTAATGTTTTTTTTTACACTTTATGTTATTTGAAACAACTGCTATAGTTAGTCCAGTGAAATAAAAATTACCGCCACTCTTTTTGGTGCAAGTATGCGCGACTTTTCTTTGCTGAAGATCTCACGCGGCCCTACTCATTAGTTCTACCTTTCTGAAAAAAATAAAACAAAATTTTATTAATTTATTTTGCTCTGCCGTTAATATTGAAAATACTAATCAGTTTTGAGTTCGTTGGTCATTTCTGAATAAGAATAGCTTTATTCCGGCTAATTTATCACAGTTTTCAAAAATGGATTTTTCGCGTACTTTCATACTATTTTTGCTTCTCAAGTCCTGTACTTTATTAGGCTATGAAATAGTTGGTCAAATTAAGTATCGCTCATATCAATATCACCCTATTAAAAGTGATTTGTTTTGCACTTATTTTTATTTATTTATTTTTAAGAATTTTCAATCAAAATGCCAGCTCGTTTAAAACTTTTCACAATACTAAAAAAAAATCAAAAAAATTTTGGTCCAAATTTCAAACATTATCCTCAGAAATGTTGGATTTTGTTTGATTATACTTTTTCTAACCCATTCAATTTTAGTCTATAAAGCGCAACAAGATTCAAGTGGCTAAAAGGTACCGTTAATTTTTTAGAATTGTTTTTGTCGCAGGTGTTGCGGGTTTCCTCCATACAAAAATAAACGATTAGATTAAAATTTAATGCTCTACAAAACTGTAAACTCAAAAAGTTCCAACACTTCTGAGAAAAATGTTTGAAATTTTTAAGTTTTCGGCAAAGCGTTAAACTTCGTTTTATATTTTGATAATTCATTTGACTTATTACATAATTTCTTTTAAACTTTTTAAACAGGTGGCAACCCTCTTTCAACAACTGGCAATATTCCTAGTGTTCAAACTGGAGATTTCTTAACTCCCTTCCGTTTGACATACATATTTTGATATTTCATATAATTTGAGTATAAGTTAACCAAATTCAACATTGCAAGGAGGTGGCAACTCTCTATAAAATATTGTAAACCTTACCTTACCTTACGAAAACTCTTTGGTTTGGCACCCATATGTTGATACATATTTCTCTTACCTAATTCCGTTAATTCAAGTTGAATTTGATTTTTTTAACAGATGGCAGTAGTTAAGTTAAGAAACAAATATTTTCGATAACATTTCGATTGATATTCATTTTGTAATAATTTATTTACTTTTTTAATAATTATAGTAGAGTATATTTTTGAAAAGTTGGCAACTATTTTAAAAGGGTAATACCGTATTGCACATCTGCGGTACAAGCCTTTTAATTTGTCACCCCATTTTTGAAAATCGAGCGAACGGTGCAGATCTATATTTATGTCGATATGCAACATATATGTAATACTTTTTTATTCGCAGTAAGCTAATATCTCAATAGGTAAGTATTCCGAAATCAAAGCACGACAGTCTAGTATCGTTTTTGTCCATGTTTGTGTACGTGAGTGCCGTTTTTGTGTGTATGTGTTGTGTACGTGTTTATTTATAAACGTATGCGTTCTTTTTCTTTCGTACGTGTTTATTGATATATCTGTACTGTAATGTTTTCGAATGGCACTAGCTCTTACTGCCAATATAAGAGTATTACATACATATACGATATGCAAACTCAGCCCCAACATAATAATGGCGCGTTAATTATGGTCGTTACCATAACAGTTAACAGTTACTTTGAAGCACAATGGCTGCATCCAACAACTTGAAGGTTTGATCACCACAGTGCGGCAGCGCCATGATCACGATTTCTTTGTTTCGTTTTAGCTTAAGACCGATGGCCTCGTCTTATCTCGTTCTCTTTTACGTTGGCTTTGGATTGGTGCTTAATTATTTCGACAAATAAAAATCGATTACCGAGGAAATTTCGTTAGCCAAAAATAAACGTGTTGAGTGTATGCATATATGTACATACAGATGTATACGTATATTCATATGTATGCATGTATGTAAATGCAAGTATTTTTTTGTATGAAACAAATACCCATGCACAACGAGGTACGTATGTACGTACATATGTATGTACACGTTCTCTTTATTTACCTATCCGGTCCAGCACCAGCACTCAACGTCGTTAGACCCAAAATAACTTCTTTACTCAGTTGGCGTTTCGTTTTTAAACCACACTTTTCTTTTCGCGCTTAAATTTATTATGATATCGCTTATTCTGCGTTCTCTGTTAATTTTTGTTTTTCAGCGTATATTTTTATTTTTTCGATTTGTTTATTTTTTTCTGCTTCTTTTCTTTTTTAATTCAATTTAAACACACGTATTGTTGTTTGCACAACATTTTGACGGTTATCTTAACGATGTGAGCACAAAAAATTCACTTTAACTTGCCAACAACACAGTAACAATGCGCTGGAGCAATCGGCCATAATATACATAGGTAGATATATATATCAGTGACATTAGCCATATGTATTAACAAAGCCGTGAGCAACAATAACAACTATGAAGGTGCAGCAGCAAAGACTGAGGCTGTGTGTGACAAGAGCATTCATACATATTTATTAGTACATATCTACCATCTTATACCATATTAGTGCTAAGATACTATATTCACGTTCCAGTGATAATGAAATGCGCGCCCTTTTCATTTCCCTTCCTTTTTATACCTTTCATGAGCATGAAATGGTATTATCACTTTGGTCCGTTTGTTTGTAAGTACCAGAATTAAATGAGATAGACCCATTAAAATGTATACTTATATGATCAGAACGTCGAGCTGAGTCGATTTAGCCATGTCCGTCTGTCCGTCTGTCTGTCTGTCTCAGCTATCGAGATATCCGGACGAAGTATGGTAATTGGGTGTATTTTTATATTGTATTAATCATTTGTTTGAATCGGAAAAATCGGACCACTATAACATATAGCTCCAATACAACTGTTCAGATATGAGATTTTTCGTTATAACTCCTCCATTTATGTAGCTAAGAACATGAAATTTCGAACTGTTTTCATCCATTATAACAGAACGCTTACAGTGAAAATAAAAAAGATCGGGTCACTATAACCTGTAGCCCCCATACAACTGATTGTTCAGATATGGGGTTATACTGTAAAACTCTTTTATTTGGACAGCTAAAACCGATAAATATCGTAAGCTATTTTATAAATAATAATACAAAGACTACTGAGAAAATCGCCAAAATTTATGCTGTATAAGCTATACCTCCTACACCACTGATTGTTCAGATACCAATTTTTGTGATATATCTCCATTATGTAGGAAGCTAAACCCACTAAATTGTGTTACCGGTTTACATACCGATCACATAGCAGTGAAAATCATTTAGAATTGGTGCTATATAAAGTATATCTTCCATACCTCTGATTGTTTAGATACGATTTTTTATATATGCAACTCCTCTATCGATGTATATAAAAAAGAATTTCAAAAGCACGTTTTCAAAAGCACAATTTTTTCCATGAAATGTCACAAAAATGTTAATGTAAAATTTTCAGATGTTCATGAAAGGTATGAAGCCTCCGGCATAGCCAAAGACAGCGCTGCTCTTAGTTGTTTTTTTTTGTACTCATTTCTTTTCTGAATTTTTTACTTTTCCTGCCTGAAATTAACAAGACGAAGTTATGTACATTTTTGGGTTAATTATGTGCTAAATAGTCATCATCTTTGGTTATAAGTACTTTCATTTGTTGAGTACACAAAGACACGGTAATGGATGTGATTTTGGGATAATGCCTAGGAGTATATGTAATACATATGTAACAAACCCTCTATATGTAAAATTTGTTGTAAATACACATGCTAAGTATTAAAATGTATGTATGTATGTACATGGGTCTAGTATAAATTACCATATACATATACACATGCATATTAAACTGGAAACAAGGTAAAGAGCATGCAAATGGTTGATTTATTGAAAATTTAAGCGTTGAATCATAATTGCAATTAGTGATATACTCAAGGCGAGATTAAGAAAAAAATTATGAAGTTATTAAAATGGAAAAGATATACACCCAAATTTATAAAAAAATAACTGCTTTATAAATCTAAAATTTATATGAAAATGTCACTTTATAGCGCTCTTTAAATCTACTTTATATTTTATGAATAAGGCCATTCGAATCAGGCGACCACTCGGTAACTTATACGGCAATGGATAATGCTGAGAATACAAATACATTTTTGTATGGGCGTACGCAGGCACAGGCTGGGGGGCGCAAGCACTTCAAATTAGAACTTCAATTCTCATGTATGACTTTAAGATTACCGTTAATTTCTTCATGATCCAATAATCGGATCTAAGCCATATCAGCACGGGACCACCTTTGAGGTACCAACTTTCCTCAAAAAAAAAAAATAATAATAATTATAGAAATCGGTTACCGTGGCCCGAAGTTATGCATTAATATACATAAAAACCTATTCTGACGAATTGACAACCTTCTCTTTTTTTGAAGTCGGTTAAAAATTTAGATGTACCGTTAATTTCTTCATGATCCAATGATCGGATCTAAACCAAATCAGTATGGGACCTCCCTGAGGCACCACCTTTCCCATAGAAAAAGAATTATCGAAATTGGTTGATTTGGACCAAAGTTGTGCGGTAACATATGTAGATACATAAAAAAAAAACTATTCCGATGAATCGAAGTCGGATAAAAAGAGATAAATTAATGAGGTAAATTATTATACATTTTTTTTTTTATAGCCATACGTGTACTAGAAAAGCCCGTTGTGATACCAATGGCCGAAGCCATTTGTTTCTTGCCCTCCCTTAGTAATTGAACCACCGATGGTCCCCTCGTCCCTGCCACTGCGACAGAATTCATTCTTAAAATTTAAGTAAATGGGCAACCCTACGTGATATCGGAAAAATATGTCACCTAGACCTTCAATCTCTTCAACTTTCATCCAAATCCTTAAAGATCGCGCACAGAGGTGGCCGCGGTGACATGAAATGCCTCAATATGGAAAAACCGAAAAAGGGTTCGTTTGTAAAAATCATGTTAAATAATAAATAAATATATAAGAATAATAAAAAAAAAATAAGAATAAGTATACAGAAGTGGCCTCCACCACTTCTATGTTGCTGAAAAATTTCATAGTTGTACCGGTTAAACAAGAAGAAAATTTTTCATCGAAGAAAATTAAAAAGCTCAATAAAATTGTTCTTGTTGTTGTTGTTATGTATTTGAAACATCCAAGGAAACCAGAATTCGTGTTAAAATTTTTCTGAATAAACTTCAGTTCTATACGTACCACATTTCAATACAATTTCGCTCACGTTTGTTATTTTTCGGAATAAAACCTGTAAAGCTGTCAAAAAGCAAAAATGCTCTCAGAGAAGGAGAGAAAAACCGAAAAGTACGTGAATGTTTTTCAGGTATAAACTGGTGAAACTGTCAATACGCCGCGGACGCCATTTTTTGTTTACATAGCTGTTTTTTATTATTTGGCGATCTGCTAAATTAGCAAAATAACAAAAATACTTCAAAAATTTATATTTCTTCGTCACGATATGTGTATTTAATAAGGTGGAAATGCATACGTACTTTTGTTTTTGCTTATTCAACTTTCAATTCGTTTTGACAACATTGAGCTGCTGATGGTTTGACACTTTACTAGATGTTACCAGCAAAATTTCTTCGGGTAAAATCTTGCAACTTCTAACAAAGAGAGGACTGATTTTACTCTCTAATTTTTCCCCTATTTTGCCAGAGAATTCTTGCAATTTCTTGCGAGTTAGGGAACGCAACTATTAATTGAGTAATAGGCGTGGCAGCTGTTAATCTTTACAATCTTGCAGATAAACTCCTTACAAAAACCGAATTTCGAGTAAATCGGATAATAAGTAACTAATATTCACGTATGGAAGAATTTTGGGATCCTCGCAAAGTTTATATAGCTATGTAGAGTGACGTTGAGCTCTCAAGCCGTTGGAGGTCGAGAGATGTTTTACAAAAGGCGACTCACTGTCTTTCGACCTTTTCAATCTGATTTTGAAATGCGTAATACATGCGCCCAATCTGAAGTGGCATCAAAGTGGTGCCGAGAGATGATACTTGCACTCTGAACCTTCGCCCTTCTCTTATCTAGGTAAAACAAAATCAGAATTTATATGTAATTCCTTTCCAGTCTCCTATACAAATATTTTCGGTAGTATAAATTATTGTTAATTGTAAAATTAATTACCTTATGTATGCATGCATATATGTATGTATATACGTTGAGCACTTTTTATTAAAGAATGTGGATATTTTTAAATTGCTGTTCATTTCAGAATCCTAATTGCTTAATGCATAGTTGTTATCTCTGCACTTACTCAATGGCTTTTGCTTAATTAGCTCATTTGCGCGGTTTCTTATCTATAAGATAAAAAAAAAAGATTATAACAGATGAATCACTGTAAACAAAATAGAGTAGTAATGAGCTTTTGAAATCCTAAATGCATATGGAAGGAAATACTAAAAACTATTAACTAGTATTTGTGTTTTATAGTTTTGGATTTAAATTTTTCTACGGCATTGGAATGCCATCCAGTTTCAGGTCCATATTTGAGCATTCGCACATAAGTTACTTAATCGTAGATTGGGATTTACATATCAATCTTATGTAGAGGGACAGAGTGGTCCTTCATAGATAGAATAACTTTACTAATTTAATTTAAAATTTTGTCAATCAAGTTTTCTCCTACCTAAATTTTCGCTAATAATTTATCTAGTACCAAGTATGTGGGTACGCAAAATTAGCTATTAAATACCTTGAAAGGCATCCAAAAGTAATTTCGTTCGGCTCCATTGTACGTGTAGCCTTTGAAATATTCCGACCCACCCACCACAGCAACGCCCAGTTAGTATGTAGCTGCCTTGTGGTTGCACATGCTGAATCATTAATTTAATCTAAAACTTCATGTTTAAGTTTGGTTTATTGGAGCAACGCCAAATGCAACTGTGCCCCAGCATGTCTATGATTCGCCTACTTGCTACTTGCTACTTGCTACCGCTTTTGCTTTCCCCTCAAATCACAGCCAACTCGAGAAAAACTGCATTCGCCCGCACTTTGTTGTACAGAGCAGAGCAAGTGAGCGTAGCAGACCGACCGACCAACCAACCAACCAACCAACCGCCAGCAGCACCACTCGCATTGTGCAAATATTTTATGCAAATGCCAGCAGCAGCCAGCATCCTCGTTGTCAGCAACACAAAGTCGCCCAACACATGTCGTCCTACCCCCCTGATGTGATGCCCAATCGGCCATCGTACTGCTTCGCTGCTGTTCCATTTACACTAAAATGAAATTAATTTGTGCTTATTATATGAAACTAGTAGGACGCATGTGTTCACACACATACACCCCGTGCACGCATATTTAGTTGAGGAAGCTGCAAAATGGATAGGTTTTGTAGGTGAATCATGTGCATTGCGGCAGTGCATGCATAAGTGCACAAAATTTCCATTATCCATTATCATTTAGAATATGATTGCTACATAGAACGGTGCGGAAGTTTTGGAAATGTGCAACAATTCCAATATATCTGTTTTAAGGATCGCAAACGAGATTGGCATTAATAAAAAAAAACCTCTTGCACTTATTTTCACTCTCAGGTTAGGTTAGCTTGATTCATCCCTGCGATCTCATATAAACCATTAAGTGCTGTAACCGAGAATGTGAAGAGCTAGTCTTTAATTCATGAAGCACTTTCGTCTGCATTCGAGTGGTGCATCATATTGGCTGTCCTGAGAGATGCCAACGTTTTCTTCAGGTAGTTTGATTTAGATGTTTTTGTCATATCTACTTATTACTGTCCTGCGATGGTTGACGGAAGAGTAGATTTACCTTTCTTTTGGCTAGCGTATTACCACGCTCATTACTTCTGTATCTTGCCACTCGTCCACTAACGCAGCATTCGCCTATCCTATTCCTGCATTGTTCAACGAAAAGATATTTTATTCCAATAGCCATTATTGTCTTAGGGTTGTCTGAATATTGATGCAAATATTTACAAGTGAGTCTTGAAGAGGTAAAAGCCTTGCCGAGTCAATTACTTTTGTTCAGGCTTCGCATGCCTTTGCACACCATCCATTCCTTTGAAAATTTTTGCATAATTACTTCTATGTAGATCCAAAGCGTAATGCTGGATTTCCACTTGGCATAAAATAACAAACAATTTTATTGAAAAAATTGGGCAATAAAAAATATTCGTGTCATTAAATATACCACATGATCGTTTTGGTGCAATTATTTTCTTAAAGCCCATATGATGTTAAAAATCCAAAATCGAATTGATCTTTTAAAATAGGTACAAAGTGGGTTGCACCTCAAAAAAAATTCTAAATATTCAAAGCTAAGATTTCTTAACACCGATCAGATCTGATGACATAGACAAAAAATGCTTTCGCGTATTATATAGAGTGTCCTAGACCAGGAGTTCTTAAACTTTTAAGATGATGGAACCCTTACGAAACCCCTTTCATTTTATGGAATCCCACATAAAATTACTAAATATCAAAGGCAGTGCAATTTAAATATGAATAAGAAATTCTACCGGAAAATTGTTTCACTGTTTTTAGTTATTGTATAAAATAGTAGTTCGATATAATGTCGACCTGAATTTGTTCTTTGTTTAAGCTTTAGTTTAAGCTGAAACCCCTATTGACAGAGTGCGTTGCAACTGAAAGAAGCAAAGTTAAGATGGTCTTTTTTGCAGCTTCATGATATTTACTCTTAACACTATTCCAAAACTCTTTAAGAGACTCAGATTCAAATGCGTGTTTCAATGTCAAAGTACTCTGAAAATCTATGAATGCTTCGTAAATGGATTTTGTACTTAACCGAGATTAGTCCTACCAGATTTCAAGTGATTTACCAAGTGCCCTGTAATGACATTTCACATTTCATTTGGCAATTCAGCGCATTCCTTGTAGAAAATTGTATATAACACTTCGGCTACAGTGGCCATGCCGGTTAGAAAAAAAAGCACAAGATCAACTTATCTTTCTGTGTGCCACTCAAACCGACCGCCGTGCCTATTCATACCCAAATTAATTTCGCGGAACCCCGGTGAGCTTTAGGAAGCTCTGTCCTAGACCATCCGTCCACCCCCTCTTAAATGGAGGTAAATGTTTTTTAATGAAAAATGCAAAAATTCTATCTTTACTGTATTTTGGTAGCAATACCGGCTTCGGGTCGACCTTCGATCTTCAAACTCGTCCTGGACTTCTAAAATGGACGAAAATGTTTTTATTGGAAAACAAAAAATATAAATCACCTAATCGGGATGCTCCATATTTTGATCGTATTACCAATTTTCGGTTTCGCCCGGATGGGGTCGAACTGACTACAACAAATGTTTTCGTTTTCAATTAAAACATTTCCCTCCATTTTAGAGGGGATGGACGGTGGTCTAGGAAACCTTGTATATACAGATTTACTAGCTTTAGTGAAGATCAGGATGGAGTCTTATACTTTCTGTTCCAATTGCGAATATATTTCAATATCCTCCAGAGTATTTCTCTCATACAATTTAGACGTCTAAGGGAATGGTTAGATCATCAGCATACCATATCAACGGGCACACAGAGAGAATATTATTCCTAAACCAAAGCAGAAACAAGAAAATCGATACATGTGTTTGAATTTATAAAATATTTTCTTATTATCAAGGAAATCGAAGAAAATATACATTCTTAAAAAATAAAAAAAATAAAATTTATGTATTAGGAAAACCTTTTTTTTCACTGAGGTAATTTTTTTCTTGGAAGGTCAATCAATTTTATTAAGTCAAACTAAATATTTTAATATGGGCTTCAAACGAGAACGGTTAAGGTAAGCTTTATTTTTAAAATACTTATGATAGTTTATTTTTTGCACTATTTTTGAAGGGGTGTCACCAGTTTAAAAGTTCCAGTTCTATTTAATGAAAAGTTAAATGCAACATTACAATACAAGTGGAAAGAAGATAAAGGCAGCGAAGCTGTTTTTCATGGCAGAATACACTCGGAGGTTTGCCATTTCCTGCCGAAAAGCGAGCACAAGTTGGGCCGAATGCAACAGCAACAAATACCTAACACAGCCAGCATTTGCTTCTAAATGAACCCAGCTAAGCCATCAGCCAACTAACTAACTAACAACAAAGTCTTGCACAACAACAATTGCAATTTGGTCAACATAAGACACATTAGGGCTATTCGCGATTCGGTGCATAAGAGCTGACAAATTTATGCAATTGCAGAAATATGCCATGGATTGTGAGCGACCTTTATTAAACTGTCATGGTAAAACTTTTTTAATCAGCTGATAGAAATGTCAACCAGAGTTGCAATGCATAGCATTTTTATGCTATGGATTTTCGGTATTGCAAATTTGTCAAGCCATGACAAATGCAAATGCGTGTATTTTGTTTGTGTATTGCAAATGATTTGCAATACAAATTTTCAATGCAATGATGCTAGGCCATTTGCACCGGATCGCGAATAGCCCTATTATAATTTGTTGATTTTCCACTTAAGCCAGCAGTGAACAAAATCAGCAAATTTACACGCACCAAACGTCGCTTGTGCCACACCGTACCTCATCTCATTGGTCTGCTACCTTGTGCAGATGAACAGCATATCGGATGTACACACATATGTATGTATGTATGTATGTGGGTGTGTTGTGTACTACACGCCACCATTTCGCATTCACATTCCAACATTTTGGGCAACTCAGGCAAATAACAAGCAAAGTTTACGCCAACGTCAAACAACTGCCTCCTCCTCGTGCATGGCACCAGCTAGGCTGGCGCATGAACACTGCGTTAAATATAATTTTGGTGCGGCATGTGGACACGCTGTATTACCAGTTAATATACAAGCAAACTCAATAGCGCGCGAAGCTTCCAATTTTTGCAATACTCACATGCACCAGAATAAACAAGCACACATACATACGTGTGCATGCACAAATATGTAGATGAGTTTTCCTAAACAAAAAAAGCAAAAATCGGCATACAAACTTGCGACATGCTGCAGATTTTGCGATTTTAGCAAATATTCGTACAAAATGCATGTGCATTGTGACAATCGCCGCGCCACGAATGCAAAATTAAAATGCAAAAAATGAAAAATCATAAAAATTGCTGCATCGCGACTTGCCGTCTCACAAAAACAAAAAATTGCTTTTGCGTATTTGGCAAGATTTTTCGGACGATTTCGACCATTTTGCACCAAACGCCAACTTGTTGTCAACTATTTGCAATTTTATAGCGCAATCAATCAATCAAACAATCAATCAATGAGTCAATCAATCAGAGCGTAAGTCAAACATTTGCTCGCGAACAGGCAGCGCAATTTAAATTGGCGTTGCCGTATTTACCTGCCATTGGAGCATACAACGTTCAGAGCCCATTACCCGGCACACGGTTACATACATATGTAAATAGTTGGCCCTTGGCACTAATAAGCAGGAGGCACTTCTTATCTACTATACTTGTAGTTGCCATGACACGCGAGTACTCATATAGCCCTTAGTTAACGAGCATGGACGAAAATTTGCTACCCATTTTATAGCCAAAATAGTTGGGGAAAACTCTTGCAAATGCATTTATGGAGATATTCGCACACATAAATTTTGTTTGTTGTCGCTAATTTCACGAACATCTGCGAGTGCATTTCTTCACTAAAGCAAAAAATTAAAATTAAATTGCCGATCATATACAGTTTATCCTTAAAGCAAGAGATCCTCATCGAGGAGCTTTTGCAGTACTATCTGGGCGGAAGCTGGTAAGTAATTCCTGGACCTTCTCCTGAGCACACATTTTCCACTGATCAGGCAATAAATGAGCCAATCAAAGATAAAGGTCAGGCAATTACGGCAGATCTTCTCACCAATCTTTATAGTTAAGCTCGGAATGGATAGTTCCGATTTTGCAGAGAATTCCCACTCTCAACTACATTCCAGAGACCTGGTAAAGGTAGAGGGTTGTTTTCATCCCCATTGCATACGCTGACGATCTTGGGATGAAGGAGAAATTAAGACTAGAAAGACCTGCATAAAAACGGAACAACCTGGTTCTCTTTACAAGGAAGTAAATAATCCTCTCACTGCACCTTGCAGCCTAGGAAAAGGGTAAATATGCAAACGGGTAAATATCCAAAGGGTTAAACGTTTAAATACCTGGGTATTTACCAAAAAGTGGTCATAGAAAAAGGAGTGAAAGAATACATTGTTCTACGAAACTTAATGAATTTTATAATACACTTTAAAAATAAAAATGCGTACAGGCCAGTTGAAAAAATAACAACTTAAGATAAAAACTAATTGTTTAGCTGAGGGAGAGCGGGAGACCAGACTTAGAGTTGTGGTCGAGTTAGAGTAGTAGAGGAGGTATTGATTACCTTTGCGAGTGGTTATGTATCAAGCTCAATGAGCCCGTATGGTGTATAGGTGCACATCAAGCCAACAACGCGCTCCATATGCCTGCTATGCGAGAGAGAGAGAGAGTGAGATATGCGGGCAGGCTGATGAAGATGTGACCTTTTTACGTGTATCAATTGGGGGACTCCATTGGAGGAGTCATGCTCTAGCTGCCGTAGGCTGCTGTGCAATGAGCTGGGACTTATTCAGTGATGCATTCATGCAGAGCCCCAGTGTGGCTTGTAAGCCGTAGCTTACTAGCATACCAAAAATTATTTCGGGAGTGGAGTGGGAGCGATACTTAAAGCACCGTGTTATAGACAAGCTGGTTGGGCGTTAACCATAACTGAAAATGCCAGCGACTTACCAGTTCACTAAGTTCAGCGAAGAGATATTTGAGAATTGCATAAAAAATGCATATCCAATTAAGAACGAGCGAATTACTTTTAAACACAAGTGCGTGTGTTTGTTTGCTGCACTTGATTTTGGGCGGGTATCGCTGCATGTCCGAATTTGGTTGATTTACTCATGCCGGCTTCATTAAATCTTAGGACACCCTTTGGAGCCACACTTTGAACGAGTGACAGCGACAATATTAAGCCTCTTCCTGGGGTACGCTGCACGTGGCTTCCAATTTTGCGAGTCATACGAGTCCTTGCTCTTTACCAATTATTTTCCTATTGTTGCCTTCATCTACAGCTTTTGATAGACACAGCTGACTTTAGGGTGACACTGACTTTTACCAATTATATTGAAGACTAAAATGACATCTAGGTATATCGGTTTGGAGGATTCAATTTCGGCAGAGACCTCGTGTTGGAATTGTTGCGTCCAATAGGTTTTGGTTTGACCAGTTAGAGAGGTTCTACTTTAATTTATGAACTATAGTGCCAATCACATTTATACGCCAACCACATATTAATAAGTTTTGACCATTATTATTATTATTTTTTTTAACTATTTCTTTATAAAAATGTAGTTAATTTTTACCAAAAACCAAGTTTCACACTTTGTGAAATATTAAAAAAAAAAACATAAACTTTCGTAATAGTTTCAAGCTGTTCAATTCAATTTTTTAGAATGAATTTGAGTATGCAGTAGTAGCTAGGACTTACCTTTGATTTTGGGCAATTTTTTTATTAGAGTCGTCGCTTATCTTCTCCTTATTAAAGAATCATCATTAACTAAATATCTTCGGAATTTTATCAAAGTTTGTTGATTTTTTTAATTACTGCCCGAAGTTTCAAAAATGTACTTATACGGTTTTTGTTAAAGAGTAAACTATATTAAAAAAAAAAAACTTTTTAATTTAAATACTAAAAAATTAAGTGTCCAAACTTGTGATACGCACTATATTGTTTGTAGTTGGAAAGTTTGTCTCATTAAGATGCGGAAGCAGGATTAGCTTTCAATTTTCGGAAATTATACCGAGAAATTTAGAATCAGCGTAACGAAAATTTTCGAATGCGATTATTTAAACTCCTACTCCACAAAAATAAAAGTTTACGCAAATAAGTATAAGTTATAAACTCAAATCAAAAAGTGTGATGGTCAAAAATATTTCGGGTGTCCACTGTTCTCCAAAAACCACCATAGCAGTAGGTAGTCGTAAGTTTTTTTTTTAGCTTGTTCAGGGTGTGTCACTTCCACCCACCGCCTACACATGCGAACAAAAATTTTCGCTGGTGTTGATGGTCGCCACGTTGGCAATGTTGGCAACGGTCAGAGCAGTGCAACTTCCGAGCTCCACTCCCTTTCCTCAATCAACCGATTGCACGCTGTTTGGCCATTAAAGCTTCATATTTGTCTTCTGAATAATTCAAATTACTAATATTGATTCCAGCAAAATAAAAATGTAACCAACAAAGTACTGGTACGACGCATACAATTGGCAATCGAATACTGGATGATTGGTAACGCATTGCTGCGGAGCGTTGGTCATTCGCGCTTACAAGAGGCAGATGTGTAGTGTAGCAGAATAGTGGCAATGGCACCGTAACTATATATGTATGTATGTATGTAGGGAACTGCAAACGCGTACATAAATGCCTCGAAATGCTGCCTGAAATTGCTTCACCGCTATGCGAGGTTAATGGAGTGGGCAGTTGTTGTTGGCGTTGTTCTGGTTGGTTTATTTGTCATATTGTTGTTGTATTCATGTTGATGGAGCAGTTGCTGGTAGTGCGTTACTTCAGTAATCAACGATTGTTGACCACACGACTTATTCGTATTGCGTTGTTAAACGCTTGATTGCATTCGATGGAATGCTGCTGACAATTCCGTGGCAGCACTGATATAGGGAGATTTATACATACCTATATGTACATATCTAGATTAGGGTGGTCCTTAAAAAATCAAATGGGCGATTTTACTCAGTCTCACCCCTCAATCGCCAATACCACGGTCTCAGATATCACATATAAAGTTAGGTCCCGATTGGAGACGGTTAAAGCGTGGCGCACAGGAGGCAAAGTACGGATTCCTCTATAGAGACTCCTAAAATTATAATTTATTATTTTTTTCATCTAATACCCAAACTTGATACTACCATAGTACAAGATATCACATTTAATCTGAACTTTGACCCCTGACCGACGCGCCTTAACCATCTAACCATCTCCAATCAGGACCAAAATTTATATGATTTTGCAACTTATTTTTTTGAATATTTAAAAAACTATTATATGTATGTGCCGTTTATTTTGAAAGTGCGTAAGTCACTTCCCACCTATTTACTGATTCCAAAAAAAATCTGAAATTTTAAAGAAGCTCGCTTTTGAGATTTCAATCTTTGAGAACAAAAATTCTAAACTCTAAATAAAGTTATGTATTGTAAAAAAATCGGTCTCAAGATCAATACAATTTTTTTTAATATAACTTAAATTTATTTTTAATTTAGTTTGCAAAAATTTTTTTTTTAAGTTCAAAAAGTCATATCTTGAAAATTTTTGGATCTTTAATGATCAGTTGGAGGTAATGGGCCGTATGAATAAAAACTAAGCAATTGCTTTTTCTTAAAATTTCATACCTTTTACTTCAATTTTGTTTGAGTAAATTGAGTGAAAGATCTGAAATTTTAAGAAAAAGCAATTGCTTATTTTTATTCATACGGCCCAATGTATGATAAAAATTTTGCAAAAAATTAAGAACCATAAGTTTTTGTTGGGGAATGCGGGAAATTGAAGAATTTTAAACTTTTGAAAAAAATTGTTTCCTTTGGCAGAACTTCGTTTTATGATAAAAGAAATGTATCCAAATCAAAACTGTCCATTTCAACTATTGATCGATTTGACCTGGACTGACCCTCATGTATCTATATATCGAGGGCTGAGTGGAAGATCGACCTATCTCGGCAGCTAGCTCGAAAGCGCCATATCTCAGAAAACTTTTCAAGAACGCCCTACTTCGGAATTTGATTGAGGAACAGCGTATTTCGGAATTTTATTGAAAAACACCCTATCTCAGAGTTTGGTTGAAGAACGCCCTATCTCAGAACTCGGTTCAAAAAGGTGCTATCTCAAACGAAAATACATTGAAAATGTGCTGAGATAGGTAGTTTTTGCATCGGCAGCTGAGTTGGGCGTTTTTTAACCAAATTCTGAAATAGGGCGTTGTTGAGAAATTTTCTGAGATAGGGCGTTTCCGAACTGGCTGCCGAGATATGCCATCAGCCATCGATATGTAAATACCTATGTATAAAAGATGTAGATACAAATGTAGGAAGGATGATTGACAGTAGTGCTGGCAAATAGGCGGTCGCTAGATTGATTAAATGAATGAAGTACAGAACACTGACTGCTGGTCAGTGTTGCCAGAACTTTTTGGGCCGACCGGCTAGATTGGCAAAAAAAAGCGGCTAAAAACGGCTAAAATGTTTTAGTGAAATTTCACATAGACTCTGGCAAAAAACGGCTAAAATGTTTTAGTGAAAATCCACATGCTTTATTTAAATAAATCGCAAGAAACGAAAGACTAGTTAACACCATTAATTTATATCGAGTGTATATTCCTCATCATCAAATGAATCACTATTGTATATATCACCTGAATTCATTAATTTTAAGAGATCGTCATCTACAGTAAAATTATGGCAGCATTTTTCTTCACGTTTTAAACCGTATCTTATATATAAAATAGCGTTTAACGTTTTAACGCACATTGGATTTCTTTGCTTAGTTTTTATTATATTCATTGAACTAAATATTCGCTCTACTTCTGCATTACTTATAGGGAAAACAAGAAAACTAGGTTGCAAAGGTCAGCAAAAGGGTTTTCTCCTAGGGCATTTCGAAATTGATAAACTTCGGCCCAAAATTTTACAGCTGAGTCTAAATTACTCCAGGTATGTAACGTTAACCGATGCCATTGCATCTCTATGGATGTTTTTTTGTCGGCATTATATTTGTGTTTTTGTTGCTGTAGTTGAACAAATACTTTTGGTTTAATTACTCTTAATGCATTTCCAACCGAAAAAAGTCATTTTTTTTAGTTTGGAAATATTTGTAGGGAGGCGTTGGCGTATTTCCTTTATTAAAGTGATAATAAAATAGCGACCATTTTCTCGAACTATTTTCTCGGCTTCGTGGTCAAAAGCGTTTGTGCTTACTTTTGTTTTTAAATACTCTTCAAAACTGTGATAAAACTGAGGAAATGGAGCAAGGTATGGTTCCAACGGGGAGCATATAGGATCAAATGTGTCCGCGCTAATAACCACTAGGCAGCATAGATGCGAAAGTAAAACATTGAGTTCATTAAAAATCTTCATTGGGTCTGCATTATTGCTTTCGAAAAACTTGTTTACTTTTTGCACCTGAAAATTAGGCAAATAGTAAAATCGGCTGAAAACGGCTAACTTTTTTTTACAAACCGGCTAACAAATCGGCTGCCGGCTAGATCAAATTTTCTCCGGCTAGTTGCTATCAAAACCGGCTAAATCTAGCCGGAAAACGGCTAAAATGGCAACGCTGCTGCTGGTATGTTGATATGGAGGTTTCCCCATGCCGATTGATAATGTTGCAATCGCTGTTAAAGTATACATTCATACATATGTATGTATGTATGTATATTGGTTTTGAAAACAGCGCATGGTTGACAGCTCTTAATACATGTAAATAATGCCATCAAGCAAAATGTCATAGCGGAATATATAAATCTCACAGAACACACCCACCGGAATAAAATTTTTGACTTTGGACATTTCACTACATAAATATTTGAATTGTATATTTGTAAATGACTTGGAAGTTTTCGAATTATTTGACATTAATGCTATGAGTATTGGATAATTCAGAGCACCTATATTTATTTGGACAACTTTAAGATCTATAGTGTCCATTTATGGCAGGTGCGACAATTTTCGATTTTTCTATGAAATTTCACTGCCAGAATTGTCGGCGACATTTTTCCTGTTTCATATACGTACATAGGCAACTGTGAAAATTTTTATAAACGATAGTTATAATAATGGAATATTGTCGACAATTGTGCTGCAAATTGTCACTATGACAAAATTGTCGCGACAATGGCGCCAAACCAAATAGCTCCGTCGGAAAGTTGTCAGAGGAGAGTTTTATAAATTTATTTATGTATATGGTAATTGCGCACATTTCATTACTTTTCAATAATTTGAACATTTCTTAAAACTAAAATAATGCCAATGCAATTATTACATATCGACTGCTGAGTGGAAGATCGACCTATCTCGGCAGCCAGTTCGAAAACGCCCTATCTCAAAAAAACTTTTCAAAAATCTCCTATTTCAGAATTTGGTTGAAGAACGCCCTATTTCAGAATTCGTTTCAAAAACGCCCTATCTCAGCTGCCGATTCAAAAACACCCAATATCAGCACATTTTCAATACATTTTGAAGTGAGATAGGACATTTTTTAGTCGTATTCTGAAATAGGGCATTCTTCAACCGAATTCTGAGATAGGGTGTTTTTCAATAAAATTCTGAAATAGGGCGTTCTTGAAAACTCGACTATACGCTGCGTTTTCGAGGAAAATATTCAAAATAAAAATTCCTTTATTTACAATAAGCTTTAAAATTACTTACAGCCAAATTCGCGAAAGCAATTATCCGAAACCGGCGATTTAAGATTTAAATAGAAGTAAAACCGTACCCATTATAAAGAAATATATATATAGAGAGAAATTCGGCTTATTTAGTGCATTCTTGTAAATTTTGTTTCGACATCATAATCTAGTACTAAAAATACATAAATTTTAATGTTTGTAGACGAATTGCTGACTCGAGCTTAAAAATCGACTATCAACCTATATACATATGTAGGTATGTAATATGGCAAACAAATATTTCAAATAAATGATTGTAAAAACTGAAATAATTGCCTTTAAATCGGCACGCGGCATTATTATCTGCACTCCACAAGAAAGTAGCTCAAATCTCTAAGTATTTATGTTCATTAGCTTTTGTTCCAAAGTGTACCAAATTGTAATCTTTTTGTTTTTGTTCATTCCATCACATCCGTACGCATCGTTCAATGTTCAATGCTGAACTTATCAGTGTCAGTCAACTAACCGCGCCATTTTGTCCGTAGCGTCATATCAGAATTTAAATAAAATCTCATTTTTCACGACGCCATCCATGCAGGCAAAGGAAAATTTCGATTCCACTTGCAATCAAAATCAAAGTCACAACAACTCATGACAGGCATTCTACGCAGCGAGATGTCGCACGGTGGCCCCAAATGTTGTTGTTTGCTCATCTTGTTCTGCGTTGTGGCCAGTTAGGAGGGAAATATTTACAGAAGTGAATGCGTTGATAGGCATACATATATCTGCAAAGGTATACTTATAGCGATAACGTTGCTGGCCTATAGTCGCCATATCTCGTGCACTATGGAATTTGCTGACTTTATTTGCACTTCCCGCGAAAGACGGTGATGACTATATACCTACATACATACATACGTACAATGTACCTAACGTCGTTGCCACATACAACGCATTTCTTATCAGACGTACATACATATGTATGTACAGGACTCAAATTGAAGTGTAGAGATCGGTGTCTCATTCTGATTTCGGTGACTCCCAGCTGTCCGAACTTTGCGTAGGTATTTTCCAGGTCGGTCGGTGTATGTCTGGCATATCTGTTGTTGCTGTTGTTTCATGAGCATGTACTCATATCGTTATCGTTTTCGTTTTTTTGCTGCTGTACTCATTTGCTGTTGCTGATCTTCCTTTATTTGCATTTCTGCTTGCCGATAAGATTAGATAAATTAAATCAGAAGACGTGTCTTCCTGTTCAGTCAGTACAACCAACGTCTTCTCGGTTATTTATTTACGAGTTTATACTCCTATGTAGATAATTTTTATCTACAAAGGTCTGTACGTATGTAAATATATGTACATATGTACGTATATGTTTGTATGTAAGTAGGTGCACGTACTCGGTGGCATGCACCTTTGGCCTCGGCTATTTCTCCGCAATGTCTTTAGATACCCAGCTACTTGCTTAGTTTTGCTCGATTAGTCCCGGTAGGTTGGTCTTCTCGCCTGGTTCGGACATATTAATGGCACCTCATTCGCTTGCTTATCAGCCTTCCTAAGAGATAAGCCCTAATTTAAAAAAAGGTATTCAGTCAGTGTCATGTTATATTTAATTTTATGACTCCTGCGGAGTTGCACTGCTTTAATGTCATTCAATTCCAGGAAAATATATCATAAAGTTATTCATGATTACCCGAATGTTTGCTCAGTTATTTGTATTTTATAAAGGTTTACTCATACATAAATCCATAACCGTCATTTTACTACATAAATCCATACATATGTACATATCATAATTAAGGCTAAAGAAGACTTATAAAGATTTGCGACTCTTGAATACAGACAGCCCATAGTTGATAAGCTTTGTGAATTTATTGGAAGCCTAATCTGCTATGCTGTAGTGCGCGATCGAAAAGTATTTTTCTTTACGCGGATATTTATCTTAAATGCAGAGCCTTTTTTTTGCACATTTTGAATATACGTATGTATGTATTTATAACAATAATCAATCCTTAATTGATAATTTTATAAAAGTAGTTCCTAATACTATACTATAAAGAATAATGATGGAGTCGATGTTCCACCGCCTGACTATGCTGGGGTACGAATAGCAATTATCCGGCAGAAAAACAACAAGGCTGCTCAAGCTCTTATACAAAATTTGGTCATATGCACCAACTAACGCTGGATCAGCCTTCTATGTATAGGTTACAAGGTCTTATCGAGCGTATTGTGTGAAAGCCTGAAGTCCACCGCAGAGGAACTGATTGGGCCGCATCAGTATGGCTTTAAACACCAAATATTGGAGAAGACTCGCGAGAACAGGATCGATATACAATATATATTTGTCGATTTGAAAGTTGTTTTCGATAGCATGAAAAGAAGTTGTCTTTATGTCTCGATATCTGAATTTGGTATCTCCGCGTAACTATAGATAATGGCTGACCAATAACACCAGCACCGTCAGAATTTGTATGGATGAGCCGTTTGATATAAAGCGAGGTTTCTGAAAATGTGACAAGATAACAAGAGCCGTGAACTGAACCGCTAAGGAACAATTCCCTAGAAAAGCATACATTTTCTGGCATATGCGGACGACATCGATATTATCGTTAAAAACAAGGGCTACGTCTGTTCTACCTTCCTCCTGTCATCATACAAAGAGTCAGAGCATATGCGTTTAGGCGCACACGTCACTATTGACAGTTATAATTTCGAAAAAGTAGACAATCCCGATTATTTCGGAACCAGCATTAACATCGACAATAATGTCAGCATCGAAATCCAACGCAGAATCAATCTTGCCAACAAGTATTACTTTTAACTGAGTAGGCAAAAATTATACTCTATAAGCGGCCGCCGCTGTGGTGTAGTGGTTAGCAGTGCGCGCTACCACTCCGCAGGACCTGAATTCAAGACCGGTTCTACCCAACATAAAAAAAAACAAATTGTAACAGCTTCTCATAAAATACCGCCGCCTTTGGAAGTCGGCGTAAAACTGTAGGTCCTACCACTTTGTGCGACAACATCAAGGCGCAGGCATTAAATCGGAGGAGAAGCTCGGCCAAACCCTAACATATCTGTGTTCGTATGGAAAAGTAGCTTATGTCGAAAGGCTGGCTTTAGTATAAATCGGCATTCGCAGCATACGATTGCGAATGACTCTAGCAAGTGAATATTCTTATCCAAAAATTCCTTGTCGTTTAAAGAATAAAGGGAAAGCCGCATTATACTAAAGTCGGCCTTTCGACATAAGCTACTTTTCCAAACGAACACAGATATGTATGTGTAGGCGCCAAATATGAAGATTGAATAGCTCAACATCTAAAAACTATACAAAAGGAAATGATTCAGACACTACATATAGATGATTTTGAGTAAATTGTGGATATAGCTCATCTCGCATTATTATATTTAGCTTTGTACTTTATTTTTTTTATCAATCAATAAATATGAGTTATAATGAATTTATTAATTTTGCAGTCCTGTTGCAAAATGTGTTAATACAAATATGTTGTAAAAGTATACGTAAAATTGTTTGTTATAAGTTATCTGTGTTATTTATTATTACCCTGAAGGTAATATTTTTTTTTTGGTTTGAAAAAATATTATCTAACAAGATGTTATTGTTGAAATAAAAAATTGTCAAGGCGATTTAGGGCGATTTTTTTTTTTTAATAAATTGCGCTTTTTTATTTAAACAAATCCAAATTTCTTACTTTGTACAAAAATTTTAAAAATTCAAACAAGTTGTACAACAACAGTATTTTAATTTGAAGTGTCTACGAAATACCGTTGATTTTTGAATTTTATATTTTTTTTTTTGCTGACGGCGCACAGTGGTTTAGCCCCATACATTGTTTGGAGAAAACTAGAAGGAATAGGCGTAGGGCCTAAATTTCCGTATGTAACCTCTAAGGACATAAATCAAGAAAAAAACGACAAATGGTTTGGATCGGTTTATTTTAAAGTATACCCCCCATACAAACCTAGCCTAGTTTGCTCTTTCTTTTATTTTTTATAAAATTGGATATTTGGTAGCTAAAAATTATCAGTGAGGTCTTGAAATTAGGCGCATTTTTTAGCAAATTTCATTTAGTTTACAAGCAAATAATTGGATCTTTTCGCCCGACTTTGCAGATATATGTATGTAATTTTCGACTTTCTTCATTTTCTATTTTCCGCTCCTTTTTACGTCATTTCGCAAAAGGAATTTTTCAAACAATGAAAAAAATGTAATTTTTAATTATAACCATCGTTTTTCTGGGAGTGAAAAGCAGACAACAAATATGACCCAAAATTCCATCACATTTAGTGATTGGCCCCCAAATTTTTTTCTAGTTGTAGATGTTATAGTTATCCGATCTTCCTCATATTTGAAACCCTAAACCCTAAAATTCTAATAAATAAAAGTGAGAGGACAAACTACATTTCATCGAAATCAGATGAAATTTAATTTTTCCGCCCACAAGAGTGGAGGGCGGGGTAATTATCCCATCATTACCCTTTTACACAATTGCCTATTCCTAAGAAAAATCAGAGCACATGTTAAGTGTAGTACAGAGAATATACGAAATTTCAGCGAATTTTTGTTACGGTTATCACTTTTGGCCGCAGCTGTAGTATTTATGCACAAAATACTTTTATATAGCATAGCTATTAAGGCTATTGGAATGCACACATGATGGCTGAATATTGTTGGAGCGTTCAGAGCAGCTCCAATACAGGCTTCAACTTTTGCAAGAAAGTCTTTTAAAAGAAAGTTTTTTTTTCAACAAAAGATTTTAATAAAATTTTATCAACTATAAATATGTTTGTTTTTTATGTTTTTGTCATATTTACTAAACTATAGCTGATACAGAAATTTCAATTGCAGATGTAAAATCGTCATTGAGAAGACTAAAATGGAAAATGCTATAAATCTGCATACATACATAATTGAATTCTCCTGGGTTTTGCACAAAGTAGTATGAACTTTATTTTTATAAAAAGTTAGGGAAAAGAAATTAGATTAAACAACTTTGCATACATTGCTAAAAATTCTCGATGTCAATACTTTTGTTCGTGACTGTATGCAGATGGTCTGTTACCTGTACCGGAATGCATCTGCAAATCGTTACACTCTCATAAACTAATGACAAAAAATGTCGCACTTTGGCTGATGAATAGGAGTGATTGCGAGAAGCGATCAGATACAAATGGAAGATCATTTAAGATCCAGAGGTAATAATTGCCACTTTGCAGCATCACCGACGATGTGAATAATTAAAGCGATGAGTTACAATCAATCCACTTTCGACAAAAAAAAAAAATAACTTTTAATAGATAAGGTGCGATTTATTGGCCTACTCTCAACACCGGTTAAACATGTCAATCTACTCCCCGTATTAGTTACATATGCACAGGCCAACCAACAGACGACACCGATGTCTCTCATGCAGAGTGGATACTCACCGATTAATCGCTTTGTAAATCGTATAAACACTCCATTCAAATGGTTGATGTGTACTTTGTATTTGGTTGGATTTATTCTATGTTGATATTTTTTTGCTTTGCTGTTAGCTTGTTTAGTTGTGTTTTCTATTTTCTTTGGCTTTTGGGTGACTTGTAACTACTCACCTTGCTGAGCTGAAAATGCTTACGTAAATAGTAAATAAAAATGCAAAATCTACATATGTATGTATGTATAAATGTGTATGTTTGTATGTAGTATGTAAGTACGTCAATATAAACATCAACTTCAACGACAACGACAACGACACTGGAACAACAACACCAGCAACAATGTGAAATAAAATACATATCAGCCAATTTTAGCCGAATCCAATCTCAAAATATTAGCAACGCGCAAATATAACCAAACATTTCCCGGGTATTAAGTCATGAATTATCCATTTACGCTCTTTGTTTGTTTGCTTGTTTGTAGCGAGCAAACATTCACCAAAACAACAACAACAACAACAACAACTACATATGTATGTACTCGTACTATGCCAGCAGTAACAAAAATCAGAGTAAGCGCACCACTTACTACCTAACAACACAGCGACGATAAGCAACGTGGAAACGCACCAGCACCAGCAGCACCAGCACCACCACCACCACCACCGATGAGAATATGTAGCTACAAAAACAAACAAATAACAACAACAACAACAACAACAGTTGCGATGGAGAGGAGCGTCAACAAAGAAAAAGGTAAGACCGAATATAAACGGAGCATAAGGAAAGGAAACGGAGCACAAATGTGGCAAAACATGCGAATATGGGCGAACGGACGCGTCCGGACGGACAGGCGACCATAGTACATACATACATGCATTAATTTAAGCGAATGTGCAAATGGTTGCTGGCTGGCTGGCTGGCTAGTTGGCCGGTTGGCCTTCTGGCTGGAGTGAAACACTTGCGTTGTTGATGAGTCTGCTTCTCTGCCGGACTACACCGGCACCGGCATCGGACCGGTTCGTAGCGGTATGGATCAGCCGGCGCTGCATTTGTGGTTATGGTCGTGGTGATATGGTAATGATGGCGTTGATGGATTCTTGGAAGTGGACACACGCGTTTGCATGCGAACATGAAATTCTCATTATGTGGGGAATTCCAAATGGAAGTTGACCCTGGGACTGATCGTCGGCGATTGGTTGTTTTGTTTTATAGCTCGTTGGGATTTCACTAGGCGTCCATATTGTTTTCACTAAGTACGTGTGAAAATTACACATTCTAATGTCAACTGAGAAATTTTTAAATATAAAACGCGCGAAATCATTGTCGGTAAACTTAAATTCTTTTCGCACTTTTTAAGCACTCAATACTTGTATGTATTTTGATAAAAGTACTCGTAGGTAGGTATGTAGATATTCAGTGGAATTTTTCGGTTTCATCATTGAGCTAAAACAGGTATATTCTGCACGTTACCGAAGATTTTGTAACCGGATAATTTTATTACCAAAAATGTTACCAGTCTTGTCACCCCAATTCTAGGTACGTTGGTAATGCAATTAAAATATTCAGCAATTCAGCTATGAAGAATTGTGGAAATTATGGCATTACATATTTTACTCGGCAATAATTTGTTACCAGCTTATGAGCGCTTACTTTAGACTGCATTACTGCCCCTACAAAAAAAAATCGGTACTGTTTTTGTATTGGAATTATAAAATCTATTATATTTTAAAACGTCCACCAAAATATTTCGGAAAAATATTAAGATTTACGTGAGCTGGGCGGGTTCATATACATATTTTTTTTTTATGTAAGCCGATTTGAATGATTATTTTGCGTTGGGTTAAGGGCGTGGCTCCGCCCACTTATGATTACATATATATGTATTTATGTATATCTATCTCGGGAACAGATTTATATATTTTGTACCAAAGTCGGTATGAATAATGCTTTTAATCAAGCGAAGCTACACATTGAACATTTTTGAAATCGAGCAAGAATTACGGCCACTTCCCCTTAAACGGTAATTTTCAAAAATACATTCAAATAAATTTGTTTCCATTTTTGACTAAGCGATCCAAAATCTGTTAGAAATGGCTACTAGCCTTATGGCGGAGAATATTTTAATGTCAGGCAAGGTTACATAAAATTGGGCCGATTTCGCTTATTTTTATTTTAAACGAGTATATTTTTTCTAAAGAAGGCCGTTGCGGGGATTTTCTTCATAAAAAGTTCGTTATGAATATCTTAACTTTAAGTGTGAAGTTTTATTCGCAAACTTAGGAAATAACAAATTGTTTCACAGCTAGTGTCCACGGTTGCATTTCAAACATGAGACATTTGTAAAGAATTTTTAAAATTCTTTCAGAGTGGCAAAAAACAGGATGCATATCTTGTCAGTCCGACTTTCTTCAACATACGTTTCAATTTATTTGTCATAGTAACTGTCGGCTTTCCTATATCGACTCTGGTTGAGATTTTATTCGGATTACGAATACAGTTGTTTTCAGACGAGTACCTTTCAAATCATTAGAATTAATTAAATTAATTAAGCTAACAAGTATTTACTTAAATTTTTTCATTTTAAAATCGCTCAAGCTAGTAAATGTTTAACCATGTTCCACAATCATAAGTTTTTCCTAATAGCAAAATTTTGTCCAGCCTGAATTTGAAACTACTCTCCAAGAACCAGTCTTTCTACTTGTAATTGATTTAAATAAAACATATGAAATTTAGTAGAAACAGTTTATCCGTTTTTAGCCGGTCTTTTTTGCCAATTTAGCCGGTTGCCCCAAAAAGTTCTGGCAACACTGCCACTTATACAATTTAAGAGAAAGTTTTGTAGAAAAACAAAAAAAGACCCATCTAAGTTTTTAGATATAACTTTGGTAAATATCACTCGATCGGTACGTAATAATTACCAAATTGAAGGCGAAACTTACTGCTACTAATATGATGAAAATCGTTCAGATTATAAAAAAAAAATATTTAAAAATTAAAAAATTTTTTGCCAACGTCCTATATTTGCAATTTTTTTATTGTATGCATAAACATAAGTAAACTAATTAGTTGTGCCTGCTCAGTGCTCCATATTCATTTGCATAAACGACAATTTTCCACGGTGATGGAAAATAATGGCTTTTCTATTAGAGCTGCCGTAATTGTTCCTAAATTTGCTAAAATTCACAAACTATAGCTAGATAATATTAAAAAAAGATTAGAATATTTTAGAAGAATTGCTCTTATGCGACTAGTGTACTAAGACTTATATTTTGCAGGCTTGTTGTTGACTTCGTGATACGATATATTTTCATTATTACCAAGGGATTTGAGAGAAATTAGATTTTCGACCCGGCCTATTGAACATATCACATGTGTATGAACAGCCATTGTACTTAGAACTATTACGTAATTTAATTTTTTAATCTCGGGGTCTACGCCGCGGAAAGACGGTTACTCTACCAAAAATTAAAATGATTTAGTACTTGGAGCCAAACATGTTTTTGTAGGAGATAGCAGCGTCTCATTGCGCAGCATTAGAAAATTCTATTGATTTTCCACTCGACCACCGATATGTAGACAAAATTTTGTTCTGTTAAATTACAATATTTTTGAAATTCTCGCCAAATGCTGTGCGATTTAAGTCAGTTTTTTTAACCAACTTAAAAAAGGAGAAGGTTATCAATTCGTCGGAATATTTTTTATTTTTTTTTATGTAGGTATGTTACCGCATAACTTTGGACCACGCTAACTGATTATAATTCTTTTTTTGGACGAAAGGTTGTACATCAGAGGTGGTCTTGTACTCATTTGGTTTAGATTCGATCGTTAGATCATGAAGAAATTAACGGTACTCTTAAAATTTTACGAGATTTGAAGTCGGTTTTTTTTTTGTTTTTTTTTTTAAATTACTTGTTAGTACATAATTGTTATAATTTTTGTTTTCCAACTTAACTTTCAGAATAATCCGGGCCCCTTTAAAAAAATAGAAAATTTATTGAATTCGTCGGTTTAATTTTGCGTTATTTTTCTTTTTTCTTTTTTTTTTGTGCTCACGCAGATCATCTAAGGTAAATGAAGAAACCCCATTGTCTCGCTTTCATTTAGTATATTATTCGAAATCAATTCGTGCAAATAATTTGTACATAAATTGCTGGTATTTGAATTTCTCTCACTTTCACTTCCGTCTCATACATAAGTACACATTGTATATGCCAGCACATATACCTACTACATAGGCAGGTAGATACTCTCCCAGCTTTTCAAATCGCTATGCTGCTTGCGTTGTACCTATCACACCTTCTTATATCTACACTGTTGTATTTTCCTATCAGCGACACTTTTACACTTTCGATTTTAACCTTTGCACTGTCAACATCAAGCTGATTCTACATTGCTGCTTTTGCATGGAAATTGTTTGGTCAACATAGCGGCAACGTAGTGGCGTCAACGTCTGGCACCATCAGCAGCAATTGCAGCATCAGAATCAGCTCCAGCTACTCGAGCTACAGCACACGCCAGATGCAAATCTTCCTGCTATGCTAATTCCTCGAATGATTTTTAAGCGAAAAGTCCATGCTTAGAGCACACAGCACCTACCTACCATACATACTTCTTACGTTCGAGCCAATTTGCGGCAGCATGCCAAGGCGGCTAGCAGCAAAGCTGTCGGTAAACATCGTCAACGGCAAAGTAACACCGACGAATGCAGGTTTAGTGGGCGGTATACATAAGTACATACATACATGTGTAGAATGTGTGTGTATGTTGCTTTGATTGTAACAACGCCGCCACCACCCATTTCTTCGTACATATTTGGTATCGTTCAAATCAGATTCAGAAACGATATCGACAGTAGCAGTGGCAGTGGCAGCACGCGCTACCTTAGTCATCGAAGTCGTCGTTCTACATGTTTATCTAAATGTTTAGTTTGCCAAACGCAAATACAAATCAACCACTTCCCGACGTGGCTCCCAATTTCCCCTCATTGATTACTCAATCATAGCGGCACATACATACTTACATACAACCATGCACACAAATACATATACAAACATACATATGTATGTACATGCAGTTCCCGTTTGTCGCTTTTGCAACGACTACCAACAGCTGGAGAAACGCAAGTCACTGCCTTTTGATAAAAGTCAATCCTAATGTGTACTTGGTACATACATACATATATGTAAGTACACCGTAGTACACTTTCCGCTTGCCCCCGAATGGCAAACATGTAAATATGTACATTTGTATTTATGTATTTATACATATATTTATGTATGTATGTATATGAAGAGAAAAGTACGAGTACATTGAGTGGCATGAAAAGTCACACTAACAATATTTAACTGAAAAATATTTATTATTTACCAATTTGTTTGCACGACTAATAACAATAATCACAATCAAAAGAACAAAATAAAAAGCACATAAGCATACTTACTCGCAGCAACAAACATTAACAAGCGCAACATGCGAGAAAACGAGTATGGAGAAAACACTTGTTTGCATACAAGTTTGTACATATGTATGTACTTATATACATATGCACATACACATCTCTAAATATTTATGTACATAAATAAATGAGCATTTGATGGAAGAGCTTAATAATTGGGAAGTGTGGCAAAAGTCTTGATCCATGTATGCATTTTTCTAGTAAGGGTTGAGATGTTGAGATACAATTGCCAGCTACACGTGCGGGCTAGTTACTAGCTGCGAGGCGAGAAAGCTTTTTACAGTCATTTAAGTATTCTCAGAAATGTGGGAGGAATTTTTCATTATACGAGCAACTTTCTGTGATCCTGCCGATACTATTATATGGAAAACTGTATATGGTTGCTATCAGCTCGAGAGGCAAGTTTCTTAAAACTGCTGAATAAGGTCCAAATTGCAGCATTTTTATGCATTCTAGGTACCCCAAGGACCATCCCAAATAGAGCGCCACAAGCGTCAACCAATTTGCCTGCAATAAATCTTGTAGAAAAACACATGGCCGGTATGGAAAGATCGGCGGTCCGGCCATGCTCTTATACTTCACAACCTGAGTAGTTTTGAGTTTATTGGATTAACTCCTCCGCGGTTAATGTTAATGTTAATGTTAATGTTAA
>NW_023458558.1:50082969-50098925 GCF_013731165.1 Rhagoletis pomonella
TTAATGTTAATGTTAATGTTAATGTTAATGTTAATGTTAATGTTAATATTAATGTTAATTTTAATGTTAATGTTATTGTTAATGTTCAGTATATTCAATTTAAGTACATACATTCAATTTAAATTGTTGAAAATTATTATGTGAAGTAATATTAATATTGTTATGAAATTTTTAGAAAATGGGTGTGACTTATGATGAAATGCTGTACCTCAGTAGCCGCTTCATTAATCCTTACCAAACTCAGTCCGAACATTGCTTAGGGTCCAACTAAAAAATCTGTTGAAAATCTTTGAAATCGGGTAGTAACCACGAAAACTGACATAAATCAGTAATTGTTTAATGGCGTTTTCGTTTCTACCAAAAAAATTTTACCCTCTACGCACAAATGCTAAGAAGAGGGCAATGAGAAGGCAACATTTTTTGTATAAACGAAAACGCCATAAGCTAATTCACTCAAAATCTACGATTGCAATAGCCATTTAGCAGAAAATTTATTATTAAAAATTTTTGGATAATGGACGTGGCGCCGCCCGGTTCTGACCACAAATGTGTATCTCGGTAACCGATTTATCAAATTCAACCCAAATTGGTGCACCTTATAACCTTGGTTCGGAAAAGCAATTAGTTGAAAATTATTACACCCCCTTCCCGTATAACGGTAAATTTCAAAAATACGAAAACTTCGATTCTTCAAAAACTGAGGACACTAATTTACTCTTAGTTAATACTTACAACAATCTCTTAGCAATAAATAAGATGTTATAGAAGTCTATCAAAGACAGCTTTAACATTTTTCCTGATTCTACTTCCGCGTATTAGCTTTTTAGGAATATTTGAATGATGGAATAAGTCACAAAAAGGGGCAAAGGGCCCCTTCGCCGATTTTGGTTTAGACGGGAAATTGTTCCTAGAATGCCACAGAGTCATATCCGATAGGAAAATCCGGGGTTCGAAAAGTTTTGATTTAAACTTGATTCAAGCACACCGTGTCCGTTGAAAAAATTTTTGTTTTTAATAAATATTTTTATGTAAACTTTTTAAGCTTAAACTGCTTTGTCATCTGGGGGGAGTTTTTTTTTAATTCTTTAAGACGCTATTTTTATTTATAAAAAACTGCATTTTTGAAGGTATTTTCAAATCGGTCCAGCTTAAGTAAATCTTAATATTTGTCCCAAATATTTTGATGGACGTCTTCAAATACAATAGATTTTATAATTCCAATGGAAACACAGTACCAATTTTTTTTGTATGGGAAGTGATGCAGTCTAATGTACATATGTATGCTTGTTTTTTAGTACGTACATATATTTCTAAAGCTTATATTTCCCATGTGTGGCTGTTACACAAGTCGAATAAAATTGTAATTTCTCATAACTGCCCCGCTCACGATGACTCTGTTTTGGGTGCAAATATGCAACTTTTTAAGTGACGGGAGACACCCTAGTGTAATGAAATCGAAGTAAATTTGCAGGATAAAGCGTTAATGTACATATTTGTGTGGCATTGTTTTTATGTTTTATTTGCTTTGTACTCTCCCTCCTAAAATGACTTCATTCATCCACCTTGAGAACATCAGAACACTGCGTACATATGTACACACATATATTTATAGATATACAACTATTTGCCTACAGTTTAGTTTGCCTATAAATTTATGCGACAGAAATTGTGTAGACAGTGGTGTAAGGAGTGTAACGCATACTCGCAAGTACTTACACCAATGAATTCACTGATGATGTGATCAGTACGTAACGTTTTCCATTGCCAAATGATTGCTTTAAGAATTTCCCGCACTTGCAGTATTTGTTGCTTCATTATTTTTATTTGTTATTATTTTCGCAAGAAGGCATGGTTAAATGGCTCTACTAAATACTTCCCTATCGCAATTCATGGATTTTGCCACCTTAATACCGCTTTCACCAACTTGTCCTTCCACTAACAGCCAGCTCAGCGCGTCTGTGCTCTAACTGCTGCAGCACTCATCACAACCACTTACTGTTGCTTTTGCTCCAGTTTCCTTGCGAAGGCTCCTGCGCGCCAAATGAACTCTAGAAGCTCTCGAGCGTTGCGCAAATAGCGCGGTGTGAGTTGGGTTGGGGGTGTACGATATTTATATGTAGGCGTACAGGCAATGCGAAGCGCACGCCTCTGCTGCTAGATAAGTGCTCGAATAAACATAAATAATAAATGACATTTACTAAATAAAAATATTTGCGTTCGCATAATATTTGAGCAGTAAACGCTGCTTTTGCTTCCGCTGTGCTGTGTCTCTGTGATTGTGACTGTCTTGTCTGGCGACGCAGAGCCCACTTGCCTTGGTGTGCCTATCGTTGGCTTTGGCTTTGGCTTGTTTTTTTTTTTTGCCAATAGAGCATTTACTGCACTGGCACAGTGTTAGCCAAGTTGGCTCTGTTTTGACTGTGAAATTTGCTACGCTCCGTTTGACTGTTGTGTCTTGCCTCCTACTCGTATAACGGCGATTTATTTTTCTTTTGAATTTTTTGCTCTCTATGTTTACCTTTAGTTGGTTGTGTTACTTTTATCAGGAGCTGAACTGTATGGTGCTTTTTTTTGTATGTATTTCCGCATGATTTCATTGAGAAGCTAATTGGTTACTTTTACTTTCTATGCGGCATGCGAAGACTACAATCGCGACTGCAGTCAATTGAAAAGTGATGTTTGTGCGTGTAGGCATTCGAAGGACTCTCATGGGATGTGTTTGTATACATTTCATAATTCCTTTATTTTTTTGTTCTCCTTGTCTGTTTTCCTAGATCGATAGATAGTTCTAATAAGTTTGATTTCAAAAGAGATCAGAACATGTTGATTAATATTGTGTAGTTTGTTAAAACTACTATTTAACCATTATCGAAAATGAAAAATTTCAGAAAGTTGGTTTCCGAAAAATTGAATCGGTATGCAAAAATGTCGGTCTACAAAGTTAGATAATCTTTTTGTAGGAGAATCGTCGGTTTAAAGAAGCTAATTGGAGATCGAGTTCAGATTGTGCTAGCTGTAAACAGAACTGCACCGGGTTTCAATTTTATATTAATTTGCAAAAAAATTAGGTTAAATATTGACTTTTACCATGCGGAGTAAGTAACGCCGATTATTTTTGCGTTCGTTTTTTGTAAGTGAAATTTCTTAATGGATGAAGATGAAGATGATGACCATGGTGCAGATGAAGGTGAAAACGAAGTTGAAGTTAAAGATATGAAGACTAGGATGAATATAAAGTTAAATATTAAGATGAACATGAACGTGAACAAGGGGATGGAGATGAGGACGAGGGTTTTCTAAGAAAAAATAAAACATAATTTGTCTCTAGGGGTATTCATCTAAAGTGATAAAGGGATAAATTGCCTAAATTTATCAGTTTATCCGCCTTCTTTCATGAACGCACCTTGGTAAATATTTGCTTAAAACTGTTTATTATTTAATTTATATGGCTAGTTACGTTTCATTCTTACTTCGTCTATTGGGTTCATTTGCTTTTATGTATTCGTAGCAAAAGCGACTACCAGGTAACCTGTAAAGGTTGAATTTTGCTGAAATGTATACATTTATCCAACAAAGTCGTTTGATAAAATGATAAATTTTGGTTAAATAGATTTCCATACAAAGTTTGACAGTTCATTTATCAAAATGATAAATTTATCACTTTATCAAGTTTATCAAGATTTTATCACTTTTGATGAAGACCCCTTTTGTTTTTACAAGAAATAACCGTTAATTAATGTTTTTAGTTGTTAAGCATTTAAATTAAAGTCAATAATTAGATATACTCTTGCACCTGGAGATTAAAAGAGTTCGGATATCTCCGAAAAATAGAATCGAAAGTTCTCCATAAAGTTCGGATATTTTCGGAAAAGTTCAAAAAAATCGCGAGGAATATCTCAATTTTCAATTTTTCAGAAAATTTTTTTCATAAGTAGATAAGGAATCTGTCGGCCGCTGTGGTGTAGTGGTAAGCAGTGCGCGCTTTCACTCACCAGCACCTGGGTTCAAGCCCTGGTCAAAGCAACATCGCAAAAAATTTAGAAAAAGGTTTTTTCTTAACAGCGGTCGTCCCTCGGCAGGCAATGGCAAACCTCCGAGTGTATTTCTGCCATGAAAAACAGCTTCTCATAAAAATACAATCGCCGTTCGGAGTCGGCGTAAAACTGTAGGTCCCTCCGCTTTGTGTGACAATATCAAGGCGCACGCCACAAGATGGAGGAGAAGCTCGGCCAAACACTAACATATGTGTAAGCGCCAATCTATTATTATTATATTATTATTATAGATAAGGAATCTGACTAAAAGCCATTGGTTTTCGAGATGTTTGGATTCAAAATTGTCTGAAATTGAATTTTAAAAATTTGTTGAACTTTTGTAATAGAATAATTTTGCAATGTGAATCTTTTGGACAGCTTACAAAGAAAGACCGTCATCCCTTGTCAAATTTAATTTGGAGAGAAATCGGGTATTCAGTGTAATTTTTTATTTCCTTTTTTGGTTGTTGTTGTTTCCGACAGGGTGGGTGTATGATGTATTTTGGAACGAATTTCCGTCATCTCTTGACGGTTGCCGGTTTAATAATACAGAGAAGTAATGCAAAATTTACGTTTTTGGAGAATGCATCATACAATTAGTAAGCTTGATACGCAGAATGTGTTCAGCCTAACAGATAACTAAACTTCCCAAAAATTACGAAAAATGTGTTTACATTTGTCTTTTTGTATACCAACTTTGTGAATTGACCAATCTTTGTTTCCGTTTTCATAAAAAAAAATTAAATTTTTAATAATGTTATAAATCCGTTTTTTTTATATTCCAAACATCTCACAAAGCTATAATCAATATATAATATACTGAAGGTCAGATTCTGATTCTATAGGAAAGTTATTTTAATTTTGTTGGGTTGTGGCATTGTTCGAAAATATCAACCTAATTTCCATATTGCCTTAAAAAAATAAGTATGTATGAATGACTGTGAATTTGAATTTGAATAGGAAAATGAAATTGAAAAATAAGAATATAGAATATGAATATGAGTGTGACTAGGAATAAGAATATTAATATGAGCTAAGATATGAAAATTACTTTGGTTATGAATATGGATTTGAATATGATTATGATATGAAAACGAAAAGCTGAATATGAGTACCGGTGCGAATATATCTGCATATGAACGCTGGTATGGATAAAAAAAGGAAAATATAAATATGTATAGGATTTGGGAGGCTGTCAGAAAAATTTCGTTATTTCATGTCTTGTCTAGAGAATATCCAAATCATCAGGAATGAGCTATATATGAACATTATTATATCGATTTTCTTATTGCACCTTTATCTTTAGTCGAAGTAAATAATTCATAAGAACTTCAGTATTTGTTCGAGTATCTACTTTCAGTATTTAGTTTTATTCGATTAAGGATTAAAGAAAGCCGGTGTGTTAGACTAGGTTAGAATAATTAATTTCGGCATGCTAGGTTAGGTTAGATGAAGTTGCGATACAAACACGAGTGGGAATACGAATATAAATTCGAATACGAATACGTGTACGAGGACGAACACGAACACGAATACGAAAGAGAATGCAAAAACGAGTATTCGAAGGCGAGTTGGAAAACGAATACATGAAGCTAACTACGAAGACAAAGACAAATACGAATACGAATAAGGAGATGAAAACGAAGGCAAGCACGAAGGCGTATATGAACACAATGCGAATATGAACACAAATACGAAAATGATGCCGAACAATAATACGTACACCAACCGAAGAATTCGAATACAAGGACAAATAGTTATATGAAGTTGAATACTAAGAAAGGACAAATTCGAAGACTAAAGCGAAGACGCGTAGGACAGTAACACGAAGACGGCGACGAAGATAAAAACGAAGAAGAATATATCGCCGAATATGAAGGTGAATGCGAAAACTAATAGAAGACGTGGACGTATTTGAAGACAGCGACTAAAACGAAAACGAAAATATGTTCGGGACCCTAACAAAAAAGGGACTGAATTTCGGTATTAACTGGCACTTCTAGCTTTTATGAATGTTCTGTCTTCTAGAAATTGATACAAAATTAGTGATAAAGGAAAGCTTAGGTTTTGGGCACATATGTAATTCAAAACTTTCTTGATGGCGGTGTGGAACTCGCTAATCGGGTATGTAAATAAGTACGCATATTAGGGTGGTCCAAAATAAGTAAAGTCGGAATTTTGAAATAAAATAAAAATATTTAGAGTTCGCTCAAAACGCACAAAGTTTTCCATGTATTTTATATGGGAAAAAACAACTTTTCGTAGAAATGGTATAGAATTCTTGAAACTCAATATTTTTCGATCGGAAAACTCTAGTTCTCTTCAGGAGACTTTCAATAATAACACCGAATTGTTCCTTTAAACATTTTTTAACACTAACGATTTTTTATTGGTCCCTCTATTGCATTTTCGGGGTTTTTGGCGGACCTATAAATTAAAGTTACCATGAAAAAATGGGTTTTTACTTATTCACATGCATTTTAGGACCACTCTAATACATACACATATGTATATAATGGAAATGTTGCATGAATTTTTAGGTTCGCTACACCGAATCGGACCTTTTATTTAACCCATAATTTGCATTTACTGTATGTATACATATCCAAATACATACATATGTATATGTAGTAACATATGATATACATACATACATATCTGCTTTGCTAAGCTCCGCAACACCCATTCGGCATACATATGAATGATGTTTGACTTAATCCCGCAATTGATCGATTGTGAAGTGTAGCTTAGCAGACTATTGAATGAAGCGCCACAAAGGAACGATTTTTAATTTTGGTATCAAAAAATTTGTTAATAGAAAATCCAAGTACAAGAACTGCATACACACAATTCCACCAAAAACCTAACTCCACGGGGCATTCTAATAAAGATGGATCTAATGAAAATGACATAAGTACATAAGTACCTGTAAACCACGAGTACTAGCATAGAATTATTTTCAGCGATAGACTGGGTGGGACTGAGTGAGTGGGCGAATGAAGGCAAAGTTAAACAACAACAAACATCAATAGCGTATCTACTAACACGAAATGGAAAAATGCCGGAAAACACATTTTTAAGGTAAACACTGGGACGCATTCATAACCCAGCACCGGCAGGCACATCATCCATCCTGTACTACAGATGTCAATCAAGCGACGCGGAAAACGGTTGAAGACGTCAACGGCCAAGGCAGCGGCAGTGGCGGCGATAGCGGCGGTTTCAAGTGCCGCAAGCTTGACGGTGAAGCAGGAACGGTGCGCGTTAGAGCTTCGAATGCTGACAGATGTTGTATTGTAGTACATACATACGTACATTCATATTTTGCTTTATGGCACATGCAAATGCCAACAACAATACAACAACAAAAAAACATTTAAAGTTGAAATAACTATGTAATGCGCTGTTACAACAATGTTAGCAACTTAACGCAATCATAAACGAGTAGCGGTGGTGGTGGTGGTGACGGCGATGACGGTGCGGCGGTTTATGTGGATGTATGTATGTATGCCAATTGATGAAGGTGAGCGCGCGCGGCAGGTGTGGTGCACGCTCAAGTGCTTGAGTGCAAAGGCATTGTTAGACGCAGCAGCAGCTAAAACACTTGGTAGCAACACAAATGCATAGTTATGTACTAGGGTGATCGAATAGTTAAACTTCCACAAAACCGGAACTGTATTTGCACTAAATTCGATAATATTTCAGTGACAGCACTATAAGTATATAGTTTTACCCATTTTTGCGGTCTAAAAATGTTTAAAAAATACCATTTACACCGTGCGGCAAAAACCAAAATAAAAAAAAATGTCAAAACACACGAAACAATCAATATACTCACGAAACTATGGGCCAAATTTAGTGAAATTGCGTTTTTAGTTTTCGACTCTGCCATCAGGATCTTTTTTAAAAGGACTTTGGAGATTTTAGGAAATTATAAATTCAAAAAAATATTTAAAAAAATCAGTACAATGTAGAATAGCAAACTGGGTACCAAATGAAAGAGTAAATTCCGTAGAATATAAAAAATTTAAGTATTTTGGTTGGAAAACATGAGTATATAGATAAGTTTTGAAAATGCGTTTTTAACTAATTTTGTTTTTTAAGGTATTAAAGTATATTAGCTCTAAACTTATAATAAAAAAAAAAAAACAAATTTTTCAACGATATTCAAGGGCAAAATTTCAAAAGGACATTTTCCATACTCATTCGTCCTTATGCAGCAAAAAATTTAATATTTTTATATTTAAATTTTTTTGATATCCGCGTTGTAAAATGGTTGTAAAATGTAGGAGTTCCCTGAATTTTTTTATTTTTATTTTTTTTTTTAACTTATATTTGTGAAATTTTAAAGTCCTTGTATAAAAAATATTTTGCACGTAATTCAATCAAAATTAACACAGAGACTAAAATCTGAATTGACATACACATAGGAGGGAATTGCCACCCTTTTCAAAAGTTAAAATCAATTACATAAATATAATAAGTAAAACTAAATATTACAATAAGGTGGGTGTCAAAAGATACGGGCTCAAAAAATGATTTATTTCGCAAATATTTTCAAAGAGCATTAACCAGCTAAATCAAATATTCTAGTATAGTTATCAATGTTGCCATATTTACACTTTTAACTGAAAATCACAGTTTTTTAGACAAGTTTACAGTGTTTTTAAATTACAGTTTTGTCAAAATTTCATATTTTTAAAGAATTATTTTATTCGCTTTTATGCCCGATTGCTCCAATCAATTTTAAATTTATCAGCCCGCTAAACAATTATGTTTGGTAAATTTGTCATTTTAAATTTTAATAGCCTAATAAATTTTTAAAATGGATCGTTGAAACTGGGGTTTAGTTTCTTTGAAAGTAAGTTTTTAAGTGAAAATATGCAACGTTTCCGTTTTTGAATAAAAATCGTCCCTTCGTTTTTGAAGGATACATATTTTTGTTGAATATACAGTTTTTCTCATGGGAATTCAAAGTTTTTTGGGGAAAAAAACTGGCACGACGGAATAATACCGGCAGCGTAGCTGCAATTTTTCATAGCACTGATGGTTGGATCATTATTATAAAAAAATACCTTTTGTGCACGTTTAATAAATAAGTGACTGAACTGAATCAATTCAAGCAGCTTTAAAAACTTTGACCGACCACCTTAGTAGGCATGTGGTGCGGGTGTAGCAGCGCAGCTGGGTGCCGACTTTAACCTATTGGATGCTTGTTCGTTGAAAACTCGTGGCTTTAACGCCAAAAAGCCAAATGTGAACAGAAGGTCAATGACGCACAGTGACAAGTATATACATAGTATAGTGTAGTAGTGGCTAGTAAGTAATATTAAATGGCAAATGGAATGCGCCAAACATTACAAATGGAATGTCTTGACAGGTACTTGTACGCTAACGCAACACAGCTGGACAGTAGTGGGAGTGGATGCATACATACTATATAGATGGTAAAGTGGCTAGTTAAGTGGGCATTTGGCGATTGCGTGTGCAAGTCAAATAATCAGCTTGGCAGTTGAAAATTTGAGAAATACAAAATGCACAGATGCATGTAAAAACAAACATAGGGAGATACAGGCGTATGAGCTTGCAAGTGTGTGTGCCAATCAATTGGCACGCAATGTGAAATGCGTTTAACCCCACACTAAATAGCAATCCACCTATCCGCTCCCTATGCATTTTTTTATTACCAATTGAATTATCTTTATTCCTGCTAAATGGTTGTTTAACATTTTAAGCGCATATTAACGCAAAAAATGTCTACCACCGCTGCCGCTACAATCCAATCCGTTTCAACTTGCCCATTCAACATTCAAATGCCGAAAACATCAACAATAACTAAACAACTAAATTGAAACATTTGTCATGGCTTATTTTCACATATGCTTCTATTTGGCACGCCCATCGCACACTATCATCACCCTCTACCGCCTGCGTCCCCGTCCCCGTTCCCCCACCCTCACCCGCACCCTCACCCTCGCATTGTACTTATTAGCAATAAACGCCTGCGCATTTTGTGTTTGTGGGTGACAATTGGCGGCAAGAATATTGACTGATGCCTTTGCGCTGAGAGCACGCCACTGTGAGTCGGCGACCTTTTTTGCTGCTTCGTCTGCGCTTAGTGTTGATACAGCAAGAACAACAACATTCATAATAGCGACAATAATCCAACGAAAACAAAACCACCCATCAACGGCATGAATAATACAAACTCCCACCTCACCCCACCACAACACCATCATGCACAACTATGTTGAATTCAGTAAAGGAAAACACATTTACACACACACACACACACACATGCACACAATTGGCTTCGGTTAGTGTGTTGATCCCTCTTGGTCCTTATGCTCTACATTGCTTTTAAACGCTTTGTTATTTTTGCTTGTCGCTGTCGCTGTCGCTGTTGTTGTTGCTGTTGCTGTTTTATTCTTGATACTGTTGCTGCTGCGTCGTGCAACTTTAATTGTGCACCAAATTCAATTCATTTCAATTACGTTATCCTTGCCGTTTTACCTTTCCCTTCACTTCATTTCGGCGATTTCGGCTGATGTTGTAAATTGTTGGGTGGATTTATTGTTTATATTTTATTGTGTTTTTATTCGGCTAAAGTGCTAATGCATTGTTGTTGTTTTTAGATTATTGTGCCAAGTGGTGTAGCAAATTGCTTGCCTGCACAGTGGGCTAAAATATAGTCCGACATGAACAAATATTATTACTCGCAGGTGGCCTTGCCAACTTTTAAAACGCCTATGGGAGGACACTGTATAGACAATTTTTTATTTTAATTGTTTTAGGGCCGGTTACACAATGTCTAGTTAACACTAATCTCCGGTTAAATATCGATATCGAGGTCTTTGACGCCACGCAAATGACAGGGAGTCGGTAGCGTCGATAACGATGTTTAATCGAAGATTAGTGTTAACCAGACATTAAGTGACCGGCGCTTAGTGCCGTTTTCTCAACTACTTGAGACATCGGCCCTTAGAGTAGTTCAGTAAGGTTTTGATTCTCCAATAAGTCTCTTTTAAGCACAATGAATTAAATACATCGTTTTTTTCATTTTTTTTTTATTCCTTTCAAATAATAGGTTTTCCCAAGGCCCTAAATTAAGCGTTTGTTTCAGTGATGACCGACCCTTTTACCAGATTTTGAAACAGGAAGCAGTCGCTGGTGGCTAAATCAGGAGAATATGCTGGATGGGGTAACAATTCATAGCCCATGAGGGATCCACGACCGGCACAAAAATTAATTCGAATTCCGGCTGAACATCGCCAAAAACTTCTTTGAAGTAATCACACGGTTGCGTTTATTGTCGAGTGTGAGCAATCGCGCGGATAGATTTTTCATATCCAATTACCTTCAACCTCAGCCTCCTCACACATTTTCATTATCGGATCGTCCAATATCATTCCATGGATTTCATCGAAGATTTCTGGCGTGACGACCTCTTTTGGGCGACCTGAATGTTCGGCGCCACTGTGCTGGTACGACCACAATCGAACACAGTAAACCAGTTATTAACCATTGAAATTGGTGGTGCAGAATCCCCATAGTTTTTATTTCCTATCTAAATTCTTCAGTCGAAATAAATTTAGCAGTTATTCCGAAATTAGTCATTCTAAAATTGAATATACAAGTTTTTATGGCAGCTCCTACATATTAACGGCTGAAAATTTAAGAAAACTGTATGATTTTTGACTTCTAAGCGTAAATGTCAAGCGCAAGCATCTGGATATATGAACATTCTATGGAGGTCCGCCTTAAGCCTTGAGTTTTCTAACCCGAATGTGTAAAACTTTTGAAGTTTTCTCATTTCCTCTCGCTTACTCTTCCTCGTCTTGTCCTCTTTCATTATTTCTGCCTTCAGCGCCCAACTTGAAAATGTAACGTCCTGCGTTACTGTGGGACGCGCAAAGTAGGTGGTAACTCAGCTATGTTAATTTAGGAAAGAAAGTGTTAAAACTCCCCTTAACAGCTACCTAGTTAGTTAGGTTCAATTAGGTTGAAGTGGTTGCCTGTGTATAGTGGGGAAAGAGGGACACTTAAGCCCAATGGGCCCGTTGTGTTACCGATCGAGAGTTCACTGTGTTCCCGTCCGATCACCTAGAAACATAACTAATTGGTTATACAAATTAATAAAACGGCAGAATTTGTGAGTGCCTGCCGCACTTAAGTCCGCCATACAGTCAAAATAGTAATGGTGAAAGCAGATCGTGCTATTTCAGTGCCTAAGTGGAGGACGTTCTACACTCAGAAAAAAGGCAGCCAAATATATTTCTCTCAACACAAGATTTGGTAACTGTAACCAAATCGTGTAACTATAACCAAATCACGTGTTGAGAGAAACATTTTTAGTTGTTGTAACTAAACTTTTTTCTCAGTGTAGACATATTTATGACCATATTAACCTTCTCCAGAAAGTGTTATTTAATCGCTGATTTACAGGTAGACAGTGGAGTGCTCGTTTGGTGAGAGGAGTTGGCGTAATAAATTCTTGAATTATATTTCACATTTTTAAAAGTACACCCCGCGACAAAATGTTATGGTCACCCGGATTGGGCTGTTTATTATATTTTTCCAAGTTAATTTTAGTTATTTTTTTTTAGAAGAGTATAGCTCATTGTCTAACAAAAACTATACAAATAAAACTTGATTTAAAATATTGAAAAAAACATCAACAACGGTGCTGCGTATTTCCATCCATATAAAATAAAATGCGAACATTCGTTATATGGAGGAAAGTGCGCAACACCGCAAACAAAAAAATTATAAAAATCAACGGTATTTTTAAGACACTTCTAACTTGTAACTTATTATACTAGAATGAATGGGCTACGAGAATGTTAACCCAAAACATGTCTACAAATTCTGAACAAAAACGGTGAAAATTTCACAACACTTTCTTGATTATTTTCAATGTTTCAAGTTTGGATTTATTTGTAATTTTTAATTTGCAAGGCATGAAATTTGCATACATTTTGTTACTTTCAACCCCCGAATTGCTCAATTACTTCTATGTCTGCAGGATATTTTCTTTAAATAAATAGCTATGAGGGATATTTCACCCGCCGGTGATAAGAAAACGCAATCACCATTACGCACAACCCTAATATTACTGTTCACAATCATATTCACATCCAAAATTACAATTCATAATTTCGATTTGTAGAAAATATGAAACATAGGTATATCCATTTACCTAAATTTAAACGGATTAAGAATCAAAGTGCTAGAAGAGATTTGTGCGTTTGGTACAAAAAGTATTTTTGATGTTGAAATTGTACTTAAAATCGGCAAATTGTACTTTTGTACTTTTTCAAATTAATTGTACTGAAAACAGTACAATTGTACTTGAAATATCAATATCAATATGGAATAAATATACATATCGTCGGTGATACTACAAAACTGTCTACCTTTGGCTGATAAAGATGAACGATTGCCAGAAGCGATCAGATGCAGATAACGGATCAATTAAGTACCAGAGGTGAAAAGTGGCATAGAGCGTTTCTTAGTATCACCAATATATGTATTAGGGCGGGTAAATTTTTAATTTTTGATTTCTATGCGTGCATTACGTCGAACGATTCTACATGCAATTCTAAGCGAATTTAATGTGTATGGATCTGAATACGAATTTTCGCAAATTTACATACTGCTTCCTAAATAGCAAAAATGCTTTCGAATAATTGAAGTTCAGAAAACAACCAGCTCAGAAATGCGGCGTGCCTTTTTTACCTCCTCTTACGCCAATTTGTTACACTGTTAGTAAGCAAAATATGTATGTTCAACCCTTATTCACATTCTCGCCTGTCACTTTTATTTGGCTGGGACAAATTCCACATTCAATCCCTTCGTGGTCCTGTCCATATTAGTTCTCGTGGTAGAAACGTTTATAAAGCATACGTCAAGTTGGACGCAGTCGAGCGCGAGCATGAATACAATAAAAATGTGCTCGAATAATGTGAAATCACAATGGACCAGCCGACTACGGGCAGACTACTATTCAGTCAGGGTGTTGAACTGGTTTTCTTTATTCATGCACATACTACGAGCATAAATATATGTACATACGAAAGCATACACAAACAATTACATTGTGAGGGTAATAAAATAATTGCGACAATAAGCATTTCATTATTAGTAGTTGGGCAGAATTAAAGCGTTTCCGATTAGAATTGGCCTGAGCAGGGGTGGCGTGTGCACACCCTCGTCACCGCAACACCTTTCACTTCCCGCACGCTACAAATGCACCTACTACATATACATATGTATGTATGCCTTGAACGTTGTGTGCTGCTCGATGCAAATCCAAGCGCAACATTTTAGACATTTTTATATGCCATTTAATAGTTTGCTGTAGTTGTCAAAACCTCTCTGATTTTTATGACGGCACACAATTGTCAGACGCCACACACAATCAACCGCTTAATATGTATGTAAGTAGCGTTGCAATGCGGTCGCAGTGGGTGCGATGCGGGTGCATGTGTTCGCACACTCACACACATTCGCATTAAACTGATCTTGATTTGATTAGATGCCGTGTTTGCCTTAATGCAATCAGCAATCAAAGAAAGAGCAATTTGCAACCTTGTCGGTTTGTACTACATACTTATGTATGTATGTATCGGTCTGTGTGTAGCAAGCAACCTTTGTTGTGTTGTCCGTGTTGCGGTGTGTTGCTGTTATGTTGCTGTAGCTGTTCTTAGGGCTCCGATTGTGTTTTGTGTTGGTTGTTGCAGTGTTTTGTGTTGGCGGATTATGAAAATGTGCATTTGAACGGTAAATTCCCATGGATTGTGTTTTTTTTTGTATGGCTACTGTCTATGGCGGGCGGCTAAGTGATACCCGCTTTTGCATTTGCCTGCTTGGCCGCAAGTGCCGCCGCCACTACAACAGGCGAGGCTTAGCGCGAAGGGATCGTTCGACATTTCAGCAAGTGAAATGTGAATTGTGACATTTGGCTGACGTTTTTCTCCGCTCTTTTATTAGCGTTAAGCTGATTAATATTCATTAAATAAAACGTTCAAATGCTGAATGTAGATTAGCTGCCAGAAAACATGTTAATATATTTGTTGATTATTTAGTACTTATTTAAATTCGAGTTAGTGGCGCACATACCTAACCAAACCAATTTTAATATTCTTCTCTGCGCTTTTTAATTACATTTCTTTAATTGCAGTTCTTTTTCGATTTCTTTGCCTTTGATTGCTGCGTTATTCAAATTACTAAGAAAGCGTTGGTTAAGAGGATGCACACGATTGGATTGATTATAATTAAATGCGCAAACACTGCCTAAATTTTTATACTTGACTTCCTGCAACCTTTTGCGTAGCGCAATTCTCCTATTTAGTCGGGAAGTTCCGCGTTTCCTTCTTTTTTTTTGAGTTTTTTAGCTTTGTAATATGTATTGAACTAATTGCGGTGTATATCTACTACGAAGCGCACAGAATTGGTAATTGAGATTGCATCATTAGTTTTACATTAACTCAAGCATTTCTCACTTCAAAGGAAGTGATTTACACTTTCGTTTCGTTGATTTTCTCTGTTGATTCACATAAAATAAAGATAAAATGAGAATTAGTGAGGAAACTTAAAGCGGATAGTACTTAAATTCTTCATTTAAAAGACTTTTGAATTATCACTTTGTATAATATGCTTTGAAAATATAGATACATATCCAAATACATATACTCAGCGACAAAAATATGAATACCCTGACGTTTTGACTATTTTTTTTTTCCATACCAAATTCTTCGTTTTTTATAAAAATCAGCAGAATCAATTTTTCATTTTCATATGGAGCTCGAGAAAATCCAATAAATACCTAAAATTTTCTTAGAAAGCTTATGACTATTTTATTTGTCAAGAGTGGTGCGCATTTTCTTCCATATAATGCATGAACAAAACCAATTTTTATAT
>NW_023458558.1:50099325-50132489 GCF_013731165.1 Rhagoletis pomonella
TTTTTTAAAAAATCAACGGTAATTTTTAGAGGCTTGAAACTTTCACGTTATTGTAATAAAATTGAATGGGCTACAAAACTTCATACTCAACATTTTTCTGAGAAATCGAATTGAAAAGTTGACAGTTTTGATAAAATTTTGTTTTGGTACTTCATGAATTTTCCCGAGTTCTATATGAAATAAAAAAAAAAATTATTCTGCAGGTTTGGTATAGAAAATATAAATAAATAAAATCGTCACAACGTCAGGGTATTCTTATTTTTGACGCTGACTGCACACAGTTCATGTGTTCAGTTTCGGTGCTTCCGCAACCGCTTTTCGATTCCTCCGGGGCCATTTTTGGTTCTTTTGGAATCGAGGTTTGGTTCTTCCATAACCAGTTTTCGGTTCTTTTGTTGTGTTCGAGTTTAATTTCTGTTAGACCCGCCTTTCCCGTCGGTTCTATAAAAGATCCGGTTCGCAAGCTCCGGTTCCTCGGTTCTGTTCATCTCTGCTATGAACGTGATATGACCGTTCAAAAATCGGGACTACTCCCTGCACGAATGTAAAGAGTTTCACAAAACGGAATTATGCGGGTTGAATTTGTATGGAAGACATGGCTTTCGAAAAATTTGGATGAAATACATTTTCGGGGTCTCCACTTTTCACCTTTATTGGAGTTTCCTTATATTCTTTATGTGAATAAATATTAATCTTACGCTTCAAAAATCCGACTTTACGAGTGCGGAGTTTCCATTGTTAAAGAAATTAAAAAAATAAAATACAAAAAAATACTGCTTTATACATTAGGGTGGTCCTTAAAAAAAAACAAATGAGCATTTTTTTCAGTCTTACCCCTTTAATCGGTAATACCGAGGTCACAGATCTCACATACAAATTTTGCTCCCGATTGGAGACGGTTAAGGCGTGTCAAACAGAGGCCAAAGTTTAGATTCCTCTGAGGAGACTCAAAAAATTTAAATTAATTTTTTTGCCAACTCATACCCAAAGTCGATACATCCGTAGTCGAAGATATCACATATAAATTTTTATCCGGATTGGAGTCGGTTAAGACGCCTTCATAGGGTAATCTGAATTTTGACCTCTGTGCCAAAATTTGTATGTAAAAATTTACTTCCTACATTTATGGACCACCCTAATCTACAAGCATATGTTGTATGTATGAATATGTGTATACCTTTGAGCGAGTGGCTCTTGAAATTCTCATATATGAATTTGCGAATAGAAAATTCCATTGCCTGCGGTTAGTTTGCCAAGTTGCCGATTGCCAATTTGGTTATAACATACGAGTACATACATTTGTACATATATTGAAATTTCGCTTTCATCGGTGCGAAAATTCCAAAACTCCGATTGCTTGCAACTACATTACCTGGCTTCTACTCGCAGTTATTCCCCTTGTTATTGTTATTGCTTGGATTTCACTAAATTGTTTACCCTCAAAATCCGACAAAACAATGCAATCAATTAGTAGTAAGAGATGAAAAATTTACAAACGATAAAGAAAACAGGATAATCCAATATTTCCGACTACAAGTCAAAAAGATTTAAGCAAGCGGAATTCCCGCAAAACACAAAACAATTGTTTATTTGTATGTCTATAAGTAAAGTCGATTCATTCTTCATATAACTCTCGTGGCAAGAAGGTCATTCAGGAATAAGTTTGTAAAAAAAAATTCTATAAGTAGGCGAAGATACAGAGCAAAACTAGCAGAAAAGTAAGGCAATCGCAGTTGTCATTCGAACAATGGTTGCCATTTGCAGTTTACTGTCAGTTGAGGATCAATTGATTGGATTAGGTACTGTTTACTGAAAGAGTGAAACGTACAAAATCGGTATTTTAATTTTGATTAGGGATAAGGATTTTGCGTTTTTATGGGAGAAGGTGGAAGAATTCGTTAAACAATTTTATTTATTTTTTTTCGATAATATCACTGCCAATTTGTATAGCAATGTTTTTCACTTTTTCTTATTATTTAAAATGGTGCTTAATTTTTTTACAGTTGGCAGCCCTTTTTAAAAAATTCTTTAACTTATTAAAAAGTTTGAATTAACTTTTTATTAGATGGCAACCCTTTTCATATAAGTATAAACCCTTATTGTACATCTACAGGTAAAGCCCTTGCATGCAGTTTCAAGTTTCTAACTCATCGGAAGGTGGCTAAAAAATCTATTGAGAAGTTTGTAATGAAATACGTACAGATAAATAAGAAAGCGAGTTGATATAAAAGTGGTACAAAACAGATACTTCATGCAGGCATAAGAACCCTGCAGCAATTCGTACAAACCCTACGTTATCCCTCGGATAGTCTCTATTGTTACCAGTCCCTCCTAATTCCCCTGTCAATGATTTCAACTCCCATTTTTAACATTGCCGTGGCATAGGAAAAAAAAAACCGGTCCAACAACTCACTCTTTGTTATCAGCATTTGGGCTAATCGTATTCTATTTGGAGATGTTTTCGTTTGAATGTGATTTCGTTCTGCACTTCACAGATGCTTTTTCGTATTTAAAAAAAAAAAAAACAAATATCAAAAATTTTATGTTACATCCGACGACATTTGAACGCGTTTCCTCCCGAAAGTAACGAGTAGTAGCAATCATCTCTGCGCTCAGCTACAGCCACAACATGTAAATGTGTTTTCAAATATTCAGTTTAAATCAAGGCCTAATTAAGCGATTGGTGCATTTGTACAGATTTGGACATTTTGACAGATACAGATTGGGTTGCTAAACTCATTCTCTAAACAAATTTATGTACAACACCACTGTGTGACTGCCAAAATGTAAAAATTTCTGAGAGTTGTTTGCCTTCTCTAGACCGGCTTCTTAGGCACTGGTCGAAAGCTAATATTTTGGATGCAAAAAATTTCGGAAAATTGGCCAGGGAATTAAAGTAATCTTCTGCTTTATACATACGTACATACAGTAACTTACACTAGTGTTCACGTGTTGAGTTTTTTTATATTCACAACGTTTTTAAAGTATTTTTTTTTTATTATTTTTCTATAAAGATATTGTCCAAGCTTTAGCCAAAACCCTATAAATCACAATTTAAAACTTTATAAAAAATTTTAACAAATTTTCAAAAAAATTTCGAGCTTTTTAATCTATATCTTTACAATACTACTGGGTATGCAGTTTTATAGCCTATACAATTTTTGTCAAGTGGCAATATTTTTATAGAAAAATAACACAAAATAAGTAACTTGAAAAAGTTTGGAATATTAAGAAAGAAATCAACACGTGAACACTTATGTAAGTCACTGTAGATCACGAATGAGTTGCCACAAGAGCATCCTGCTAAACAAGGTTTTCCTTGGAATCCCTTTTTTGCGATATTCGCTGAAGAAACGACTGTATGAAATTCTTTTTCAGGAAGCTGAGACAAGGTCGCTAAATCGTACTTTCGTCGCTGTTTACGTAGAATTAAAAAAAAAAAATGTGTTTCATCCAATTTAACTCGTTCTTTAGCGATGTCAGGGTTTTTAGCTAGATCTTTTCGTATTTTCTAGGTCTTCAGTCCGGCTGTCTGTTTTTTTTATTTTTAGGCTCAAAATAATCTGAGAAGTAACCGAGTTTATCCACTAATTTGGTCTATGCGTCTTGATGTCATTAAACAAATGGAAGGACCTAATAGCTTTTCTATGACAACCTTTATCATGGCAAAAGTATACTCCCTACCATGATAAAAACATAACAAGGTAAAACCATTGAGAGGCAGTCTGACGTTTGCCAACAATATAATTTTTAAATCAAAACTCAAACTCACACACACATTCTCATTTTCAATCTCAAACAACAACAATTGTGAACAATTTAATTTTTTTATTTTCAATTTTATATGATTTTAAAATGTTGGCAAACGTCAGAAAAAAATCATGGCCGACGAAATGAGAGAATGAATTTACCTTGTAATGTTTTTATCATGCTCCCTACTACTCTTAGAAAAAGCGTTTCTTTTTTGGATGTTACTTAGCACAGGGATCGAACTTATGAACGTACATATATACAGTGTCGGTCAAAACTGGATAAATGGTGTTTCGTTTTTAATATTTACAATATTTTTCGATATTCGTTTTATAAAAATATGGTTCATGCTTTAAAAACACTATATAAATTACACTTTCAAACTTTATACAGAACTTTGAAAAATTCCAAAAATTTGTACCTAAATTCGAGCTTTTTAACCAGAATTTTTCAAAAATTTTTGGGTATGCAGTTAACAAACTTATTTATCGCATTGATTTTTAATATTTTTTTTTTTTGCTGACAGCTTTTACGGGTTTTTTCATAGAAATAGCAAAATTTAGGAAAACTGGCGTCGAATTTAATTTTTTTATTTTATTTTTGGAAGCGGTCTTGCGCATATTCTTCCGTAAGAAATGCATGTTTATATGGGAAAAAGTGCAAAATGCACTTATGTATTTTATTAGAATTTTATAAGCCTGTTTAACTACATACCAAAATTTTTTTTTTTAAATTCTGGTTAAAAAGCTCAAAATTTAGGTAAAAATTTTTGTGGAATTTTTCTAAGTTTTGTATATCTAAACTTTAAAAGTCTGATTTATACAGTTTTTGTTAAAGCATGAACCATATTTTTACAAAAAAAAAATATTAAAAAAAAAAATTTAGCTTGAAAAACATTGTAAATATCAAAAGCGAAACACCATTCATCCCTTTTTGTGGAGAAATTTTACTAGGCGTCTTACTGCGGGTCTCTACATTCAACGCTATATGTATATGTATCGAAGTAAATATCGCATAAGAGTGTGTACAAGTTGATATTTATTTACTTTGTAAGTATGTCCATTTGAATGCACATTTTTATCTTCATACATTATACCTATAATTGTAGAATATTCAGAATTTTTTTTATTACAAAGAACTTGCCTCATTGTGTCTGCTCATCAATTTTACAAAACACAGAACTTATTATTTCCATACAAACATATAAGTGAATTTATACAAAGCTTATGAATGTATTTTTAATTTTATTTTTGCAGTCTTTGTGTTGATTCTTTTGAGCATATTCAATGCGAGTAGAGTAGTAATTAAGCGTGAGAAAGCGTGAATGAAACGTAGTCAGTCACTTATTCATTTGTTTATTTACATTTTGATATTTTTAATTGAAACGTGCGAATGGAATGCTTATGACAAGTGGCGGTTATAAATTGGCGACACATCAGCACACACTTTTACTTAGAGAAACAAATGCAATACAAATACATATACATACATACATATGTGCATAAGTTAGCCCCACAAAGTTTGTCCTTATAGTTTATTTGAGCAATTTTTAGTCTCCTGGAAGGACAGTTCCTTTGGTCTTCTTCAGAGGAAACGCATAAATATTGTATGTTAAACTTAGATTTAAAGCATTTGCAAGGCTATACAAACTTGGAACATGTTCGTACGTATGTATTTTAAAGAACCGTTCAAAAGGTAGTATTTTAGCAAGCAAGTATATTTTGTATTCCACAGGCCACCTTAATGGGAATCGAAAAATCATTTGTGATTGTGCTTTAAAGACAGAAAAGGTAATGCTTTTTGGCACCCAATTGCCACCGCAGAAATCCCAAACGAAAGAAATCTTAAGTACAATCCGGTCTAGCGAAAACAAAGCAATATATCTTAACTGGGCCAAGTTTTGAATTTGAAAAATCACTAAAACCCAAGGAAAATCGCGTTTTTCTCTAGAAAAAAGCTCCAAATTTTTTATGGAGTATTTATGCATAAAAATATTTTTTTTGTAGGGATGCCTATTCAAATTAATAAAAATCAATGTTTCTTGCTCGACGGTCGAACTTATTCTGTCTTCTATAAACTCAAATATTTTCGTCCTTTTTATTATTGCGCTACTATTTGTTTAGGAAAACGGCTATTGTTAATAGTACGAGTGTTCTTGCCCATTCGTGTTCTCGCTCGCTGTTTTCCATTTTTTTTTCGCAACATTTGTCCATTTGTCTGGTGTTGCAATAATACGTGATGGTGGGTGTCCTTCAAAAACGTCACCAGCATGGCGAGAAAATAATAATAGAAAAAAACTCACAAACATTACAAACAATAACCAATACCAACACGTCCAAGTGCTGACTCTGCACTCTAATGATCAAAACGAACAACTCAATATTGCTTTGGTGTAGATACATTGACCGTGATTAAATATTTCTTTAAGTATTAACCTAAGGGGCTAAAAACATAAATTTAATTTACTAAAAGTCAATGAATCCGATACAGCTTGACTACCTGATATGCACGTTTTATATTTTACATACTATGTCTGCTTCAGTACTCCCAACAACTAAGCCTGAGAAATCCCGCCCATCCTCGGTTGATTGTTTCGCAAGTTAAACAACCCCAATGCCTGTGTAAACGGCAGTTAGTCGAGATAAATCCCTCCTGATTAGTTTGAAGAGAAATGCGGTGCATTTCGCGAAGTAGGTGGCCCACAGACTCTTGCTGACCCCACTGGATTTAAAGTCTTTTTACCTGCTATTAGCTACCTTTTTACAGTCATATCATTGCCATGAATTCTGATTTGCCCCGGTACCCAAATAGGAGCAACGACATACCTTTGAGCTGGATTATTTGCAGTCATTCTTTAGGGCAAATTTTTAAGCTTTGAAATAAGAACGAAATAAGTAACAACTCCTAAGTAGTTAAAAAACTCCATTTGTATTGCGGAACAACGGCGCAATACGAAAAGTGAATATGATTATATATAAACCTTATCCGCTATATAACTCAAAAAAATTAAATTTTGAGTTGTGCCGTTATTGCAGAGAACCATCGATTTGTTAAAATTCGACGAATTTTTATAAATATTCTACAAATTTTATAATTTGATTCAAATGTTTTTAGATAGCTCTCAAAAAAAGTAAAAAAAAGTAAGAGTAAAAAGCTCATTCTCAAATAGCCGTAATTGCGTAAGTAACGTATGCGCCCCGTAGCACCATACGCAGTCATCTAACACGTTTACTGGCACGCCTTTTAATAGTGATTAAATATTGGCGTTTAAGATTTTTATTTTTTCATGTATATGAAAACTTTAGATTGAATTTTGAGTGCACCAATACAAACTTCAATAATGGAATTTTAGTTTCTCACATCAAAGTAATCTTTTACTCAATGTAACTTTCGTTCTCATTCTTATTACACTAGATTCGTCCGTTTTGGCAAGAAGAAATTTTTCATCGTTTATTTTTAGCATTTTGAAGTAACTTAAATTATTAAAATTAAAAAAAAAATCGTAAAATATGAATGGCAGAATGCCATTTTTTTATTTCGTGGTAACGTGGCAACGTCTATTGGCTCTAATATGAGCATTCTATTTGAAAACTTCCCAAAGTTATTAAGAATAAAACAATTACGATTTTATCGAGTGACAATGAAAAAAAATTTTAATTTCGGAACTTTTTCGCCTAAAAAAAACGTTTTAAGGCCAAAATCGTTCAAATACTTGATATATTTTGTATTGTACTTGTTTCTGGAACTCCATTAATTAAAATATTTGCAGGAAGAATGCTTTAGCGTTTTTGTTTTTTTCTTCCGAAAGAAGGTAGTGAGTGATATTAAAAAAAAACTCGCGAGATTTGCTCGTATATTGCGTGTATACATTTTTGCGATCATTTTTCAAGTTTTTTCTCTCTGTTTTAAATAAAACTGTATTAAAAATTGTTACGTCTTTTTATTCTAAAAACAAAATTGTATGGATTCGATGCTTTAAAAATGTCCCGATTATTGTCCACAGAAATCTGGTCACCGTAGTTATAACATCAGAAAGTAGTTTTTGTATAAATTGCAGATAGATCACATTGAATATAATCCCTCGATATAGACAAGTTTTAATATTAACGGGAATTTTTTAGACATTTGAAACTTGAAACACTTTATTCCACTAGAATTCAATGGCTACAAAGCGACATACATACTCAAAAGAAGAAAAAGAATAAATTGCTAAAACTTGTTAGTACGTGGTGCGGCTATAATATTTTCGACCACTGTACATATTCAAGTAAGTAAATAGTATTGTGCAGTCCCATGGTAGCGTGTCGCAACCACGTTCTCCTCGCAGCTGCGATTTCCGCCTTACTCCATGTGTTCCTAAGTCAAACATTTGCGTTTACGCGACAAGTGTGTCTGATGCTCGGATGCCAACAGCAAGCAGCCAAGTGGACGGCCGATGGCTCGCAAACGCGACTTTCATACAGTAAGAAGTCCATAAGTCTGAGTGGCAGTGCAAATTTTAGAATTTGGGGCATTGGGCTAAAATGCGATTTCTATGTCAATTGTCATTTTGTTTGCCAGGCTGTTGGACTGGATGCAACGGTTGCCATTAGGCATCAACAACCAACAGAGTCGTAGACATATGCAGGCGTATGCAGCTCTTCGCTTGTTGTGAATTATTCTGTGGATAAGATTCGAAAGCATTTCGTTAAGCGCGACTACTACTACGTCCAGGCACTTAAAACATCTCTTGAGTAGAACTGCGTCAACGTATTGACAGTCATGCAAAATCCAACTAGTCGAACTGTATCCTGGTGAAGAAGGGTGTGGAGATATTCGAAGACAAATGAAAAGTATATGTGGAATGAGGTGGGCGGATGTGAGATGTTGCGTCCTCCCTGACGAATGCTATACATACATAGGAACATATACACACACACATTGTAAGATTTGGCTAGCTGCTTTTAATTCTGTAATTCGAAAACTATTGAAGATAGATTAATGAAATTTTGTACAATTTGCAACGCCATCCTATCATATAACGGCCAAAGCTGAAATATTTAACTAACTACAAAAGCTACCCAAAATTGATATTTAGAATTTCCTTATAACAGGGAATTATAAACTGACAGAAATGGACTTGAAAATATTTTTTTTTTTTTTTTTGATTATGGGCGTGGCAAATATCGATAAAAAACTCAAGTAAGGTCAACAAAATTTCATTATAAGTCCAATATTTCTTGTAAAAATTGGGTACCAAATAAAAAAATTTCTTCAAAGGCAGCACTTTCTAGCAGCTAAAATGAGATAAAACTTTGTCGAATATTCGCGGATAACGAGTTTGCGGGTCCAATGAAATTAATAAATTTCTAAAATTTAATTTATGTTAACTTCGTTTCACTTCAACATGAAATAGGTACTCAGTCATAGTTTACTAAAATCCCAAAAATGTATATTAATTAAAAAGAACATAGCCAAAAAATATAAGTTCAAAATGGTATTTTATCAATTGTTGGATAAATCACATAACACCGACAAATTAAACAGCGAGATTCAGTTTCAAATATACAAGTTTAAATATTATTGCGCTTGGTAATTTTCCAAATCAAACCCCCTCCCGCCCTATACTTTAATTTAAATTTTGTAGTTGTTATTGTTTCGTCTTTATCAGGCATTTCTAAAAACATTTTTGTCCTTGTTTTGATATTTGGCGACATAAAATAATTAAATTAATATTTTCTCGAATATGGAAATAATACACTGTGCGCCGCCTGTCACTCGCTGAGTTGTTCAATGTGCTGTGCAAATACCATTTCCGAAATTGAAAGACAAACTTTCGAGACTTACGAAGCATGCAAATAGAGAATAGTTGTTGCTGACTATAACGGCTACTGGCCGCATGAAATGTTAGCCTTATGTGTCAAGCGAGCGTTCGAATCCTTTCATTCGTTCGTTCGTACATATGGGCGTGTGTGTGTGTGTGGCTGTGTGGGCTTGTGATCACAAGTGTTTGGCATGCAAACTAAGTTGTAAAATTTGTTTAATTCGCTGATTTGTTGATTTGCTTCGTCTAATCGTACAAGTACACATCAACCCAACAACAATACACACATACATATGTACATATGTACATAGCAACATCTGTACTAATGGGTTGAAATTATCACAAAATTGTGTTACTTTATCGCCTTCACTTTCCTTCAGTGCAATCAGTGGATGACATTTGTATACGAAAGTTGAATGCCTTTTAATGCGAATTAGTATTTCCGTATACATAGATACATTTGCCGGAAATGTATGCACATACATATGTACATGGTACACTCATTTATTGATATTTACCATTTTGGTTCCTGATGTGCTTTCATACATATTTTTCCATTGGTGAGGGTATGTGGTGTAGCGGTTAGAAGCCCCGGGGTTTTCCAAGATTTGTAATCTGCACTGGTTGCAATTATAGAAACGCCTTATGTTGACCAGATTAGGCTAAATTTCTTTTGCTTATTTAATGTCTAGTTTTCCTCTCTGACGTCAGGGCTTCTTTTAAAGGACTTTGAAATTTTAAAATACGAGTAATTATAAAAATGATTTCAAAACTGCAGTGCAATGTACGTAGAAAACAGTATGGATATCAAATTAAGATGAAAAATCTGTAGAATTAAAACAGATTAAAGTTTTTGATGCATAAGGATCGGTAGGTATTGCAAATGTCCTCTTAAAATTTTATCCTTAATATCCTTGAAATTTTGCAAATGCTATATTTATTTTCGAAAAAATTATATATTAAGGACATATTTTTTAAAATTTTTTACATAAATTTTGGAATTAATCATAAATTTTGGAATCGAAATTATAAAGTCCTGGAATCGAAATTATGACGTCCCTGAATTAATCATAAATTTTGGAATCGAAATTATAAAGTCCTGTAAAAAGATGCTAACGTCAAAGGAAAAACTAAAAACGCAGTTTTTTTATATAAGGCCCATAGTTGCGTTGGTATATTGATTTCTTCACGTGTTTTGACTTTTTTTGTTTTTCTCGCACGGTGTAATTAACTGCATATAAATGCACATTTAAAATTTTTACAAAAAAAATTTCAAACATTTTTAATCAGAATTTTTAGAAAAATTTTATATCGTCCATTAAATTATAGTAGGATAAAGTGCAAGTTTCAAGTGGCTACAAAATACCCTTGATTTTTATTTTTTCTGCCACAAAGTATGCTCGTCAATTTTTTATATGGAAGAAAAATCCGAGCATCTTAAAAAAAATTCGCAAAAATTAACGTTATTCTGTAGCTTCCTAAATTTTGCACTTTATCCTACTATAATTAAATAAAACTGCATACGTAAAATTTCTCTAAATAGTTTGAAATTTTTGGTGAATATTTTTTGAATTTTTATAATTTTGGTACAAATTTTGAAATGCGCATTTACATGCAGTTAATTGCATTAAAATGTTGTAGACTTTTGTAAAAAAAATTTTATATTAAATCAACAAAAAAAAATATAGAATAAAATTGTCAAAATAAGGCTTTTATTTTATTTCTGCGACTAGTATTATGAACTTCTTTCTGCTCCAAAATAAATATGTTGCCTTAAGTTTTTTGCATCAGCTTTTTTCAACATACCTTAAGTTACTTTATCAGATATGTACGTTTATGATATGTTCGTTTAAGTTTAATTACTGTCTTTTGTTTTGTGACTTATGAAATAATTTTCTCATTATATAAAAAAAAATAAGTTTCAAACTAGAGATGTGCACGGGACTAAATATTCAAACCCGGTTCCGCCCATTCTGAAATTTAATATTTAAGTCTCGAGCCCGCCCATTCCGACGTTTTTCAGAATTGTACCGCGGTTTTCGTGGATACCGAAATCAATCTTTAAGCAAAAATTTACATGTCTTTCAAATTAATCTTAAATAATAAAAACAAAAAAAAATAAATAAGGTAAGATCCGGCATCTTCCGATTATTTTGTTTTGCTTTTCTGTTCGTTTTCGCCTCAATAAAACATAAAAAAGTACATATTTCAACATATATCCTTTTTAATGAAGCTTTTCTGAATTTACGGAGGTCGCGATTTATAGCGAGTGTCGGACAAGGATTTTGGCTGCCGCCATGACAGGGTTTACCAAAGCCTGTAGTACCGATTTTCTGAAAAAAATTAAAAAAAAAACATTAACATATCACAAATAGTATATAATAGAATTTAATATACTATATATTAGGGTGGTCCAAAACAAGTAAAGTCGGAATTTTTATACTCTAAATCAATTTTTCGTAGAGATGGTGTAGATTTATTGAAAATCAATATTTTTCTGACTCTCTTTAGGAGACTTCCAATTGTTTATTTAACCATTTTTTATTACTTAAGATTTTATATTTATCCCCCCATTACATTTTCTTTTTTTACATTCGTTTTTGGATAACCCTAATGTATGTATGTACATATCTAGGCATTCCACCTTTGTTTCTATGTAAGGCACTGATGCTTCGTTTCCCTAAAGTGTTCTCCTTTCGTTCAAAGGTAATGCTGCCGGTAAGCGCCTGCGGCCAATGAAATGCCCATGTTAAAGTAATGCCTTCTTGAAACGAAAAGGTAAGCAATTCCCAACGCCTAGTTCAATCCCATTTTCATTTCTGTGGAAATCGTGTTTTTTTTTTGTTGGGTACGTACGCGTGTGGAAATTGTATTGGCATTATTCAATTAATTATGGTGCAAATATTTTCGCAGTAATCTCTCAACGCATTTCTGTACTACACATTAGTTCTTTTTGCAGTTTTGTTACGACCTCGACCATGACCACATCCAAAACTTTACATAACCGGCACACATACTACGCATGTGGAAATACACAACAACTCCAAAACATGCATATAAATTGCTATTATTGTTGTTGTTAATCGCAGTAGATTTACACATTAATAGTGAATTAGGATCAAATGTTACATTAAACATTTAAACGTCACTCGTGCGCTTCAATCTAAAATAATTAAGTTAAAAAATATACTTTTAACACACAAATAAGTATGTGTACACATTTGCAAGTATTTACACAGATGCTATGTAACATACATACATACATACATACATATGTGCATACAGTAACGTATCCAAGATTTTACTACGGGGGGTTTGAATTATTAGTTTTATTGCCTATTTGATTTAAAGATAAAAAAAAAAATAATAATAAAAACCAGGAAGATTGTAGCAAAATAGACCTCTATTTTAATTTTTAATTTACTAGTGAAAAGTAGCCGAGGAATTCGCTAGGCCGACGTATTCTAGGTACTAAGGACCGGTAGTGAACAGCATTACTGGTGATGCATTATGTCTGTTGAATTCACTAGTTCCTCACTGGTGGGTCGTATTATTATAACCTCTAGTGACAAAGCTGGTGGATGGTAATCTACTAAGTGTAAATTGAGTAAGTAATTTTTACCAACGACATCTTAATTGAATATCCCAATAAAATTCCCGCGAGTTTGAACTGCGAACCCCACCTCACCCGTAAATTCGCCACTGTGGCATATAGATAAGTACTGTTTATTGTGTATATATGTATGTAATGGTATTTAAATTTCCAATTCGTTTTCATTACAACATTACACTAATGCCATAACAATATCCCTTCACCGCGCCTGCACGCCCAACCACCTATATATGTATGTATATTTGGGTGGTCCAAAAATACATGCTGGAAAAAAGTTTAAAAAGTTAAGCACACGTATTTTTTGGTTTAAAAAAAGGGATATATAGAACTGTTCCAAATGAAATTTTCCATGTTTTTTATATGGAGAAAAGCCCTTTTTCATAGAAATGGTATAGAATTATTGAAAATAAATATTTTTTTTGGTCGGTGACGTCCAATAACAATACCCAATCGTTTATTTAACCATTATTTTATTCCAACTAATTTTTATAGATCTCCGAAAAACCAAAAATGCCAATGGGGGCACCCATAAAAAAATGGCTAGTATTAAATAAACAATTGGGTATTATTATTGGAAGTATCCTGAATAGAAAAAGAGTTTTCCGATCGAGGAAAATTGATTTTGCAGAATGCTGTACCATTTCTACGAAAATACGTGAAAATTTCATGGGTCTGTACGGCTACTCCTCCTTCCATTTAGAAAAATCCAATTTAATTTTTTATTTTTTTGTTTTTGACCACCCTAATGTACACATATGTATGCACAACTGAGGCTCCTTCCAAAATTTTTTCGTTGATTATTTAAATAGCTTGTTCTATTTGGTTGGTTGGTTGTTTGGTTTCGATGGGTTGTTTGACTAGTTGGTTGGTTGGTTGGTTGCTTGCTTGGTCGGCTGAATGGTTGGTTGGTTTGGCCGGTTAGCTGATCTGTTGATGTATTAATTTCGGTCTATTGTGCAAATATGTTTAGCTATTTTGCCATCAAATTGAATGAATTTCTTTAAAGCAGCCGACGGGCGAGAAACGTAAAAACATCAAAATCATTTTAGTTACGATATTTTCATTATTTTGCCTGAATTGCGCGCTTAATTGGTTTTTAATGTTTTTACGCTACTCTCACGCTTTAAAAAGTTTCATTTTGACGCCATTTTACTATTTGATTTCGTTTGTGTTGCCGTTTAGGCAACTCTCACTTAGGTGAGAGAAAGTAGTTGTAAGTATGTTTGCATATACATATAAATGTGTACATATACTAAAGTACTTACATACATATATATGCATGTATGTATATATATGTTTATTTGCTATGTAATTTTTGGCACCTTTTGTTGACTAAGCGTAAATTTACCTTTAAGCCTGAAACACTGTATTAAATGATGACTATTTTGCATATATATTTATGCATGGTTTTTGTTTTCCAGGGCCTTTGTGTAACCCTAAAGTAGTTTCTTTGAAACGAGGACAAGCATGTTTTATCGCCGAATTTCGGGTCGCGCGTAATTTCTGCCAAGCCTTACTTCTTAGAAGTTCACAGACCATTCAGCTTTTTCATTGTATACGTTCAAAGCGCCACATATACCAATCGCCACTTTTTAAAAGCTTTTATTTTTTGCTATGCTGCATTAGTTGTACAACAGTTTCAGGAGTATATTATACTGTCCAGATATTGCGGAACCTTTGTTGCCAGGCGCCTGCACTCAAAAATTTGTGGGAGACATCTTTTATATCTAATGTCTATGCCACGAATGTTGCGAACGGGCTTCCGCTTGTGTTTCAACAGATATATGTAATTTATGAATTAATTGAGATTCACGTCTAAAGCCGTCAATTCAAATTCGAAATGCGGCAGTGTATCCAAGCACTTTTGTACAGCTGTGCCGCGCGGGCAAAATGATACATACGTATGTATGTACATCTCGACTGACGAAAACTGCCTTAGCGCGCTGAAAGTTGCCTCGAGATTTGGAAGTTTTTTATTCAGACGTAAGGCTTGAGGAAGTGTTGACGCCTTCTGTCTTCGATTGCTTTGTTTAATACCTGTATTCTAAGAAGCCGGTTCTTCCTCTAGTTCCACCAGCAGAGCCTAAAAATCACACGTCTCATAGGACCACTTCCGTCGTCACGATAATAAAATTATGGTTAGCGACTGGAACTCCAGCGAACTCCCGGCATTTGACGAAGAAGAGCCGAGACCAATTTATTTGGATGATGCTCACGTTCCTATACTCGATCAAGACGACGTGGTGACAGCAATAATAATGGGGCTTATAAAAACAGGCCACTCGGTCCGGCGAAGAACTGGTAGGACGAATGCACCAACTATTAAATGCAATTTGGTGTAAGTTATACTTTCTGATGGAAAGGGTGAAATGTTAAACTATAGTAGGGAAAACCGGTATATGTACATTAGGGCGGAGTAATTTAGTTTCGAAAAAAAGTGTATGTCATATTCGAATTCTACGTCCGATGGTGAACAAACTATATACCAAAAATGACGTTTGACCCTCCAAATTTTTAAAAGAAAAATCAGTGTATTAAAACTTTTTCTGAACGAAATTAATTTTTTATTTACAAAACTTTGTGTTTTCTTCATACAATATTTTTCTTTTGAAAATTGAGAGGGTCAAACATAATTTTAGGTGTATAATTTGTTCGCAATTTTTGCTTAGAATTAATCGTAGAATTTTAATTTTCTATACACTTGCCTCGAAAATTTTGCTCCTAACAAATTACTCCACCCTAATGTATATGCCTAGGATCTTTAAAATACATAAAGCTTTTTCCACACTATTTGTAATGAATTTATCTTTTCTCCCGTGGTCTTCATTTGTTGCCAATTTTTGACCAGGATCTCATTTTAATTTTGATACATTTATGTGCATACACTCCTCTACCTTTCCGGTTAATATATATATATGTATATAATTAAGATATAAATACTTTCAACACGCTGCCCATATGGAATTACATCCAATCGAATGTTAGGCAATGATAAAGGCGTGTTTGTTTGTGCGCATCTGTTGGCATTAACCCCGGTCGTGTGGTGTGTGTGTGTGTGTGTGTCGGTGTTCACCAATCGATAAGACGACGTAAGGCATCATCAGGCACATCAGTCATTGTCACACCCTTTCAATTTGCCAAACTTCACATACTTACATACATACTCGTACTACAGCCGTCAAGCACCATAACGGGCCACTCACGAAGCTTTTAGTCGGTCTATCAGGCTGGCTCGCCTCTTCACCACCTCCACCACCCTCGCCTAACTATGTATTTGGGTTTTGCTGAAACGCCGAACGTGATTAATGCGTTTGGCAAAGTATCTGCGAGGATGGCATTATGGCGATACGTTGATGGTGACATGCCGCAAGCAACAAAAACAACAATGTTCACTAGCGCACACGTTTTAGATGATTGAATGGGGCTATCTATGTATATACCCGGAGTTGCGTTGAAGAAATATGATTAAATTAAATTTATTTAATGCTGACATTTTTGAATTCTTTTCATTTTGCATTTTTCGCATTAGGCAAAAGCAAACAATAAAAGTTGCGTACCTTTTAGCTATGAGTACCATAATATTGGATGTACGCATCAAAATAAGAGCAGCGTTTTACGGTGCTTGCAATCTTTACTGTTGAAACTGGTGCGGGGTGGATTAAGTGTGGGAACAGTTCCAAAATGTGTATGAATATGTGTGCATACCCGTTTGTTTGCCACTTTAAGATAATTTCACTGAAATCCCTGCATTTGCCCATTGCTCAGACACAATTTGTAGTGTTTTGATTTGTGCACTTGCAGCATTCCTCCCCCTCCTCAGCGCCGACACAATCTGTATCCCTTCTGATGCTGCATTCAAAAGCGAGCTACATGCGGCGGTCACGTGTCTGCATTTTAACACAAATAACCGTAAGGTTCTGCAGATTAAATTCCTGATTTAACATCCACTTCTGAGGCTTCAGCTGGAAAAGGACTGAACAACAGAGATTTCGATGTAATTGTGTACTTGCAAGTTGCCACAAAGACTAGTTATTGCCACCGCCTACGCTTTGCTGCTGCCGGAAAATTAATAAAGCTTAAGCTGAATGAAATCTTCAGATTAAATGAACATTTCGGTATTTTTCTTGAGCCAACCTGGATGTGACCTATCGAAAATAAAGGATAACTGTAAAGTGAAATTACAAAATATTTGTACATGTAAAATTTTTTTTATTTTATTTTTTGTCGTTTGCTTGACAGAGTACATAAGTAAAAGCCACGAAACGTGCTATTGAGACAGTATAATTAATATATATTATCCGATATTTTGGGGATCAACGAATATTATGGTGTCCTTACTCTATTAATAATGGATTTTCTATAGAAATTTTTGCATAACCAAGGTGTAATTTTTTTTTAGGTTCTTCAAAATTGTGTTCACATTCAAAATGACGTTCTATTATAAGATGTGAGGACTTATATAAAAGGCCCTTAAGAAAATTTCTCAAATTCAGATATATTTTGCAAATAAAGAAACACGTTTTGAAGGACTTTTTCAATGAGAAATTACGTAAATCATGGTCTCTTTTTGGTATACCTACAGTCAAAATCGTACAGTATTAGATATTTAAATTTTACAAATTTTGAGTAAAAAAAAATAGTTCATACCACAACAAGGAAGGGATCTTTGGCGCCACTATCAGAAAATTCAGCCTCCATATCAAAACGTCCGATAACGGTCTAAGGCTGATCGACTTCGCCGGGACCCGAAACTTGGTAATATGTAGTACTAGGTTCCAGCATAAAAAGACCCATCAAGATATAGACGTCTCCAGGTCGAAAAACGAGAATCAAATTCGATCAAATTGTGATAGATAGAAGGCACGCTTCCATTGTTTTGGATGTACGTACACTTCGAGGGGCTAAAACACCGACTCGGACTCGGACCTAACAGAATAGCTTGTTGTAACCAGATACGCACCCGCCTCTGTGCAGCCAAAAATGTGCCACCAACAAGGCAAGGGCTGCTTAACGTCGAAAAGCTGCAATCAACACGGAAAGTTGTGGAGAACACGAACTCGAGCCCCCTGTTTATGATTTTCCACCCACGTCACTGCTGAAAGTTACAAGTTTGAAAAAGTAGACGACTTGAAATCCAACGGCCAACAAGAATCTATATACATCGATTCTTGCCTTCCAAAGTCTCTATGCGTTAGCAAAATTATGTAAGTCTTCGCCACTGTGATTTAAATAGATGATGCGACAGGTACAGTTCTGAGGAATCCCATTCTAACGGCCAATGACCCGAAAATTTCTCATACTGGCTAAGTAAATATACTTAACAATACAACAGTTTAATAAGCGTCGGTGGTAATCCTCAAAAGCCCTATGACCCGCAGTACAAATCGCAAGGAATCACTCACTCATGACAACCATTCAAATAACGGTCAACTCCAAAAAGTTATGACCTAACAGAATAACTGACATGACCACCAAATGACAAAATTGCGATAACGATCGTTGGGCGGTAAAAAAAAATTACAGAATGGCGCTACAGGTAAACATCCAGATCACATCGTTGTTGTTGAACTTACGGGCAAATTTTTTAACCGGACATCAAAAGCACCAAAGCTGTATTCAGACCCTGCGATTTCGCCTTTACAAATAAGCACATTCCATTCGAAGTTAGCTTAGACTCATCTGCCGGTGCACTGAGAACAATAAGAGCGATGAGCTAGACTTAATTTCATTGCACTACGAGAGTAGAGAGAGTGGTAAAAAGTATCACAATTAAGGAAATCTTTCCTACACCAAAAGTGATTATCTCAAACTATTATTCTGCAGCTAGCCCAGGATCTAAGAAGATAAACTTGTTTCAGGACAACATATCCTGTGCCCGTCAAGGTCAGGCTGTCGCATGACAAATACTGTCCTGGTGCTGCCAACGTAGACGTAATAGAGAAAATCTTCCTAGCACCTGAACTGGCGCCAGTCACTACATGAGATAACCATTACTGAGGGAATCAGTTCAGCGCCAGTAGTGATTATCTCCGATTAATTTAAGAACATTCTTAAGAAATTCTATTAAGCTCCGGAATAGATTAGATATCTGTTGAAGGGATTTCCATGCCAGGTTTTAATTCTTAAATGAGAAATTTTCATTTTTTCACCAATTTACAGTTCCGCTTGGGTAACTTGACCGATTTGATTTAAATTTTAATCCAACCAGACTATGTATCTACTACACATTATAACAACAAAAACACAAAAATATTATTATCAGCAACAACGTCACACAGTCAGTGTCTATCACCATTCGTGCACACTCACAACCGTCAATGTTCTTTTGCCGCCGCATTGAATGCTGGTACACTCACTCGCTTGACTCAATTGCGCGCCAGCTTTGCCGTTAGATCCTGCAAGGTCGGGTTGGACGGTATGTTGTTCGATTTTAATCCAAAACTGCCATCAACAGTCACGCATAGCAGGACAGCAGTGCTTAGAGCATAACGCCGCAGCAGTGACAATGCGACGTTTGGTTTGGCTACGTGTTGATAGAGCACATCTCTTGCGTCCTTCAAACACACGCACAGACGCAAACACACACACACACACACACACACACAAACAAACACAGCGCACGTAGATTCATCAATAATTTTATGGCAACTCCCTGAGCATGAGCATGACCAAGCCAAAGCCAGCGCTAGCGCTACAACAACACTTCGAAGATAATGGAGGCCAATGGACCCATTACGCGTGGCAGCGTCAATAAAATGGAACGATCATAGCGCGTATAGAGGGCGAGCTGCAAGCTATAAACTGTCATTTCGAAAGTGCTCGAATCATCAGTGTAATGCACAATCCACCGTCCCGTCTCGTCTCGTCGCGACTCGCCCACCCTCGACTAGGAAGCGGGTCCGGCGGAGCGTTTTTGACTTAATGCGCTTGGTGGCTCCAACAACAGCAGTTGCGACATCACGCTTCAGCCATCAAACGATAGCGACAAGTGAGTATCACTGTCAACGTGTCATCGGCAGCAGCAGCAGCGGCAGCAACATCAAACCAACGTTCGTTCACGTCAATGCAGAATGACAGCCATCATGGCGACTGCAGCGCTGCGTGTTGGCAATGGTGCGGTGCCGGCTGTTGGTCAGAGATAACGACAATTTATATCCAAGTCATCATTTTAATTATCCCATTCGTTGTTTCGGTCGGTTGTTGCCACTCCCCACCTACGTACATAGCTCTGTAACCAACAGTTGCTAGCTACCAACACGAAACATCGGGCAACAGTACGCTTCCTTGCTCTCATCGCTCGTTTAGTTATTCGCTTAGCACTGGGAAATTGTATATATATTCACGTGGTATCGTATATATCCCTGCTGTTGCGTCCTACAGTAGAATTTAATACATATGTATATGTACTTATATGTGCTTATGTACGTATGTAAGTATCTGTATGTATGTAAGTAAGTAGCTTCTGAATTTTAACAGCGTGATATCTTCTATCTAGAAGCGCTGCAGCGGGCAGACGCAAAAGGCTCCCACTTTTCCTCATTAAAATATAATATGTATTTTTTAATTTAACTGAAATGTTTACACAAAAATTTTTCCTTGACGCAAAGTAGCCTCCGTATCTGCTTCTTTACCTCCATCCAGCAGCACTTCAGTATCGCGCTGTTAAACTAAAGGAAGTTACATAAACCAAAAAAGATTCATCTCGCTCGCTGATGTTTATATCCCTTTCGCCATACGAGTTTGCACGCGTTTGTGTGTGTGTGGGCATACATAGTTGGTATGTACCCTGTGCGGAAATGCACTAGTGGCAAACTGGTTCGGTACTAGAAAATTTAGAACCATACGTTTACATGTTTATGTAGCGCCTTGGCGGTGCTGAGTGTGCAGAGATGCTTGCTGTTGGAGATGTTAAAATGTTAATACAAATTTTTGTTTTGTGCTACCAAACCATGAAAAAGCATCTGCGAAGTGCAGAATGAAAGCGCGTTTGAACAAAAGTAAACCAGCCCTCCGCTGCACAGTGATTCGGTTCGCAAATCTAAAAATATTTATATATTTTTATGAAACTGGCTAAATGGAGGGTTTCTATGTTGATGAATGAATACAAATCTAAATCCATTTACCAAAAACTTCAAATTTGAGTCTCGGCGAAAAGAGAAACCGATTGGTATGTATCACTTAGTTGTAAAACATTTCCTTCATACTGAATTTTTCTATGACAGTTTTCATCAATAGCTGTTATGCTCTAGTATGTCACTAGTTTGGGGTAGGGTACATGACTCTGTGTGTGTAAGCATATATATATATTAGTGTGCAAATCCTTTTTCCAGCCTCAGCCGGTTGGTTATTTGTTGTTGGCGGTTTCATCTGCTGCTCCAACTCTTCTAACGTTTAGCGTTTGCATTTGCGTTTACCGCCTTCCGCTTGCCTTTTCCCGGAAGCGTTCATGAGCAAGTTTCCGCTTTCATAACCGAATTTTAATTAACTTTCGAAAACCTAATTACAAAGTATTATTATTATAATGAAATGCTCTGAATGCCTCACCATGCGATTCACCGCATCCGCCTCCTGCTATCTGCCTGCCTACCCGCCTGACTGTCTGGGAACATCGCCATTAACCAGCCAACGAAGTAGCGGGCCAACCAGCGTACATGGCCACCTTACCTTTTCACTTGCCAGTCGGAACGTAGTATAGTAGTACCTAAAATACCAAACAACAGCGCCGACAGAATTGTGCTACATATTGGGTGAGGTGAAGTGGTTTTATACCCCGTACGAGTTCTATGGCCGAAGCTTATTGTAGTACATATAATAAAGGTCTGTCTTTGGATATGCCTACCTTCCTGCTTCTTGTTGCTCTTATAGTTGCCACACTTCCTCATTCCTCTAAATTTGGAAAAACGCTATAAACGCTTTGCTTTTGTGTGTTGCGTGTTGGCCATTGGATTCTTGTTACTCCACTCTGTTATATAATATGAGCCCTAGTACTTACCCAATAAACATTTTTGTTTGGTGTTTTTCCATAAATGAATGTAGTTCGGGTAAGGTTTAAGTATCAATCTTTGGTAAAAATAGCGTGGGAAAGAAAGAGTTTTTCTACAAAACCTAAACTCTAAATTAGATTAAAACCCAAGTATTGAAACGGTTGGCAAGGGGTCCCAAGTCGGTTGTCGCTGAATGATAACAAAGCTGGGGCTGGTCCAAAAAAATGGATCAATGCATACCTATCCAACTAGACTTCAGGCGGAGAGCCTTGTAATTGAAATATACGCCCGTGAAAGTATTGGTAGAAGGACCCGGATAGAAAGACTGAAATAAGTAACTATCATGTCTGGCAGTTAGGCAGCACTAAGAGCCCAAAACTCACTCAAAACAACATCAAACGTTGTGGATAATAGAAGGCAAAACATCTATCAGAACTTTTTCGTGGTGATAATCCAGCACGCAATATTCTTTAAGAATTCCCATGATGATGCTCAAGTTAATTTTGGATAAGTTTATTCATTATTTAAAAGCCTTTCAGATTATACTTATCTTTCTACGAGGGCTTTGAAATGTTCTAACGATATCTGTGAGCTTCTTCCTCTTGTTTGGCCAAGTGCGTCCTCTCCTACGCCAATACCAATATGTATGTCCCGGATCTCAGTGAACCAAAGCTTGATCGGTCAGATCAAGAGCACTTCATCAGCAGTTTTGTGGTCAGGTGATAAGAAGAGAGGGTCCTATTAACCGCTTGGCTGTCCGCAGAGATCGCATGGTACTGCCTGTGCTTGATTGCGTGCGACCTCGGACTTGGTGGGAGGCAATACTTGAAAACTAATCAACTTTAGGCATAGAAAATAATAGGCTTAATGAATTCATAGTTGACTTTGAAGCCAAAATGGACTACATACATTCCGGCAATTTTGAACTTCAATGCATGGAACAAAGAAGCCGAGACGATCGCTTTTTATAAATCTTCTGACCACTCAGTCTTTTCTTCAACGACGACTGCAGCGTTTTCCAAGCTGAGATTATTGCCAAAGAAAACCTTCTGAAACTCAACGGACTACTAAAGCACACTGCGCTAAAGCATCAATTCTTCAACGAAGCGCTTACGAAGAGGTTCTTGCGGCAGAAGCTGCCGTGATTAGAATGAGGAGGAATCTTTTGACCACTTACATTGTCGGGTGAGACAACTCAGATACCTACCTGAGGTCACCTTCTTCACACACAAGAGAGAATCACAACTCCAAGTGGAAGTATTGGAACTCTTCATGCATACCTTGCTAATCTTATTTACATACATGAGGCACCTGTTCAAATCGTTTCTTTATGCAAAATACTTGAGACGCCCAGTTGAGTCTCTCAGTTGTTGCTTAATCAGCAGCCTCTTCACCGGTTTTATAGCGACAACGCTTTCATTGGCCCTAAAGTTCATGCCACCTAGCAGGGGCGCACCCAGGAATATATTTTGGGAGGGGTTTATACTTTTGAAAATTCGCTTCAGATAAAATGATCATTAAAGTATATTTATGCAAGTTTTATGTACAGTATGTAATAAATAAATAAACTTTTTGAAGTTTCATAAATTGCATTTATTTACATAAAATTAGCAAAAAACTCAAACATTTGTAACCGACTTCGAAAAAGGGGTAGGTTATCAATTCGTCGAAATAGTATGCTAACGCATAACTTTGGACCACGTGAACCGATTTCAATAATTCTTTTTTTTTATCGGAAAGATGGTACCTCAAGGGTCTTCCCGTAATTTGAAATTACTTGTTTAATATAAAGTTCTATAAACACAAGATGCGCTCAACTTGCAAAAGTAATAAAAAAATTAAAAAAAAAAAGAGTTTTAATGTTCATTTTCCTCGATATCTGGTTTCTGGTTTTCGAATGAGATGGTGATTTTTTACGATTGCCTATTTTTTTTAATATTTCGAATGCCGAGAAAATTAAATGAACTTGAATTTTTGTTATGTAGGCAATTTCGATGGAACGAATTCGAAGTGGGCGAATTAAATCTTCGAATCCTTGTTAAGGACATATCAGTTGTAAACTCTTTTAGGGTCAGTAAGTGAGTATGCATTGCATATTTTTAGGTTTCATTCGCAGTTAAACTTTTAAGAGCTCTCAAAAAAAAAACAAAAAAATTCATATAAAATGGCGCACAAGAAATGGTATAGGAATTTTCTTCTATCAAAATTTCTTAAATGAATTTGCATCTCTCAAGAAAAAAATGCTCGTATATTTATTTCTTCAAGAAAATTTACAGCAAAAGCAAAGTGCTTTATAATAAAAAATATTTCTTGTGATTTTTCTTGAGAGCTGGCTTTAGAATACAGTTTGTATTTCAGGTTATTAGCTTTAGGGGGGGGGTTTGAACCCCAAAACCCACCCCTTGTGTGCGCTAATGCCACCTAGTGGATCCGCATGAAAAGATCCATATCAACTCTTTTCAAGCTACAGTGCTAAAGTCTGGGTAACTTAGTAACTATAATTTTTCAAAATATCTTTTCACTCGCGCAAAAAAAATTAATTGTCTTAATTATCAAAAAAAAAATTATTTTATCAATTAAATGCTTACTGTGTTCTGTTAAGCTTGTAGAGCACGATGTGCTCACGTTTATGCACTGCCAGTGCTCGGGTTAAAATTAAATATTCCATTAGAAAATTACTACAAGATTTCGTTCCGGCTATGTTTAGCACAGCGCATTTCGCCTCCGCTTAACCATGTTGTACATATGTACATTTGTACGTTTTGGCATGCGCTAATGTGCATATGCCTGTACATAGGGATGGGTTCTGTCAATGGCGTTGACTATGCTGGAACTCTGTATAGCAGCATTTGCGTGGCAGTAATTGGCTCTTTTTGTGACTAGAGTAGCAACACTGAATATAGAATACATAAAAGGCATACTTACCGACATGCATACATACATACATACGTATGTCTTTTATGTACATACTTACTTACACTTCCATTTGAATATACTAAAAAGTCAGTTTTAAAATTTACGCGTCTACCCAACCTTTGCTTATCACCACCACCTTATAAATATGTACGTGCATATAGGTATCTAAATATATACATACATACGTACTCGTATATCCTCCTGCTAAGACCTCATTTAACTACGCTGAGATGCGCTTCACTGACATAAAAATGTCAGAAATGCGTTGATTTGATTGTTGAAAATTTAATTTCCCTCTTTGCTTCTGTCAACAATGTAACGAACAAGTTTCCAGTTAGTACTCTAAAAATGTTTGTCAGCAGCCTTGAAGTCCTTCCAGCTAAATATGTAGGCGCCGAAAGGGGTTAGAATAATTTTTCAGTAAAATGTTATATCTGAAAAAAAAAATGTAATGCATTTTTCATTAAATACTCGGAGCTATTTAATTAAAATCAATTAAAACGCATAAATAGATACGAGTATATATACGAGCATTGCGTTCGCCTTGGGAAACTTACGTTTTATGAAAAGTACGTTTTATCTCAAGTCCTATATTTGCACATTACACGTTTTTGTTCTAAAAGTGTTTTTTTTTTAGTTTTGGAATGTTTATTATTTATTATTTGAAACGTACAAAATTAAAAAAAAAAATAACGCAGCGGGTATTGTGGCATATTTGTATTTTCGTAGTGTCACCTATTGGTACTAATAATTTTGTAATATTTTATTATTTTTACAATTTTCTGGAATCAAGAATTCAATGTACAGCTGGTGTACCACAATAACCAATGAAATTTCTTTTTTAAACCTATAATAAACGTTCAAAAATTTGATTCAACTTCATCCTCATTTTTTCTTAAATCAAATAAAAACAATTAAAAGTATTTAACAAATGATTGAGTGACCATCAAGACAAGGTGCAGGAATGGTATAGAGATAGTAGTCCAGAGTTCTAACTTTAATTTAAGACAGAAAGGTTCCATCACCTTTTGTTTCTTTCCAAAATATTGCAAAAAACGCGATTTTTTGACACTTTGACCTCGTTTTTTTTTTTCAAAATCTGCAGCTGATGGAAACTTAATGTTTACGGATACGTAATCAGCACAAAAAAGTCTATCAAAAACAGCTTTAACATTTGCCGTCCCAAAATTTGTTTATATTTATTTTATTGCCATACGTCCCCGTTTCCAGGGACATGTCCTCGTTTCGAACCCTTTGCCCCCGTGTCCCCGTTTACAACCCAAATGTAGATACCCGTTTAGTGCTCGGGTCAACCAAATTTAATTTGCTTTTGTAAATTTTAATTGGGTGGAGGAAAATTATTTAGTGTTATCGTGAATATTTTTCATCAGCCCGTAAGGAATACGCGGACTCAAAAGTAAAAAATTTCTGGCGAAAATAATACTTATGATAAAGTCGATTGCCTTTCCTAGTTATATATCAGAAACAAGTGTCCCGGATACATCGTTTCAATCAATAATCGATCAAGAAAAAAAAAACATTCTATTTACTTGCATGGCTGCGTTGCTCATCAAATTTAAAGTCTACGTATACGCGAAAAGAGACCCTGTAACATGAGTTAGTTATACCATGTTCTTTGCAAACCAGTTTTGGGATTGTGGACTGAAGGCTGTTCACGCCGGCTGTTAGTATTTTCGTTGACATCTCTTACATCCTTTCTTTACAGTTTTGCTTCAACAAACCAAAACCAAAATTTTAGCAACGAAAACATGTTTTCGATGTCGGTCAGAACATGGTATTACGTAAAAATGTGTTAAGCTGAAATTAGTCAAGAACGCAGAACATATAGATACTTAAACGCAGCCTGTATACGCAGAATATTGTCGATTACTGGAGCCCTCAGTGTTGCTTACTGCAGTGTTGCCACTCATCAATGCCTTTTCATAAACTTGCCTTTTCAACTACAATTTTTCGTGCTATAATAGATCGTAGCTAAATATAAACTACTTACTTTTCAACAAAAAACCTTATTCAATAGTAAATTTCAAATATTTTAAACGTATTTTGTATACGAACTTATAACTTTTATACCATCTGCAAAACTGGCGAAGTGGCAACCAACTATAGAAGGAAGAAATCTGCTGACACGGAAAAATCTAAATTCCGAAGATTTCTGCGCTACGGGCTACAACTACAGAAACAATTCTGCGGTGTTGAGTTTTCATTTACATGGCGCTTTGGTAAGACAGATCGTGTCAGCTGGCTCGGGTGTAAGTAGAGGTAGGTTTACGTTATGTCAGCCTTAAAATAGTTCTTATTTTGTTTACTTGCTTACTTACTTAAGAAGTACAAATACATACGCAACTGAACTGAACAAAATTATTTCTTTGTTTTGTTTGTTTGTATATACATACTTTAAAATGCAGAAATATTCTTATGACATACGTATGTATATAATAAAATACGTTATGTGTATAAATACGTTGCTTCAGTGAAAATGTTTTTTGATCTCAATTTATTATGGTTTATGCAATTCCGTTTTTGTATGTATTACAACAGAGCATTAACTTAGTTTTCCCCTACAATTGAACGAGACTGTAAGTGTAAAGATGATTTAAAAAAAAGAGAGTTTGACTATACCTTTGGAGAGAATGAAGATTTTTTTTGCCAAAGGGTCCCCGTTTGAAATTTTAGACAACTAGGTACAGAACTCATATTTCTTGAAAATATTGGAATGATTATTTTACAATTAATCGATTAATGAAACACAAAACTACGATACAATTAAATCTCAAATTGGACCAAAATAATCGATTGATTTAATCAAATTATTAATCGCTGCCATCCCTACACACGCCGTTGTTATAGGGCCCGTAAACCACACAAAAACATTGCGCATTTTCATATTTTGCTCATGCTTGTTTTATACTTAGTACAATAATTTGTGTTCCGTATGGCGACAACTGCGCAATTTTTAGTCTAGTTTTGACATTTTGGTATCCAGATCGTGCTGTAAAATATGGATAAGAGCGTAGAACAGCTGAAGCTATCAAAATATAAAACGCAAATATATACATTTCTTGCACACATTTACTTGAGCCACGTTTATCCAAAATAAGGTTTACACGTCTCGGTTTGCGCAATGATTCTGTGTGGCTTAGGGGCCCTATAAGTTTGTTTTTCGTTATGCAAATATGCATACATATATGATATTAAATTTTATGGATTTAATTATAGAATTTTATTTATTATTTGGTTTTCAAATAAAAGTTAAAAAAGGAAAATTTATAGAAGGAAAATCTGGACCTCCGATGTTGTCACTAAAGCTTTCGGATTTATCGACAGTTAAACTTGAATGCATAAAATCTTCAATTTATTTATCACTAAATGAGGAATGTAAGATTTTTTTTGGGTAAAAGTGTACTTCAGAATTCATCAATCGACGAGTTTTAATGCCAGTAATAATAAAATGAAAGCGGAAATTAACTTTTTAATTCATTCGAAGGATATTTGCAAAAAAATTAAATTGGACTTTTCTTACATTCTTTTGATAAATTTCACGCCCGGTTTCAGACTGTTCAAATTTAAAATGACAAATTTTCCGAACCTGATTGTGTCATTTTAAATCAAAAATTTATTGGTGCAAATAGGAATAAATGAACAGAACTTAACACGTTTTTATTACTTCTTGTATACTTGTGATGTATTAATTGGACGTTTTCGTGAAGTTCTATACAGATATAATTGCAATATTTTTGTTAAGTCAGGGTCGGCCGCTTGATTTCTTTTTGGAGGGGGTGTAAAGCCATTCGTACCAATCAAGAATATCATGGTTTTATTTAGAGTACTCAACATATTGTACTTAATTGTGGATATAGTTCAGCACAACTCAAAGAAAAGTCACATTAGTCGCCGAGCTACAGATAAAAATTATATATGTGGAGTCAACATTAACAGATTGCTGTGAACATTGAAAGAGGCTAGCCCATTGAGGGCCGTTTTCTCAAGTAATCTGTAACTTTAAAGCCCACTTTTTAACCGACTTCCAAAAAAGGAGGAGATTATCAGTTCGTCGGAATATTTTTTATTTTTATTTTTTTTATGTATGTTACCGCATAACTTTGGACCACGTCAACCGATTTCGATAATTCTTTTTGCATCGGAAAGGTAGTGTCTCAGAGGTGGTCCCATACTAATCTGGTTAAGATCCGATCAGCGGATCATGAGATATATATATTTTTTTTTTTTTTTATATGAGAGTTGAAGACGGTTTTTTTTTGCTAAAAATTACTTGTTATTTAAAGATTGCGTTGCAATTTATGATTGTGTCTAAAGTAAAGTTTTTTATTATCACTTTTAAATTGGTTTACAACCAAGAAACATACATACGTCAAAAACCGGTAATAGGAATGCTTAAGTCTAGACATAGCTTTATTTTTAAACCAACCTAATACTTAGCTTTAAGTTAAACGTGTCTTCAGAAAACGGCCCTAAGTCGATTTTCTTTCATAGTTGATCTTAAATAAGTTTCTAAAGCTTCGCAAACTTGAAAACGTTCTCTCATTCGCAGCAGTCGTAGCAGGCAAGACAGCTATGATTCTAAATACTTGATGAAAATTGGGAAAAGCATCGGTGTTACAAATATCCAAATCTTCAAATGAATTTTGAATATTTACTGTACCAGCGATGCAGTTAGTGCAAAGTTTTTTTGCGCAGAACTTTTCGAAGCTCAACTCTAAATAAAATTTATTTTAATGCCCAACTGTTTTCAATAGAGTGGCATCACTAATTTCCCTCCATCTTATTTATGTATATTTACTTGAGAAGATTTTTGTGCAGATTTTTTGTACTGGAATATTGAAATTTAATACACAATTTTGCGAAAATGTTCACATAATACATCATAAGTGTACAATAAGTCATTAGCCCACACAAGGGAAGGGTTTTGGGGATCATTGTTATTGGTGTTAAAACGGGTCTATTGATTAAACCCTCCCACCTTTTTTTGATGAATTTTGGCATGGTTCCGCTAAAGTTCAAGTTAAACTGACGACGAATAGATCGGACTTTTAAAGGAACACGGAATTTTCTGAAGATTTAATTGGAAAATAAAAATTATAATATTTTGCAATGTTGATAAACTTGAGTATTCAATGTTCCCACATATATAATAGATTGGTGCTTACACAATACCTATGTAAGCGTTTGGCCGAGCTTCTCCTCCGATTTGTGGTGTGCGCCTTGGTGTTTTTACACAAAGTAAAATTAACAATAAACCGAGAAAAGCTCTTTTCTGAGAGTTCAAACTATTAGGAGGGGTTAAAACTGCATGTATAGAAAAATAAAACATGTTTTTGAAAATATAGATTAACTCTCACTTTTAATTTTGACTTTCTCTTATTTATATTTTAAATGTATTCGCTTTAGAAATAAGTTTTAGATTTAAAATATTTTGTTATCTTAATGTGTATCCAATGCTGAAATATAGCCGATGGTTGTTTTGTTGGATATGAAATAATAAATAAATAAATATATATTATATTTATGTATATTTGACGAATTCTTTTCATCTGTGTAGCGAAAATAATTCTTTCCTTAGACGAAGTTTTTTAAAGAAAAAACCTATATCTACATACTAGGGATGTTTCGAATGTCATATTTTTCACATTCTTGAATGCGAATGCGAATGCGAATTTTCTGGATGCGAATGTGCGAATGCGAACGTTAGGAATAACATTAAAAAAGCTATAATCAACTTTAGTCATCGTTTTTATTACTTAAAAATTTGTTTTTGTTATTTTTTGGCCTTATAACAATTATATTCAACAATTTTTATTGTGCTCGAGGCCGTTTTTTAATGAAAATTTATTGTGGAAAAGCAACAATAATTTGAAAAAATGGTAGAAGTGATAGCTATTTCGGCAATCACCACATTTCCTCATCAGACTTCTTTCAGTAAGCTTCGAACCGCCAGCCAGTTGCCTATGCACCACCAACAATACCAACAACCACATGATCAAGTGAATTGCAGCGGAATAGCTGCGCTTGATTGTGTTGGCATAACAAAAATGAAAATAGTGGAAAAAAGCAAACGATAATTTACAAGGCGTACTTAGCACGGTGCATAGGCAACTGGCTGAGTCAGTAGGATCGTCGGTTCGAAGCAGGGAGTGGCATTGGTTGATCGTCAACTGTTCATACTCATTCAATACCGCTGCTTTGTATGACTGAGCAGCGGCGTTGGCTTAGTGGTATCGATACCTAAACGAAATTAGAGGATGACTGAACACGAGCGCATTGCGTGCTGTCTTGCAAATACAGCCACCACCAGTGAACGATGCTTATAACTGCTCATACTGATATTGACTTCGGCAAATCTGTACTCTGAATGATCGTGCACGAAACCAGCAAACGTGGCAGTTGAACGGCTCTGAAAACATGAGAGTCATCATTTGTTGCAGAAGTCGTTTGACTTGTTGCTGAAAGCCATTTGACTTGTTGCTGAAAATCATCTGACTTGCTGCTGAAAATCATCTGACTTGTTGCTGAAATGACGACGAATGTGGTAAAGGGTAATTTATCGTCTCATATGCATGTATGTATGTATTTATAGCGCGTCTACCATTCAATTGCATTGCTCACTGCTGGCTAGTTGTACGTAAGTATGTATATATGTACATATCAATGCTTCATTTCAAACAAGCAAGTGTCTTTGAATGTTTTTGAACTACAGTATCATCACTTCGGCAACACGTCAAACGCGCCTTCAGCAACAAACCAAAGGCGGCGGTTTGACTTCTGCAACAAATCAAGTTAGCTAACTGCGGCATCTTGCCTTCGCCAGTCTTTCACATAAGCTGTCATGCTTTTGGCAACCGTCCGAAGCAGTATCGTGCTTTTGGCAGTCGATCAAATACGGCGGTTGCTGGTTTCGTGCACGATCATTCGGAGTACAGATTTGCCGAAGTCAATATCAGTATGAGCTGTTATAAGCATCGTTTACTTGTGGTGGCTGTATTTGCAAGACAGCACGCTTTGCGGTGGTGTTCGTTCATCCTCCGTTTTTAACGTGAGTAGGCTTAAAGTCACAAAAACAGCACCCTTTGCCAATCCCTGGTTCGAAGCCTACTGAAAGAAGTCTGATGAGGAAATGTGGTGATTTCCGAAATAGCTATCACTTCTACCATTTTTTCAAACTATTGTTGCTTTTCCACAATAAATTTTCATTAAAAAAACGACCTCGAGCTCAATAAAAATTGTTGAATTACTTAAAAATTTTGTAAATTATTAGAACATTGAACGAGTGCTTAATCTATACAGTGTTTTAATCTAGTAGCCAAAGATCAGAAGGAGCATGGTATATTTCAAAAAAAGTAATTTTGCTGTCATTTTTCCCATGAGGCGATTTCTTAGAGGCTCGTACAGAACAATTTGTCACTTGGAACGCTGGCGGGTGGAGCCCTCAAATATTTCCGGGCCAGATCCGTCAATTTGTTGTATTTTAGTTTAATTTTCTACCAATCGAGAGGATTTTCACCGAGATGAGCTCGTTTTTCTTTAAGATATGCCTTCAATTGAGCTTTAATTTCACTAATTTTAATGTCTCCAGATTCTATATCAGAGCCTTCGCTTTCGCTGGAGGAATCTAAAATTATATCTAGGTTGCTTATAACTTGTTGAAGGTCCATCAATGTTGCTTGATATACTACTTAACCGTTGGCGTCTTAAGCTAAAAGCCGGTTATTGTCCGCACCCTGGTTAGACAGACTTAAAGCCAACAATATTAGAGTGGACTCTCTGCCCATGTAAACATTCGTAATCGCAAAACATTCGCATCATTTGACCATACAAATTAAATTTAATAAATCAATATGAATTGCACAATATTGGTAATTAGCAATAGAGAAGCAGATCCGCATTAACTTCAATCGTATGTATTCTTCTTCGTGTTCAAGTTCGTCTTCTCATTATCCTCGTCTTCGAATTTGTGCATAAGTTAGCTAAGAATGATGAATTAAGTAAAATTTGCCTTTTTTAAATACGTGACAACGTTCCTAAATACAGTTCAAAAATAAAGCCTTTTTAAACCAATTTCATT
>NW_023458558.1:50132499-50250611 GCF_013731165.1 Rhagoletis pomonella
TTCCTAAATACAGTTCAAAAATAAAGCCTTTTTAAACCAATTTCATTTCATACCCATATTTTTAATAATCTTTATCTTATGAAATAATTTGAGTTTACCTTTATAAACAGGTGGCAACTCTCTTTAACATTCTGAATATTAAAACTAAGGATATCTTGCCACCTTCGCTTCACGTAATATTATAATATTTCATTTAGCTTATGCTTACTTTAATTAAAATCTAATTTTGAAACATATGGCAACCCTATTCAAAATATTTTAAAACCAAAACCTTGTTAAATCTTTTTCGACTTACACACATATTACGATACAAATTTAAATTATGTATATAATTCCCTTAATTCAACTTGAATTTAATTTCTAAAACATATGGCAACCCTCTCAATGGATTTTATTTCGCTTTTGAAAAGGGTGGGATATAAAGTCAATTAACCTTATCTCCATTGATCTTATTACCTGTCACCCAAAGAACCTATATCCCGAAAATGAAAGTTATATCTACAAATCATAAGTTGCTAGAGCACTTTAAAGGCTACAAATTTACCCCAAAATAATGCAAAATTTACCGTTGTGTCTACGACAGAAACCGACTTGTTTACTTAGAAAAGGCTTGGAATTTTATCTTTAAAACGCCACACTTTTCCTTGAAATCGCTTCATTAGCTCTTGTGCAATGAGCGTTTTCGTGAAGCTCTAAAAACTACAACTACAACATTTGAGCATAGCCTCCGTATCGAAACGTAAGACGTATTCTACGTCAAAAAAGGAAAAAGAAATATTAAACTCTTTTAAAACTGACATCTATCTATCTATCCAGATTCTGTCACAGAAATTTTTTTTTTAGTCCGCGCTTATTCAGGGTGTTGCGCAGTTCCCGATCACATTTTTAAATACATTTGTTGTTATAAATCAAATTAAGACGCTACACAATTGTATATTATTAAGCTTGAGCTAAACAGCATGTTTTCCCCTAGGTAATTAAGTTAGTGCTATAATTTTTTATATTAATATCTACAAATTTTATTTACAAATATTTTGCTCTAAATTGATTTAAGTCAAATAAATGTACATACATTCATTTATTCAATCGCACATACTCGAGCTTAGAAATATATGTAAATTGTATGTAAATCGTTATCTCTAATATAGTATATATTTATGTATGCATATAAAATACATACATACATATGTATGTACACAAATTAGTGCTGAGCCGTCATTAACATTCGCATGTCTGTTGGCTATTTCAAATATGGATTTACTAATGATAACATCACCACTAATTGCCAGAAGTTGGGTATTGTGATATTTATCATTTTATAGCCGCCTAAAGACTTTGAAAAATGCCAGTATACATATGAGTTTTTAAGCGACAAAGCAGATCACGTGCTACCTAATGAAGGTGGTGTGAAGAATATAGGTCATTTAATCAAGAAAGACAATGACAATTTATGTATTTGAGCTGGACAAACACCTAGACAATTCATATGACTGCATACTTACTTACACATGTACTTAAATACATAGTACATAAATATGTGTGTACATATGTATGTGACGAATTATTACTGTCAAAGCAGAGTAGCAACGTGTATGTGAATCCTCGTTTTATTTATTTTTTTTTTCAACAAGTAAATTTCGTTTCAGAAGTATGAAGACTTTTTGAACAAAAAAAAATGTTAGCACAAATTGAATGATGTTAAAATTTAATCAAACCGCTGAGAGCGACAAACAATTCTGCTTTAATTTTGCGAATCAATTTAATTAAAAAGACATTGTAAAAATATGTACATACATACATATCTACAGATGTGTTAATATGCACTGCTATTTAAATTTACATGAGTGTGTCTGTTTGTGAGCACAATATTTGCCAGCAGCGGCGAAAAGCCTGCTCGCTCTCAACTATCTATTAAGTATCTAGTAATTATTTATTTATTTACCGACAAGCACATACATATGTATGTACATAGATATATATGTATGTACATATAGATATGTATACTCGCACAATAAATGAGTGTGCCTGTGTACATATTTATTTCGTATTTGTGTACATAAACATTTCTTCATGTTCGACATGCATACAGTCAGCTTTTCCAATAAAAGGACATGGCGTTAAGACGACAGAGCGCATGCCTGCAAATGCTGCTGCCAACAGATACTACAACGTATGTACACTTCTGTGACTTGGTACATGTATGTATGTATGTATGCATATGTGCCGGTGTAAATCCACCACCAACCCCCATTAAGTGCCTGCTGTACCCCCAATTGCTATTCCTTTATAACTGCTGCGGCAAAAGCCCACAAGTCGACAAAGAAATTTACAATGGCTGGCTCGGTTTGGCAGCAACGACAGCGGTTGTACATACATATGTACATATATAGATACATATATATGTATGTATACATACACCATAAAACACAGCCAAGTTGAAAGAATTTCATTTCGTTTCGGGTTTTTCGTATTGCTATCGGCTTTAAAGTATTCGCATACCAGATAGTACAATGTGCTTTAATATTTTCAATGTTGCAAGGCAAATATAAAATTGAACTTGCATTGCGGCTTCTACACAAAATCGATGGATACACATGTAGTATGTATGTAAATATGTTTGTCGATGAATTCATGTCTAGATAAAAGATATTTAAACCCTGTAGGACCGTTAAAAAACGTCGATATTTTTAAACCTTCTGCATTGATTTGGTTCAAAATTACCCAATTTTCATGTAAAAATCCATTTATTTGAGAGTTAGGTAATTTAAAATAAGCTGCCGCGTTGTCTCATCGTTAAAGGCATAATCAGCTAAGATTTGGCAAAAAAGAAGTTTTTTTTATTTTTTTTATTTTTTTTCTATAAGGCGGTATGGTTTTTCCATACACACACAGCGTTTCTGGGTCATTTTGACCCAAATTATTATTTAGTATTTAAGGAAAACTTTGAACCGGTAAACATACAGTAGATACTTGCCGATAAAGTGTCTGCATGTAACAAATAAAATATTAACTGAATTGATATTGAAATATTTTCTTTTGTCTTAAAATTTACTAATTTCTATTATTGGATCAAAATGACACAAAAACCTTATAGGAAGGAGTTAAGTCCAAACACTGCAGAAGGGTTAAGCAAGTATAAGCCCTCCCAGTGCATAACCTCAAGTAGAGGGCTACCAGTAAAACAAACTAACTGCTACTGAAGCAGCGGTCACACGACTTGTAAATTTTGGCAGTCATAGAGTGGTGCTGTCTGGAAAATTCTTTTCAAGAGTGAGTTCTAGCTCAATAAAAAAATTCGTAACCACCCCACTGTGTAACTGTCAAAATTCTTGAAATCGGACTAAAATCTGATGGTATAAAATAAACTTTCTGATTTAGTGATATTTTAAGAGCGCGGTTACCCACGAACGTGTTCATAGCGTATCATATCACATATCAATTTTGCTGTTAATAGAAAGAGAAAGAAGCAACGTCTACGTCACGGTCATGCGGTGGTGAGTTTTTGTTAACACGCAGCTGCCATAAGATAGATCGTGTCAGCTGACACGTTCCCCGTTTTAACGTCCGTAAATAACTGAGCTTTTAAGTTTGCTTTTACAGATATTTCTAGAATATTCCTAAAGGCCCTATTATTTATAGGTACTTAGGCTCCGCATGGCCATATGGTGTTGAACACGTACCGAATGCTGAATTTCTTTTGCTGATAATAATGCCATACATAACCCACTCCATTCAAACCCGCATTGTCACACCATGCCAGCCAACTCGAATAAAGGACGCTTGGCAGTCTGACGCGTTGTGTTTACCGCCATTTTAATTTTTTGAATAGTCCTTTTTGGCATTGCTGTTGGTTATTCGATAAATTCGACTGACACTACCACTACAAAGTACACACAAGCACATACATACATACGAATGGTGGCCAGCATTCGGAGACATTTCAGAGAAAGCTGTCGTGGCAGATTTACGTATGAATATAGCTACGGTGACCATCCGGCCTTTATTTTAAAGGACCGTCCTTTATTTTAACCCCCTGTTCTTTGTATTTTTTTTTCAAAATAAAGGACGCCATTTGTCCTTTATTTCCTAAACTGTCCTTTAAAAGAGCTGTGGATTTTACAGAGGTAAATTTTTAAAGAGAGAATATGAAAAAATAAAAATTTCCCTTGTAATCTTTGTGCAATCTACAAATCACGAATCATTTCTAATACTTATCGGGGAAATTTATATAATTGAAAAAATTTAACTAATATTTAGACATTTTCTTAGAAAAATTAATATACATTGAGTAAAATTCATTATTCACACAGGGAAAGTTGTGCCCAGGATCGTGTTGCACGCTGAGTTTCCAGTTCCACTGAAAAAGAACAACAAACCGCCGCATTTTAGCAGCAAAGGATAACGAAGTCCTTTATAAAGATTTGGTTTCATTTTTGGAAATCGGTTATAATTCGGTTACAGCGCCTTCGAGAAGTGGAACTTGTACAATTAAATAATATAATTAACTGGTAAATTTGATCTAAACTACGATATGCTTGAGGTACTTGTATCATACCTAAAAGTTGTATGCATGTACGTTTTTCCAAATCATTTTGAAAAACATATCCTTTATTTTATGTTGGTTAATATGGTCACCGTAAATATAGCTTACCTATAAACAAACATACATACATATATAAATATATAATATGTATTTGTGTATGTATGTATATATTCGGATACCTATAAGCGCACTTGTATGAATGTCTGTTGTGCAACTTGTCTGTATTTGTTGTGTATACATTACATACACATATATAAATATATTTTCAAATATACATATCGGCACCTAAAAGTGAAAAGTTGCCAAGTGCACTTCTTTCCAAAATTTAGTTATTTATGCAGAATGGCAGATAATGCAAAACTACATCGATTTTTCGTCTCTCCTGACCAATTTGAAAAAATGGACTTAGCAAGTTTTCACATTTAGGTAAAGATATACATATCTATACTAGTAAATCTTTTTTGTATAGATATGTATGTATGTATGTATATACGCAAATATTGTCCCGAAGAATCTAAGCCGCCGAGCTGCTGGCTGACTCTCTTGCTTTTTCCTCCGGCAAAATTTGCATCACTTTGCCTGGCTTTTTTTTGTGGTTTGTAATTTTATTTCGAATTTGGTTTTGCAAAAAACTGTAAATGAGACATTACTGTTGTGACAGCAAAATCTGAAGGCAGTTATGTAACAAAATTTCCATTTAATTCACTTATAAATAATCATACATATGTATGTACAAGTACCTATGTACATAAATATCGCATACCTTCTTCAAAAGAGGCACAATTCAAAATTCAGATCCAGAAATAAAATGTAAAGAGTAATTTTAAACAAAACACTTGAAACCGAACTGGATGTCGGTATGTCTGATATTTACTTTTTAAGAAAAATCTCCATCAAATGTTGTGGATAACGGACTTTTTGTTGCCTTAAATTGAAGGCCGTGATGTCGGCAACATTTGCTTCAGCCAGTTATGTGCTATATCACACCTCTGATCTTTTATTTTTTCTTTCGGGTTATGTGAAGTCGAAAGTCTTCGTCCATAAGCCAGCTTTGATTCAAAACTTGGAAGCCAACATTACTCGCGTAATTCGCGCATTGCTGGAAAGAGTAATTGGACCTTTTAAAAAAGTAAATGTCAGAGATTGGTTTTTCGATATTCCGACATCCACTTCTATTTTAAGTGTTTTATTAAAAAAAAAAAAAAAAAACAGACAAAACGGCTATTCTCGTAGGTTGTTTTGACACTGTCAGTAGTGAACTATTTCCCCTTTGGATGGGGGGAACTCAACAAAGGGAGGAAAAAAGGCTGTTTGTTGCTGCAAAGGTTGTTCATTTTCCTTTTCAGTGGACAAATTAAGAATTTACGACAAATTAGTGTAACTAACCAAAATTTTTCAAAAATTTCCGCTATATATATTTCATACGGATATTAAGAAAAAAATGCACATGGTCAAAATCTGGGTTTAATTTTTAAACCGCGAAATAAAAAAAAAGCAGACAGGCTCGCCAGGGAGTCGGCAGCAACAACACTAATAGGCCCCGAGCCCTTCTTTGCAATAGCACCTCACACCATCAAGGAAGAGATTAGGATAGAAGAAAGAGTAAAAATAGAGGACTGCAAACCAAGTCACTGGGCAGCGTCAGGCAAAGAAGCTTTTGCGGGAATACAATGGGAAAACATATGAAAAACGTATTAACTTCCCAAAAAAAACTAAGAATTATTCGCTATCTGATCCACTGATTCATGCCGTTTCTGTTATAGGATCGCTGAAACTTCAGAGCGCATAATCCTCGAATGCTACGCAGTGGCGAGGAGACGAGAGAAATACCTGGGGCCACTAAACCAGCAGCCGAATCACATGCACTCGATGTCACCCAACAATGTACTGGATTTCCTAAGGGAGTTACACAATAGATCTCCTGGTCGCAGTGCGTCCCTCAACTAAATATCAATTTATCCACAACCACATGACATGACAACCACATCTACCTACCTACCTACATACGAGAGTGATTTAAATTTTTTCCGCCCAAAAATCAATAACTAACTCATCTATCCATGCCATGCCATTCATTTTTATTGCCAACATTTTGCCTCTGCAAGGTGCTCTTCGATTGCCAATGCGCAAATTTATACATATTCATATACATTTGTACGTACCCTCCAGTACTGCTGGAGTCAGCCACCACTTTTGGACCGCCACTGCACCAAACTTCTAGGGAAGTAGCTACTCTATTGACCCATGGTAGTGCAGAGTCGACCCCGTCTGAATTAGAATTCCGAAGAACTACGAAAGGGCGCCCATAAATCACGCAAGTAACTACTTTAGTAACTGCCGGTAGTTCAGAGAGTGCCCATGATGACTACCGCCTAGGACATTGCCTTGTAAAAGTAATCGCTGAAATACACGGCAAGTAGTCGATCGGCAATCGACGGAGTTTACTTGGTAGACACCTATTCATTAGTCCTGTAGTCGCTCGCCCGTAATACCCCTGCAGTAAAATTTAGAGACAGTCTGACAAAGCGCTAGTTCCGAACTACATATATCAAAACTATCTCTGAACTAGTGCAAAGCGGATGCAGCTTACAATATTTTTTTTTTTTAATCAAATATGTAACAAAAATGGAAGGTTTAACAGAAATTAAAAAACGAAATAAATATCCGAAAATCGAATCTTAAAAACGTTTTCTTTAAAAAAAAATCCGTCCAAAAGAGGACCGGTTAAAAACTGGTTGCAAAGTAATGCACTGGGCGACAATTGCCACCGCCAATAACATCGCCGTGTAAAACTGGACAGTTGATAGCATTGCTTGGGTATTGAGCTAGAACTAGTACTGTCGGCAAAAAATCTAGTTCTACGCTAGTTCTGAGCTAGTCAGATTTTCTGCAGGGACAAGGTACATATGTATGTATGCATGATTGTATTTGTGTGTTTACCTCAAGAGGTTTTTAGTTGTTATTATTAATTAAAAGTACAACAGCTTATTAAATAAAATTATGAGTATTACTTATCGACCAACGTTGTGGCATTATGTACTGCAGCTGGTTTTATCTGTGGCGTTGTTGTAAAAATACTCAAATATACATACATATATATGAATATACCGTCGTACCTTAATAAAAATGTATCTTTAATAATAAAAATGTTCGAGTGAGCAGCACCACTCGTACCCGTAATCTGCCGATGTGCTCGCTTATCAGTCAGCGTTTTCATTTTCAATGCATGTGAATGATAGCATTCGAACGGCTTCAGTGACTCCAAACTTATATAGTTTCATTTTTATTTTTTTCAATTCCACGAATATGCAATTCTGCGTGCACTCACCAACTTGATAGGTTGTATTTTTCCAATGAGTTTTCACACATTTCCTTTTTTTTTGATTTTGTTAATTTCTGTTGAAATGAGTTGTCCAGGCAGATAAGCACCGGAGTGTCACTACTTGTGAGTTTTTAAATTTGAGTGTATTTGTAGTTTACCTATCAGTTGTCAATGCGTCTAAATTAAGGAGTTTTAAACTAAAACCCGTTAACTGAACAATCAGTTGTATAGAGGCTATAGGTTATAGTCTCCCGATGTTTGTGATTTTCACTGTAAGCTTTATGCTGATAATGAGTGTAAGAAGTGCGGAATTTCATGCTCCTAGCTGCATAAATGGACAAATTATAACAAAAAGCCTCTTACCTGAACAATCAGTGTTATGGGAGGAGCTATATGTTATAGTGGTCCGATTTTGCCGTTCCAACAAATGATTAATACATTATAAAATTACACCCGCTCGGATGGTTCGACAATTTAGGGACTAGATTGCGTACAATCGGACAGACTTACTTAGGGGAGGAGATCAGTAAGCCTCTCAGTTGCCTGCAGTCCCGTATTCTCAATCCGCTTTCATTTGGATTGAGGACAACTTAAGCTTTTTTCACATTCACAGACCCTACATAAGTATCACCTACGCTTGATCTGAGACGCGCCCAATGGCTGGAATTCAGAGTAAATGAGGCTCAACCAAACCGAGATTTGCGATGCCAAACACCTTTGAGAGTAATTGAAGTCAGCTGTTCTCACCTTTTATATGCACTTTGACTATCATTAAAAGAGCGCGAAGGGAATAAAATCTTCACCCATTTTCAACCAAGTGTTCCATTGCGCTTATTTCCCAAGAAAAAGTGAAGCTCGCCCTCATTCTGTGCATTGGACTTAAGCCAGCACTTGACTTCAGTAAACGCCAAGGAAATGAGGGGATCATATATTGCTCTCTTCTCATATGAAATTGGATCATCACTTGAGTGCATTGAAAACCTTAACTCTCTTGGTAGGCAAAACAACGTCCAGTTTGCATGGGACCCGGCCACAGGTGAATGGAGGGTAATGAGACAGCGGACTGTCTCGCGAGAGACGCGGCAACCATCACTCCAAAAAGACCCGAGCCGTTCCTAGAAGTAAGTCCTAATACTCTTAAGGAAAAGTACAGCACTAAGCGATCTGAATTGGCGTGGCTCAGCAAGACTGTGCCAGGCAAAGTGTCTACTGGACAGCGGTAGTGTTGTAATAAGTTCTGGAAAATTACGCCAAAGTTGGAAAGTTGTATTTTTTCGAAAAGTAAACTTTTTCGACTTTTTGAAAAAAAAAAATTTTTTGTCGGCGTAATTTTGCACAATTTTTTTTTTTCAGAAACTCTCTAACTATTGAAAAGCTACTCAGAAAAGTCTTAATTTTTATTTTTTTTTCCAAAAGTTTAAATTTTCTACTTTTTTGAAAAAAAATGTTTTTTACGTAATTTTGCAGATTTTTTTCTTTACAGAAACTCTAGAACTATTTACTCAGAACAGTTTTATTTTTATTTTTTTTTTCAAAAATTTAACTTTTTCGCATTTTTCGAAACAAATTTTTTTCCGCATAATTTTGCAGAACTTTCTTTTTCCTTCTCAGAAACTCTATGTAGAACTTTTGAAAAACTGCTCAGAACCGTTTTAGTTTTTAATAGACTTCAAAAAGAGGAGAAGGTTATCGTCGAAATATTTTTTTTATGTATGTTACCGCATAACTTATTTAAGACCACGTCAACCGATTTTGATCATTCTTTTTCTATCGGAAATGTAGGTCTTATTTTAAGAAATTAACGGTACAGCAAAATTTTTATAAGAGAATGTCGGTTTTGTTTTTTTGCTTAAAATTACTTGTTTGCGTAAAAAGTACTTGTTATTTTCAAAAAATGGAATTATTAATTTTTTTAATGTTCTAAGGTAGTCGATCTATACAGTATTTCCTTATTTAACATTTATACAAGGCATTGGATTTTCTATAGTTAAATTAAATACTGTATACATATGCATGTAGTTGATTTTGTCACTTAATTTCTGGCGTGGCTAATTTTAGTCTAGCTTTATTAATAAAATGGTACAACGATTTCAAAAATTGCATTGCCTTCCATGCATGTTTTGCGGCCTAACCCCTTTTCGACTACTACTCAACGCCACCTCTGTTAACGCTTACTATGATTGCATTCACTCCATATAGACAACACTCAATGATTGCAATTTATTGCCCGTTCGGTTGTTGTTATCAGCAATCGTTCAAACTTGATAAGATATCGTCAAATTAAACATTATTATTTATTTATTTACTTCTTCTCTTCGAATGCATTTGTTTCAATTGAAAACAAGTAACGTAAAATCAATTGTTAGAGGTCAGTTGTTTTTCATTTTTTATCTCTTCTCTTTTTCGTGTCGATTATTATTTATCTATGTATGTACATATATATATATAAACGCCACCAAAACTAACAAACGGAAATTCACTACTTTGCCTTAAATCATTTATTGACCCCCAAGGTATTGAGATAGTTATACTTACATAAGTTCTTTAACATTGAAAAAGTTGACTTGCGATAATATTTATGTGGCATATTACGTCGTGGATTGATGAAATTATCACTTATTTAAGGGCAACGAAAGTTAATGTTGGAAAATTTTAAAACGATTTTTAAAACAAATTTGCGTAGTTTTGTGAAGCAGTTACATAGGACCTCTTTTGAAAACAAAATATGTACTCCGCACTAGACGATCTATTGATAGCTTTACAAAAATATAAATCTTCAAAAAACACCAGCCGATGTAATGAAACATTTCCCCTCGGTTTCTTCCGAAACCAAAAATGTTCATCATTTCCAAATCCAAGACTGCCACTGAACTCAATAGAACTAAAATAAAAGCACTATGTTTTTGTATTTCAAACATTAAAATAAGAATTTTTATTAAATTTTAACTAGTTTTAGAGTTAATCATTATCATCATCATTATTATTTATTACTTACAACGTAATTTTTTGTTTTAATTTTGTTTCTTCTTTTTTTTCATCTGCTATTATTTGAATGTTAATTATAATTAGGCATATTGGACATAAACTACTATTTATAGGTATACATATTTATAATATTCATTCCACATACTACGCTAAGCACATGACTTGCATGTGGCAAAATTTTGCTTTATATTTATATACAAAAGAAAATTACAAAATTACAATCACATCGTTGTAGGCCTCGTGTACCTAACGAATTTTTAGCTCAATATTACTGCGCACAGTACATAAGTACTCATACATATTTAGATATATTAACAATGCGAATTTTATCTTATTGAATATATATATATATATCTATATTTTTTTTTTGTTTCTTTCTCACAGTTTTGATTTAACCATTTCTTGCTTAAATTTATACATATGTATGTATGTATGGATATTTGTGTAAATGTGTGCTTATGGATTAGTGGTCTAGTTGTGTATAGTATGTATGTATTATTAAGGTAACCTAACGGATCAACGTTAATTTTTATTTTTGCATTTAGCTAAGCTTTCGTGAAAAATGTTCAATTTCGTGTATGCAATTTTTTTTTATAGATATTTTTTATGTCTACTGAAATTTTTGTATGCATTTGTTTTCGACTTCTTTTTTTGTTTTTATTTTTGTAATTTTTTTTTATTTTGCTGAAAATGCAATTTGTTTTTTTTTCTGTAATGACAACTTTGTTGCTTTTTACATACGCTCTCCTATCAATCAATTCGTTTTTTTCGGCGCTTTTTTTTCTTAATTTCTTTTTTCGCAACTAAGAAGTCAGTTAGAACTGACAATGACTGACTGACTATTTTTTGCGACCAGTTGCATTATTATAGGCATTTAGGGACTTTTTATCGTTATTAGGTTAATCATATTTTTTATTTACAAATTCTTTGTACAATTCTATGTGTGTTTAATAAAAATGTGTATGTACATACATACATAGAACTGAAGCAATTTAGTAGGTAGATATACATATATGTATAAACATAAAATTTAAAATAATTTCAAATGCTTTAAAATACAAAACAATGGGCCGTATGAATAAAAACTAAGCAATTGCTTTTTCTTAAAATTTCATACCTTTTACTTCAATTTTGAAAATATATAAATGAAATAAATTGAGTAAAAGAACTGAAATTTTAAGAAAAAGCAATTGCTTATTTTTATTCACACGGCCCAATATACGCAACAAAGTAGAATAATGAATTATTCCCTTAAAAACATTTGGCACTCGGACTATTTGCTTAGGGTTTGTCCACGCCCTTTATTTTCAGTGTACGTGCTGTCTTGTAGCATAATTTTTGAAACGGCAGATATACCAGTCAAGAAGATATTTATAAATTGGAAAGAATTTTTTAAAGTGCGAAAAAAATACTTTGTGCCAAAAAAGCTGTCCACTCCTCAAATCGCAACCACTTTCGAGCATTCTTTGTGCTTTTTTGAATAGTCCTAAACAAAATCTCATAAAATTAAACCAAATTTAAGCCTCTAGTTAGTCTTCACAGGTCACCAATATAGTGTACCATCTTTATTTAACCAAGATTGGTCTAAAAACTGAAAGCCTTCACCGCAAATCTCTCTAATTAATATAATATGTATTCAGATTGCTGCTTTACTTAGAAGTTGGCAAGAAGGAAAATAAAAAAAGAATAGTAAATTAATCAAAATCGTACTGCATTTAAGTCTACTAGAACCTTTCACTTAGGTTAAATTAGTGAAATGTTTTGCGACTATTAAAAAAAGCTCAGCACCTCCTGAAAGTGAAATTAATACCAAACATATTAAGAAAATAATCGGTTGCGATTTGAGGAGTAGGCAGCTTTTTTGACAAAAATTGATTCCCTGCCTACTGTGCATAGTGATGGTACGATTAATCGAACAATTAATTTTTGTCGATTATATTCCTTTATTTGTCAGTTTAATTGTATCGCGAAAGCCCTTATTATTAATTGACATATAAATCAATTATTTCCAAAATAATCGAAAGATGTACGCCACTAAAAAAATAAATTTCACATCAGCCGCGCTTTTTACCATTTTTGCAAAATAAATTTACCCAATGTTTTACGGAATAAGCGAAAACAAAAAGGAAAATTCACCCAAAAGGAAGTGAAGTTTGCAAAGGAGCGTTCTACAGATGTAAAGTGTAAGTTGTGCTGCAAACTTTAAAGTGCCCCAACAACACAACAAATATGATGCAGCACTAAAAGTTGAAATAATCCATAATAAATAAGTTTCAATGGAATACGAGTACGTATAGACCCGCAACTCTAAACACCTTGTAAATTTTGAATATTTTTGTCTTTTATGATTTTTTCAATATTACGTGGAAAACATCGATTAATAATCGTTTATTTAAAATTAATTACGATTAATTGCAATTAATAATGGATCGGCAAACTAACTGTTCAGCGTACTAAGCATTTCTCACCACTCAGTTCTCAACTAAAAAACAAATAGTTTTTAAAATGTTGTGAATATTTATGGAGTATTTAAATACATTTTTTGTTTGAAAAGCATTTGAAATTATTTTAGTTTTTATTTGTTTATAAAAAGCAAATTAAGTTTCATAAATTTCATTTTCAGTGCCCATTCATAACATATGGAAATTTAAAATAGCGCTGTCCGAATAAAAAAATTTAGTATCTCCGCTTTTGTCAATTTATATTTTAATATAAAAGTGCTTGAAAAATTTAACATAGGTTCACCTGTTCATATTTGAAAAACATGCTTCTGCTTATTTAAACTTAACTCAATTGCTACTCAAAAAATATTATTTTCTTTTTAACATTTTTTTAATGCTTTTCGGGTAAAAACTTTTGTGTAAATAATAAGGAAAACTAACAAAAAAATATACATAACTCCAAGTATCCCCAGGCATTCAAATGACAAGAATAACGAAAATTTTCCTACAAATAATAAACAGTTAGATACATATGTATGTGTGGAAACAGGCTAAATCAGTTTTATTTTTAAGATAATGGCACCGGTTTTTTAGGCCCGAATGTGTCATACATTTTTTTTATTCTTTAACGCGCAGTGGAAATGCGGCATGTAAATATGCCGATTCATTTCTAAGAAAACTATTTATCAAGGTGTTGCTAATATTGCTGCATATATTTCGGGCCTAAATCACATGTAAACCACTTCTAGTTACAAAAGGGTGCTGTCTAGTTTACAACCGAAAAATATGAAAAGATACTTTTGTTTGCCTCACAAAGCCAAACATTTTCCCGAAGAAGCTTTCGTGTTAACGAGGTTTCATCTTATATGTACAGTTGTGTTCATAAAAAAAAATTGCGCAAGAGCTGAAAGTCAAAAAAAAATATTTTTTGTTGTTCTCTGTTTTTCAAAATTTCATAGATCAGGATAGAAGAAACAGAGAAATTAAAATAATTCGGAATGTAAGGAGAGATATTAAAAACAATAAAAATGATTATAATACAAAGCGATTTCAAATGTTTTTGTAAAGTGAAATTTCTAAAAGCATCATATTTTTTTATAGATAATTTTTTGAATTACGCTCTTCCTGAATTAAAAAGTAGTAAGTAATTTGGCTAAGAACTTAAATCAAATTTTGCTATAGAACTCTAAATATTAATTCGGCACACTACTTTTATGAAACCAGAGTTATTCGCTGTTGGAAAAAATGCTTCATTCCTAACAGGTCGGTGCCTTCTACAGCGACAGACCACTTGGGGCGCTTAGCGTGTTTTAACCATCGGTAACATCAAAAGTAATACAAATGCTTGAAACATAATATATACATATGTATATAGTAATCTGTGCCAATTGAATTAGTCTGATCTTCGCCCAAAAGATATAGAAAACTGCCCAAATACATACACTTTCAAAAAAGGTAAATGGGATGGGCTGAGCATTATGGTATGGTTGGTTTTTTTTTTATTGGTTCTTTACATGCTATCAATTTTATAATGGACGAAGATATTTATTTTATACAAGGTCAGCATCGATGACAGTTAAGTCTAAGGAGGATTTTTACATGGGAATCTCATTTTTGTGAAAACTACAAATATCCATGAATCTAGATCATACTACATATATCTCGATATATCTGTTTTATGGTGTCTCTACTTCGTAAAAATATGCATTTTTATTGCTCGTATTTTGAACAAAACACAAACGCGAGAATAACAAAAAAGCATAGTACAACAATTACTGGTATTGTCTTCCAAGAGAGCGCATATTGCGTTCTGCCTTATTTGAAAAACATCATTGTTGCCCACATTAAAAGGTTTATGGCTAGGGAAAAGGGATATTTCCATACCCCACATACCATACCAAACACTAATTTTTTTTAAAGAAACCTTCATGCAGAGAACTCATTTAATTGCAAAAGCCGAAAAATAATAATAATAATTTGCTTAGTAAATAAACTCAAAATTTGTTTACATAGTTCACTTTATTTCAAAACGTGTTTTCTTCTGTTTTGAAAAATTATAAAAGTAAAAAAAAAAAAAAAAAAAGCGAAAACCAAGAGCAAAGCCAACTGAAAGTACTAGAATCAAAAATAAATAAAAGAGCACGAATTTTGATGTGAAGCAAAACTCTCTGGGAAGACAATAACTGTAATAATTGTACCATGACAAAAAAGTATCTTACATATGAACCTTAAATAACATCGTAAATGTTTAAAAACTATTTTTCCCCTAAAATGTATGCCACGAAGACTTCAGTTTCTAGATTTACAAATAGACTGATGCTCCCATTGCTCTATTATTATTTTTTGAACACAGCTGTACACATTCATGTAGAAGTTTTATGGTTTTCATTTTTAAAGTATAGTAAATACAGTTATTTGCTAAAAATGCTCAGCTTTGTTTAGTAACTTATTTTTATTCATTTTTAAGTAATTACACTGTTCGGCAGTCGGCTGTGAAATTGATGAAACCAAGTTTTCCTTAAAGTATGGATTATATATAGAAAAGTAATTTCTCAGTTTCGCAGGTTAGTTAGAAAAAATGCTGAGAAACATTGCACCTCATGCATAAAAAGTGAGCTTAAGCTCAGACTCAACTTTTGCATTGATAGAATGAGCTTAAGCTCAAGAATTTGTACTGAAAATCGAGTCGGAGCTTTTCCTATAGGTTTCTTCGAAGTTCTTTTTTCATCAAAGCACACCCTAGAGGCTATTTTTGGTAAAAATAAAGTGAAAGTTCAGAATCCTCGGACCTATTTGGGAGATAGACCTTTTGAGTGTGTAAATATGTAATTGCATTTAAATTGAATCGAATACTGCTGCTCTGCGACCAGCAACTTCAAACTGAAAAAAAAAACGCTTTAAAACGTCATCCCGGGAGAAATTACTTCTCCTGACTTTCAGGAAAACTTGGTTTCATCACTCTCCAGAAAAAAGAAACTGATGTAAAGTATTATAAGCCGCTAATGACAGCCGAAAAGTACATTGGGCGGTTTTTGGTGCAAATTATTTGAAACTGAATATCACTAGCTTAGAGTGAAAAGTTATTAAATCCATTTTTATTTTTTTTATAAGTTAATAATAGTCCTAAATCACTTTCTTTAAGCACTTATTTTGCAAAGAGTTGTCACAGGTGAAAAATTCTAAACTGATAGTCTATCAAAATTTAATTAATTACATAAATCACAATCGATCGGATGAAACCACGACAAACGATTTTTTCTTCTTGAGACTTTTCAAGTTACATAGCTCTGACTATTTTGGACTTAGCGGACTTTCGTAACATTGAATAAAAATTGCTTGAAATAAAACAGGTAGCTTTTTTATTTTGCAAACCATGCTTTTTTAATGATTTTCGCTTCCTACCCAAAAATTTAATTGTCCTAAAAAAGCGAACTTTACAACTTTTGCGCTCTAAGCTAGCGAAATGAAATGTTTGTTAAAACTTTGTATTAAAGCGTTCTTCTGAGTCATGTTTTATCTAATTGCATATTTTTTGAAATAGAAAAAATAAATAACCATCTCCATGCAATGTTGACGTTTTAATGTCAACTTTGAGGAAATATTAAACTTTGGAAAACAAACAAATGCGGAGATATAAATTGTGTATAAAAAACAAAGCTCCATTCAATTAAGGACAACCTTAATATGAATGTACATACATACCATACATACTTTAAGCATATGACTCTTTCTACAAAACTATGAACCGATTGCGAAAGGATAAGAAATTGTGAGAAAAAAACAAACAAAAAACTAATGAAGAAAAAGAAACGCATTTCAGATAAAATTTCAATAAGGCATGCGTGGATGTTTTCTTGACGTTCCGGGTGTGTTCCCTGGGGTATGTTTTTCAATTAAAAGGAAAAAAAATTTAATTTGTTGTAAAAAAATAAGAGTCATATGCCTGATGTATTCATACATATACATATAAATAAAATTAACTTTTTGCCGATGAATTAATGAAATTAATAAAATAATGCTTGCAACTAAAAAACTAAATATGAAATAAATTTTTATGTTAGAAATTTCGCTGAAGATTCATTTTTGGTTTTTGATCATTTCCATTCGAATTTGGTCTCTAGCATTGATCGACAAGCGATCAAGCAAATTTTCCCTTGACAACCTTCTGGTCGTAAAATTAACGTAGAATATTTTTTTCGTTTTCTTTGTTTTTTTTTATATATATATAAAATTACATCAATTGCACTTGCACTGTGTTTTACAGCGTATATATGTATGTATGTAGCGTAGTGTTGGGCGTATAACATGTCCACACTAAATAATAATAAAAGAAACAATATACTTAAAAGCTACGAATAAAAATATTTGAATAAATGTTGAATTTTGTATGATTGATAAAAAAAAAATTAAATACATATATAAAGTGCTTACAAATTAATATTTTTGTATAAAAAAAAAATCATTGTTTCATTTAAAAATTTTTTGTTTTTTACTTTTAATTTTTGCGCTCGCGCTTCTTTCCTTTACATATATGAATGTATGTACATAGATGCATTAGTTTTCATATAAATGGCACGGAATTTGTATCAAACCGAGAGCCTGCCAGGGTTCTATTTACGTATAAAAAAGAAAAATATAAAGCACGCGCATACCAAGAAACAGAAGTTGACGTTCATACGTATGTATGTGTATATATGTCTGTATTTGCTCTTTGTTACAGAGGATCGTTACGACTTTCAATAACTATATCAAATATTGGAATGTGAATAGAAAAGGGGCATTTTGATTTTTGAAGTTTATTTTGCAAATTGTAAATTGGAAAACAATTACTCTTACAACTGCATCACTTTTGATTGCTGCTACATGATGAAAAATTCAGCGACACACATTGTACCTACATACATTTGTAAGTATGTGCTATGTATGTAAGCATACCATAATGAAGCTCGAATATTTATCAGCTCAAACAATGAATTTTAGCAATGAGAAAGTTATAGAAAATAGAGGCTTGCGATGCTATCCGAAAGCAGTTGCTCTTATGTAGAAAACGAAAAGCGATTACGTTAATGTAAAATTAAGAAGAAAAAAATGAAGCTATATACATATTATGTATGTATGTATGTACATCTAAGTTACATATTTACAGTAATAATGCGTTCGGCCTGCTTCGAAAAGTTGTGTTTAACTGCAACAACAAACCTTCGATTTTCATATGTATCCCAGCTGCATTGACATTTGGCTTGGAGCACCTCTCATAAGCTGATGAAGTCTTCTTGTTGCGCAGGCAACACTTCAAACGCCCACGACGCCGCTGTTGCTGCTGCGCTGATCGATAGCTCAACGCGCGCGCGCGCATTCCATGTACACCTTCTGCAGCGTACTTGCAAATTTGATAAGCGCGCGCCCGCCGTTCCCAGCTTTTGTACGCGCGTCCGCATTTGCTCGCTAATCACATTTCACACAGCGCACGGCGCGCGTTTTTAGCAGACGGACGCAACAATGCTGCACTATTTCTCACCTTCGCGTTGCCGCCATTAGCTCACCGCCAGTACACAGTGCAGTCCCGTCCAGTCAGGCAACAAAGCCTCGCTTTGTTATTGGTAACCCATTTAGCGCTTGCAGCACTAGAGCAGGTTTTGCAGCGCCGCCGCTCCGTTTAGCGCCAGTCCGTGATTCCAGTTGCGATAGCTGGCGGCAGCCGCATATTGCTGGTAATTATTGTACAGTTGTTGATGCTGTTGCTGTGCTACTTGCTGCAACTGCAATTGTTGTTCCTCATTCAAATCAGTTGTGATATTGGAGGCATCATCCTGCAGCTCGGGTGGCGTCAATTGACTCTGCAACAGTTGTTGCTGATGCGTGCTAAGCTTTTGCGCGCTCGCGCTCGCGCTTGCGCTGGTAGCAGCGCTGTGTTGCTGTTGTTGTTGTTGGTAGTGTTGTTGCATAGACTTAATATAGGCCTTGCGTTGTTGTTGCTGTATCAGCTGATGTGCCGCATGTGGATGCGCCAACTGCTGGTGGTGGTGATGATGAACACCGGTGTGATGATGATGATGATGATGGGGATGTTGGTCCAGGTGTGTATCGTGTGTATTCCCATTGCTGTTGCCGGCGCCGCTGGCACTGCCGCTACTGCTACCGATATTGCCGCCAATGTTGCTGTTGTGCAGCGTATTGAGACCGGCAGCTGCCGCTGCGGCTGCGGCGGCACTACCAAAGATGCTACTGCTACCACTGGCGGCGTTCACGTTCACGTTGCGCAGCATCTGGTCAGCTCGCCCTTAAGCCAATGGGTACTGGTGATGTCACAAGCTAGTCGTGCCGGTTGGCGCATGATACCCGAGACTCTGGTAGTACGAATCCTGTCCTAAGGCCGCGTGTGAATTCGTCAATGGGCTGAGCGCATTGTAGCCGGGATATTGGCTCATGTCGTACATCTTGATGTCCGCCTTGGACTCCGGCAGGAGGCGGTTGATGGAGAAGGGATGGCTGGATGGCGTATAGCCGGATGGTTCTTGCTTCAGATGATGCATGGAGGGGTGGTAGTCGCTGATCAAGGATGGATGGCATCTATTCACCATGACCGAAAGCTCTTCATGCTGCAGCTGATGATGTTGCTGATGGTGGTGGCTGGGCGCATGTTGTGCCGCCTGTTGGCCCAGGCAAAGCTCGGCATTGGCTTGCATCATGGCCAACTGGTCTCGACTAACGGCGCTGCCGAGTACACTGCCCGCGCCGCCCACCGCTGCACCCGTTATATCTTTGCTATGGTGATGCTGTTGGTGGTTTTCCAGCCGGCTGTGATGGTGGTGTAAATGGTGCGAATCTTCATGGTCTTTCTTGCCAGGACTCGTCGCTTCCAGACTACTGTGCGACGGACTCTTGTGCAGCTGTCGTAGGGCCTCCTTCTTCTCGTCCTTAAAGCGCTTTTGGCGCCGCAAATAACAACCATTCTCGAACATGTTGCCGGAATCAGGGTGCAGCGTCCAGAAGGAACCCTTGCCGGGCTTGTCTGGTGTGCGTGGTATCTTCACGAAACAATCGTTGAAGGACAACGAATGACGTATAGAGTTTTGCCAACGCTGCTGGTTCTGGCGGTAGAATGGAAACAGATCCATAATGAACTGATAGATTTCCGACAGTGTGAGCATGCGTGACGGATTATTCTGTATCGCCATTGTGATCAGCGATATGTACGAGTAGGGCGGCTTAGCGTGTGTATAACTCCGGCGGTAGGTGGTCGGTTTGTCAATACGAGCACGATTTAATGAATTCGGCGAGCCCGTGTCTAGTTCACGTGCGCTAGCTGCTGCCGCCATGGAGGAGTAGCCACCCATAGCCGTCATTGCTGACATGCCGCCGCCCATGCAATTTCCCATATTGCCCAGTGGCGAGCCCATCGATGCATAACTCATCGAGCTGGGCGTCATGCAGTTGCCAGCCATGGAGTTCATAGCGTGGGCGCCGCTCATGCTAGCCACCGCCGCAGCGGATTCGAGTGCACCAAACGCGGCGGTCTGTGGTGAAACGGAGGACATGCCACCAACGGGCATGGCCATGGAATTCATAGCTGTGTATGCGCTGCGGGCGAGCGGGCTCATTGTGCCGCCGTTGCTGGTTGGAATGTTTGAGTGAGGAATCGAAGGATTACCGCCGCCACCGCCACTTCCACCACCGCCGCCGCCACCAGCATTTGTGCCACCACCTCCGCCGCTGCTAGAACCACCACCACTACCAGCGCCGACACTGCTGCTCATGCTGACCGGAGGCCCGTTGCTCGGCGCCTCCGCGTATAGTTTTTGCATGATGTCGATCGTCGTCTGGTGGGGCGATCCCTTCAGGAAACTGTTCAATAATTGCGCCGTTATGTTGGCGGCTGTTCACTGGTCGCGCGGATGAAATAAGACGATTTCAATACACCGACGGACTTAGACGACGCGAGCACTTTGGACGCGGCGAACCAAGGTCGGCAATTTTGTGACGAAGCGTTCGAGGGAACCTACACTTGGTTGTGGGATTTGTTAAAAAAAAAAAAACAGTTTTATGCGTTGGATGTTTCAATATTTATGTTCTGCATAGTTGGGAACGCAATTCACATTTTGGTCCGCGCGCGCGCTTGCTGTGCGTACATGAAAGCCAAAGCTAAGACTCCTTGGAAAACGAACTGTTATCAGCGCGCATGCACCTTGTTGCTAGTTGTTTTTGTGTTTCTTTTTTTTTAATTCTTTGTCAGCAGCACAAAAGTTTTGTCACTTTGTAGTTTAATGCAAGATTTAAAAATCAATCGGGCGCATTCCTTTCACACACTCGTCTTCCTCGACTTCACTTGAATGCACTTTAGATTTTTTGTTGACTTTCGTCGCTGCGCGTTTCCTTTTGTTTTTTTTTTTTTGTTTGCTTCACCTCGCTCCTATTACTATTTCTATAATGAATCTATTTGTTTTTGCAATTATGCGGTGCGTCAACCCGTTAGTAAAATAAAATTCTTTCAATTGTCTTGCGTTGTACGCGGTCACCAATACGGCTTGTTATGGACACTAATGCTGTTGCCAAGATTGCGATGGTCGGTTGGCCGAAATGTTTTCGGTTTGTGCGGATAGACGTATCGACCGTCAATCGCATCAGCCGCACACTACAATTGAACAATGCATCTAGCAAATAACGACTCCTATAAAATCGGTACGGAAAATAGCCAAAGTAAACGGTTATAACTTGGCTCAGGCGTTGTTTTACTCTGCGGTTCGGTTATCGGTTGTCCGTTTCTACTTTTTCGGCAGCTGTGCGCGCTCGAGTACTCTTTGGCTTGAGCTCTTGAATATGACTGTTTGCAGAGGGGAATGCCTGCTTACTATTTGGCTTACTAACAAAAATATAAAGCGACGACGCACAGCGTCAGCAGCAGAGGCCATAGCACAAAGCGATGGACAGCAACACCGGAGCCACACCACATCGACTACCTCGCTAATACAGCCATCCGGCGCGCTACCACCATTGCGGCAGAGAGCACACCTATCAGCCATGCAGCACCATAAGCCATGCAGTCGCCTCATGTGCGTATGTATGCGGCGCTGGCTTGCAAGTGTATGCGCGTCGTGTGCTACCATCAATAATGCTAAGCGCCTCACCCTTTCCAACAAGCGCTCCCAATTGCACGTTCGTTTAAAGTTACGTGCGCGCGCGCGTGTAAGCGAGTCAACCATAGCTCGCCACTTCAAGTGGTTCTCTTGCGTACACACAACGCTGTGCAGACGCAAACACACAGAGAAGCGCGCGCGCGCTTACCAATACTAATGCAAATCGCATTTTGTATATGTGGCTGTGTGTGCAGCTCTAAATGTTCGCCATCTACTTTGCCTGCATACAGCGCACGCGTATTGGCTACGAGTTGTTGTTGCCTGCAATATAGACATTTGTTTTGCGCTTGCATTGTTGTTGTAGCGCGTCAGCTTAAAATGCAGTTTGTATCTGTGGCTTATCGGTTGCCAAGACGACGTGGGTGGAGCTATTTCGATTGGCACGCCCACAGCACTGGCGCGCTATACAAGTTGCCACCCATACTGATGCAAGTTTGCATCACACACACGCACGCACACTTTCTGCTCTTCAATTTCCAATTACGCACTCTCTGACAGTTTGACGTTTTCCATTGTAATGTATTTTAGGAAGCCGGCGGCGGCGGCGGCGGCGGCGGTTGAAGGAGTGGAAGCCGTTTCGACCCCATCAACATTAGCGCACACGAGCACTCCTTCAACGCGTACACTTACCTGGTCTAGGCGCTTAGCTGCCGCTGCTGTAGAAATATTTCGATTTATCGAATTTGCCGGCTTCTTCGTTTTATTGGACTATTTTAAGGTGCCGCCGTCGCCACTACTGCAGTCAGAGCTTTGCAGCAATCAATAATTTTGCTCTCCCAAATCGCCTGTCGCACCTTTTCGTTGCGCCACCCTGAATTTCAGCCGCTTTGCGCCTTTCGATATTCGAAGGCTTGCTTTGATTTCGATCGCCGCCGCTTTCGCCACATTTGCGCTACAAAACCGAGCGTTCTTTGACTGGCATTTTTACTATGGGCGCCTTGACAAGAACGACAAAGCCAGCGCTGCGCCGCTATTTGTTTAGTGCAGAGAGAACCACATCGCAACTAAAAACTTGGACGCACAAAGCGTCATCGAAGAGGTGGAGAGGCGACGCGCTCCACCGCCTGCCTGGCTAATAATTTTGACAGGCAACTTACAGCAGCTTTCAGACAATTTGGTACGCTGTCACAATGCCGCAAACAGCAGCAACAGCGCTCATCACAGCAGCAGCGTCAGCAACAGCAGCGCCGCAGTAATAACAACAAACAATAACGACGCATTTGATTTGAATTGAAATTTGTATGAGACATTTTTGTTGCTGCCATCGAATTCACCGCAGTCATTACAGCAGCAGCTGTTGTTGCTGTAGTATACATAGCTCAGTTTCTTTTTGCTCTTCCTCTTTTCATTGCTGTTGTTTTCACTGACGCTGCTTGTTTTATGTTTTGCTTTTTTTGTTCATTGAATTTTTAATGCAATCGCCTTGTGTTCAAATTTTCGAACTGGAATGTGCCACTTTTTGAGGTTAAGGTGGCTGGCTATACCAATGTCACATTCGATGTCATAAGAACAAACCTCTAGACGCGTACAACGCAGCAAGACACACGCGGCGCGGTTCATCGCATCTAATTTTTTTTTTTTTTTTCGTTTGGTGCATAAAAAGCTGTAAATACATTTGGAGTGCATTCGCCTGTTGTCAACAACGTTTGGTCGTTTGTCATTGCTGTGACTTCTTAGCTAATTGTCAACGATTAATGATTGCTGTTGTAGCTGTTGCTGGCTGAATATTACATACACATGTTATTGTTGTTTTCGTACTTGTTGGTGTTTGGTGTTATGTGTTGTTCTGTGTGCTGTGCTGATGCTTATCTGACGCTTGGTCGGAAAATTTCAAGTCAAGTTGTTGAGTGCCAAAGATATTCCATACATACATACATATATTGTGAAGTTTCATTACGAAAGAAAGTGGGGAAATATCGTGAAAGCAGTTTAAATCTCATTTAATTTATAACCTACATATATTCCTGAGTCGATGTATTGAAACAGAAAGTGCAAGGACGATGTTATTTGCTTTCAAATCGATGACCTCCAAATGAGACATGTGCTATTCAGTGTTGCCATTTTCAAGCTTTCGCCAGTAGAACTGACGATTTTATTTAACATTTTTGCAGAATTTTTAGCGATTATTTAGAAGCTTTTACCTAGTTTATAACAATTTATGTTTTTTTTTTTTTTTCAAAAGTTAGGGGAACAAGAAAATAACGAGAACTTTTTAAGTTAAAGTAGCAAATACACAAATATTTGGCGCTCCTATTTTGGATAAGTATTTGGTCGAACTTCCCTCAAATTTGTAGTGTGCTTATTGATGTTACAGCACAAATGTGGAGGCCTGCAATACTAGATTAGATCAATTTAAGTTTAGAGGAGAAAGCTGGTCACCTAATTACCAATACCGAAACACCCTATTACAAAAAAACCTCTACTCGAATGCAGGTCTTCTTGTATCCAAGTATTTCTAAGAAACATCGCGGGGTCTTTGGCTGTATGCAATTTAGGTCGTGTGCTTCTGGGTATGGTGATCCGAGTCTGTCCTAGTCAGGGCTTCACAGTGGCACAAATTGTGCCGTGCTAATTCCTTTTCCTCGTTGCACAACCTACACTAATCAGAGTTAGCAACTCCTATGTTTGACAAGTCTTTCATTACCCTGATAGAAACCACATGCCCGAAAATGAAGTTTTACTTGTTGACCTACAAGCGACCTGGAATATATTGTTTTCAACTTTTTACATAACTTTCCCTTGAAATATTTATACATACATACATATGTATTTGCCTTCAATTAAAAAAAAAAATCACTCAAAACAATGAATTCCAAGGGGGATATTTTATTTTGACCATAGGATTTCATTTCAGCCTACTGTGCGCCGCACATACTGCCTCACAAATAGTTTAATGGCGTGCACCTTGGCCTGAAATACAGAGTTACCTTGCCCCATGCTGGTGTAAAGGTTCCGTCTGGGTTGTATGCGGCAAACTCCTGCTCCGGCGCCATGGTCATTCTTGAAGCCGTCACTATACCAGGGGCTGGATTCTGTAACTGTGAGTTTTCAAGCGTGTGATAAAAAATTGCGTTATTTTGAGAATGAGTTTTTACTGTCAAAATTGTGTAAAATTCTGTTCCGAAAAACTCACAGAATTTTATTCGGTGAGTTTTTGGTTGTGAGTTTTGCACTCAGTGTACACTACATTTTCTCACAGTTACAGAATCCAGCCCCAGATATGCTGTCCTTCCGGGGTTTAGGCTGTTCGTTTTCCCAGTTCTAATTGCCGAGGAAAAATACTCAGAAATTTTGTGAACAGTCAAACCTCGGAAAGAATAGGTCCACAAATGCTTTTATGAGAAGCTTTTTAATGGCAGAATTGCGCTAGGAGGTTTGCTTTTGTCTGCCAGGTACGACCACTATAAACAAAATAATAACAAAAAATTAAATGTTCCTCGGACCAGGGATCAAGCCTTGGTTTCAATGTTCCATGGAGATACTCTCGCACTTCTTTCGACTTAATCATCAAATCAAATGTAACAAAAAAAAACTCCAGAAATCGTTAGCGGGGTAACCCATTCGCCTAGCATGCACTCCCATTCAGCAACATCCTGTATTGATACGGAAATGGGACGATCGGTTTGTAAAAGGGTTTTGGATCTTTTCTCATTAATATTTGGCCAGATTAGTTGAATAACAGAGCAAGTTGGTCCTTTCGCCCATCGTTCGTTGGCAGAGAAACGCGTGCATCATACGCAGAGTTTACTGAGCATAAGTTAGTCACCCCCCTCGCAATCTCGTCTGCTATTTCAGTGTGCCCGGGTATCCATACCACGTTAATGGTAATTTACGCGGCGAGCTCGTTTAAGGTACTTCTCCTTTCGGCAGCTACTTTTGAGCAAGTGTTAGTGCACTGTGGAGGTTTGAACGTTGCTTGGCTGTCTGAATATTTAGTCATGGATTTTGGAGAAGTTAATTCGGCCTGAAAAACAGTGCAGTGGTCAGGCAGCCACCTGCTAAGCTTTACCGAGAGGTCTTTAGAGTAAAGTGGGCTCGTTTTATCGGATTGAGATTTTTTATAAGCCAGAGGTGCTACGATTGATATGCAGGTTGCCTACACGAAGAGCTTAATTGAATAACTTAAGTTTTGAGAAATCAGTGGTCAAGAATGCAGAATGGTGGTAGCTGAAACACGGCGTAAAACAAGAAAACATAATGGCTGCATTTCTTTATTCATTCTGAACGTTTGGAATAAACTTGTTTGTTTACTTATTCCTTAGAACGTTTCTGACGATATGTTAACGTATATATCAAACGCATTCTGTTTATTCTGGCTGTGAAATGGGATTATCTGGGATTATCTGGAAAAAGCTTGCTTCTACACTACTTCAGAGACTGTTAGGAATTGTTTACGTTCTACGATCAACCAAGATAGACTAACCAGCCTCGGAACTTTGGTAATTGGATCAGCTCTGGCTCAAAGTTTTTTCAACTAAATTCACGTGCGAATGTGACGAAAATTTATTCCATTTACACAACAATTCTGAACATTGCCGAACATTGAGTAATCGAAAAATTTTGCAAGTTTATTAATAAAAACTGAAACAGAAACTTTAGTTACCAGTAAAAAATTGATTTTAGTTAGCAGCTTAGAGTAGAATTGTTAAAATGTTTTATTATTGTTAGTTGACAATACATTTTACTTGACCAAAAACCTATACCAAAAATGACGATATATATGTTCATATTTTGCCTAAGCCCTAAATAAACCACACACAGACTCCGGGGATTTACTAAACAAATATTTTAATTCAAAGGGCCCACCGAAGACATATTCCCCCGGACACGACCCGGCTATCGAAGGCCCTGGCACTACTTCTGACCTGGTCTCTTCTGCGTGGCGCTTCAGCTCATATTTATGTGAAGGCTTTTTAATGCAGTCTAGCCCTTCTATGGGCCTTTTATTTCAATAGATGTGACTAAACCCAGGTGAGCGAGTCTGCGTAGTACATTCACAGAGAAAATATTCTGATTAAGTTCGCAATTTGATTTTCCTGCATTCTAAAAAGCTCCATCAGTTTTGGAAAACTGTAGAAATTATAAAATTTATTTCCAGTATACAACATAAGCTTTCTCGTAGGAAAAGACAAATGATATTATCTCCTACATTAACTTTTTTACATTACTTTTATACTATTAGTTACACTGGGTGTAAAGAATGCATTTTGTACGCGCAAGAATAACCTAACTAAGAATTTTGTTAACTTTCCTTAATAAAAGTTTAATGGCGATCCGTTATTTAATACCGGGGACTCTAGCTTAAACGGCAATAGCTTTGCCGATCTAAGGAAAAAGTTTAATTTTCCTCTGTCAAAGCAATATTTTCATACCCATAGTTGGAATGGAAGTTAAATAGAAATTTACTATGCTTAAAAACAGTGGCCATGTATGGATATATCTCAATTGACCAACTTTACTATGCAAATTTTATAATTTCACTAAATTCCAGGTAGTATCGTTTGATAAGAAAAACTTAGCAAATAGTTATAAAAACCTTAGTAAAAAATAAGCAGGAATGATAGGCTGTAATACAGCGAGAGTACCAGTTTGATAAAACATAACAATAGATCAAAGAAAATAAAGACGTTATGTTTATGGCTCCCTTATATTCAATGTACTTCGTGATAACGAAAGTGCTTCCACTTTTGTCAGAAAATGATTTTTGAGCCAGAGTTCACGGAGACTCCTATTGAATTAACAAAAAAAAACTGAAAATCGGGATTTAATTGATATAAATATGAAAAATCATCCCGACTTTTAAAAAAATATTCATCGGGACATTTTATTAAAATCGGTACCTTCCCGCCACAATCGGTGCAAATGGTCACCGCAATCACACTGTAAGTTGTACATATGTATATCGTTATAAGCGCCTATAAATCCACTGTTTAGCAACTAAAAAAGATGAAAAACGCATTTTGGCCCTAACTGCTGATGTTGGAAGTGTATTTGTGTTTTTGAGAATACAGTCTTTTTAATCAACTAAAAATAATATTGTCAACACCTTCACGTTGGCTCCTGTATATTAGATAATAAATGTATTTCCATGAATTTTCTTGTACTTTTATACATACATATATGTAAGAAAATTTTCACATTTGTAAATTATGCCCCCGCGTATAGGCATTTAAATGCAAACAAAAAAATGTAACAAAAATAATTAGAACATAACCAAATTTTAATATCCAGTAGCCGACGCTCGTCAAAGACAATCTATTCAGCATGAAAAAGGAATGTAGGTACAATATGTAGATGAAAGGCTCCTAAATGGAAAACAATGCAAGACCAAACAAAAGAACTCAGATGCACTACTTTAAATGGTTTGGTAATTGAGAAAACAGTTAGAACAATACAACGAAAGGGTTAAGTCTCACATAAGTAGAATATGTTGCAAAACCACATAAATGCTAAAATATAAACAGTACACCCAAAAGCGGTATAAGTAATGAATTTAGGATGACCATAGCGAATAATACATTATCAGGTATGTGCATATGTACGCAGATGTGTAAAGTGGTCAAGGTCCCTGAAGACAACAAAAATCTGACCATAATCCATTTATGCCCATGCTATTATTATGCGGTAAATTTTTAGTTTAGGTAAGGAAAATCCTTCAAGTATGCAAGTCTTGCAACAACATTAGTGTGCAGCAGCATCTCGATTGTTGCAGGTAGAAGGTAAGCGGGGAATACCAACGATTTATAAATACATATGTACATACATACGTATGTTTACTTTAACGCATAAGCACATTTGTGTTGAAAATAGAAAAATAAACACAACCGTATAGACTACAGACGGCGTAAACATCTGTGTGTAATTTATTTATTTTTTTCTTGTAATGAGCGTAAATAAGTAATCGTTTTGGCAACAAAGCATCATTATAAGTTGACAATGACTTTTTGGATAATTTATTCTTACATTTAGTAAGAGAAATGCCCATACGTGGAAATACTTATTAGTACTTAAATAATTATTTACTAATTGTTTAACGAATTTGAAAAATATGAAATATTTATTTACTTTGTATAACACAGCATATGTACCTACATATATTTATGTATATACATAGTATTACTATAGTATATGTATATAAAATTGCAACATGTCGATGTCTTTACATTATCGATATTAACGAAAAATTAGTATGTGGGATCTTTATTAAAGCAACAGAATCCAAATCAAAAATTTTTAGAATTTAAGGTTTAAGAAGACTACCAGTCGAAAATATTTTTGTGGAACGGTGCCAACGGTTTGGGTATCAAACTGCAGGGGTTTGGGATATTTTACTGCCGAAAATATTTTTGAAACATTTTATTCTATTTAATTAATGAAAAAATTTAAATATTACAGATACTTTCAAGGCGCAGTGAATCACACTGGGTATTTGCTAATTTATTTAATAAAATTGTGATAGGCTGAAAGCAAAGTAGCAGTTCTAAATATGTAAGGTTTTGTGTTCATATTTAAACCTTTCTGTAAAATTAACAGATGCCTGCAATGTGCTGCTTATGAAATCAACACATTATTAGCGATTATAAATTTTAATAAATGTTTCAAAAAAACAAACCTACTTTAATATGTTTGCGTACGCGTATTGGTATGGGCGCACGAGTACCTGTCTCAAAGTTATGCATTTCTAATTAGGTAGTATAATTTATTCTACAACCATTGTCGTTTTTTTTTCAGCCGCATTATTGTATAAGTATTATTTGAGTTATTTGGTTTGCTATTGAGTTGCAAGTTTTCACATATATGAATACACCTTCATATTTTTTGTTGTTCACACTTAACATTAGTTATTTACTCATTTGCATTTAAAAAATTAATTTATACTAGAATCAGAAGCTGTTTCAACGTTAAGCATTTCTCATAATTTCAATTATTTTATTTGAATCTTAAAATTAGCAGCGATAATAAAATATTACAAGCGAGAGTACACACAAAAGTGTGCATATCAGTAACGTGTACATTAGGATGGTCAAAAGTTTTCTTCTCAGCCGCCACCCAAAACTGAAGAAACAAGTTAATATTCAAGCGCGCCGGGGGGGGTTTAAGGTTATAATTTTAGAGATAAATATGCATCAATTTTTTATTTTTTGTTCGTTTTTTTTTTTTTTTAAGATTTCTGATACATGCGTACATTAGATCAGAATAAAATCTATACCGTACACCCCTCAGTCTAAGGCACTTTTGCAAGGCAATTCCGAAAAAACTCCGACCCCTTGGTTTGGCCAAGAATTCTGTTTTGAATTGCCTTGCAAAAGTATTTTAAACTCAGGTGTTTCGGTCTAATGTACATACATATGTATGTATATATGTACATGAATAAATGTTTTATTTATTCTCCATATTAGTACTCGCTGAGTAAGAAAAACAAATCCAAATGCTGTTAGTAATTAAATAATCTCTAATGAGTATCGATAATTAGTTTAGGAGCAGCAATACATAGAAGCCCGCACTGCCACTTTACATCTGTACGGGTGTGTTTGTTACTAAATATCATATGTATATATATTTGCAAATGTTTTGGTGAACGTGTGTATTATTGATAAAAGTGTTTTCTTGTCAATAAAATATAGATATTATTTAATTTGTGTGAAAATATTAAGCAAATAATAAACAAACGATTTAGTATTGAGTATATCAGCCACAGCACAGTAAAGACAACAAACACCTGGAATCGCAACAACAACAACAACAACAACAGGTTTAGTAACAGCTACATCAATATGAAGACGAATTGAAGTCTCGGCATCAATGAAATTTTCGATTTTTGATTTTACTATAAAATGGTCGATATGGCGATGTTTCGCGTAGCACTGCGAAGACGCCACCCTCCCTCTCCTCAGCGGCAGGTGCGTTGTAGAAAAACACGCTCTCCTTATATAATCATCAGACTGTGGAGCGTCTTTGAGCGCGCAGGCGCTTAGCAACAAACAAAGAGTGGCTCTAATATAATTTTATTTTACAAATTGTATATTTGCAAATCTTTGTATATGTAATAATAATAATAATAATAATAATAATAATAGATTGGCGCTTACACATATGTTAGCGCTTGGCCGAGCTTCTCCTCCGGTTTGTGGCGTGCGCCTTGATGTTGTCACACAGAGAGGAGGGACCTACAGTTTTATGCCGACTCCAAGCGGCAATTGTATTTTAATGTGAAGCTAATTTCTAAATTTTTTAAATGTAGGTGCATACTCGTAAAAATTAAAACTATTTGGAAATGTACTATATTTTGTCAACATTAAAAGCAATGCAAATTATAAATACTCCGGTCCGACAGATATCATTCGCACGAATCTAATCCTTCCCACTCACTTATGCCGACTGTACGAATCTGATTATATCTGTGCGGATGGCGTCCGTCGGATACCGTAATAGGCATGATTATTAGGGCATATATATGGTATCTTACTTTTCCGATGCCCAGACCACGAGCTTGAAAAATTGCATCATTATTTTTTCACTTTTGGATTTTATTAACATTTCTTAACAAAACTTTAACTTAACAAACCGTTCTTTAACCCTGAAAGGTCAGCTTATTTTACAAATTGTTTTCTTACAGCTTATGTGAAAAAATAAATTAGTTACTGATTTATCGGAGTTTTCATGTTTCTGTAAATTATCGTTAATTGGGAGGTGGGGGTGGTTATTAACCGATTTGTGATATTTTTAACAGATATCTTTTGTTAGACTCCAAGCAATTTACGTACCAAGTTTGGTGGGGACTAGTAAAGCGGCTACTGAGATACAGCATTTCATCATAAGTGGGCAGGACCACGCCCATTTTCCAGAAATTTCATAATTCTATGCCAAAACCCTACCTCACGTGGTAATTTTTAACAATTTGGATTCAGTATTTACCTATGGAAAACATCAATACCCGATTTTTTATTGAACCATTTTTTAATACTAACCATCATTTATAGGTCACCCAAAAAACCCAAAAGATGCAATGGGGAGATGATTTTAAAAAATTCTATACCATTTCTACGTAAAAGTGTTTACATGAAAAACTTCATGGACTTTGAGGCATTTTTACCTCTTTATTTTGATCCCTTATTGCAATACTTAATTCATTTAATTATATCAATATAATTGGGTTTAAAATATTTCAAAAAGGTGGCAACCCTCCAAGTTTTTACCGAACAATACAAAGAACAAATTTTTCAAATCGGTTCAGCCGTTCTCAAGTTTTGACGACAGTGACATACGAACACAACATTTATATATATATATAGATTTTGGAAAAAAATCAGGTTATAGTCGCTCCAATTTGATGAGACTTTTTCTAACCAAGTTAGATCTTAATTACAACTTCAACTTCATGACGGCACAGCGTTTCGTCTTTCTGCAGCAGTAAAATTGTATATATCCACACATAGCTTAGTTAGGCCTAAAGGAAAATATACGCGTCTAAAGGTATGTGGCACCCTAATGTATGTACTTACACATCATAAGAAGCTTTAAAAAATACAAACATTGTCTCGTGGCATATTGATTTTGATAGAGAGGAAGAACAACAAACAAGTAGCAGGAGACAGTAAAACTAACGATTTTTGCCAACACACATTAACGATCCACTTGAACGACCTTAAAAAAGTCATTTAAATATGTATGTACATATATTGGGAAGGTATACATATTGATTTGTCTATGTAAATAAATAAACAAAAGCACACACAGACAATCCATCTACATAAATAAGTATGAATGTTTTTCTGTATATATGAGCTTAGATGTAACTCAAAATAAATTAATGAAACAAAGAAAGCGTAATATTTATTAAAATAATTACGATTTGTGTGTCTTAAAAAAAATATAAAAAATTTTATAGTGAAAATTCATTCATATATGAGTACATGTATGTATGTATGTACACATAACTAACAAACAAAAAAGTGAAACTCAAAGAGAAGAAACAACTCAAACTTCGGAAACAGGGAAGCTTTGGTACATACATAGATATGAAGGGAGTTGCATGACAAAGTGTGTGTGGTGTTTTCTTTTTGTTTTGTATGAGAAAAGTTGAAAATGAAAATCTTAATGGAAGTTAGATGAAATGTTGATCCAAGAGGAGGAGGTTGCTGTGCAGCGACTGCGCTGGCGACGTTTACGAACAGGTTATACAAATGTACATACTACATAATATACATATATGTGTATAGATACCATTGATATGACGATGAGCAGACTATACAACACATATACATACATATAGGGACATATCTACCTATACATATGTATGTGAGTATTTTTTTTTCATTCAATCTTTGAGCTCAGAGAAGAGAGTTTGTTGTGTAAGCTGCAGGTTTTTGACCGCAATCGAAAATAAAATAGGAGTTGTGTACATTTTGATTTTCGAGACACTGCTGGCATTCAGTGGTCAACCGCACGATTCGGTATTCGTTCAAGTGGAATTGTAAAAGAAATCAAGCTTAAAGTTGGAAGCTATTCATTGTGTTGGCTATCACATACAACATATTGTTACATTTTTCGTCAAAAACATGTTTTTGGTCGAAAATGGTAATACACCTATCTTCAGTTTTGTACAAAGAATAAGATTCCATCGCGAAATTGTATTTAAATGAAAACTTAATAATTACATACTAAAAAAAATAAAAAATAACTGCTCGCGCTGATGCAACTCGTAGTTGCGTATGCAACGTATACGCCCCGTAGCACCATATGCAGTTTTTCAATCTATTTGAATACATGACAAGTTTACAAGTTAAACAATTTTACCGACCCCCTGGGACCATAAAGCTGCCTTTAAGCGGGTCGATTTGTCCTGTCGACTTTTTTCGTTCAATCAAAATCTTTTTCGAATCATTTCTATGTACGATTTAGAAATAATTTTTCTACTGCTCATATTTGGAAAACAAAAATTTATTTGCAGCATGCGACTTTTGTCGACTCATGTAATTGCTTTGGCTAGTTGATTTCTCAGTCGATTTGCCAGTCGACAGAAATCGACCAAAAAATGTTAGTGATTTCAAAGACTATGTACGTTTATAATATTCATTCTTTGGGATCTATATTGATTAAAAAAGGCGCATTTACCGCCATGATTAAAAATAAACTTTTCAAAAGAATACGAAAACCGCAAACGTGCATACATACAGATGTAATTATCGATAACAAAATAAATAACAAAATCGATAACAAAATCGATAAATAATCGATAACAAACCCGATAGAAATGCACGCCGACGTTTATCGTTGCCTGCCCAGGTGCAAATGTTAATAGAATAAAATCTGTTTTTGGGTTGATGCTCGGACCAGGGATCGAACTACTCGACTACAGCGGCTGCCTGGTACGACCGATATGTAAGTACGTAAATATTTGTTTCATATTTGTGTATTATTTGATTTCAGTTGCAAAAATGATAGCTTAACTTCACTACTACTTAAAAAAGGGTTGTCGGTATTTTTGATGAAATATTAAAACCTTCGGCAGACCTACATATTTATGCTACTAAATATACAAGATACATTACGTTAGCCGCCTTCGATTCACCATTATTCTGCTCGCTTAGTGAAAAATTTTGCGTATGAAAGCAACAACAAAGTTAGCTAGCTCGCTAAGTGTTTGCGAACCGTAAGTGTCTGTTGTTGCGATATGTTATCGTGCGCTGAGAAAATAGTAAACTAAATACATATATTTCTCTCGACACAAGATTTGGTAACTATAACCAAATAATCTAACGACTACCAAATCATATGTTGAGAGAAACATATTTAGCAGACGTAACTAAACTCTCTTCTCGCCAAAGAAGAAAGTTTTAGATGCAAAAAATCGATCAAAATTTCTCGAACAGTATGTTAGGTTAGATCCCCGAGGCCAAGAGGACTAAACCACCTTACAATCCGAGATTTTCACCCAGCGCTCGCCGAACTGAATAGACGCCCATCCAGTTTAATATTGCCAGTTCTTCGGACCTGTTGTTTTCTGCAATTTGCCTATGGCTTGAAACCCACATACATATACTCGAGATCGAAGTATTTTATGCCGGTTGAGAGGTATGTATGCCAGGCGCAACCCGACAATTTTCCCTCGTCGGTATTAAATTCATTAGCATCTAGGCCACTGCTTCTTTTGTTGCGGTTATCTCCAGTTAGAAAACACAGTTGTGATTTAACAGCCTAAATTTGATTTTGTTGATGGGGATTTCCATCAACTGCCTTTACATGCAACTTTTATCCATCCATAAATAAATAAACTGCTTAAATTACACTTGGTGCAGTATTCCCTTGAAGAAATATGAGTGTTGAAGGATCCAGTTGGCCCCAGCAGCGATACGAAATGGTAAGTTAAGGCTTAGATGAACTCAAAGCTTTTAAACTGCCGGAGGGACCGTAATTTGTACAAAACTATATGTAAGTACATTGTAGGTAAATATCTCGTAAGTGTAGACACAATTTTCATTGGCTTAAAATTAAAAAAAAAAAAAAAACAATATTATACACACATAGGTACAATAAAAGTAGCTTGCAAATAAATAAATGCTCCTAATAAGTGATGACTAAAAATGTGTGCACTCCGTTGAGGGAAATTCTATTGATGTCGCCGCTTGGTATCTAAGTACGTATGAGTACATACAGGTATATATTATGTGCTTTTTCTTCTACCGCTTAAGCTGCATGTTTCTGAATTAAGTACGAGAAGAAACTTTCGATAAAATACAACTTTGGAAATTGGGCGTAGATACAGTCAGGGTAAAAAATATGCTTACACTGACGTTTTGCCGATTTTCTTTATTTCTATTTCTCATACAGAATTTACTGATTTTCTTATAAAAAACATAGTTAACTCTACCGCAAAAACCAAAGAATCAATTATTTTAATTTCGTACAGAGCTCGGAGAAACTTTAAATTTCTCAACTCGATTTGTTATAAAACTTGCCACAGCTTTTTGAGAGTTTATTCGCAGAAGGTGTTGCGTACTTTCTTTCATATAAAAAAAGGTTTATTTCCATGAGTTATGTGGATGAAAATTCGCAACACACTCGGCAAAAAAAAATCTCAAAATCAACGATAATTTAAATTAATTTAGCGACTTTAAATATGTTCTTTATTAATAGGATTAAAAAAACACATACTCACTTTTCTAAAAAATCGAGTTGAAAATTTTTTTATTTCTATGAAAATTTCTTGAATTTTCTCGAAATCTGTTTGAAATTAAGAAAATCAGTTGTTGTGGTTTTACTGTTTGAAAGAACTACATATATTTTTATAAAAAAAAAATAGAAAATTTTGGTATAAAAAATAGAAATAAATAAACTCGTCAAAATGTCAGTGTAATCAAATTTTGGACGCTGACTGTATATACATGCAGGCGTATTTAGTTATCTTCATAAATTAGCGGGTATGGAAATTATGAAAACTAAGTCATACATACATATCTACATACGTACATATATATATTTGTACATATGTACATCCATATCTAAGTGGTAAGTAAATGTAAATGTGTGTAAATACAAAAATAATATAAACCGATAATGTTCTCGCCGAATAATGAAGTCTCATGAAAGACGTCCTTTGTTTTATGACCGCATTGCGCGTGTAGTGCATACATACATACTTGCACGCAAGTATATGTACCTTCAAACATACGTACACATGTTAGCACGGAAACAGCACGTAGGCAGTCGCAAGTACCCGCACGAGCCGACCCGCTCGCATATGCATGAAATTCATGTACATTTTGTGGCACCTCTCGACCACTTTCGTCCTATTGTTGCACTAATAACCATTTTAAAATGGTGCAAATACAGCATAATTCGCACCACAAACCAAAACAATGGATATTCAGTAGAGCAATCAGACATGGCGAGCTGCCACACGACCGACCAGTCCCCAGACCAGAAGAGCAGAACAAAGAAGCTACTATTTTAACAAATATCCATGCCAATGTCTGCTTGTAAATACTAGGGTGGGTGAACTATTTTATTTTTATTTTTTTCCAACTAACTTTCACCAGTTCTTTTTCTATTAATGTATCTAATTAAGTAAGTTTTCAGAAATTTTAATTTTTAAAATATAAAAGGATTTTTGTTGTATGCCGTTTTAAAGTACATACATACATTGGTCACCAGCAAGTCGACTAACTGTCTGATACAATTTTCTGGAAAATACTAAAGATCTAACACCCTAGGATGTATGCTCTTTTAAATGTATTAGCACTTTGTGGATGCGGTTAGCGAGGCCGCCAGAACCATGGCTTTAGCGTAACATTAGAACATGGATACATTTATCAGTTTGTACAAGCAGCATACGTACGAATGTACTTTCATATGTATGTATGTATGTCTTTCTCTTTACGCTTCATATTTGCATTTCCTATGGTACGCTTAATTTTGCCCAGGCCTGCCAGACGCCTGCCTGTAATAATTACCTGCCGCGTAGGTGCGCAATATTGTATAACACAGTATAGATCATAATATCTACATACATACATACAGTGACGCAAATAAGTTGCCACGATTTCGTTTTCACAATATTTTTCAAGCTAATTTTTTTGATGTTGTTTTTCTATAAAAATATTTAACAAAAACCATATAAGTAGAAGTAGAAGAAGAATTTAACAACTTTGCTTCAAAATTTCAAACTTTTTAATCTGAAACTTTAAAAAATATCTGGGTATGCAATTTTATAGCCCATGTAAATTTATTGCGTTTTCTTTTTTACCACAAAAAAACTTTGCCTTCTCTGATCCCTCTTCGCATAAATACCAATGAAAACGCAAGATTTTATTTAAAAAAAAAACAACGCCCATAGTCTAATGAGGTGCAACTTTCAAAAGCCGTTGTTTTCTTTTTATTTTGCTTTATTATTGGCAGTGCAATTTACAAAAACTGGCGTTGATTTTTTTAAACTTTGTTGCGAACAGTTTCCCGCATTATATTTTATTAGAATTTCATGCTTACCTATATGGCAAAAACAGGAAAAAATCTTTTCTAGAAAAAATTTAGCCTTTCATTCAAAAAGTTCAGATTAATAGCTTTGAAGTGTCGATGCAAATATTATTAATTCCTAAATTTCACAAATTTTCTCCTAAGTTTTGCATAAACTTTGAAAGTTTTAATTATATGGTTTTTGTTAAAACTTGGTCAATATTTTTACAAAGAGAAATAAAAATTAAAAAATTACATTTAAGTTGTACACCATTGTTAAAATTAAAAAAACAACAACACGCGGTCATTGTTTGACTCACTGTACGCATGTATCCATGAATGTTGCTAATACATATGCTATGTATTTAGTACTTGCATAGGACGAATTGTCGCGGCGGCAACACGCGACCGACCCCGAGTTTGTATGGAAAAAGTGCGCGCACTCTTTAGTACTGGGAGCGGCGCACAGTGGGTCAAAAAAGGTTGATGTGCACTAATCAATTTCGAGAGCTCAAATATGAACCGATTTCAAGTTTATTTAAAAAAAAATTAAAATAAGAGATAATTGAATTTCACATCTATTTATATTGAAGAATAAAAGAAAAAAAATTTACGTTTGAATGCTTCCACTTTTTTGGAAAATACTTGAAATTAATTTCAAATGTCTGCAATTATTTGCAAAATTATTCATAAACATTTTTCCATGGGATACATTAATTAAAAAGTATATTTCATTCGTAATCTATGCTAATATATATTTTGAAACCCGTTTTTTTATATTTTTCTAATGCAAAAACACACGAACAGCTGTACCGATATTATTAAAATTTTGAACATCCACTCTAGACCCTCAAAGTATGATAATAGAATATCAATAATTTCGATATATCTAGGGGGCGTGGGAGGTGAGGAAACTGAAGTTTTCACATAACATATCCGCGGAAGTATTCATCGTAGAGTGGGGCACCTTAGTATAGAGATATATAATATCAACGGCAAACTCATGGAAAAAATTGGGGTTATTGAAAAAGGGGGCGTGGCACCTCCCATACAAACTAAATTTCTCACACCAAATACACATGCAAATATAATATGGAAGCATTCAAAAACAAAATGTTTTTTTTTTTAATATTTCAACATAAATAAATAAAAAATAGAGTTTTTTTAAATCACCACGGATAGATCGACGCGAAATTTGATTATCTTTTATTTAGGAAAAAGAAGCTTGAAATCGGAACATATTTCGGCTCTCAAAATTGAATTGTCCACAGCAACCTTTCTTGCCCCACTGTTCGGCGCGTCAACGTAGTTTGGCGTCTACTGAAATGCGATTAGACATATTTTTTGTTGGGTATTTCCTATTTTTGGTCGGATATGATGTGGTTTTTAGAAATGCTCGAATTGTGTTTACCTGCCGAAAAGCAACAACAACAACAAAGTTAGCGAGTTCCACGGCAGATATCATAGAATAATGGGTATACAAAATATGTATCTACATACATATGGGATAAGAAAAATGGCGAGGTATTTTCTTATCTTAACTTACATATGTATGACGTGTTGTTTGCGTAGGTGTTTCATTTCCTCTTTGCCCACATACGATCAACCAAAATGAAAAATAAATTTATTTACACTTAATTTCGGCTTCATCTTTAAAGCCCAGTTAGTCTAGACTCTAGACCTATGGCGTTTTCTTTTCTCGAAAAAAATGTCACCTTCTTATGTGGCAACATTATCAGAGGGAAACATTTTAAAGAAGGAGCACGCAATATACATGTGAAGATGCTGAGAAAAGAACACGAAAACTTGACAGCCCTGGCGCAGGGCAGAATAAATGCAACATTATTTCGAGAAAAAAAACGCTATTAATTTCAATAACTTAACTTAAGTTGACATGTTGGCCAACCTATTATATGAGAAACCTGTGTTTGCGGTTAGTTAAAACTTCTTTTTAGATTCTTAAGTTATGGACATACGAAAATTTAGAGCGGTGAGAAAATCAGGCTTGCCAAACGCAAACTTGTTTTTTGCATGCATTTTTTCATTGATGATTTCTTAAGGTAAGTTAAATTAAGTTAAGTCTATGTAGGCTAACTGAGCTTTTAGCGTTTAATTACCTATTTTCATACCTGTTTATGCAAGTTCGCATACAAACACATTTGTTTCTCAAATTTTTATTTAATATTTTTGGCACTAGAAAAGTCACAGAGCGCATGGAAAAAAAAACATTTTGCTTTTACTTACTGCTGAGTGGACTAATTCGGAAAGGGAGCCTATGTATTTGATACGTCTTGGCAGAATCTGTTTAGCTACGAGTTCAGTCGACTGCAGTATCCTGGCAGAAACTTTGGTAGAATTAGGAAAGTCTTTCTTGGAACCGAAGCTCCAATAATGGTAACCATGGGAATAGAGCATTTGAAGCTGGTGATGGATTCTCCGTGGCTTCTCGGTACGTCATTGTCTGTACTAAGTTTGTGGGATTGTTTTCTCGCCTATCTAGTAAGAGGCTCTGCTTTGAGCAAGTGTCTGTTTGGATGCATTCTACGGTAAATAGCAGCCGACAATAAACTGCTTGCTGAGTATAACATTGTGCTCCCGCGCGGCTACAGTTAAGACCGCGAGTTACCGGCAGCGCAGCTTCTCTGCCGGTATGGAGCCCCTAATTTTGTGTATTATCTTACATATATTTGAGGCATTCACAATGGTGTCGTAAGTGTCGTATTCTTGTATGTTGTAAACTTTAAAAGCTTAAATAAATGTTTAGAGAACTTGAAACCACAACCAACTATTTTCTAACACGGCGAAAATTCATAATATGACTTTGGTGGTATTTTGTGAACACCCTTAATATATTATAATATCGTATATAACAATACGATACTTAAGACACCGTTGTGAATACCCCAAATGTTAATGTAAAAAAGTATGAGTTAGAACAAGAGGCACAGCGACCTGAACGATCTTTTTTTATCTCTTACAGTGAGAGTCCTTGAGCTTTCGTAACGGATCCTAAAAAGGCAGGCGAATTCCTTATAACAAAGGGTTCGACTATCGAAGATTTAAAATAAATCAATCTTTGTCTGGCCAAATCCGTACAGTGGCAAAGAAAATGCGCCCAAGTTTCACCATCCTCGAGGCAGAGCCGACAATTCGCAATTGCTTGTGACCGGTCAGGTACCCAGAAAGTAGCTGATATCATTTCTATTTACTAAAACAATATCGTTTGTGTGGAAAGGGTAGTCGAAGAGACTGACCTGTTTAAGGCCCCCCACAGCTCCCAGTACACCATAGTGTGCCCACTTGGTAATTATGGCCAACTGAGACCACAGAATGGTTCAGGTCCCGAAAAGGCAGTTAGCGATCCTTTTCGAGCCAACTTGTCACGCGACCTCATTGCCTTCGATTCCATAATGGTGGTGCAGTGTAGAATAGCAATATGGGTACCAAATGAATCTAACGTAGAATTTTTTCAAAAATAAATATTGCAAATTTTTCAGGATATTCAAGGACAAAACTTTAAAAGGAAATTTCCCATACCCATTCGTCCTTATGTACTAAAAAATTTAATCTTCCAACAGAGTTTTCTCTTCTCTTTGATACGCACATTATTATTCTACATTGCACTGGATTTTTAATAACTTTTTTTGTTTTAATATAATTAAAATAATGTTTTGGATTTTTTTTAATCTTGACGTTAGAGAACGCAACTAAATACCCAGTTTTCTATCTCGATTTTGTCCATAGATTGCGTATATATTCATTTTTTTTAGTGTCCCAATTTGTGTGCTTTGCCAAAAGGTGCGTTCGCTACTAGAACTATTGTCTGTTCCTTGAATAATCGATCTTCATATTTCTATCAAACTTCATTCGTGCTCATTGAGTGTCAATGGTATTTAGTTTCAGCTCAGCATGTAACACCTCTAAGTCTATTGCTTAGACTTTCAGAAAATTTCGTCATTTCAACATACATACATACTTGTATAAGTTCATAAGTGCGTACTTCGAACTAGCCAACGATCAATTAACCATTTATCAAATGCCCCATCGAATTATTTTCGACCTATTCATTAACGGTATCAATACGTATATTTCATTGAACGCGCCAAAACTTACAAGCTTACGAAAGGCGTCATCACGAGTTAAAAGTCAAAACCTTTTAGTCGGCAACTGTCAGCTATCAACCGACTAGCACAGTACTAATAACTCAAAGTTAAGTTCCAGCAACTCCAACTCGCAGATACTTTTTTATTTAATACTCTTTGGCATAATGCAGACTTTTAGTTAATTAGAGGCTTCAATTCTCTAGCACCCCTTAAGCACATCATGTGGCCAGGTTATATGTATGTAGCTCAAATTAATGTTCGAGCACCAGCAAGTACTGAGGTACTTACTATTTATAAACATCCACTTAGTTAAAATATTGCATGTTGGTAAGAGCCCCAACAAGTCGCCAAGCACGCTGATAAAATCCATGCAATCCACAAAAAGTCTTCGCCAAGTCACCTCAAGCCCAGAGAAGGTAGATAGTGTCACCACGTTTTGATATATCACAGCGGACATAAAGATATAAAGATATTGTACTATACTTATGAATGTACGGGTTTGTGCGAATATGTAGGCACGTACATATGCAGGCCTATAAACATTTATGAGCACCAAATTAGCTAAGGAACAGATATCAGTGCAAATGCGAAGAAAATACCTACATACATACATATGTACGTAATAAGCAACAACGTATGACTTTTTAATACCACATAGACCTCGAACACAAACCAGTCCGGGCAATCGTAATTATCTCGTATAGTAATAAAAAACAAAATTCTTATCACTGTATAAACAAACGCAAATGTCTTTTACGCGCTTAATTAAAAAAATGAGAAACAATCCGCTGCAGTCAGTTGTCGAAATGGCATGGAGTGAATCTTTCCAGTTTTGGCTAGAGACAAGTCTTGCTTTGCTATAAAGGGGCGGAATATTTTTGTACATATTTATAATGGTTGAATAAAAAAATATATAGAGTATGTATGTATGTATATGGAGACCATATCGTCGTTTAAAGTACAAAACCGCGTATCTAAAACCTCGTATGTGAGGTTACCGTCTTATTTTAAAACGGTTCTCCCTTTTATCCCTAATGATCTCTTTTTCTTAAGTCTAAGTACATATCGATATTTTAGTATGAATGGATAAGGGCTTGATGCCAGGAGCTTCCGGTGAGCGCGATTTTTTAATTTAAACTCTGATATGTAACAAAATCGTCAACAAGACAACAATGTCGATAAAAAATATCGATAACAAAATCGTGAAAAATATCAATAACAAAATCGATAAAAATAGATAGATTATTATATCGATAAGCTCCGAAGATATCGATAGCAAAATCGATAACAATATCGATAAATGTTTCGATAACAAAATCGATAAAAATATCGATAAGTCCCGAGATTCCCGAAAATCTCTAAAATCCCAAAGTAGTTCCCAGATTGAGTCTCTGTGTTTCTATCTATATCCTTTTCTCTATAGTCACCTTTATTTTAATCTTTCTTCCTCTACCTTAATTTTTACTTTTATCGGTATCCTCATCTTTTTCTTTATATTTATCTCTGTTTTTACTTTTATGTTTATCATTTTCTTCATCTACATATTCCCCTTCCCCAATGCCCTTATATAAGTAAAGTGTTTAAATTTACCCCTATCTTCATTTTTTCCTTTTTTCTTGAGCATCTTTGTTTTTTGTTTTTTATTTGTACCTTGGCCTTTATCCTTTTCTTTATCTATGTACGCACTCACCTTTACTCTCATTTTAGTATTAGTGTTTTTGTAAGTGTTATTCTTTAACCTTTTATTAGCAAGTTTTTGTTAAATTAATACCATGTACATAAGGGTGGTCCAAAAATGCATGTGAATAAGTAAAGTCGGAATTTTTATGCTCTCACCTCGTAGGATATATCGATAAAAGTATACACTTTTTTTATTTTGAAATCAAAAAATATTAAGAGGTCGCTCAAAGCGCCTAAAGTTTTACATGTATTTTATATGGGCGAAAAAAAAACTTTTCGTAGAAATGGTATAGAATTCTTCAAAATCAATATTTTTCTATCGTAAAACTCTGCTTATCTGAAGGAGATTCCCAATAATAATACCCAATTGTTTATTTAACCATTTTTTCATCGCAAAAATGGTAAAATAAACAATCAAGTTATTGAAAGTCTCCTGAAGAGAGCAAGAGAGTTCCGACCATTTCTACGAAAAGTTGCTTTTTCCCATACAAAAATACATGAAAATTTTTTGAGCGCTTTGAGCGTCCTCTAAATATTTTTTGATTTCCAAATAGAAAAATATGGGTATACTTTTTTCGATATAGAACAATGTTAGGGGTGAGAGCATTACAATTCCGACGTTGCTGTTTTTGGACCACCCTAATGTGCATACACTGAAGAAGCACTTGTTTCAGCCCCAACCACTTCTGTTGCATCATTTCCGTTGCACCATTACCGTGTGGAATTTCCGTTGAATTTGCCAATTTACCAACCAACCGCCGCTAAAGAAATTTCACTTCAAAACAGAACATAATTATAGGAGTGGGAGAACAAAATTAAAATTTCACAGGCTATATAAAACTTACTGTTTCAAAACTCGCTATATTTAATTTCTATATATAAAATTTACAAACTACTACTACTTACTTACTACTTACTACCACACTGCGATGTTAATTTTTAATGTTATTAGGCTCTTATTTATCGAAATTTTCAAATAATAAAAAGAAATATACAATTTGGATGTTACTTGTTGTTGTAGACGTTTTTTATTAATTTATGGTTTACTATTATAAAATCACATAACGCTGTTTGCAAGTGGACTACTCAATTGTTTAAATAACCTTTAAATGAAAGAACCGGATTACAGAAAAGTGTGCCAGGGAGTGATTTTTTCGTTCAAGCTGAATGCAAAGCAATATCGTCCAATTGGAGAATCCTCAAAAGGAATTCCCAGGATATGTTAAAGACTATTGTCGTTACCTACAGTCAATTTTTCCCATAATGTAATTAACTAAAACTATTGCACGTCCCCTACTTTCATATAACGGCAAATTTGGAAACCCCAAAAATGTGCTTCTTCGGTGACTAATGAAACCATTTCGCACCAATTTTCAAGACTGCATAAATGGACTTAAAATGGGCGTTTCTCACCCTATCTGTATTATTTTAATGTATGTAAATACTTACATGCTTGAAATTACTATTAACTTATCGAAGGATTCCTAATCATTGACAATACATGTTAGACTTCATTCACCACGATTGAAAACTGACCAAATCGACGTGACCAAGTGCATGGTACTTTTAATATTATATAAGTGAAAATTAGGTGAAAATTGTCGGCCGCTGTGGTGTAGTGGTAAGCAGTGCGCGCTTCCACTCCACAATGCCTGGGTTCAAATCCTGGTCAAAGCAACATCGCAAAAATATTGAAAAAAGGTTTTTTCTTAACAGCGGTCGTCCCTCGGCAGGCAATGGCAAACCTCCGAGTGTATTTATGCCATGAAAAACAGCTTCTCATAAAAATACAATCGCCGTTCGGAGTCGGCGTAAAACTGTAGGTCCGTCCCTCCGCTTTGTGTGACAACATCAAGGCGCACGCCACAAATCGGAGGAGAAGCTCGGCCAAACACTAACATATGTGTAAGCGCCAATCTATTATTAAGTGAAAATTATAGATTTTTTTAAGTTTTATCTTAATATCTTAAAAACTTGTAGACTAATTGAAAAATGATAAATGAACGTGAGATACTAAATTTGATAACCCTTAATTAGATATATTCCGTCTTTTTATAAAAATTAATGCATTCCATAGATATTACAGGCCAAAGTTTCATTTCAAAAATCATACACTTTTATTCAATTACGCGGGCTAAAGATAAGTTTTAAATTAATCTTTCGTGGCCAATAACAATTGGCTTAGACCCAAGACATCATAATATTACTATTACAATACGGTCAAATGCCTTTTATTTTCTCCCATACAAAATCGACCCAGTCTAATACATAAATTCCCAGGTATTTTTTGGTGTCGCTCAGTGTAATTTAAAGTTTTCTGCTAAAAATCTATACAAATTTTCCACGGAAATTTAAAATAATAATTTTACATTTTTATGTAAATATGTACGTATAAATATGTATATAGAATTGTGCGAATGCGGCACTAGCAATGATGTTCTTTTAATTTTCACGGGCTGCCGCTTTTTAATTTCAACATCTTGTACGCATATTTTTGTATTTTTTTTGTGCCCAACCCATTCAATTCTCGTAAATTTTCGTATCCCCTTTTTTTAAGGAGCTCACTCAAGTTGCTGTTGCAATATAACTTTAAGATATGCATGTATGTAAGTTAGCACCAAGATGTTAATTATTTATTCGTTTCCCGATAAATTAACTCGACGCCTTTGTAATGCCACAACGCATTGAATAAATCACCGAAGTGCGCGTGCATACAAATCGTTGACGGTGCTGAATAGCTGCTTTAAACTTTAAGTCAGGTATACATATGTGTACATTAGGGTAGTCCTTAAAAATTAAATGAAAGATTTTTTCAGTCTCACCCCCTCAAACGGTAATACCACGGTAACAGATATCACATAAATATAAATATAAATTTTCGTGCCGATTGGGAACGGATATAGCGTGTCGCACAGGGGGCGAAGTACAGATTTCGAAAAATTAAATTATTATTTTCATCTAAATCCATATCACATATAAATTTTGGTCCCGGTTGGCATCGGTTAAGGTGTGTCGCAAAGCCGTCAAAAGCCAGATGCCTCTATGGACTTAAAAGTTTAAAAATTATTTTGGTTGGTAGTTGGTTACTACGTCTTCATTGGGTAGTCCTGTCCCTGTGCGACACGTCTTAACCGGCCAAAATTTATATGCGATATCTTCGACTATTGTAGTATCGACGTAGGGGTTGAGGCTTAGGGAATCTGATTTAAGGATTTGCTTTCTACATTTAAAGACCACCCTAATGTGCATATGTGCTCAGTTAACGTTCAATACTGTATTAATTATTTTTCTCTTTTTTACTTTTGTTGAACGAAATTCTTACTTTGATGGAAATCGGTGTCGAAAAAAAATTTGTGGAGGTAAGAGAAGTATAGCGCTTATCATAACTGTACGACACCCACATATTGACAGTAGTTACTATCTATTATTAAAATATATGTAGTTCATTCTGTAACAAAAACTATTTAAGCCCAAGTTTCAATCAAAATTAAAAACTTATTCAAGTAGTGCACTGAAATGAAATGGAACTGTGAGTGGCCGGAAAACCCAAAAACCAAAATTGTCCATGCGCTCCGGCAGTTTTGCCCAATTTACTTAGGGCGTTGAGACAGTCTGACGAAGGCCGGACAGTGGCGGGGCAACGTTCTGTACTGTCCTCATCATCCAAAACAAGAGGTGCACAGTGGTTCGTCGATGATGCCCCTTAATCAGTCCTACCAGGGCTTGTCTGAGAAGAAATTGTGCTACCACCCTGTCAGGCCTTTTCATGAAACAATTGGTTGTTTTGCGGGTGTCGACAGCTCTCATGAGTTTTTTTTTATGAGATCCTTGCTGTACCCTATCATTTCCACCATGCTCAGCCCTAAAATTGGCTGCGGTCCAATTGATCACCCCAGATGTTCGCCAATTCATCAGCCGTAGTGTCTTGGCAGCCACACATGTTCAAGCTCACTACACCTTGTAACAGAGTTCCGTCTCAAGTTGCATTCCTGGATTATCTTTGAATCCGGAACTCCGCTCATCGTGCCACAATCCAAAGCAGTGCAATCGACACATCATTTTCATTGCCTCATCTTCGATCGCTAAACCCAGAGGTCGCAAATTTAACAAAACTTTAAAAGTCGGCGCTGATATTGTATTCATGGTGCCCGAAATGCCTCAACAAATTCTACGGAAGATCTACGGCCCTTTTTCGCAATCGTTTGGTACCGAAAAAGACGGAAAGAACGAGCTTTTCAAGAACATAGACTGAGTTCAGCAGGCGGGACTAACAACTAACTGGTGAATCTTTACAAAGGACCCCAAACCGATAAGCGGTTGTAGGGCCAAATAAAAAGACGCAAAATTGTAGTATGTATGTACATATGAGATTTTATCTTCTGTCAGTTTTTTTATTAAATTCTAATAAAAATTAATCATTTTCACTTAAATTTGCCTCGTGAAACTGTCTATATTACTATAATCAAAAGTTGGATGGAGCTTAACCGTTTTTTAATATTTTTAGTCTTATGAACTCATCAGGCAATATTCAAACCACCTGCATACCTTTCTGTCTATCGCTTATCTTAAGTGCTCATTTCAAAATATTCAGTCAGGATAAATAAACCATACCGTAATATCTAAATATAGTTCTATCAATTAACGCAATACTTCTTTACAAATGCATTTTCTTTTTAAAAGTAACTAAAGTCCAGTGCTAAGCATCAATTGTCAATCACTTTCATATCACCAAAACCAGTAGTCACACGTTAACTCGAATGACAACGCTCATACTATTTATGTCCATTGTAAATGTATGAAACATACATATGTAGGTTGTTATCCGCCCTAATTTAGGCTCAAAGGGGCACGCGCCTCTGTATCATAGTTTTATCGCATGTAAACAGCAATATTAGCAACCAACAGTAGCAATATGCGCCCAAAAAAAAAACTGCAAACAAGAAATCAATGACACCGATCGATCGAATTGACATCAAACTGTTAAAGCAACAACACACACATTACGCACATATATCTACTCACAAGCGAAAAACTACCGTTAAAAAATATCTGTCAAATATAACATTATCAATAACGAAAACATAGTCAAAAAATCAAAGGCGCGATATTATCGAAATTCAACAAGCAGACATCTATAAAGGTACCATTTAAACAAAAAAAAAACAAAAAAAAAACCATTTAAGCATACACGAATCAATAAATAAACATGATTTCGCATTCGTGTTAAACAAAAGCAACTACCGTAACGAAGCGCCAATGAATCGGTGTAAGTACAATGTGTTCGATACGCCGCTCACATGCCGCCCATACCACGTCCACGCCCCTGCCAGCGTAACGCCCGGTCGCCGGACGCATATCAGTGCGATAAAACAATTCAATTAATTTACGTGTATCGCAGCAGTGGAATCGATTTTGCTTGTTTTGCGCTTTCGGTGGTGATCAACAAATCATAATTTGAATTTCGGTAATTATTGATGGTCTGATTTATGAGCGGCTAGGCCGCGCTGAGTGGGCGAATTATCGTATGCTACTCGTAAGTATTTGCCTTATCAGTCACCGCGCCTAGTGTACATATGTAGCTTGTGCATACATTAGATGGTACCATTTTACAAGCAAACAAGAAAAAAGTTCACCGTACACGCCTGAGTCTAAAGTATTTTTGCAAGGCAATTCCCAAAAAAAAAAATTGTTTAGGCGAACCTAGGTGTCGTCTTTTTATGTATTTTTTGTGACACCTGAGTCTTACGGCAATAATATTTTTCTTAAATAGTTCAACTAGAACAATCAATATACTTCAAGAGCAAGAGTTGGTAACCTTTACAGGACAATTCTGGCTAAGATAGTAAAAAGTCTTTCGTAAGACGAATGAGATAAGACGATGAGATGAGCGAGATAGTTCGAAAGACTTTTGTTATTTCAGCACAAATGTGAGTAGATCACTGGCGTGCAATTTGTCAGATCTTAGTTCGAGTCCTGGAGCAGCGTATTTTTTTCTTTGTTTCAATTTAAACTGTTAACTGTTTAAACTGTCTTTTTTGATCCAATTTTTCTTTTAACTCTTTTTTACAGTATATTTTTTAATTTCATTTTATTTTAGACTCCTATTTTATGTATTTGTTTCGGTTTTAATTCAATTTTTTTATTTTTTTATTAATTTTTTTAATTTCTAGATGTTAAAGATGATTTTTTTAATTTCATTTAATTTTAAGGAACTTTATTTATTTGAATTTTTTTTAATAATTTTTTTAGTAAAATTTTCGTTAAATATTTTGTTTTTATTTTTTATAAATGAAAGATAATTTTTAATTTCATTTAATTTTTAGAAACTTATTTAGTTTTTTTGTTAATTAAATTTTTTTGTAATTTATAGACTTTATTGTTTTAAAAACAAAAGTATTTGTTTTAATACTTAGATTTGGTTTTTTTTAGATTTTCGAATCATTAGGGTGGTAGGTTAAGTTGGTAGTAACTGTGATCTGGTGGGTGAGTAATGAAACGGGCTACTTGAGGTCAATGAACTTTGAAACAAAAAACAATTCTCCTCGAGACATGAATATCGTTACTTCATACTTAAGGGATCCGAATGCATGTGCCGAAGATACATATGTATATCGAGAAACTTTAAAAGAGGGACAAAAAATTTTTTTTTTTTTCGAAATTGCCTTGCAAAAAAATTCTAAACTCAGCGGTGTACGAAAAACTTTTCTTTCCGGTACGGTCTAATGTACATATGTAAGCGTGAGCTTGTGTATGTTTCCCACTGATATGGCGATTTCAAGTGCCGCCCGCTAGCAAGTAGCTAACTAAAAAAGATTTTTATGATTTTTTCGGCATGTCCAATTGGCGTGTCAAAATCAAACGCTCGCACTATGTTTGCATTTAGTTAATTGTAATTTAATTCTTTTTAATTGCTTGTGACGTGAGGCGTTTTAGTATTGGATTGCGCTTATCAAAACGCTACGCTTGTATTACAAAATGAACTGGACTTGCAGCTAGCGCGACTTCTTCTTAACAACATTTCAATAGATCGATTGCGCGCGCTACTTGTATGCCAAGTGAGTGAAGACCACCTCAAGCTTTGATGGACGGACGAGGCGCGGTGTACTGCGCTGCTTTATTGGCAACAAATAAACAATTTGAAGTGTGTATTTGAGTCGATAAGCGCTGCCACTGGGCGCACGCGTTAGATTGTTTACATATATTACTATATCTACAAGATACACACTTGGTACCTTAGAGTTAGAGTTTGTGTGTGCGAATGCGTTGAGTAGCTGGCCAAACACAATAAAAATCTCTTAAACGATTGTCAAATATTTTTTTGTTGATTACGACGATTACCTATCAAATATATACATATGTATATACTGCATACCCCCTGTCTCAGCATTTGATAATTGCTATTATTACTCGTATAAGGTAGTTTATTTTTTTTATACCAAGATAAATATGTACATTCACATATCACTTGTCTACTAACATTTAGATATGTATATATGTATGTATTATTTACTTAGATATCCGCAAACATTTTGAGATTTTCAACAACTTCATTGAGCTGTACTATGTGCCTCGATTTTATTACTTAAATAAAATATGCAACATCGTAATAAAAGAAAAAAAAAACTAAATAAATAGAAAACTTGTAGATATGTACTCCTACAAGCTATGTATGTATAATTTGAATGTGAGTATGCAAAATTTATTTATTCTACAATTACGTCTAGCTTTTTTTTTAAGCCTCCATGGCTTCACACTCGAAATCAAGCCACCAGCTCGCCTAGTCATGTTTACATGAGTGGCTACAGTCAACACTGGCGTATGGAGCAGTAAAAGGGAGCAAATTAGCACTCGAATCAATCGCGTTGGGTATGTAGTGTCTGCGCGCAGGCGCTCTTGAGTGCTGAGTACTTTCTTGCATACATTTATGCAGTCGTTAAATTGTGTTTTTTCACTAATTCTTTTTGTTTTGCTTATGTAACATTTTTCCTAGATTCATTGGCCGTTGAAACGATTGTTTGTTTGATTATTCAGTGATGATTTGGTCATCTTGAGATGTGTTGCTTTTGGGTTCCACTTGTGTTAATCCCATTAATCGGTGTTTACTGCATTTCAAATGCGTTAAAATGGTAAACGATTCAAAATAAACTTTTAAGTTCGTTCAAACTCTGGAGAAGCATTAAAAATTTTACCCATCATTGGATGAGAGTAGGTAATACATACGCATGTATGAATGTACTTCATAACGAGATTTATCTATTTGTTATTTTGGTGCGTCAAGCTGCCAACATTGTGCTTGGTGCTGCGTATTTCTCTATGCCCAACATGCATTTAGCGAACCACCGCATATATAAAATCATAACGAGTCGACTAGAGTACACTTAGTTAAGCCAATTTTTTAAACTTAGTCAAGAATAAGCTGTGTAAAAGGTAGGCTAACCTTTGACTTAAGTCAAAAAAATTACTAAACTAAGTTGGAGAAACCAACCCTTAATGTATGCATTTTTATACTAATTTGCAAAGAAAGCTATTCTACTACTATGATCCACAATAATTTCTGGGTAGGTCGCGGATCGAGCGTTTATTTCTCCCATAAGAATTATACGTAATTGCGGTCAATATAATTTTCTAATACATTGATCACATGCCATTAAAGTATTATGCAGGCTCAGATGCTATAAATTTAATTTTTTTTTTGTCGTCATTAGACTTAATCCAAACAGGGCAAGCAATTGTAAAAGTATAAATCAGGAATTTTAAGAATCTGAACCTGTTGTTTTTCAGCCGCGTAATCGCTGTTCGTGCATCGTCATATTCAGGTGGTGCGACATCAACGCCATCGTCATCGACATCAACGCTCGGGTTCGCCTTCTGCACTACTTTCAGTGCTGCTGCCATTCAATAAGGCGGAGAAGTGTTCCCTCCATAATTTAAGTACGTTCTGGAAATCAGGCTCTAGGTCGACATGGTTCTCCTTACAGAAGCTCGCCGTGGTATTGGAACCTTCAGTAAGTCGCCTAAACCTTTGATAAAATTTTCGGGCATTCTTCCTGTCGGCCAGCATTTAAAGCTCATTGCACTCACGTATTGCGGCCTGTATCTTCTTAACACGGCAAATACGTCTCGCTTCCATCTTCAGTACCCTATAACGGTCCCACATTGCTCGCGTTGCGCCCGATCGCTGCGCGGCCCTGTAGGCGGCATCTTTTTTCTCTGCAACTTCTTGACTCTCCTCACTGTACCAGTTGTTCTTTCGGGCTCGTTGAAATCCGACAACTTTTTTGGCGGCAGTTCTAATTGAACGGGAAATGTGGTTCCACTGCTCGCTTATGTCGGTTTGTTGAAGAGTGCTCTCTGAGTGCAGGTGTGAGAGTCAAGTAGCGAATGCATTAATGCATTGGCCGTCCGTTGTAACTATCGAATTTTTCGATCGATTTTGTTATCTAATTTCTTATCGACATGTTTGTCGATATTTTTATCGATTTTGTTATTGATATTTGTATCGATTTTCTTATAGATATTTTTATCGATTAATTAATCGGTGTTGTTATCGATAAATGTAAAAATAAAGGTAAACGAAAACAGAATAACACAAATGTAATTATAACGAAAAGGAAGAGATGGGATAGAAAAGATATAACCTCAAGATTAACCATAGACTAAGATTAAGATAGACTATCATTCCATTCACAATTTTGAACCAATGTACAAGTATGGGTTATGAGACAAACTACATAGATATGTAACATAAGTTTCACTTCTCCAGGGTGACCCGGGCGCACTTAGTTTTTTTCCACCTTGAACGTCTTCACCCAGATTATTTCATAGTTCTGGGCCCAAGAGTAGTCACCCTTATTATCAATTTCTTTCCTGAAGTGCTGGGATCTTTCTTGAATGTGGTCACCCCTTCGCGACCAGCTGCTACTTTATGATACGAACAATTTTTTCTTTTTGCCAATTTTTTAAGATTCTCGATTTTCGAGATTTTCCCGCAATTCCAATTCCCATATTATTTTCGCGTCAAAACCAACTTTTTATTAAACAAAATGAAATTGTTTGCAGTCACGTTTGAGCTGCATCGCTTAAAAATCAAAACACTATAAATGCAATAAAAATGGAAACAACAGGTCGAAAGCTGAGTACGATTCATGGTGCAGAATGTGGTGGCGTTGGGTGTACGAAGAAACAAATGTTAGTGTATCAAATATGAGTGGCTCACATGCCATCTACATCAACTGAGAGTGACATAAGTGGCGCTTAGTGCTGCTCCTCAACCGATTCGATATAATTCAACGCCACTCGACGGCATCACTAACCAGCCAGCCAGCCAGCCAAGCCAACTCAGCGCTGCACATCAACATCAACAATCTCATCAACAACAGCATCAACATTATAGGCAGCAGTGAAAAATTAAAAAAAAAAAATCAAACGTAGAGCAGCAGCAACAAATTCACGGATCCCCGTGAGGAACTAGGTATGGGTAAACAGCTCGCCCATTCATCTGTGCACACGAATGTTGCTATTAAACTCAGAGCGGTGTGAATATGTATGATGATTATATGCATATATGTATATGGCTCCATATCAGTATATGTACATATATGTAATGTATAACAAAAAACTACTATTGCAATAAGCAGTTCTGATTCGACGATATTCAGATATAACCCACACCTGCTTTCTTGATTGTCTGGCATTTGAATTTTGATTGCAAAAGACCATTTGTTGGAAACACTTGTTTGTGGCCAACGTTCGATACTAGTAAGTTTATACATATTTATAAAGATAGTGTACATATGTATGCAGTAGGTATGCACGTTACATTCTATAGATACATGTATGAGTGTATGAAGGTAAAAGATTTTCAAGTATTCAGAAATCCTTTGGTAGGTACTATGTAAAAGTGAGTGAACAATTTAAAGTGCTCTAAGTGGATAAAAGTTAAGAAAAATATACAGAATACAATTTGGAATTACTGATCAGTCAGTCACTACATAAATACCTGGTCCTGCCACAATGTGATGAAAGTGATGCCGCCCGCACTTTATTGTATAGCATGTGTGTGGTCTTCTCCAATGTTGTTTTAGAGGATAGTTGTGAAAATTTGGTAGTAGACCCGAAAAAGTGAGCCAATATGGAAAATTACTAGGCCTCAAATTTATACAAACAAATACATATAAGTATGTTGGTAATAGACCTACATAAGTATGTACATATTTGGGTGTAGGTACATATATAAATACTTATAGATACAGAAAAAAACACACAGCAAGAACTTTTAAATGATAGAAATCATTAATGAAATCTAAAAAAATGATGGATCAGCGCCACTGGCTCGGCTAGGCCGGGCGAATCGAAATAAATTCTCCAGCTATGGAAGTATATGACTCTGATCGCGATGCTGGTAACAGAAGAAGAGGAAGTCGAAGAGGAACGCCTGCTTGGCAAGGTATAGAAGGCGAAATTTTTCCATATTTTCGACGCAAAACATTCTGACCGAACAAAGCAATACAATATATTCGAAGATGACTCACTCCTGCCGTAACTGTGCATAAACCAAAATTGCTAAGCCCATTCCAGCCAATCATATTGTGCTCTGCTGGTCCAGAATGTGACATATGAGTCGGTAAATTAGTAATGAGCGGTTCCGAGTCCGGTTCCAAGGAGAACCGCGAATTTGTGCCAGTTTCGGTTCTCAAAAAAGTGGTAACTGAAATTAGCCCTATCGAAATAGCTTGACAAAATTGTTTACAAAAATTCTATTTTTCGGTTCTTTTAGACTCGAGTTTCGATTCCGTTAGCACCGCTTGTCGGTTCCCTACAGTACGCGGATCTCCGTATACGGTTCCAGGGTTCTGTGCATTATTGCGATACATATTAAACCTACCAGCCTAAGAAATTTAGGGAAATTTTACTTCAAAGCTCACTTAATCCAAAACGCTCTGGGGCAGGCATTTACCATTGCAACAATTGTCATTTGGATTCGGCGTAAAACTGTGTGTCCGTACAACATCAAGGCGATCACCACAAATGAGCGGAGAAGCTCGGCCAAATCTATTATTGTTACTTGAAATAGATAGCAAGAACAGAAAGAACCACAGCCAGCTGTTCATCTCGGGAGCAGAGAGCCCCAAAGCTGCCAAGGCCTTTTCATCTTTGTTTGGCATGTTTCTGCGCCTTACATATTACAGGACGACCATAATGATATATTTGAAGAACGTGATTTTTGTTCGTATTGAGAGCACTCTACTTTCAATAGTGCAATGTGCGCAAGAGTTATCCTTCATTAATCGCCTAAAACTTCGCTTATTCTTTAACGGCTCGGAGAGGTTCTTCCCTATTTGGACGCAACTGAATGTTGAACTCATCGCCACTCTACATAGCCGTATAAGTTTTTCAGAGATCAAAAATTTGGGCATGACTTTATAGAGGCAAATTTTTTTTTGTGCTATCTGAACGCTTGAAGCGTATCCTTGGTCTATCAAAACGTGGTATATTTATTTGGTTCCTGGTTCTTGGAATAGGGAACGCTAAAGTAACTTTGCCCTAGTATATATAAAAAATAAATGTAAAATTATTTATGCGCCATTTAATTTACGTAATTTTAGTTTGGTTAAAAAATGCACCAAGTATGTATTTCATGTCTTCACAGAAAAGCAGAATCCGGCGAAAATTTTCCCATGCCGCATTGGAAATAAAGACTAAAAGTGACGAAAATCAATTCCCATGTAATTATCACAAACTATGTAGACAATTTAAAGTTTTTATTAGAATTCTCTCATGCCTTAAAAATTCGTTCGTGGATATTTTAAAAATTTATTTATTATGCACACAAACATACTACACAAAACAGCTGTCATAACGGTTTATGATAGTAAGGTGTGATTTTTATGCAGTGTGAAATACGTACATATACATATGTATTTATGTATGTATGTGTGCATGGGAGGTATATGCGAGTGAATATGCAATAGATAAGTTTCGGCATTTAAGTAAATTCAAAGAGTTCAAAGAAAGCGCCGATCACATGCATATGAAAATATGCCATTTACATTTATATGTATAATGTACATTAGACTGCATCACTCCCCATACAAAAAAAATCGGTTCTGTGTTTTCTTTGGAATTATAAAATCTATTATATTTTAAGACTTCCACCAAAATATTTCGGAAATATATTAAGATTTACGTTAGCTGGACCGATTTGAAAATACCTCCAAAAATAGAGTTTTTTATGAATAAAAATCGTTGATTAAAGAATTTTTTTTTTGAAAAAAAAAATCCCCTTAAATAACAAAACGGTTTAAGCTTAAAAACTTTGCATAAAAATAATTATAAAATAATAATAAATATAAACTTAGTTTGCAATACAAAAACGTGTTTTTTTTTACTTTTATGGAAGTAATAGATAAACAAAAATTCTTATAAATTATGGTTAATTTGAACGTTGAATACATGTTACTTAAAAAGATTAGCATATTTCAAAATACCTTCATAAATAATATGTACCTAGTTTATGTGTGTATGTACATACATATATATCTTATGAAAATGCTTAGATAGATACATATGTACTACATATTAGAAATGGGCGCGGGGTATCGGGATCCACAGTACTGATTTCAAAATAGCCGGGACGGGCGGTATCTGGAGGGTCTTTAAAAATGTTGCGAGCGGGACGGGACCAAAATCATTTCACGACACTTCCGATAAAACCGTAACCTCCGCAAATACAGAAAATTCTCCTTAAAACGTTAGGAATGCAGTTTATAGTAATTTTATATTAGGTTACTAGGGTGCAAGTTTGAAGCTGTTAAAAAATGGCGTTGATTTTTGGCACTGGTAAAGTATGAACAAAATCTATTTTTATATGGAAGAAAATGCGCAACATCCTCGACAAAAAAAAAATTCTAAAAACTGAACGGTAATTTTTAGTGACTTGAAACTTGTACTTTAATTTAACTACTAAAATTTAATGGGCTACAAAACTGCATTCTTAAAAATTTTCTAAACATTTTGAATAAAAAGTTTTAAATTTTAATGAACATTTTTTGAAATTTGATTCATTTTTGTGAACTTTGTTGCCAATTTTTAAAATTTTTATTCCTGTGGTTTCTGTTATAGATCGAACTATATTTTAAATGAAAATCACTAAAAATCAATAAACATACAGGAGTTGCAATTAATATCATTTTGAATTTTGCCACTATTATTTCGACCGCTGTTTTATGTGCATATGTATATATGTATGTGTGAGAACGTACTTATACTTTTTGTTTTTTTAGCAGTTACTTCTGGCTAATGCCCACCAAGTTACATCTTAAAAAAGTGTCAAAATATTAATCTTAACAAAACTTCGGCTCTTTAAAAGGATTATGGCGAATTAGCTATTTTAATATAGTATATATACATATATGTATGTCGTCGAAAAAATCGAGACTGTATGGTATTATCTAAGGAAGTCAATTTAGTGACATCGATAAGAAAGTAAACCATTTAATCTGATAGCCAAGCAGCGATAGGGCTCGTAAGCGGTGCGCCCAAATGTAGTAGGGGATCGTCTGGTCTCCCTTTCAATTGCATCTAATTTCTTCGTAGTTAAACAATTTTAATCCAAGGCACTGGTTGTCGGATATTTTGGCTATAATGGATACCCTCGAATCGCTCTCACCGGAAAACTGAACTCCGTTTGTAGGGGGTGATGCAGATCCTTGACACCAATTATTTGTGTTCTGTCTTTTTAAATTGTTTTTATTTGTTTTTTTTTTCAGACAATTGGTACTAAAGGCTTTGCCAAATTTAGTCAAGGAGCGATACTCAATTGAACAATGCGCAAAAATTACCCAGAATGGCCGTTCTGTATGAAACGTATTTCACGCATTGCGATGAGTCATATTTTCACCTAAACGGATACGTTAACAAGCAAAACTTTCGCTTTTGGGGTAGTGAAAATCCACATGTAAATGAAGGAAAAACTCCCAACGAGTCACTGATTGGTGTGGTTTTTAGGCTGGCGGAGTCATCGGACTGAACTTTATCGAAAATGATGCCGGTAACACTGCAACGTGATAATTGTCGTGACATGATAACAAACTGAATTAAATACCATGGATTTGGACAATATGTGCATTCAACAGGATGATGCCACTTGCCACGCAGCGTACAATGGCCATATTGCGAACGAAGTTTCCAGGAGACATTAAGTATGTCGCGTAGCAACGAGGTCAAATGGCCATCGAAATATTGCGTTTTGACATTTTAAAATCGTTCGGGTATAAAGGGGAACATTTAGTCTCTTCATAGGATATGTACGAAGAAAAAGGATTCCATGTCAGGAGATGGAAAACGATATTAGTCGCATGTTCCTTTGCGACTACTGCCGGACTAATCCCGAATTAGTCGCGTTTTTCGCAGGGTTAAAAGTTACTGTTCAATACAAAGTGGTATCACAAAGGATGGCTGTTTATTATCCAAGTGTGTTTCTTATTTGGGGCAACCACCTTAACCTAACCTAACCTAAGTTGTGCCCAAGTGAGGTTTTTATTCTATTCTAAAAAAGAGAGACTAACAATTTTGTACATTTTTTGCCTTTGAACAAAAAAAAAATAGTTACGTATGTGGTTGGCGCGGAAACGGTACGATAAGTGGCCCAGCTTCTCAGACCTTGGAAAAAAAAATAAAAATTATTCTACTTGCATTACCTGCAGACTATTAACTCCATTTATATTTTAGGCTTCTACGGGTTTCATTGTAAGTTTAACTTCTGTACAATATATGTACGTATAATATGAAATTGTATTGTATCCAAATAATTTGTTTTGCGTTAAAAAAAAAAACAATAACAATTTCTATTGGTGACCGAAAAATACAAGTACGACGACAATGGTTAGTATTTTCAATGTTTTGCTTGAAGTGCGACTCAATGACGCGACGAGTGTCATTCAAATTGGCAAGTCATTGCTTTCAATGAATTGACGGCGAGTCGCCACATTGGCAGTGTGCCACCTATAAAAACATACATATGTGCACATGTATGTATATATGTACAGTGGACAAAATAATTATTCGTACATTGATTTTTCTACCATAATCGCAATGTTTCTCATAATAATTTTTTTCATTAATTCTTGATGAAATTTAATTAAACTTTCAAGCTTTTTACAAAACCTTAAAAAAATTTAAAAAATTTTGATGAAATTTTTTTTTAAGAATTTGAAAAAAAAATTTTGGTATGCAGTTTTGTAGCTCAAACAATTTCTGTATAACAGCGTTAAAGTTTGAACTCGCAAAAAAATACCGTTGATTTTTTAAACTTTTATGAAAATTTAGAAATTTTATAGAAAGTTGTAAAATTTAATATATATGGTTTTTGTATAAAGTATGATAGACTTTCGTGAAGCATTAACAAAAAAAAATTATTATAAAAAACATTACGAATATTGTAAAAAAAAAATCACTGTACGAATAATTATTTTGACCACTATATGTAAGAAATATTTGCTCAATATACATATGTACATATGTGCGGTTATATGGCTGTTAGCTCATAAAAACCCTTGTTAAACTAAAATTTCAAGCAATCATGGCACATCCTTGTCAACGTTTAACGGAAATTCAACGCAACCAAAAATACCCAAAAATAATAATATTAAAAAAATATAATTACAAAAAATACAAACAAAAAAATCCTGCGCATTTACGGTGTCCCTGCACCGTGCCCCTGCCATGATTCAGCAAATTTTTACTTTGTATTTATGTTGTAACTGGGGAAACCACAAAGGTAAAGGCAATATTTAAGTTAAAAGGAATATTTTGGTACCTTATGGAATATGAATACGAAAATGCTGCAAATGATAAGTATTGCACATGGTCAAAATATGATAAGTACGATGTGGCAATGACAGCTAGTATTTATATACATACATTTATACATACATACATACATGTGTACTTGTATAGTGACTTGTTGGTGGTGGTCACACGTGACTAAATTGAAAAGAAAATAGAATTAACGTTTAAAAGTCACAGACGCTGTCAACACCTATGTAACAAAACAACAATAAAGTCTACAACAACATAAGCACATAAAATTAAATGAATTATCAAAACACAAAAAGCCACGGACGCCAAACTTTATAGACGCGAGTGGTTGTAGCTCGGCTAGCCAGGATAGAAGAGGACTGCAGTCGTCGACAGGAGCCATGCTAATATAGTACATACTTAAATACTTATGAAATATGTATATACACATATGTATGCACATAGATAGCTCAAAAAATTTCGCTATGCAATACTTAATAGCCAAGCATGGAGCAGGCAGACTATCACTGCATAACTTACTGTGGTTAATGAAATGCAGTCGTTAAAAATTAAAAGATAACTTCACACTTCTATCTACAGAAGATACTAAAACTGATTCTCATGCGGCTGCAACACGAAAGTCTTTACGGTATTCTTACAGTTTTTTTTGTGATTAACAGCGGCATCAAAATCATTTTATTGAACCGTACGCACAAAGAAGGAACAGTCTTTGGGTATATACATATACATATATGTACATGCATACGACTTTTTGCTGCTACCAACAAAAGTGAAAAAATCACAATTAGTTTGTACTCACTTTGGCTACTGGACACTGCATCAACTAAATTGTAGTCATAAAATGTGGGTAGGCAATTGACATGTGCGTTCTGATTGCTTGGCCACTACAGACCGTCAACGGTCGTTTGTCGATTTTCTGTTGCGGAATGAAGTTTTCAGTAAAAAATCTAAGCGAAAACTCAATGTGCCGTACACTGGGACAAATGTGGCCAACAATTGAAAGCCTTACATACATATCAAATATATAAAAACGATACTATTGGAAACGCAACGCCACGGCGCACAATGAGACAAATAACAACAAAAAAATCCCAAAATTAAAAATAAAACTACAGGTTTCCTGACCATATTACTTAACTTGAATTCTAAATCGGATACTGTTTGACCAGGGCCGCAATAACGTTGACAAGAATTCAAATTGTTTTTAAGGAACCTTTTATTTAAATAGTTATACGGTATTTGGGATCATATTACTGGCACATTCTCAGTTTACTTCAACCAAAGCAAAAGTGATGAAACAACAACGAAATTTCATCATTTGAGAAAAGTTTAACTGAAGTTGTTATAGACAAATACAGTAACTCAAAAAATCGCTTGGTGATTATTTTTTTATATTAACAATTTTTTAAGTCAATTTTTTTTCGTTTAAATTTCGAACTTTTCACTCTGAATTTTTCGAAATTTAATGCAATAAAGTAGACTACATATACTTTAACCACACTTTTGGAATGAAATTTATAATATAAAGATAACTACAAAAAAAAAATAAAGCGGGAACGAAAAGTTTTATTTGTTTTTCAAACAAATTAATTCAACAAAAATCTACAAAAATGAGAAAAAATTTATCTTTTTACCAAGCCAAATTTTTTCTACCAATTCTATCCAAGTTTGTCATTATTCAAGTTTGTTTATTTTGTTAGAGGAACGTTTTCGAATACATTATATATTTCAAGACAAGACTTTTAATTGCAATGAGACTATGTGTACGAGGAAGTTGTGAAAAAAAAGAAAGTGAGTAGTATAGAAAAAGAAATTTAGGAATAGCGAACTTTGGTAATTAAAAATTAGAGAAGAATGGCCTTAAAGTACATTAGTTCTGTTTATTTCCGCAGCTGACTGTAGGACCACATTTCTCAGTCCATCAGCCTAACGTGCCTACAGCTCTTTTTACAGGATTTTTTAAGAGTCAGTACACCAAAAGGGAACATTTCAGGAAAGCCAAATTTTTTCTTAATTTGATTAGAGTTTTGAAAAAAAATTAGCTCAATTAAAACGATGTCACTATCTCAATTTGTAGTAAGAATTCCAATTTAGGAGCCTTATCCGCTGCTAATTGGAGAATTTATTGACAAATATTTTAGCATTATTCCACGCCACTCTGCCCAACGTGCTTTAGTAGCACTTTGAAGTTTGCAATAAATATTCATAAAACTAAGAATTCCGTACGATATGTCCGTTCTTTAATTACGGTAAATGCGAATGTGAAGGAGCGCAACATTTCACAATACACACTTGTACTACATTAGGGTGATCCAGAGTTTTTTCTAGTAATTTAAATTTTAATTGCTAAGTACCGTGAAACTAATTGATAAAATATCTTGGTTTTTTTAATTATTAAAAAAACAATTTTACGTTTATTTTTTTAATAAAAGTATGCTTTTTTTTGTAAGTTTTCAAAAAGTCAATTAAAACAAGGACCGAGCACGTTTTCCGCTTTTGGTCCAGAACGTTCCCGCAAAAGAAGCCAACGGGAACAAAAGTATTGAGGGCAGCTTTAACGGGGAAAAAATGAGAAGAAAAGATTCGGGAACGCTCTCAAAAAGAACAGAATGAGAACGAAACTAACGAGCACGTTTCTAAGGAGGATAAAATAAGAACAAAAGTCCAGGAAACGTTCTGCTAAAGAACAAACCGAGAAGAAAACTTTTAAGAACTTAACGTTAAGAATGAGAGGAGCGTCTGTGTGTTGGGAAGAAAAATCGTTTCAGTGAGAAACATGATTGTTAATTCTAACCCATTATCTGAATAATTTAAACTTCCAGACAGTTTATCATTTATGGAAGAGTTTTTCATTTTCCGCGCAATAAAAGTTCGTGTCTTAAGTCTTTCGTTTAGGGCGGAGTAATTTAGATTTCGAGAAAAGTGTGTATTTATAAAAGTGCATATAAGAAATCTATTGAGGATTGGCCCTCCCAAATTTTCTGTTTTATTTATACGATATACTACTTTTTCTTTTCAAAATTGTAAAGGTCAAACGTAATTTTTTGGCATGTAGTTTGTACGCCATTTTTGCTTAGAACTAATCGTGGAATTTGAATTTGCTATACAGCTTCTTCGAAAATATTGCTCTGCCCTTCTTTCGTTTCTGAATTTTCTTTAAGTTCTTTTTTGGTTAATTTTAGTATCCAAACATTGAAAATTAATACAGCGCTATGAACGTAATGTTGTTCTCGCTTCCATTCTTGGAAAATATTTCAGAGAAGATTTGTTCACGTTTCGTTCTCTGTCATAACGTTCCAGACACTTAAGTTCCCAAGTTATTCTTCGAGAGAAATTTCCTTTGACTTTTTTTCCCGTTTGCTTCCTTGCCAGAACGTTTCGGAGATGTTTGTTCCCATTTTGTTTTCTTAAAAGTGTTCCCGAACGTATTGTTTGCATATTGTTCACTTTAGGAACGTTCCACAGGATTTTGTTCTCACTTTGGTTCTTGCGTATGAACTCTCGATGATTCTGTTCTCATTTCGTTTTGAGTTTTTAACAGTTCTTGGGAATAAAACTACGAGAACGACATTCAGTTTCGAGCAAACCTTTTGTTCTCGTTTCCTGAATCTGATAAAGTTGACTATCAGAGGAGATCTACTTTCAGAATCGAAAATCTAAAAGTTAGTTCTCTTCTTTGACCACCCTAAGGCACATTCATTTCTTCAAAGGCGTATGCATACATACATATGTAAGTACATATTTTACGATACTGTCTGGACTGCCACGGGAGTCGGTAATCTTGCTGGTGTTTTCAGTCTATTAGCACCTTTAAATCACATTTACAACTGTCAATGGCTAACAAAGAAATCCATCCACTTGCCACTTGCGTGTACATGCGTAAATTAAGATGACTGGGAACGCGGTAAAGCGGTACGACAAGTTGGGGAATGCAGGTAGCGCTGGCTGATGAAAGAATAATGTGCTTCTCGATTGATTGGGGAAATAAATACTGATACCGCCAACATACATACACACATACATATATATGTAGCTGTCACCAAGAGAGTCACGCGCAATGTTTCGTGAGTTGTTAAAAGTTGAAAGATCCTACATAACTACATTGCATTGTAGAAACACTATATTGCTCCTATTGTTAAATAACTTTATTAATTTCAGTTAATAATTTAAAGCATTGTTTGAGCAATATTTTCCATTATTTTTCAGTATGAGAATTTTCCACCCATCCTTGACTTGTCACATTTTTTTTCTGTTTGACACACTCAATTTTAGTTTTTGATAAATTAATGTCCCTTAATATCATTATGTACACCTTATATTATACACTTTTTGAACTGCCACAAATTATCACTTGAGTTGCCACTCAGTTATTAATGACGAACAATCAATATTCGTGGCTTTGAATATGTCAACATTGTCCTTGCAATGACATTACTAATGCCAACATTAGAGTGAATTTTGAAGAGAAGTTTGCATTTTAATTTATAGCTTTTTATAAGAATAAGTCATAAGGCAAATATGTATGTCTGCACCTGTAAGTTGTATAAATTTTAACGCATATACATTTGGACTCCTATGAATGTTCATATTTTTAAATCACTTAATGAAATATGCGAAATAAAAGAACTGAAATTCATAAAACAAAATATTCACTTGACTTGAAAATGTGGACATCACCGTGACGCGCTTGACGAATGTGTCAGTCAAGTTTGATGAGTGCAGTCGCTCAGTTAAGCGAAGTGCAGCATAGCAGGGAGCACTTAGTTGCTTGCACAGTTTGGTCATTTATAAGAGCTTACATATACATTAGGGTGGTCCAAATTACATGTGAAAAATTAAAGTCGGAATTTTAATGTTCTCACCCTCTGGAATTCTTCTATACAAACAAGAAAAGTTACCGTTATTTTTTTTTTTTTTTAATAAAAAAAATACAAACAAGAAAAGTTACCGCTATTTTTTTTTTGTTTTAAATAAAAAAAAATTTGAGGTTGCTCAAAGCGTTCAAAGTTTTCCAAGGAGACGGCCAATAATAATACCCTATTCTTTATTATTCCACTTTTTAATACTATAGATTATTTATAGGTCTCCCCATTGCATTTTTTGGGGCTTTAGAGGTCCTCTAAAAATAGTTAGTAACAGAAAATGGTTAAATAAACAATTGGGTATTGTTACTGGAAGTCTTCTGAAGAGACAGGAAGTTTTCCGATCGAAACATATTTATTTCCAAGAATTCCATACCATTTCTACGAAAACTTGTTTTTCCCCATATAAAGTAGATGGACAACTTTGAGCGCTTTGAGCGACCTCTAAATATTTTTTGATTGATAAAAAATAAAAAAAAATTGGGGTAAAGTTGTTGTCGGTATAGAATAATCCAAGGGGTGAGAGCATTAAAATTCCAACTTCACTTCTTTGGACCACCCTACTGTACATAAGTATGTACATCCTTGCATACGTACGTATAAGCACTAAGATATAAGTGGCACTTCACAAGCTGTGAATCTGAATATTGTGAATATTCAATAAATGATTTTTAAGTGTCCCCAGCAAGACTTCGGAACTTCTGCGGTCGCATCAGGCTAACATTGCAAAAACCGGTAAACAAAATATCATCGAAGCGCAGGGTAAAATGTGCTTCCGCATATGAGAAACTGAAGAGTTTAGTTTATTTATTTGCATTTGCGCCCAGCAAGTTTCTACATACTTACATACATGCGTGGGATACTTAAGACTAGTTTTCATTATGTAATATTTTGAAACAAGCCTTTATGATAGCCGGAAATTGCAACTCATTCGGCCGCAATAGTTTCTGCAGTTCGTAATGAAACCACTGATTGCACAATGGCAAATTGCAGTATATATGTAGGTATTCAAAAGCTATTTTCAATTAATTTTTCATCAATTGAGACTTTTGAAACATGAAATGTTGTGCTTGTAGATTTTAATTTCTCTGCGTGCCGAAAACACATTTGAGGATTCACTAGATATCGCAACGTAAGTGTCATAATGGCCGTCATCGAATCGCCAACAGTTAGCGAGTGGCGAAACGCATGAACTCAATGAGGTGCATCCAAACTCGCTATCGTCCATCCTTTTGCTAACTTTGTTGTTGTTTTCACATACACAATTTTTCGTTAAGCGACCGGAACTCAAACATAGGGAGAAGCGAAGTGGGGAATCGATGACGGCTAATGTCTTTTTAATTTTCGTCTTCTTCTTCTTGATTGGCGCTGTAACCGCCTAATCGGTTCTGGACGAGTCCAATTTACTCGTTATATAAAGTTTTCCGAGAGTGGCGCAAAAGATCCCTTCCTTTCCAGTGATGATCCTCTGTAGGTTTTGCCGTAGTCCTCATCAAAAGAAGAGGTCTCATCCGTGCCATATTTTTTCTTTTTATTTTGCGCGATTTAAGGTGTCGGGTCCCCAACCCACCGCACGTGAGGTTTTTCGTCTTCTCACTTTAGCTTGCTCCCAAACGGGTATTTGGACGTAACCCAGAGAACGCGTAGATATAAATATCTGGAAATAGTGCGATGAGATTTGAACCTTACGCAAAAGAATCACTTCTTCCACGAAAACGCTATTAGTAAAAATGTGAGAACCAAATGTTTACTTAAAAATTTTATTTCATTTAATTTAAAAAAATAAAATTAATTTGGAATGAAAAAAAGCTGAAATTTGGAATGCGCTTATTTGTTTTAATTCACCTTAAATATGTATATAAAACTCCATTACACCTACCCTGTATACTGACGTACATATGAGTGCATGCATATATACTACATAGATCAGCGAAAAACTGCTGTGTAAACTTGACATTGAATATTTAACAATAAATGAAAATTACAAAAGAAAAAAACAAAAATTGGATTGACTGTTGCTTAATGCGTTTTGCAGGAAAACAAAAAAAATGTCGTCGATTTTTTTGCAAAACCGCCTAAATCGCTGTTGTGGCAAAAATGAGGTAACCCAGGCATCGAGATTTATGCATAAATATCGTTCAATCGTTATTAAAACAACAGATTTGTAAAATGATAGCTAGAGAAAATACAGCCTAACAAGACAATGCTTTCAAAGAATAAACCATTTTTTCGCTCTCCTGTAAAATTTGCGTGCCGTAAGATAGGCGGTTTTGCAAAAACATCGACGATCTATTTTATGAACAATAAGCAAATTTGAATTAATTTCATAAATGAAATCTCCTATTTAAAACAGCAACAAATCAAAAATTGTATATTAACTTAAAACGTCAAAACGCCAAAACGTTTTTCACTGAACGTGTCACGTGGCACTGCAGCCGGCCTTCCAAAGTTCGTTTTGACAGGTTACTGGAGTGTATGTGTTAGACTGAATGAATGATTAAATAAAAGAAGTAAGTCAATTTTTATTGCAAATGTGTATAGCGGACATCAATTTAGTATTATTTCGAGAACGATGTTTTTAAAGGTGTTTAGGTTAAAATCGAGATAAGTAGTCGGGGCACCTGTAACGAAATATTATAATATAAACAGGTAATTTTTAAGCAAAAAACAAACCCGACTTCAATTCTCATATAAAAATTTTGGGTGCACCGTTAATTTATTCATGATCCAATGGTCGGATCTAAACAAGATTATTATGGGACCACCTCTACCTGGGGCACTAGCTTTCCGATGCAAAAAGAATTATCGAAATCGGTTGACGTGGTCCAAAGTTATGCGGTAACATACTTAAAAAAATAAAAAGAATAAAAAAAATCAAAATAAAAATATTCCGATGAACTGATAACCTCCTCCTTTTTGTGAAGTCGGTTAAAAAAAAATGCGACAAATTTTGAAATATGTTAGTTCGTGCTCCTTGCGGCTATAAACTAAATTAACGACGACTTAATCCAATTCAAAACAATGTAAAATCAATTTAATAATAAAGTTAAAATATTTGTTTCTACCCCAATTAAATTCTCCAACTCCATGTTTTTGAAAAATATACGAAACCTGCTCTGTCAGCGAAAAGTACGTTTCACTTGTGTCTGGGCACATTTGGTTGAACAAATTTATGTAGGTACACTAGGGCGGGTCACTTTTTTTTTTAATATGCGCTTATAGCAAAGGGGCATTCTACGTGTAATCCTAAGTAAACTTTCCGAAGAAACCACAGCTCTAAAATCAATTTTGAGTTTGCCAAATAGCGAAAATAGGTTTCGAAGAATATGTGAAAATGGTCATTGTTGCGCCCTCTGGTGGAAGGAATTCTTAAGAAAAGGGTGAATGCATAAATGAATTCCTCACACCAAAAATCCTTTGTAGTATGTTTTTATACAACATTTAAGCACTTATTTTCGACACTGGAGCAAAATGCTAACAGACCTATTTTCGCAATTCGGCGAATTCTAAATTGATTTTCGACCCATGTTTTCTTCGGAAAATTTGCCTGGAATTATGCGCAGAATCCATCTGTGCTATACGCGCATAGTGGAAAAAAACTTTAATACAAATTGACCAACACTAATGTACGTATATACATACATAAGAATATATGTACGTTTGTAAATGAAGAGTTCATATAACAATACCCTTCTTCCTACTATAGTTTAATTAATTCGCTACGCATTAATTCCGGCAAGATTCTGGCGCAAATTTACACAAAACGTCCTTTGAAATATTTACCAACTATACTTCAAATGAGTAATGATTTTTTATTTCGTACTATACATATGTACATACATATATGCGTTTTACTTTCAATATTAAAATCATTTAAGTTTGTGTGTTTTTATTATCTCATATCTAGCTTAAATACATTTCGAAACTTACTTGTGGCCGGCTGTACGAGTATGCATGCAGGTGGCGCGTGTTGAGCACGCGTCCTAACAAGTGCGTCTAACCACAAATGACACACTCCCTTCATCACGACAAAGCCATCATAGTGCGCATCAATATCGTCTCATACATTGTTTTTAAATTATGTGTTTAATTTTCCCATATTACCATTAAGTGGCACCGGCACTTGCCATTCGCAATTATCTGTAAGTATCTACTTGAAATCTCATATAAAAATTCTAGTTTTTTGTGCCCTTTGAACTTGTGCATAAACACGCAATTCAATCATTTTGATCACAACAATTGAAATAAATACATACCTACATATATGTATAGAAAATAAAAGTCCGAAGGTAAGTAATTTGTTTCATAACAAGTGGAAGGAGCTGCTCAATATTTTAGGAACTTCACTTGGAGCTTTTGGAGAAGATACGCCTATTTTACAAACTGGTATGCAACTTTTCAAAAGTTCCTTGTGGCGAGTGGTGAATGGAATATTCCATGCCAACCGTATCCTAACTATGACCAAACTTGAAGTACGGTCAAAACTCGATAATCCGAACTTATGGTTTCAAAGTCAAATCGAATAATCGCAATATTCGGATTATCGGGTAACTTCAGAATATTTAAGTTTAATAAAGAATATTTAATTTTTAGAAACCAAATCAAGCAATTGATATATGAGTGACATTTAAAATGACATCTTTAAGTTAAGACAACTACTTTTAAATATTAAAAAAATTTTAATATTTCATCTGACACGAAGCGCGCCAGTGTTTTGACGGTGAAAAAAGGAGCGTAAAAAAATTTTGACGAAAAAAGGCGCTTAAGAAAAACTTCGGCGAAGAAAGGCGCGTAACCTTGTTTAGGGCGAAGAAAGACGCGTAAACATAGATTTATACCTGGCCAACAACTGTCCCTTCAACATCATTTCCCAAAAACTCTCTGGGGAATTTACATACTATTACACCCGCAAACACAATTGACCGCGAAAATAAATTTAAGCATCTTGCTTCGCCGTCAATCATGTTAAGAGTCTGTCTTCGCTGAAGTTATTTTTATACGTATTTTCTCGCGATCAACTTTTGAGCTCGCTCCTTTATTCGTGTCTAGTGACGATATGCCGATATCCTTCGCTGAGTTGCGATTCTTACCGTAATAATTCATTACATGCTGTGAGAACAGCCGTTCGTATTACCGAATATTCGGGTTATTGAGTAGTCGGACCATCCAGTTTCGACCTTAATGGCTACTACGATTATTCGCCTTTTTCCAAAACCGGTTTTCGAGTAGTTCGAAAAATTGCAATTTAGAAAACCGGTTTTCATATTTTGAAATTAAGAAAAAACCGGATAAACCGGTTTCATTTTACATGATTTTCATACAGTAAAAATGCTTATGTTGCAATGAAGTCATGACCAAAAATTACAATAAAAACTATTAACATTAAATATAGCTTTCATTTAAAAAGGAGCAAAGCAAAATAAGTTAAAAGTTTTTCTTTAGATCAAAAAATAAAAATCACTGACGCTTGCAACAATTCTTTACCGAGAAATACGTTTGTGATAAAATTTTAGAAAATGGGCGTGGCACCGCCCACTTATGATCACATGTATGTATCTCGGTAACCGCTCTACCAATTTGTACCAAACTCGGTATTGAAATCGGACTAAAATTACGGCCGCTTTTCATATAACGTCAAATTTCAGAAATGCTTGAAACTTCAATATTTCGACATTTAAGGACGGAATTTACTTAAAATTTATACACCCCGGATTACCGTGTAGCGGCAGCTTTCGGAGAGGTGAAAAACGTATATTTAATACTTGCGCCGGGTATTTAATGTTCGGCTCCGCCCGAACTTTGACTTTCTTACTTGTTTTATTTTAGATTTAAAAGAAAACATTAAAATACAGTCTGATAGGAAGTGAGCCTTTAAATAACACATTTTTTCCGCAAAAGGCATTTGTTTATTATATTTGTACAAAATTTGGTAGGTCAACTGGAAACTCTGTAGTACATATCTAAATCGAATTTCGGATATCTTCACGTTCATCTTTTTTTTGCTCATAATACAATGTGCGCTTCGAGGGCGATTTTCAGTTCTGTACGATCCATTTTCGGTTCTTTTGGAAGGAACTGAAACTCGTTTTAGTTTTTTTTTTCAGTTATCTGGAGATTATTTTTAGGTTCTTCTGGAACCGTTTTTGGATTTTTGGAATCGAGTTTCGGTTCTTCCGGAAACGTTTTTCGGTGCTCTAAAGGACCCGGTTCTTCGGTTCCGGTTCCTCAGCTCTGCGCAACACTAGTTTATATACTTACATTATACATAGAGCACAAATAATAAATGCCAATGATTTATATCTTAATTCAATATTGGAAACACAGTAGGGCAGTTTAAATAGGGATACATAAATTCTATATCTTTTGTGTTTAACACATTTTCAATTACCGAACTTAGAATGGGTGGGAAATTGCAAAATGTGAAACAAGTTGTAGGCAACCACAACTACTGCAAAATATTTATCTTGAAAATTTCATATCAATATCTTGCACATTAACCGCAACCTTTTATCAACACTACCTACAACAACATATCGAACAAGAATCTCTCCAAATTTGTCACGCACAACAAATCTCAACATTTCGTGTGGCAAGTACCAACCGACTTTATTTATACCAGCGCTCAGACGCCTGCAGGCATTTAAGCTGCCACGTAAAACGTGAAAACGACGCTCAAAGGCTTACGCTTAAAATCAAAATACATAACACTGACGCCAAATGGCAAATGCCAAAAGTTTTTCCACCCCAATCAACCGATATGGAAGTAAGAGTATGCAATAAGTCGCTGCAAGTATTCGCAGAAGCTAAAGCTCACTGAAGTGGAGTGAAGTGTGGAGAAGTAGTGCATGCTGTCACGCCACTTTGCCAAAACATGCACACACGCTAGCCCGGTGCTGGCCCGAACACAGCGTGACCTGTCAGCGCTGAACAGCGTCTGTCTGCCCTGAATTCAATCACCGACTCACCACTGCCACCATCACCGTCACCATTGTTGTGATTGCTGTGAAAAGCCGTTGAAATGCCGGCTTATCTTGGGATCAAAATAAATTCGTTTGAAATTAATACCGAGATTTGCCTTCATTAGCCAGCCTAGACTCTGCAATGCCAATAGCACCACCAAACACCGTCACCCGCCACCCGCCACCCGCCACCCGCCCTGTCCATTCGGCATGCGTGAATGCTGCATAGCGAAGGCTTGCCGAAGCAAAAGAAAAACAAATGAAGTTTCCTTAGAGTGGAAACTGAAGTATGTAGTAATGCCCGCAGCAGCTTAAAAAGCACTGGCAAACCTCCAAGGGTTGGCAACTGGTTTCGCTAGCATCATACACTCCTCCATCCACAGCAGGAATGTGCCAACTTGTGCTACGAATGTCTTTAAATCGAAATGCAAACAGTAGCACACAATTACAACAAAAGCAAAAACAGTAAAAATTTGTTCCACATTTCGCCCTCGACACATTCGCACATAAGTATAATCGCCACATCCTCATCATCATCATCATCACAGCAACAATAAGAACAACCCACAAAACTCGAAGCAAACATTTCTACCACAAAACTTTGTCGGCCACAATTCATTACAGTTTGATTCTCCAGTTTAGTGGGTGGTTGTTGGCAGCCGAGTTCCTGTTGCTGCAGCGAGAGAAAAAAAAGAAACTCAGCCAATCTGCCACGTGACCTTTTTGTGTTGCACTAAATTGTTGTGCGTGTTTTCGTAATTGTTTTTGTTGCATTCGCTGTATTTCGTGCATAATGTGACACTTTAATTGCAGGTGAATTGCTTCCGGGCGCGTGCGCCCATCCATCCGTTCATCAAAATAAGCGAAGAAGCGTCTTTCATAATAGTCACTACCCGTTGTTGCAATTAGTCAACACTCAGTGCTGGTAGGTGGTAATTTACGTTGACACATTCATTGTTGCTGCAGTTGTAAATTTATATTCGTTTACTACTGGGAAAATGTTAGTAAGGCAATATGCTCTTTTATTCCTTATTGTCCTTACGTCGATGACTTCTGTATGGTGACGTAACTAAATACAATCCCTTTAGCTTCATTGTATGAAAGTCGTCGATTTTTTAAGAAGATAATTACAGATTTCGAGAGGAAGGGATTTTGGTCGTTCGCGAAATTATCTTACTTGGATAATAACGGGTGATTTTTTAAGAGCTTGATAACTTTTTTTTTTAAAAAAACGCATAAAATTTGCAAAATCTCATCGGTTCTTTATTTGAAACGTTAGATTGGTCCATGACATTTACTTTTTGAAGATAATTTCATTTAAATGTTGACCGCGGCTGCGTCTTAGGTGGTCCATTCGGAAAGTCCAATTTTGGGCAACTTTTTCGAGCATTTCGGCCGGAATAGCCCGAATTTCTTCGGAAATGTTGTCTTCCAAAGCTGGAATAGTTGCTGGCTTATTTCTGTAGACTTTAGACTTGACGTAGCCCCACAAAAAATAGTCTAAAGGCGTCAAATCGCATGATCTTGGTGGCCAACTTACCGGTCCATTTCTTGAGATGAATTGTTCTCCGAAGTTTTCCCTCAAAATGGCCATAGAATCGCGAGCTGTGTGGCATGTAGCGCCATCTTGTTGAAACCACATGTCAACCAAGTTCAGTTCTTCCATTTTTGGCAACAAAAAGTTTGTTAGCATCGAACGATAGCGATCGCCATTCACCGTAACGTTGCGTCCAACAGCATCTTTGAAAAAATACGGTCCAATGATTCCACCAGCGTACAAACCACACCAAACAGTGCATTTTTCGGGATGCATGGGCAGTTCTTGAACGGCTTCTGGTTGCTCTTCACTCCAAATGCGGCAATTTTGCTTATTTACGAAGCCATTCAACCAGAAATGAGCCTCATCGCTGAACAAAATTTGTCGATAAAAAAGCGGATTTTCTGCCAACTTTTCTAGGGCCCATTCACTGAAAATTCGACGTTGTGGCAGATCGTTCGGCTTCAGTTCTTGCACGAGCTGTATTTTATACGGTTTTACACCAAGATCTTTGCGTAAAATCTTCCATGTGGTCGAATAACACAAACCCAATTGCTGCGAACGGCGACGAATCGACATTTCACGGTCTTCAGCAACACTCTCAGAAACAGACGCAATATTCTCTTCTGTACGCACTGTACGCATTCGTGTGGTTGGTTTAATGTCCAATAAAGTAAACTGAGTGCGAAACTTGGTCACAATCGCATTAATTGTTTGCTCACTTGGTCGATTATGTAGACCATAAATCGGACGTAAAGCGCGAAACACATTTCGAACCGAACACTGATTTTGGTAATAAAATTCAATGATTTGCAAGCGTTGCTCGTTAGTAAGTCTATTCATGATGAAATTTCAAAGCATACTGAGCATCTTTCTCTTTGACACCATGTCTGAAATCCCACGTGATCTGTCAAATACTAATGCATGAAAATCCTAACCTCAAAAAAATCACCCGTTATATGCAGATACATACACATCTATATACACCGATAAAAATAAAGGAACAAAAGAATGATAATCTTCATTTGTATTCTTTTTCTTTTGTTTCCCGCACTATTCAAAGCTCAGATTATAAAATTTTAGTCCGATCGCTGTAGACCTTAATTGAATTCTGCTATTACATGGGACAACAAAAATGGTTCGGCAAATATTAAAGCTGTTGTTAACATTTTTTGTTTTGTATGCTTATTACGAATCGGCACTTGAAAAGTTTCCATCGGCTCCCAAGTTTTGAAAAAAAAACGTGATCAAGTGTAAAAAATTGCGTGGCAATATTTTAGAAGCTCTGGTGAAAAGGCAAAAGGTGAACCTTCCACTTAGGCTTAAATAAAAGCCTGAATTTTCAACTACAATCACTGAAAATACCAATACCTTGATCGGAAGGTCACCTATTGGTTAGGTTATACTGGCTGATTGACTGCCCCATATGGACCAATAGGTCCTTATTGATGCCGTATGGAGATACAGGTTTAGCTAAGTATATTCGAAGTATACATCACTTAGGATCTCAACGCTTTTTGGAAATTTCAGTAGTGCTTGAAGAACAAGTGTTGTCACGTTTTCAAGATTATTTAACTTTAGAGCTCCAAGATATTTCAATCGTGTTTTTATACAGCAAGACAAAGGCACAGGGTTCCCTTCCACATGCATTTCCTGCAAACTTCATTGACAGCGATCCCCATTTTGTTTGCGTGCGCTGTCAACATGTTATGTCCTGTTAGGACACCAATCATAGTTCTAGGTCACCTGTATTCAAATGTGATATTTCAAAAATTGCTACCAGTGACTATTAGGTAATTGTACAAAACTGATATTTTTAGGACTAAGTGATTATAATAATAATCTAAGCATTAAATAAATTTCAAGCTGAAAATTATTTAACCTTCTGTTTAATTGTTGTAGGCACGTAAACTTCATTTTTGCTGTTGACCTTCAAGTCAAGGTGCAGGGATGGCATTTTCAGCGATAAGGCCCAATTTCATATGATTAACTTCAACAATTCATTTCCAGATCATTTCTACATTTAATCTGCACTTAAATGGCCAATATTGGCTATTTAAATATGAGATATGTAATTCTCTTGTTTGTACCAAAGAACCAAATCTTGCCAAACAACAATCAGCTGTTCAGCACAAAATGTAAACAAACAAAACGCAACAACAATTTCAAGGAACAAGCAACAGTGTTGCCAATTGTTAAGTATATTTAGATATAGTTGATCTGAAACCTAACGAAAGCTAAATGGCATTTAAATAACAATCAAAAATTAAACTTAAGTGCCATTAAAAATTCATCTGAAATCGGGCCTTAGTTGTTCAGCCCAAGTCTGATTTTTTTTTTTTTTTGTGAAACAAATACCGATAATTGACTTATCGGGCGGATAATCCATACATATGGATACGAATTCAGAATGACTTTGTTTGAAATTCACTCGGAAAAGATTTGCAGAACTTGCCCGATTATCTGAACTGCAAGTTAATGGCTTTCGACTATGCCTCCGTAAATAGTCTGGTGGCCAACAAAAAACTTTCATACCATGTTTTAATAAACCCCAAATATTGGCTTTACGTTCGGTCAGAAGACCATCCGCTCCCCTGGTGATGCTTCTGGGTTGGACTCCAATTCAAATTTTGGTTCATATAGCAAAAACCTCGAGAGAGCTGCGAATTTTCGAAAAAAATTGTTGCTTTTTTTCTTAGTGTATGTACCCTATATTCTTACTTTTTAATGAAATCTCTTGAATGGCATAAATTCATGCAGCGGCACAATTTGATCTAAAAGTTCTGCGTACTAACTTATTACAGCCACGTAATTCTCAAAAAAGTACGGGAATAGAATAAGTCATAAATAAGTACTTAGTCGAATAAAACTTAACCCTTTTAACCCTTAATGAGCAAAAAATAAGTGACGCTTCTAGGACATTACTGCCAAAGTCTAGAATTTTCCCACATCATGAGCGTAATTAAATTAATATTCCCATGTAAACATACGAATCAGTTGCATATTTTTTATCGCTTCCTCGCAGAAGTCTATTTTTTTAATGTTTCTACTCAAGTGAATATTTAATTAAATTGTTTTCTAATAATGCGCATCGGCCGCAAGACACACGCCACTCACTCCACCACAGCAAAAAAAGAAGTAGAGCAATATCAGGAATAACGGCAACATTCATACGTCCATATGCATATAAATACTCCATACACATAGTAATAATAGTCATAAAAAATGTTTGAAGCTAAAGTGCTCGACTCTCGACGCCAGCCAAAAAGAAGCGCTCATATAACTTTTTATGTGAAACGAAGCGGCACACCTTGTTGGCCCAATACAGACGTTCCGCCAAGATGCGTACGCTCGAATTTTGTAAATCGAGCGACTAACCACCACTTTCCGTCAATTCTCATGCGCCTAAATGTGTACATTTTTATATGCAGCGGCCATCAATCAGGAAAAGGATGAAAAATTGACAAACGAGCGGAAGAGTAGCCGTATAGACACGCTTTGGACAAAAAAAAAACGAATAGACAACGTCGAACTGACGCAGATCGAACAAACATACATAATTAAAATATAAGTGATGAGGAAAAAGCATATTAAGTTAGTCGGTGGTTGGCAAACGCCAACACACCCACAGAACGCATTAACCCCATCCAGATGACAAGCGGCCTGACACACGTCAATATGCACGCATCCGTTTCAAGTGTCCCTCGGCGCTTTTTCGCGTGTGCTTTAAATATGCATAGTGGGCGATATGGCCGAAGAGTATAATTTCCTCTAAGCAATGTGTGGGTATTAGCGAATGCTGATTATGTAACTGTTTATGGCAAGTGTAAAGCTTATTGAGGGCGAAAGCTTGCTTGTAAGAAAAAATGCTATTACTCCGGTATGATCGGAATAAGTAAGTCTCGCCTAAGCGATTTTGGCCGAGTTCAACAAAGCACGCCAGGTCTTTCTCCACTTGGTCTTTCCATCGCAGGGGGAGGGGGGGGGCTTATCTCTTTCTTTACTACCACCCGTAAATTTTCCGCAAAGTTTTTCTCTCGAATACTCCAGGAGCCACCTCATCGGATGTTGGCATTGTCCATGCTTCTGCACCATATATCAGCACGGGCACGATGACGGACTTTACTCCTTATTTGCCTGCTCAGTCCAAACTAGCGCTTGTTGGCAAGATTTATTCCGCGTTGGATTTGCATGGTGACATTATTATCGGTGTTAATGCTGGTTCACAGCTCTTGTAATAAGTTGTTCCAGAGGGTTCAGTTCTGCTGCTCTTATTATCTTCTCCAGCATTAGATTAAAGAAATCACATGAAAGGGAGTCGCCCTATTTGAAACCCCGTTTGGTAGCAAATGGTTGAGAGAGTACTTTCCCAATTCTGACCGAGCAGCTGGTATTGCACAATGTAATTTTGTAATTCAGAAATTGCGGATGTCGAAAGCGGCTTTGAAGTCGCCAAATAGATGGTCAGTGTCGATCCTTTTCTCGCAGGTCTTTTCCAAGATTAAGCGTATTGTGAACCAGGTATTATGGTGGATTTTCCAGGTCCAAAGCCACACTGATAAGCCGAAATTAGTTGGTTGACGGTGGGCTTCAGTCTTTCACACAATACACTCGATAAGACCTTGTAACCTATGCTTAAAAGGCTGATTCCGCGGTAGTTGGCGCGAATGACGGGATCGCCTTCATTGTGGATTGTTCAGAGCGCACTTAAATTCCAGGCGTCGGGTATGAGTTAATCTGACCATATTCTACACAAGAGTTGATGCATGCACCTTATCAACTCCTCGTCGCCGTACTTGAATAGCTCAGCTGGCAGGCTGTCAGCTCCAGCAGCTTTGTTGTTTTTCAGGCACGCTATTGCTGTTCGCATCTCGTCATAGTCAGGTGGACTGGAGGCTCATGTTGGTCTTCTCCACAGCCTTTGTGCTACCATTAAGTAGGGTAGAAAAGTATTCCGTCCATAATTTAAGTACGTTCAGTCACTACGTCACCATTGTTGTTCTTACAAGAGTTCGCCCTGGTCATAAAACCTTCGGTAAATCGCCTAACTCTCTGGTAAAATTTTCAGCCTCTCTCTTCTTATTGCGGCAAATACGTCTCGCTTCCATCTTCCGTTCCTAAGTATAGCCATACTACATAGCCCGCGTTGTGCCTTGTAAGCGGCATTTTTTTCTCTGCAGCTTCTTGACACGCCTCCTCCGTGTTCTTTCGCGCTCGCTGAAATCCAACTTCTTCTTGGGCGGCGGTACTTATTGTCCGTACGTCTAGAATGCTGGAACTGCATATTATCATGTTTCAGAGCCCGGCGAAGTCGATCCGTCTCAGTCTGTTATCGGACGCTTCGTGCTTCTTGACATGGCAGCTGTTGTAAACGTCGCAAGGCCCCCGGCATTTCTTCCCTTGCCCCGTCCAACACATTTCTTGGATGGCAGTGATGTCAGCTTTTCCGGACATTCCAGTTACATGCCCTCAAATCATAGTCCTTTAAACGTTTGCCGTAGTCGTCATCAAAAGAGAGGTTCTCATTCGAGGACTTGTCTCTTTTCTTCACTAGAAGTGGTTTTTACGTTGTGGGGTCCCAAAACCAGCAGGCAACCCATTGCCGGGAGCTCCTACTATCACATCCTGGCATAATCATCATAGAGTATCGAAAATATATTCCCCAAGGTTTTAAATGCATATTTCATTGAATATGACTATGGAACTATGGGACTATGGGACTATGGGACTATTTTCCACAAAACTAAGGTGGAACTCTCTTTTTCGAAACCTAGCACTGCAAACGGACTTGTACTTAAAATTTTGTTGTGAAAACCGTTTGTTATTATATATTGAGAACTTTTGATTTGTGGTCTCTTAAACAAAAACAAATGTACACGTTGATGCGAATTAACTGCACGCTTGATCTGAACAAAATTGTTCCCTGTTAGACCGTAGTAATGTGCATTAACGAGTCGCGAGGTCGTAGCTTAGAGCCCCGAATTAAACTCTAAACATTTTAGTTACTTTTAAGGACTATCTGCAGTACTTAATTGGGATCAACTGCAGTTAAATCCCGAGATAATTCCAAATTAACGCGTTGATGCAGATAAACTCCGCCGTGTGCCTATGATTTTACGTAGTCTCCTATGATCTACAGAAACTGTTAAAACATGTACATACATAGATACATATATATGTACAAATATTTGTGAATTTTATTATTGAAGCAAAGTTTTTCGCCATTCAAATGAAAAAAGAAGATCTTTCCTAATGTATGAGTATTTGCTGACTTATTTAGATTCTAAAAAGATTTACACATCATTTAGAATAGTATATATGTATATATATATATATATTGATAGATAATTTTGGCAATGCCTGAAATTAATATTTGACGTTGTTTTTTTTCTGGCAATTGCAGAACCAAATATCAAACGTTTCCGACGAGGAGAAAGAAGATGTAAACTAGGATTATTAGCTGCTCTAATGAATTGGTCTGCAGATTTTAGAACAAACAAAATTGGATTCAATAGCATAAATGGACTACTTAGTCAATAACAGAGTAGCGTGGATGCACGTGTACATATGTATGTGTGTCTGTATGTACTATACTGATTCACATATAAAATGGTCAGTGTCAGTCAATAGTTTTAGAAATTCGACAGTGGGGCCAATCTATGTACATACATACATATAGCACAGCGTAACCGCTACAATTGCCAACACACACAATTCCATTGAAGCCTGTGGACACATTTCGGATTAATATCGCACATGCGCTTATACATACATACATACATATGTATGTACGTTCATCATTGAAAGCTCGACGACTGGCGTCTTCCTTCAGCGCTTGCCAGCCCATTCGCTATGCAATTAAGCGCTCAATCAGTCTACATTTCGGACAAAGTCCATTTATGAAATTATTGATGTGCGCCTCATACCCCATCGCCATCAATAGCCTAAACGCTTATGTGTGAATGTATGTACATACATATGTATGTATTGAACTCTACTGCCATGCCTAACCGCCCACCCCTTCAAGTTGCAATAGACATTAGTTGCCTGGCGGTTGGTTGGTTTCCGATTTCAACAATTGGCCTAAACCGGGCATGTCCAGCTCCCATGGCAAGTATCTAATTTCGTTGAGTGGTCATGCTAGTATGTGTCATTTATGCACATACATACATGTGTGTATCTGACTGTATGGATGCGTATTTTTATTGATATTAGTATGAGTGATGAATGTTCGGTTTGAGTGCGGCCAACAATGCGGTTTTCTGATTGCATATTCGACTTCAAAGCAAATATATAGTACATATACATACATGCATGTATGCATACTCTAATACATTTATACACATATATATATATATATTGATAACCTTTAAGAAAGTCGTTTTTTCATCCCGCACTTCAGCTAATCTCATTTTATGTACACAATTGATTTACTCATTGTGTTGCACAGTGCCGCCTAAGTGGGCAAAAATCGAACAATTCGTTGTCTGCAATGTGAACGTGTTTGGTATTTTTGTAAAGGTAATTTATCCACTAAAAAGAATTAAAACGAAATTCTTCTATAAAATAAATTATATGCCGCCAGAAAGCCACTAAAGTTGACAAATTTTATAGGTACTAAGAATTTTAATAAGAGAACAACAACGTGGAAACAAATATCAAAAATACCTAAATTCTTTACAATAAAGTGTTGGTTTGCCTTTTTTACGTCCATATAAATAGTAGAGAATTACAGGAATAAAAATTTTGGAACAAAATTAAACACAGAGTGTTCTTGCGGTATTCTAGAAAAACAATTTTTTTTGTATCAAAATTAAAAAAATGGTAAATGTAAATGGAATTAATAAAAAATATATGCAAAAATGTGTTATTTTTAACTTTCTCATTAAATAGTACTGATTTTTGGCTATCAAAAGAAGAAATAAAACCCCGCTCATTTTTTTGTAGTAATGCGTTTTTTGCTAATGCATAAAAAATTTTTTCATTTTTTGTCAGTGCCATCAGATCTGCACGATTCGTTCTATTTTCACAATAAAGGTTTATTTTTTTTAAGAGTTGCGCACCTGTTTAATTAATAAATAAATTAAATTAAAATTTTTAAGAAGTTAAATAAATTATTAAGAGATGGGTATCAATCGAAATGTGCATGAAAAGGGTTTATTTGCTAACTGCCCGTAGAGGGTTGCCACCTGTTTAAAAAATCAAATTCCATTTGAATTAAAGGAATTAGGTAATTGAAATAGATAGGCATCACCATACAAGAGTCAGACGAAACAGATTTTAGCTTGCAAATGTTACGAACAGGACTGCCACCTGTTGTTAAAGTCACTAAATTTTACGAAACTAAAATAATAATTGTGTCAAACCAAAGGTTTACGACATTGTATTTGTTATTTTATTACAAATACATACATTGTCAATCAGTGATTTGTTCTGATTACATTCCTTTTAAATTACTGGTCACTTGCATTAATTCAGGAATGTTTTTACTCTTACTGCTACTTACTATTTCTTGCTAAATATGTCAAATTTTTTCTTTTGTCTTACACTCATATTGATATACATATTTCAGTTACCTAATTCCTTTAATTAAACTGACATCACATTTGACACCTCACTTTTGAAAATAGACCGAATTGTATGTATGTATGTATGTATGTAATGCCACAAGAATCCAAATTTTCAACTTCAAACTGCATTTACAATGAAAGTATGCAAGTTATCCAAAACGAATTGCATTTTTGAATTAAGCGTTCTCAATTTTACTAAGAAGCGAATTTTCATTTAAAACCGTCTATAATTCTATTTTTGCCCACATTTTATATGGAAGTGAAGCACTGTGCGTTGCCCCTAAAAGTTTCTCAATCAAATGGAAAAAAATCTACTCGATTTTGGTAATTTTCGCTGCAACTGCTGCGTAGTCGATGATGATGATTTTCTGCATTGAATTTATGCAAGCACTTTGATTTAAGCTTTCTACGGGTAAATCAGAATACTGAAACAATTATGTATGTCTGTATGTAAGTATGTAAGTATGTTTAATTTTTGGCAAGAACACCGGCACCACCCATATACCTACATACATATGTACATATGTACATACATACATACAAAACTAAGTATGTCTGACTAGCAACGGATTGTGTTATGGAGTGCAGCAGGAGTAGCAACATGACAAGAAGGGAAATATTATAGTTTGCTCACACCGCCGTTTCCCATAAATTGTGCAAATATTTGCGCTCGTAAGTGGATTGGAGATGGATGAGTTTATCATAAACGTACGTACTCATAGTTTCACACACAGACGCACACTGCACTAACTTTTGTTTACATCCCGCGTAAGTATACCGCCATGCATGTAACACATTTGTATGTACGAGTATGTACTTATATATGCAGGTAAGTATGTATGTACAGACGGACATATGTAAGTATGTATATAAATACATAAGCCACATTTGCTTTCCGTTTGCCATTATTGCTCAGTTACTTTGTTTTTACCAAATTTTGTAGAGCAACAGCATCTTCGAAACCTTTATTTGGCATTTGTGTGCACATTAGATTGGTTCAAAAAATCGACTACCTTTTTTCAAAATCCCTTTTGAAGTATTTTCGGTTTTGACCGGCAGTGGATTTAACTGACCGAAAGTACTTTTTTTAAATTAGAAAAAAAATTAATAATTTTTGTTTTAAACTTTTTCCCGGTACTGCATTTTTCAGCCACTAAGTAAATGCCCTTCAACTTTCAACTCGTCTTAGACTTCTAAAATTCACGAAAATGTTTTGATTGGAAAACCAAAAAATATGAATCACCAAGTCGGGAAGGGTCTATTTTTTGGTCCTATTACCGACTTCCAGTTTCGCGCTTATATGTGCTGAACTGATCGGAAGACCAGTTTTTTAATAGGACTTACATGTTTTACCACAGATTCGGATTTTGCAGACAAAAATACATAACTTTTGTCGGAAACTTTTTTTCTAAAACAAACCTCCTGTTAAAATAATTCACTACCTGTCCGTTTAACTCACTTCTGATCGAAACCGGAATTCGGTAATATGACCTAATGACAGAGCACTTCCGACTTAGTAGTTCAAAGTTTTCAATTTTCAATAAAAACATTTTCCTCGAAGCGAAAAAGGCACTTCTGAGTAAAAAGTTTCAAAGAAGGGGTACGTATTTTTATCCCCAAAACCCGAATCTGCACTAAAAACATGTATGTCTAAAAAGTAGACTTCTGGTCAGTTTAACGCACTTCCGGTCAAAATCGGAAGTCGGCTATACCACTAAAGACAGAGCATCCGCGATAGGTCGTATTTTTGAGCTTTTTAATAAAAAAAAAACCATTTCCCTCCATCTTAGAAGCGGTGGACAGGCGGTTTGGGATAGCCTGGGTTGCCTTTTGCTCTTTTTTAACAAAAAAAAACAACGTTAGAAAACCGCAGTAGAAAGCATAGCAAATCTCTTAAGAACTGTGTACTGCCTTAAAAAAATTTGAGACATGAAACTTTCTTCGCCATTTCTTCAGCGTTATTTTATTGTAGTTTTTGCTTTTCTTGAGAGCTGGATACTTACTGAGCTTAAATATTCAAATTTAGAGATCGCTCATCGCGAATCTCTATTTTCCATATAAATAACATACCAAAATATTTTTTTTTTTCTATTTTGAAATTTTATAACTCATTTTTAAATCAACAATTGTAAAAAATCTCGTATGAATTTTCCATAAGTTCACTCCTCCAAAACTTCTTCAAGGTTAAAGTCGAACATGGAAAGAAATTTTTGTTTTTCTTAATTTTCGCAAAACCCGTTAAACTTTTAATTTTTATTAAATATCGCACAATTTTTCTTGAAAATCTTATAATTTTTAGTTTTACTTTGAAAAAAACGGATCACTTAAGAATTTTTGATCCGTAAAGCTTAACTAAGTGTGCATCACAATTGTATTTATTTTTATATAAGAATATAATTTATGCTTTAACGAAAACCGTATGAATCCAAAGGTTATAACTTTGTGCAATGCTGAAAATAAATTCAACGAAATCTCATTTTAGCTGCGAGTTTTTTAATTAGATTTCTGAGAAAGATCGTAAAAAGCTTGATCTTAAAACGAGTATTAAAATGTACATATGTATTATGTGAAAAATAGAAATTCCGATTAGGGACTTCTAAATCTTGATATTAAGCTCTGCGCTTTTAAAAGGCGTCTTTTTTCACTATCCCGAAAATATTTCATAGGGGATTTTGAAAAAATATAGTAAGTTTATTTGAACCAATCTAATGTACATACCTACCTACATACGTACATATGTAGGTACATACATATATATGTATAAGTTTATAATATATTCATATTATGAGGTGGTATCATTAACGAACACCCTATTACTTATATAATAATAATAGATTGGCGCTTACACATATGTTGGTCTTTTTCTACATTTTTTGCGATTTTGCCTTTTCCCTACACCTCAATTTAAGCGCCACAAATTTTTTAATCAAAGAATCTTCTAGGAATAGATTTTATTGTGGGTTTTGGCAGAATATCTATATTGCGGAGAAAATTTTGTTAACGTAGTGATATTCTGCCGAAATCCGCAATAAAATCTGCGTTTTGCTAACTTTAGTCCCACAATTGCCACGCCGATTTCTAGAGGTTTGTCGCCTTAAAGAAAAATCTTGCCGTACAAATACTATTTCTGGAGAGGTATTCTATCGGAACCCGCAATACAATTTAAATTTTTGAAAAACCCGATTTTTAACACCTCGGTAAATATATCTCATAATAGGGGTTCGAAAACAAATTACAAAAAATTGTTGGCTCTCAAAAATAAACCATCTCGTCATAAAAAAAAATATATATTTAAAAAATAGTTCTTATAAAACGAATTTTTTAACCATTTTTTTATAGAGAATTAAACAAGGATTACTTACGATGCACAGTGTTCCGTCTAGAACAAGCTAGCTGGACAAAATTATTTTCTAAGATTTTACGTTTCCTCTATATCCAAGAACTCAATTTATGTAATTTTATTAACAAAAGGAACATTTTTTAAGAGGGTTGCCACCTGTTGAAAAAGTAAAATTCAGTTTTAATAATAAAATATGACAGTATAGGTGTCAAACGAAAGAGGATTAAAAAAATATTATTTCGGTTATATTTTTGAAAATCGTTGCCACCCTTCTAAAAGCCCAAATTGGATTATATAAAATATTTTAATAAAATATTACAATATGGGTATCAAACGAAAGAGGTTTAAGAGATCTTTAGTTTGAAGAAGGCTATCAATGGAAAATCAATTAAATCTATGAATTTATACCTTTATCTTCCTATGCTTATTTGAATTTGTAAGGAAAAACTAAGTGAACTTTTCAATGCAACGCCTCAGTAAATCGCTTAGAACAAGCTAGCTGGACAAAAATATTTTCTGAGATTTTTCGTTTCATATCGTTGGCTGAGTGGAAGATCGACCTATCTCGGCAGCCAGTTCGAAAACGCCCTATCTCAGAAAAATTTTCAACAACGCCCTGTCTCAGAAAACTTTTCAAGAACGCCCTACTTCAGAATTTTTTTGAAAACACCCCATCTCAGAATTTGGTTGAATAACGCCCTATGCCCTATCTGAGAATTCGGTTCAAAAACGCCCTATCTCGAACGAAAATACATTGAAAATAAGCTGAAATAGGGCGTTTTTGAATCGGCAGCTAAGATAGGGCGTTCTTGAAAAGTTTTCTGAGATAGGGCGTTTTTCAATAAAATTCTGAAGTAGGGCGTTCTTGAAAAGTTTTATTAGATAGAGCGTTGTTGAAAAATTTTCTGAGATAGGGCGTTTTCGAACTGGCAGCCGAGATAGGTCGATCTTCCACTCAGCCGTCGATATGCAGTCATTTATTTTAGTTTTGTAATTTATTTTAGTCATATGTTTTATTTGTTTATTTTTTCTAAAATTTTAGTTTGTATACATTTGTTTTTTTTCTGTATCTGTGAAAATAAATTATTACAAACACTTAAAGTAGAAAAGTATAATACAGAATTGAAGAAACAATAGGTTAAAATAAAATAAAGTCTAATCATCATCACTTTCATTGGATGAGTCACTCGTGGAATAGTCATGAGCATCAGTGGCATAACTATGAAAGCTGGAAACAATTGGCGTATTTACTGATTCCTTAACACTATCTGGGGACAATAAATCTAAATCAATAAATAATCTGAGTTTAGGCTTCTAAGTCTTTTCTTTGGTATCTCTCTGAAGCTGTTTATTAAGGGATCCGATGTTATTAGCAACATATGCATAAGATCTCTATTCGTGGCTTCACGCGACTGCTTTTGTGTGTTATGTTCCCTGAATCGTCTCAAATCTTTGTTACGAGCTTCCTGGGCTTCCTCATAAAGCTGGCCAATAGGCAAAATTGCTGATTTTATAATATCAGTACTGTGCACCAAGATTTTATGAACTGTAGCAGGCATACAGAACCACGGATAGAGATCTGTGTATAGTTTTTTAGTCTCACGCGCAAATATTTCAAACTTATCAATATTAATATTGTACCCAGATGATAATGCTCGAAGGAGAGTATCAAATTTTTTTATGAGCGTTACATCCAATTCCGTAATCTCAGCACTAACTTCAGAATTTTCGAAAAACCTACGAGCAGTATTGCCATCATTAGTATTACCGAATCCTGGTTTTGGTTTATCTACTATTAATCCAAGTGTACTTTTAAATTTATTCTGAATTTCGTGTGAACGTTGCTTTACACTAGCACTCCGAGTTTTTATTTATAAACCGTCCCCGATGTCTTCCAGAGCTCTTCCATTTCTCAGAAAGCCTTGACGAATATGCCGCAACTTTTATGGTTAAATCTCTTAAAGAATGCTCCGTTACTTCACTTAAATCATATTTTGATAGAACAAAATTTAATAACTCTTTATTTCTTGATTGTTTCGAATATTTCAACCAAACTTCGAAAAACTCAATTCTTTTTATGGTTATAACTAAATCTGAAAAAAAAATAAAATAAAATAGATGTGCACTGAATTCGCAATGGTTTTTTGTTTCGAGTGTTAACAGATACTCATGACTATAATATATATAAGATTTCAAGGGGTTACATGAGGAGACATATAACTTTTCCACCTCTGAAGTTGAAAACCGTTTTTTTCTTAATCATGGAATGTTAGACATACTAAAAATAATCAAATTGACAAAAGATTATAATCAAAAACTTCAGCTTACCTTTGAGTTCAGATTCCATCACAAAAATTAAGTAAAAGTGGTGACTTAAAGTTATATGAAGCGTAATATTCAAAACAAATTTTTCAAATAAATCAGTTCTGACTTCGACTGCTCTTGCTTACTTACTTCAATTACTCAACATATTAGAAGTGAAAATAACAAACAAGTGTAAATACCCCGTTATATTGGTCTTATGATTAATTACTTAATACAAAATTCTAGGAATAAAACTTTTGTTTTTGTTCACCTAGCTTGTTCTACACGAAACACTGTGCGATGGTGTGATTTTAAATCTCCAATTTACTGGTCTTCATTATGCAAATTACCTTCAAAAAGTTCAAACAATCATGACCATCTTATATATAGAAATGTTCAGCCCGTTTCTGTAGCTTTAAAACCACGTTAAGATTAAATCTCTACGATGAGCAGAACGCTAGATATAACGATTTGAAGAAGTCCGTAAAATGGACCTCAGTCGATTATATTTTATTTTCGTATTATGTAACCTGATCAACAAAATTTGCTCTACTGTGAATGATTAACTGGAATGTGAACAGCTGTTTAAGTTTTTGTTAACATTTCTAAGCTATATATTACCAGCTTTTATCTAACTTCAGTTGTAAGTCCGGGAATTTTGCAATCAATAAAAGATGGTGGCACAGGAGTCGAGAGATTTGAGTAATCCGCATGTCTGGTCCGATTTCGTTCAAATTTGGATTGCATATTACTTACATGAAAAAAAAAAATCCATACATTTTGCAGGTACATAGGTTGGACAGAAGTCGAGATATTTCGAGAACCCGTACCTATGGTCCTATTTGGTCTATGTGCAAAATGTATACATAGATATTACCTGTGTAGGTACATAAATTAAAATCGAATGAACATTTTTTTTATTTAGGTCAATTCCCACTAAAAATTGGAAAATCACTTACTTGCTCAACCGAGGTTAAATACCCTGGAGTTATTCTAGACAAGTTCTAGACTGGAAGCGAAACATTGTCCGGTAATTACCGGACCATTGTAGCGTTTTTTCGGCTCGGTGGCTTATAATCTCGCCCCCCCCCCCCCCTCACCTGGGCAGCTTATTCGCTATCTATTCAGACAGCCAGGTTGCCGCCATAGAATACAGGAAGACTCTCAACCTGCCGGCATCAAAATTCTCCTTGACTGTTTTATGGGTCCCTGGACATAGGGACATTCCATTCAACTGCCTAGCCGACGAACTGGCAAGGATGGGGACGGAAACATCTGAAGTAAATTCTGCTCAGAATGCGGCACACCTCTAACCTCCTGCAAACACAGATTAAAGGCTGAACTCATCGAGGAAGTAAATACCGGGTGGGCTGTGGAAACCACCCGCCATACTACTAGGGAAATCTGGCCAAAGGTTGATGTAAGGCGATCCATAGCTCTCACTCTGCTGGAATGCTCCTCTCTCAGATTATTAGTCGGGGTAATCACCGGACATTGCCTGATGGGCACACACGGAAAAAGGTTACGATACCACACCAACGATTTTTGTCGCAGTTGCAGAGACGAGGGACATTTTCTCTGCCATTGTCCCGCTTTGGCCAACACGCGCAACAAATTCTTCAAAAGGTATTTCCTGGATTGTTTAGCCAACTTAAACTCGGCGAGCGCCCTTGGCTTTTTGTGCTATATAAAAAATGGTCGGTGGTTCAATTGCAAAGGGGCCCACGTGTTCTCCGTGCTCTGAGCGGGGCAGCCACTCTAAAGCTCTGATTATGCATACTTCGCATAACTTCGCACAACCATTTGTATCAGTGCAATAAAATTGTAACTTAAGAAACTGTGAAGCAAAATCTAAACTAAACAGTTTGCTAAGTTTTTAAAAGTTCTGCTAATTTCTGGGTAATGGAATACATATAAAATACATACAAATATCATACGAAATTACAGTTTGAAGGTTATGCGAAGTTGTGCGAAGTTATGCGAAGTATGCATAATCAGACCATAACCTTAACTAACCTAACCATGTGCACTTAAATAAATATATAAATAAAAAAAATTAAAGGAGGAAGAAAAATATTCAAAAAATAATTTTCTAAAAATTAAATAAAATAAAAACATATATTTTTCTATTTAAAACATAATGGGATAGATGTGGTAGAAATGCAATTTAGGAAAAAAGTATTAGGGCCACTAGAAAACTGGGGAGTCTGCACACTGGCATAGAGCAATTTAGTCCCTAACCGATTCCGGTGGCGCATTCTTGATCCCAAACGCAGTTTGGGTGTCAGTGTTAATTTAACACGATGGCAGTCAAAACGTTGCTGCGCTCGCCAAACTGTTACGTGACCACTATATTACCGACATTAAATTCAACACAGGAATAATGCAGGTGTTCGCCTATGCTAACACTTGGCTGGCATCTGTTGGTAGACTACGAGCAACTATGCAAACCAGTTTAGTGAGTGCCCATGCTACGAACTGCCTTGCCAACTTGGAGGTACTACAGTGGCCTCAAATTAGGCGAGGTTTTATTTAATTTAATTTTATTTCATTACTATATGTTATATTTCCTCTATAATATTGTATAAAATTTATTTTCTCGATTTAATTTTTTGGTATTTTATTTTTCCTTCTACGGGTTAAACGGGGAATACAAAATAACAGGCTTATACGCAGAAGTATAGAGAGTCGAGTAATCGTAAATTCGCATGGAAGTACTCACCGAGCAATCGAACGATTATCTCAAGTTCTGCCTGGGATTCATATGTATGTATCGAATTTGAACTCGAATAACCTTTGACCGAAATGACTTTTAGAAAAAATGCTTCAGACCTTTCTGGCAGAGCGTTCGATTCTCTACAAGAATACTTCGTTAAATATAAAAATCAGAATTAAAAAAAATGCTGTGTTATTCTCACGGAAAATCGACAAGTTCAATGCGGACATTTTAAATATTCATATTAATGGTTCATATTTTCTAAAAAAAAAAAGATTCCGAATCACCCTAATGTGTATCGGATATACATTCGAAATTGGTTCGAAAAAAGAAATGAAAACTATGGATAGTAACAAGAGAGAAGGTGAAATCCAGCTCATTCGAAGAGAAATATAAGACATTCACTCTCACGCATTAAAATTTTAATTCGATAATGGCTGGATTTCGAATTCATAAGGAAGGTTCCGTTTTGCTGATGAATAGCCTAGTTCTCGAATCGGATACTAACCTATGCCACATTCGTTATCGAAGGTGAGCCTCGAAAAAAAAAGAATCGTTTTCCAATCATTTTCGAATTGTTAGTCCAATATTCATTGGATAGATTTATCAGCTTTTTAACTTTACAATTTTTATTTACAAATATTTTCTTAACAAATCGTTTTTATGATAACTTACTTTTTAATTTTATTCGTAAGAAAACTAGTTCTGCATCAAATTTCGCAAGACTTCATACACACATAAGTATGTACATACGTACAAACCGTGACTCAGACAAATGTTCTCGCATTGATTTTTTATATTTAATGTTTTCAACATTTTTAACGTTAAATTTATTTATTTTTGTTGCTTTTCTATAAAAATATAGTCCAAGCTTTAGCCAAAACTATATAGGTATATCAGAGTTTAAAATTTTATACAAAATTTAGGAAAATTAATTAAGCGTTAATAATGGAAAAAAGTGCAAAACTACCTCACCAAAAAAAAAAATTAAAGAAATGTTAAAAACCTGTGCGATTTCTTAGCCGCTTGAAACTTGCACTTCCTGTGACTATAAAGCTGCATACCCATAAATGTTCTAAAGACTCAGATTAAAAAGTTGAAATTTTGATGAAAATTAATTTAATTTTCCTCAAGTTTGAAACTGATATACATATCGTCGTTTAAAGTACAAAACCGCATATCGTCATTCTGCAAAACTGCGTAACTGACATTGGCTGCCAAAAATTGAGTTTGCTCACACAAGCTCTTGGCCAGAAATTCGATTACTTTATAAAAAAGAGAACCATTTTGAAATATGAGTGTTTTTACGCTCTAGAAAATAATTTCTACAACTTCACATACGCGGTTTTGCAATTTAAACGACGATATATGGTTTTGCCTAAAGCTTGGACAATATTTCTATAGAAATACAACAAAAAATAAATTAATTAAGTTGAAAAACCTTGTGAATATTAAAAAAAAATGAAATAAAAAATCAACACGTGAACACCAGCGTGAGTCACTGTAGATTTTTATAAACTACATAGTATATAAGTATGAGGACATGAGAGCAGAAGTGGCTCCTTGAAAGTAGTTTCAAGTGTGATAAATTTTAAAGTAAAAGTCGCTTATTCCTTAATTTTGTAGTAGATTATAAAGCTATGTAAGGAATAAGCGACTTTTGTTTTAAAATTTATCACTTGAAACTACTTTTAGTAAACAAAAAAAAAATTGGGTTAGACCACTTCTGCTCGCATGGCCTCATTCATGTATACCCTGCAAACCAAAGCTTCCGAAAGAAATCAATGAATTGGTAGACACGAACTCGTAAGGAACTTTCTGTACGGTTTCTTTAAGAACATTCCGAAAAAAATATAAGCATTAATTTCATTTCTCTACTAAGTAGATAACTCTGAAAGCATGGTTTGCAGCATGCATAAAACCCTATGCATGTATGTATGTTGTAGTTGTAACTTAAATATTTCTCCAAATTCCACTCAAATCTTTCTTCTAGTACATATGTATGTATATAAGCAATGACTCAAATTAGGCCTAACTTAATTTTAAATACATAATTAATTCTATTAGAACTATCACAGGCATTGAAAAAGCATTATTGAAGTCTCTTTGGGGTGACAACAACAACAACGATTCGTATTATTTAAAGTAATGTGACCATCGCTAAGCACTTCAACGTCAAATTTGTACGGCTGCGCAGACGAATGGCAACAGTGCGTCTCGAGTAGTCGCTAGCGACTTAGGAACTTTTACAGCGGCTCACATAATTCTCCCAAGCGGCCATATCAATTAATAGCTGCTACTACATATACATATATGTACATATACTCCATGTCAGTTCATTGGCATATTGACCTCCCAAAGTTTCATTTGATTGTCGAGCACTTCGTTGAACCAACTCCGCTTTTCGGGCACATCTCTAAATATAACATTCAATGACTTCAAATCCAATTGCAGAATCGCATCGTTGCCCAGCAAATTGTCCAATGCCTTTAGTAACGTGCCATTTCCATGTAATTTCAGTAGCGTTACGTACTTCACCACATAGTATTCGTATTGCAGTTTGCGGCGCGCCCAACGCTCCACTGTTGCATTGGCGCTGGCCGACCGTATTTGCCCTAAATGTACGGCGTGCCATGGCGCGAAGAAATCGTAAAGTTCCTTTTTCGAGAGGCTATTCAAGCCCTTCGTTTTGATGCGATCTCGAATTAGTTGATAGTTTTTGCGAGTGTAAACAAACACCTGATGGAAAAAGAAAACAAAAAATGCACTTAATTTTGTAACGTTTTTTTTTTTGTTTTTCGTTATATATTTTGCAGCTTTACACACCTGATACAAGGAATTCCCCGTCGTGTAGGAGTTAATGTAGTGTGTACCGCAGGACTCCATAAATTTTATGGCGCCAGTCACATTGCCCGCTGTTATGCCGCCAATGCGTTCACGCACATCATTCTCCAATGTCTGATTGAGCGGTATGTCGCCTCTAAATTTGCCCACCTCACGAAAGCGCACCACACGCACTAATACATATGAATATTCGCCCATAATGTAGGAAGTGTTGATACCCAGCTTCTTTGCTGCATTGTCGGCGAACCAACCGCCAGTGAAGGCCTCCCATGGCTTGTCCAGCCGTTCAACAGTAAAGTCACGAAAGTATGCCTGATACAGTTGGCGACGATTATCGCAGAACTCCATATGAAAATCACCGTGAAAGATGCCTGGCGCATTCTCTTCTCGACTCTCGCTCAATGAACTCAGATCCTATGGAAAATGCGGTATAAAATTAATGAAGAAATAAGTATACAGAGAAATCTAATCTGCAATTTCGGAAAATTTCCGAGGCGTGTGTGATTTATGTCTGATTTCGATTGGCTTAGTAAGGCTAAAAGCAATTACGTAGTATACCAAACTTTGTAAGAATGTTCTTCGCCATGTTGGTGCAGCTATGAGATAGCAGGCAATTAGTAACGGACACCCGTGGATGTCCTCAAGAAGAAGTCCTGTAGAAATTCTGGTTAAGCTGCACCGCTTGGTTCGTGTGGTCGCATATAAATATTAAAAAGTAGCTGAATGTAAGCAGCATGTTATGCGGAGATTACTGAAGCTATCTGAGTGCCTTAAGACCATTCATAAATGATCCCTTCGCAAAACGTCTGCAAGTTTGCAATTCTTGAAATGGAATCTTTTAAAGCGACAAATCAACGAAGGATGGAAATACTGGCGCCGGCGATTTTGGACCTAGCTCTGGGAAAAGTGGGAAGTTCCCTAATTGAAATCTGTGCTCGCGAATGTCTTTCATGTTTGTGTTTGTTTCACTAAAATTGCGGTTTTGGCTCAATTTTTTTTTTAATAAATATTTACCTGTATACATATGTACCTTATAAATAGACTTCGTTGGCTCCTTGAACAACCACTTGTCGACTTCAAAACTATCATTGTACGGAATAACACGCATCGATATGCCCAAGTAGCCATAACGAACGAAAATGTTGATGGCCTTGCCGATACGCAACTGTGACTCACGTGTGCCGCCTAAGGAAATGTTGCAGGCTACGAAAATTAGTGCCACCAGCCAAAGTAGACCATTACCCAGGTTCATCGCTCATTCGGCTTAACGTTTACATAGAAACGTATTTGCTATAGTCCAAGTAACTGTAAAAGATTGATAGATAAAGTAAATATGTAAGTATCTAAACATGTACGAGCATTATATGTACATACATATGTACATGCATACGCATATTCATATACATACCCCGCAGAAAAAAAATTATCAATTGATAAAAAATAACCCACTTGTAGTTAGCTTTTTTGCTGGATGTCTACAAAATATTTAACTAGTAGTTAGTTACAAAAAGCTAACGTGAAACTCGTTGACAAGTAATGCAGAAGTAATACAGTATATTGTTTTCTTTAAACGCGTTTCTATTTAAATATCCTGCACTTCGCAAATACTTTTTCGAATTGAGGACAAATGAAAGGAAGATCGAAATTTCAAATTATCAGTTTGAAGTTACGTCTGACGGAGTTCGAATAGGAGACCACCTACAGCAGAATATGTAAACATATATGAAATGTAATAAAATAAATAAAGGAATTAAATAAAAAAATAAATAAAAAAATATTTTGTTTTTCCTATTGATATTTTATGTCCAAAAGTAGTTAATAACATCAAATGCAGAGCTAACCACCTTTGACTATTTCGCCATAGAAATGTAGTTAGCTTTCGTCAATGAAAATATACAGATAATAGCGACTTTTAGCTCCTTCCTAACCAACTTAAAGTTTGCTTATAGTTAGATACATTTCCTGCAGGGTATGTACATACATACTATTATAACAATCTGTGCGTACATACATACATGCCACCATAAAAATATTGTTGATCAAATGTTGAGATAATTTTGAGGTCACTTTGGTCAAGTCAAAAGTTATTGTATTTCCCACCAAATGTGCCAAATTAAGTACCAGTATTTACATAGATAAACAGATAGCTGCAATAAATTTATTACATTTTATCGAAAAGAAAAAAAATAAACGATATCATGCTTGTTTCAAAAAAAAAAACACTCACCATGGACGGCGAGCGGTAATATGTTTACATACTTAACAACAAATTTTTGTCGCACATTTGCTGCAAGAGTGTCATAATCCCAAAAAAAAAAAACTGAGTTATGTATACAGAAATGATCTGGTTTTCAATGATGTGTAAAAATTTTCCTAGCCGATTCCACACAAAACTTCGCTGTTATCGTTGAGTGTAAGCACGAGCAGCTTTTCTTGCCTTCCTCCGTTCGGCAGAAAATTTTTAACTGCTTCTTGTGTAACCCAACAGAAAATTTTTAATTGCTTCTTGCTTTGCAAATTCAGGCCAATTTCTGGGCTAAATCGAGACGACTTTAGGGCCATTTCGGGACTATTCAGGACTAGTTCAGGGCCATTTCGAGACTAGTTCAGGACCTTTTACGGACCGTTTTTGGACTAGTTAGGTATCATTTTGGGACATACAGGACTTGCTCGAGATCACTTTGGGACTAGTTCACGACTTTTTCGACCGTATCGGATCCATTTCGGAACCATTTTGGGTCCTATTTACGACTATTTCAGGAATAGTTTTTGAACATTTGAAATTAATAGTTTACGACTATTTGAGGTTCATTTCGGAACTAGTTCAGTATCATTTCGCGACTAGTTCAGAGCCATTTCGGGATAGTTAAGGACCATTTTTGGATCATTTTGATACAAATAAGAGATAATTCGGGGCTATTTTGGAACAAGTTCGGGAATATTTCGCGGTAGCATGTAACTAGTCAGACTTTTGGACATTATTTCGTGAGGCCCTAAAATGGCTGATCCAAATTATAATTCATGTTTAATTAATTAAGTTGAAGATGGTATAAATTTCAGAAAAAATGTTTTTTTTTTTTATAAAAAAAAATATCAAATAAAAACCAATTTGCGCATTCAAGTTTGGGTCCGATCGCGGCATTTGAAACACACATAATCAGAACGGAAGTATTCAACCAATTCATTTCAACAGAATAATATATATATTTATGTATCAACGTATACTCTTCCTTTTAGTTAATGATGTTTTATGTTCACATATTTAATCATCTATAATCAAAGAAAATAAAACAAATAGAAATGCAATTAGTACGGCGTACAGTCATATACATACATATAAGCTGGCATACATAAATACAATCATATGTACATATGTATGTATGTATGTATGAACACACTTATGGCTATACTATGTATAGATGTACAGCTAAACAGAAGTATATATTAAAATTGGCCGTGAATCGTATGGCGCGGCGTTAAACTTGACATTCGTTGAACCATCGACATCGCAACTGCTATCGCCAGCGCCATCATCATCAACATTCATAATTGTCGTCATAAAGTTTTTAAAAGCATAATTAAAACACTGACATATTAAAGCCGACCGACAACCAAAAAAACACTAACCTCAGTGAATTTCCGAAAATGGTGGCAACAAGCTAAAACCACAACAACAATATTATTAACAACTCGCGACCACTTTTAATTAAATAGCAAATACATTCACACTTAACATACTTCAAAAAAGCGGTTATATTTAAAAAAAAAAGGATAAAAGAAGTAGTAAACAATGCAGTGTTGTCTTTAAAATAATTTCAACCAAAGCGGAAGAGTTTTGGTTAAGATGATTGCATATTATTAACGATTAAAAAATAATGATGCACAATGTTAACCAAATATTTAATACACTGCAAAAAAAACTTTTCTTTTATATTTTTAAACATCGTAACTGAAATGGAAAAAATCGTTATTAATATTTTTTGAAATTTTTTCATAAAATGGTGTGGGACTTGTAATTCGATGAAATCCATCATATCAATCAAAAACTGAATTTTGAATTTTTTATTGGTTATGACTTTTTGTATTTCAGCGACGGTGTTTGTTACGTCTTTTTGCATTTCAGGTGACGATACATACGTATGTATTTATATTTATTCGACTGTGTCAAATAAAACGGCTATCTATTTTTTTCAGTCCCATTTGTGCAGCTCACAAAAGAATAATTTCCCTTTTTTAGGGTCCGTACATTTTTTTTTTTCAAAGTACGGAAGAAAATTACTGAAACCGTCAACGAAAAAAAAATTTAATTGCGAAAGTTCAAGGGCAAGTCTAGAAGGTGAAAATATGTGGCTGAAATTTTTAATTTTTTTGTGACCCACAACGAAATTTTCATATGAGGCCGAAATAAAATAAAAATCCTTTCAATTGACAGTATAATATTTATATTTTGAAATTAGAAAATTATGGGAAGACGTCGACCTATCATGACTTTACATTAGGGATGGAAGTTCTATCCGGTTTTTAATATCCGTAATCCGGATATTCGAAAATATCTGTTGAAAACATATGAATCGAATATCCGGATATCAAAATGAACGATATTAACCGAACATCGGGATTTTACCGGTATACACGAATATTCTAATGGATATCCGAAGACACAGATAGTCCCAGTCTTACTTCACATGCTACATTCGTCGGCTGAGTGGGGGATGACCCTATTCCGGCTGCCAGTTGAAGAACGCCTTATAAATTACATATATGTACATATGTTTCTCTCAACACGTGGTTTGGTAATCCCCACTTAATTTGATTTTAGTTACGAAATCTTTTAAAGATTCGATGACTTTTTGACGAGCTTGGATAGACCCACCAATACAACTTCTTAAAGTAGTTTCAATTGACGCAAGAATATTTTGGTGCCCCCTGTCGGCGGTTTTCTTTTCGTTTCAAATCAGTACGGCAGGGCGCTACGTTCCACATGCGAGAACGATTTGAGGTTGTGGTTATTTCTGGCAGAGATGACCCGAATTTGCAACTACAATCGTACGACTATTTTCCTTGGGTTTAAGCCCCAATCGACTACTGCCCTTTAAGCAGTAATGACCCAGGGGAAATTGCTCAAATTCAGCCGTAGCTTGGCCGCGAAGTGATTAGGATCACTCGGATCAGTGACGCCGTAAAAAGCCATGTCAGGCCTTTAGACGCTTTTACATTCCATACATAATAGCATTCGGGAGCATTTTAAATAAAAAAAGATTGCCGTTGATACCTGGCGTTTTATTCCATTATATTTCAACATTTAGCCGCCCTTATTTGAGACGCCTTAAAATCTACCATACATAGATTATTTTCATGGCCGTATTGGCAGAAGTATTATCAAATTCCCAAATTTGTCATTTACATTTTTGTCATTTTTTTCCTGTGCAATGAGGTGCAATGCAATACGAAGCAGGCAATATCCGAAAGAGTAGCGTATAGCATGCAAATTGTTTCCTAATGCAACTAAAAGCCAACCTAAAAAAACTGCACTTAGCGCATTGCCAGACAATTATTAACAGCTAACACAGTAATATTGTAAAATTAAAATAAAAGCGAGACTAAAGACCAAAACAAAGTAAGAGGAAAAGCTGCAAATTCGATTGTAAACAAACTGCAGTAACTTGATAAATAAAACCGGTTGCATTGCAAGCAAAATTCCTGCTCATATTGTATGCGATATATGATACTTAGATTTGTAAATATGTAAGCACTATGTACATATATATCGTCGCTGAAATACAAAAAGTCGTAACTAATAAAAAATTCAAAATTCAGTTTTTGATTGATATGATGAATTTCAGCGAATTAAAACGCCCACATCATTTCATGAAAAAAAAAATTTTAAATATTAGTCACGACTTTTTCCATTTCAGTTACGCTGTTGTTACGTGTTTTTGCATTTCAGGTGACGATATGTAAGTACATAATATGTTATACGGATCAGCACTGCAAAGTTATGCCACGAAACGCATGCGCAAAGCTCGGTAAACAAATAAAATAAAAAAATAGCAGTGCAGCAGAGCATAAAGCTGCGGGAGAAGTTATAAATATCAGAAGTCTTCTGGTTTCCGATTACAATGAGTCCTATGGTTATTAGGACTGGCAAAAATATGCATAAAAAATAGATTTTAAGCGCTTTAAAACTCGATAAATTGACAAAATATGCTTTTAAATATACAAAATCAATGAGTTTCATCATTGCAATCTCTGCAAGTAATGAAAAAATAAGTATATTTCTAGATACGCTTTTCTTAGTGGTTAATAAAAAAAGTTAAATCAACCTCCGCACCACTTAACGACAACATTTTTTGTGGAGTTATTTCTTTTCATGTAAGCAATAGGGGTCTTCCCGTAAACTCGTAAAGCTCGTAAATTTACGAGCCGCGTAAAAGAACTGTTGCGCAAATGAACTCGTATATATATATATTTTTTATCGATTTTGTTATCGATATTGTTTTTGATTTTGCTATCGATATTTTCGGAACTTATCGATATAATAAACGATACTTTTTATCGATTTTGTTATCGATATTTTAAACGATTTTGTAATCGATTTTTTATAGATGTTGTAATCGGTTTTGTTATTGGTATTTTTATCGCTTTTGTTATCGATATTTTTATCGATATTTTTATCGAAATTATTATCGATTATGCTATCGAAATTTTTATCGCTTTTGATATCGAAATTTTTTTTCATATGTATGCTTTCGTTTTTGACTTGGATGTGCTCATAACCATACCACGTATTCTACGTTTAAATTTAGCGGCTGTGTCTCCGATACAGCCTGCAGAACAAGACGAAGGCGCTGGACTGTTCCTTTTTTATGTGTTTCCGCATGGCTTCTTTACGTAGTGCAACTTTTTGGCTATTTCAATGCCTAGTGAAAATTCAGCATAATTATCCCCCTTCAATGAAAAATTATTTACTTACATTTATACATACTATGTACATTAGGTGGCGCCTTGTTTTTCACCTTGACCCCTCAAAGCAAGACTCCCCTTCGATAGACTCATTTGATCATAAAAATGTGCTCTGCGAAAAATTTTCAAAATCGGATAATGAATAGAGCCGTAAGAGAGGAAGAAAGAACCATCAAAGGGTTGAAATTGACGAAACCATTTTTAAGATAGCCAAGTTGGCAGCCCTGACTCTAATACCGTGCTTCTAGAAACAACTAGAAACTAGAAACAATTACTCTTTGACTATATAAAGGAAATAAATTAAGGTTTGGTTGGCCCCATCCCGTGGCCAATTTTTCATCGTACGTTAAATCCTGGAAAAGAGTCTGGACTAGAAATGCGCACGTGACAGTGCATGATTCACGTAGTTTTGCCCGTTCCTAACTAGCAAACAGATAATCGTACAATATCTGCAAAATTTTAATGCAAACACGATCTTTGTATGAATTTTCAAAGAATGTTTTGTTCAATTTTAAATGATTTTGCTCAAACTAATGGCTTTAATTATTGGTTTTTATTTGATGTCATGGCAATGAATAATTAGTTTGTAAGTAGATTACGTGTACATTTTGTTAATTACATAAAAAAAAATCAAGCTTTAAAATGCCGAGCGGCATATGGACCTTGGAGGTTTTTTTTCAAGATCATTTCAAGATGAACTTTTTTTTATTACCTAGAACCCGAAAAGGTTTCTTGTGGTGTATGTAGAAAATGTCTGCAGAAAATTCCTACCACTACACACTTATTTATACATATAAGGCAAGACTGCTTAGGGGACCGAAAAGCAATATCTTGAATACAGCTTTCATCATAAGTGGATGCAACCAGAGACATAACTCAAGTTTGTGTATAGCTTGATGTAAATTTACGAATTTTTGTATAAATCTGGTTAATTGTTATATCCCAGCGACCTTGAGTCAATAATTATTATATTAAGATAACAATTTTTAGAGTCATCTATAATAATAGTCCTTTCATAATAATTATCAGAGAGATAAGTATTTTTAAGTCTTCAAAGACTTTTATTTTGAGACTTATATTATAAAAGTTTTTTCAGTAATAATTATGGAGATTCTCCCATCTAGTGCCTGGCTAAATTTCTTTCGCTATGGTTTTTTGACAGCGCCAAAGCAACAACCATTTTGGTATTAATTGTTTTTAAATTTATTAAGTTGAAGAATCGTACATTAGATTGCTCAGGATCGCAATATAGTGGCTGGGCAGAAGGAGCATTGGCTTTCTGTTTAGTGCTCATCGGGGAAGTCTGAATCAAATAACTACATATGTAATATTATTACGGTGACTATCCGTCCTTTAATTTAAAAGATACTCTCTTATTTTACCCATCTGTCCTTTACATTTTTTTTTTAAGTAAAGCGCTTCTTTTGTACTTCATTTCTTTTGTTCTCCTTTAAATAAGCTCTGGATTTTTTCACAGGTTAATTTTAAATGTAGTACGAATTATGAGAAAACGCTTGGCTTCAGTTCAGTTTTAACTTGAATGTACTTCTTAGTAAGTGACTTCATAAGACTAGGTTTAAATAATTATATTTGTTCAGCTGATTCAAGAAAATATAATCATATGTACAAAACACGAAAATCAGCGCGATTATCGGTTGACAATTGATAAATTTCATCATCCAGAGGCTATGCTAAATATATGATCGAAATGTACTTATTCTTACTAAAACAGGAATTTGAGAAAGTGTGCATACAGACAGACATATGCACTTGCGTACAAAGATTTTGAATTTATATGCGTAATTGCAAATACATAGAAAACAATACTCGATTGAAAACAATTGCGATAACGAAGTAAATACTTTGCTTAGAAATACAGGGTCATATGAAATGTACATTTTCAAAAAAAATTCCCTAATTGAAAATCAATTTTAATTCACATCACTGGTTATCGAAGACCGAATGTGAAACAGAACAGAATTTTGTTTTCGATGCTGTAGTGAAGTGCTAGGAAATTGTGAAAAATGTATGACTTCGCGTTTTTCCCCTTACTTTTTGGCGGCTAATTTTTAAGAATTTTTATTAATTTCATGCAGGTCTAACGTCGTGAATACTAAATACAAGACCGAAAGGCTGGTTTCATTTATGAAAGAAAATCCCAATATGCTGTTGACACGATCTCTGAGAACAAAATCGTAGAGCTGTTGATTTATTTTAAAATACGTACTTTAAATAGATTTGGGTCGAGAGCATTGCTGCAGCAGGTTTTGTGCACGTAAGGCCGATTACTCAATGTCTGGTTAAAACTAATCTTCGGTTAAACATAGTTATCGACTCCCTATTGTATGCATGGAGTCGAAGCCGTCGATAACGATTACTGTCAACCAGACGTTGAGTAACCGGCCCTTGAATATTTTCTGCTACTGGCCAGTTTACTAAGCTTTCATCCTCTGACGAATCGTCGAACCAGAACACCGTTATACTCATGTTTACCAAGTTTCTATTAACTCGCCTTCTTTATTACTTCATTTTAATTTGCAAAAATTTACATAAATATTCACATATAAGCACACTATTTAGTTTGCTCGATTTGTAAACAAAGCTTGTCAACGGTGAAGAATACATATCTATTGTGAACAACATAAGCGAGCGAAATTCACAATAGCGCTATTCTTCATCGAAGGAGCGTCATAATACTATGTAAATGAAAATTCGTTCGATCAGCACTTTCGACCACAGTCGAAGAATCTTCAGCTTACGTCTGAAGAGCGCACATGTATAACGCCACATTCATAATTAGTATTTTTGCCGGGCAATTTCAAGAATTTTTCGGGGAAAACGGGCAGACGCTACATATTGGCTAAGGCGCTGGAAAGGAAGGCACGCAACCTCACAGTATATGTATGTATCTTTTAGGAGTGGTTACGGTGATCGCCTCAAGTGTAACTTTTATATCTCCTGCTGCTTATGCAAATTCGCCGGCTATCACAAAGCTTCCATCAATCACTTTCAAGGAAAACTTTTTGGTTGGTATTTAAACCGCTCCTGAACTGACTTGGCAGTTGTTTTTTTTTTGTAGTGGTTCACAAATATACATTTATTATTTGATGGCGGAATAAAAACACATTGTGAAGATACGTTACTGTCAATATATGTAGAAGTATTACATATACATATGGGCACCGCCTTAGATGCGGGCAAAGCTCTTTTAAGCTCTCTATACATTTTGCATAGGCGCGTGCGGAATATAAACTCCTTCTGGCCATCGCTGCATTAGCAAGATAAGTTAGGGGTGGTTGGAACTGTGATCTGGTGGGTAAGTACTAAAGTACTTGAGGTAAATGAACTTTTCTTCGAGGCAAGAACATCGATATATCATATTTTTTGATCAAACTGTAAATGCTGAAGATATGACGGAAAAATGCGAAAAGGCGACCACTACAAAAACTTCTTTTTTTCTCAAATTGCCTTGCAAAAATATATCGAAATCAGGGTGTGCAGCGAACTTGGTTTTAAGTATGTATGTACATACAGAATTAGTTAGAAAATATCAGTACAAATTTATATACATATATTGTATATGCTATGTATGTACGTACATATATATTTGCTCACAAAAATTAATGATCAGATTTGGAATTGAGGTCGAGTGGTTAATAGCCATTAAGCAAAGATGTTATAAAGGGGACTTTGTACACATACATACATACATATGTAATTTATGTGCATATGTATGTTGATAAATATGTACGTAAAAATATGCACAAGTCGTCTTATTTATAATTAGCCCATAAAAGAGATTTTAATGCTTCCTAAACTTTGAGCGCAGAAGTCATTAGGTACAGAATATACACACATATGTATATGTATGTATGTAAAATGTGATAGGTTTAGCACCAAAGACCGCGAATCTTTCAGATAAGACGGCTACTAAGCTTTTTGCTAGTCATTGAACTCGTTAAAGCAAAATGTTTAGACAAATGCGAATAAATTTGTTGAAGAATATCACAAACGGAAAAAATCTGTTTCGAATGTTTTTGTCAGCCCATCTCACCATCGACCATGGATAAATTCAGAAGAAGCAAATACATACCTGCAGTAAGTCGCGCTAGTTCACAGCTAGCGCAGAACTAGCTCTTTAAGAAGCGCTACTGGTTCTCGATCTATCCTAACGCAACTGTTTCTTTTTATAAGGCGATGTCCTATGAAGTGGAAATTGCCCCCCTCTGCAGAACTTTCGAACTAGTTCTGAACTGGTTCCATTTTGGACAGTTCTGGGACAAAAAGCTTTTTTATGAGGCAAAGTTTTAAAACTCCATTATTGAATATTTTCTCTTTTCTGAGCTGGTTCCATTTCGGACAGATCTGCGACAATTAGTTTTGTATGAAAAAAATTTGGATTATTCGATTTTTTGATATTTTTTCGTTTTTTCTGTACAAATTGCATTTTATAAAATTTTTATTTATTTTTTTTTATTTTATTTATGTACATATATTAAATTTAATTATTTTCCCTTCAATTTTTAAGCTGCACTCAGTAATTTAAATTTATTAAATCTGAAAATCATAACTGCCTCCACCGCGATTTGTACTCGCGGCCAATGATGTTAGAGTCGCAAATAGCACACCGAAAGTTTCAACTGTCCCTCTATGCAGCCGTTTTGTACTAGTTCAGAGATATGTAGTTCGGAATTGTGTAGGGCTTTAACAGACTGCCGCCTCTAAATTTTACTGCAGGGATACTACAAAGTATGAACATAAATACATACATACATACATACATACATACTTGCCAAGTGCTCCACTAAGCACATTTGTAAAAAAGTCCACCATAGCTTGATTGCGATTACAGAAAACTATCGCTTTGTTATAGCCGCTCCAATGCTTCTGAATGGCAATGTTATTGTCGTCGTTTTTTATAAACACCTTTTGTGCCGCAATGAGTCTGCACGTTTGCATCTCGAACTTTTGGCGTGCAATGCGATGACTTCAACGTTGAATTTTTTAAGTCGCGTTCGTTGCCTTATATATACATACGTATTTATGCACATACATACGTAAGTAAAATTGCCAGTATCGCCTTTCAACCACATAAACTTAACCAAACAGTAGCTGGATCGACTAAATGCCTTTTCGACTAACGAACCATCGTTTCGCACCGTCTGTAATTTTGATCAGCAATTTGGCTTTGTTGCGACAAACTTCTTAGCATATGCATGCAAAATTCATCAGCAGTTTGATCTTGCGTCCTACGAGTTGACTCTTATGCATATTAAATAGCATGAGAAGCAGCGAATGGACGGACGAATGAGAAGCACAAGAGTAACCTTGTACAATTGTGAATCTGAATCAAAAATTCAACACCACGAATGGAATGATCGCCCAATATACTACATATGTACATAGAAATGTACATACATTAGGGTGCCTCGCCAAAAAAACAAAGGTTGCAGCTTTTCCATCGGAATTATAAAATTGATTATACTTAAGATTTTGGGCAAAATAAAAAAATTAAGATCAAAATATTTATATCAATACATTTTATAAATATTATAAATACGATGGAAAAAACATAGCCGATTTGTTTTGTATGGAGTGTGATGCACCCTAATGTATGTATGTATGTAGGTCGTCGAAGGTGCAAACCATATCTGCACGAATAATCTTTTTTTCTTTGTGAACTACAGTAAAGTGCAACAAATTAGGGCAGCGAAAACATTAATTGAATGTTGACTGCGATCAGTTTTTACTCAATCCACAATCCTGAAGACCCTAAAGCTAAGAGACTCTTTCAACCATTCGACAAAAATATGTTTGTAGTTGAGCTCTTTTGGTGTATTTTTACATAATTTTTTTTTTTTTTTCGTACAAACTCTTTAGAACTGGCAAAAGCAAAAAAACTTCGACACGAAGCACCTGAAAGATTGGTAGCCAAAATACGTACATTAAACAAAACTGCAGAGTAGCGCAACAACAACAATGCTTAAGCCGACCTGAAAAATTGGTCGGTAAAACCAGTGTTGCCAGGTTATTAAAGTGAGAAATCGTGAGTTTGGCTCTCAAAAATCGTCATTTGCATGTAAAAATCCTCAAGATATAAAAAATTTTAATAAGCAAAACCAGATAGCTCTTTCAACTAGCTAGGAAGCTATACGTAAAATATGAAAAGTTTAACTTTTTTGCGAATTTTTGAAATTCGCATTACTTTCAACAAAAATATTTTTCATTACAATAAAATCCCATCTTCATATTTATTTTTTTTCCAACTGCAACCTAACGATGTGCATTAAACACTGTTCATACTTTCATGTTACATGATGGCCAAATCGGCAACCTGGCAACACTGGGTAAAATAATGCTTAAGCTTTGAGATTATTCGTATAATCATGAAGGTTACTTGCTTAAATTACACACTATTTGAAATTAGATTAGAAATGCGATATAAAATTTTAAGTTTGCATAAATGGAGTGCAGCGGAAATACTGTTTTTTTTTTGTTATGTTTCGTGGTCATGTTAAAATGGTGATAAACACGTTTTGTTCTTATTTCTTGGGAAAAAAGTACCAAAAATATCAAATATCACTCTAGTAATAAGAAACAAAGAAATTGTGGCATAAAGCTCAATAATATTGCTAAAAGTAAATAACAATAACAAAAAGTATGTAGTTCAGGATGAGCCTAACTAAAACTCTACAATAAATAGGTAAAAAACCACCCTGTCAATTTGAAATAGCGGGTTATTAGCTATGCTTGATATGAGTACGAATTTCCAAATTTATAAAAAAAAATTGCACAGTTCAGCGTTTGGACTACTGAAACTCGCTTCGGGAGTAAATGACAGGAAAAATCGGAGCAAAAACGAAATTTTCGGGACAGATCAACATTTTTTTGTTAAATAGTATAAGCAAAAATTATTACATCTCTAGGTACTTTTTCTATTCATCAACTTTTTTTTATACCAGCGCATTATTTTGCATATGTATACACAAACATACATATCGTCGCCTGGATAAAAGATTGTCGTATGTTAATTTCGGAAGGTTGTGGAAAATCGCGATTGAAATTAAGAATAAAATTTTTTGAAAATGCGAAGATAGATTTTCTCTAAAGTCTCTGAAAATGTTACTAATTCACAAAGCTCTTAAAAAAAGCTCGAAAAAATTGTACAATATCTCGGAAACTAGAGGAGATATCTAAAAACTGATAACACCAATCGAAAGACCTTATTTCAAAATATATAACTGCATCTATTTAGAACTAAAATCGTCAAAATGGCGCTTACGACAATCTTTTACCCAGGCGACGATATGTATATATCGTATATATTCTACATATGTACGTAAGGGTGGTCCTTAAAAAATCAAATGAACAATTTTTTCAGTATCACCCCTCGGTAATACCACAGACAAAGATATCATACATTTGGTCCCGATTGGGGCCGCAAAAGGGTCAAAGTACAGATTCCTCTACGGAGACTCAAAACATTAAAACAAATTTTTTTTTCATCTAATACCCGAAATCCATACTACTATATACATATAGTGGAATATATCACATATGAATTTTCGTCCCGATTGGAGTCGTTTAAGACGTGTCGTACAAGGGGTTTTACATATTATTTACTTATTGTATCTTATTTGCTTCATATTTAGTTTAAATTTTTTGTGTCTTCATGGGTTAATCGAAACTTTTACCCTTTTCCCCAATATAGGGACCAAAATTTATATGTGATGATATCTTCGGCTACAATAGCGCCGACGTAGGGGTTGACCTTTAGAAAATCGGATGCAAAAATATGTTTCATGCATTTAAGGACCACCCTAATGTACATACATGTGTAATGCAGCTTATCGTAACGACGAATAAATATTTTATATTTACGTACATATGCAATCATAAAACACAGCAAGTTTCATGATTCTCTTGAGAATCTCTTTGTGTGGAAAGACCTGTAGAAGATTGTAAATGCTTGTAGCTATATACATACATATGTATGTATGTATGCATATTATTCATGCATAGAACTTACGCAATTAAAACTTAGATTTCTTACAAATTCTAGTTTTTTTTTGGTTTTTTCCATGAAAGTAGAAATTCTATATAGCTTTCAAAATTTTGCAAATCACATCAAAAACTTAATAAAGTATGGAAATTCATAAAGACTTGAAACACATAAACGATGATCTCAAAACCTTCCTTTAAATCCGTATGCTATGCTTACTGAATATTTTCTTCAGAATATTATCAAGGAGCATATTATGCTACTAGATTCCTGAGAATATATTAACGCAGTCATCATCAAAGCCCCAGCTGGAAAATGCATGTAACTAAATACAATTACGTATGCGAATTTCTCAAATAATGCACACTTATGTTTTATTCTTCAGATTTTGGTCAGAGTCACAATGGTGGATTTTTTAATCACATACTCTTCTCTCGATTTTTTATGTAGCATTTTCAACAATACATACACTTTCGATTATTTCGGAGATTTTGTTTCTAATTATAATCGGTTTTGGTTTCGAAAAGATTGAATTATTCAAATTTCCGTTAAACATACACACATATCCTTTAATTTTATAATCATTTATTTTAACCCTTCTTACCTATAGTATCATTTTTGATACTATCTATTTGTGTTTTTTTTTAAGTTTTTTCTTTGCCCTGGTCAACGAATTTCAAAAATTAAATTTTTTGTTAGCTTTGGGGCAGACACACTCTCGAAAATGATTATGCACATGGTATATGCCCATTTCCTCAGTATATCCTCTCTGTTGGCTCTCGAGTTGGTAAAGAGAAAGCAGACGTTGCTTGGAACCGGCCGAAAGAACAGAACATTTCTTTCAGCAGAAATCTTGTGTGTTCGAAACAAACCTCCAGCTCTTTCAGAATTTTACTTTGACAATAAGTGCAGTAACTTTGTCCATCTATAAACAATCGAAACATAATCGAAATACTTTTCTACTGAAGACAGTCACACACTTGCGATCAAAAGATGTCAACTTTTTCGACTAAGCGGGGAGTGTGGTGCACAGTGTATAAATTCAATTTTTTTCAAAAGCAAAATTTTTATTTTTTGCATTTTATTTACCTAAAAACAGCATGTTATTAAATCAAAAAAATAATAATAATAATAATTGAGTTTTTCGGTTCCAGCGACCATGGAAATGGATTACTTGACGCTAGAGCAGCAAAAATAAGTGGCTAAAAAAAGGAAAAAAGTTGAAAACCCCCTCACTATGAAGGTCAGTTGAAAGGTCAAGAAAATTCTTTTATCCAACGAAACTAATTTTCTGGAATTCTCAATCACAAAAGCCTTAAAACACTATTACATTTTTTTCGCTAGTTGTTCTCGTTCTTGTTCTCGAGAAATTAGAATTTGTCACGAAAAAATGCATAAATAAAAAATAATAATAAAAATTGCAAGGTTCAAATTGAATGGAAATATTGATTTCTTTGATTTTTCTTGAGAAGTACAAAATTTTAATTTAAACTCCGTCAAGCAGAGCACCCGGCTGGCTGGCCGTTTTTCTCGGTTAGCTCTGGTTTTCGAAGAACATAATTGAGATCCAAATGTGTAAAAAAGGTAGTCATACTTTATTTTTTTAATTTGAATTGATAGAGATCAATCGAATAAACATCGTAATGTCAAACATCTCGAAAACCAGAGGTAACCGAGAACACTGTGCATATCTACTTACAAGAGAAAAATGTTCTACTGCCTGAAAAATATCAAAATAAAATATAAGGTTTTAATATTTTAAAACGCTTTGATTAATAACTTATACAGTTAATACAACTTTTTCTGCTGTTTGCGTCAGAGACTTAATTCCAAATATGTACCCTATCGGTCCATAAATACGCACACACGCCACCTAGCGGATTAATTCATTCCTAACATTGTATTGTTATCGGGTTCTGAGCTGGCTAGTTTCAAGTGTTTAGCTCTTCGGGAAGTTGGTTAAAAATTGATTGCACATAATAAAAGCTTGTGAAACAATTACATAAACTATAAAAACGCAGCGCTAACTACACAAAGCGTTTCATAGTAGATTAATTTCGCACAAAGTATGAAATGCGATTATTTATTTCTTAATAAAGTGCTCTGATTATGGAGTAACTAAACAACTTCGAATAGCATCATTGCATTAGATACTAATAATGCGTGTACGCGTGATGCGTTGAAAATCTACAGATTTTATGTATAGTTAAGCTAAATGCACAACATTATTTTTGAAAAATGCTAATTGACTATAAATTATTGTAATTCGTTTCCCTACAGGGATAGCACACGCCAGACCACATAAATACAAAGACGCCAACTGGTTTGCCTTATCACGATTTTTTCCAACCACAAATTAAGCATCGGCATCACACAAATCAACAGATACGTAAGAATGTATATATGCATGTGCATATCTATGTGCATTAGACCGGGTCGATCCCCAAGGAAAGGTAAAAGGTTTTGACATTTATTTATGACGATAGAACAATTGAAAGATAAATTGTGTTACAAGTAACCGTTCATCTAAGCACAAGAGGTAAGAAGTGACTTATTTAGTGTTCGATTATTTGACTGGCAACGTTACATTCGTATACATTTTTTTCAATATGAATCAACTGTGCATAAAATAACAGAAAATCACCTAGGGTTTTAGGTTATATGATTAGTCATGGTTAATTCTATGTATGTTTCTGTGAATAAAGGATTTAATAGTTTCAATGGTATCAGAGTTATGTGCACTGGCAACGTTACACTCTTTGGAACCTCAATGATGGGTCATCGCTTAAAGTTTGAAATTTCTACGAACTGGGTTAACGAATATTGCTAGTTACGTATGTTCTGTGCAATGAATGCAGAAGGAGGACATCTGCGTACTCAATTGTTCTAAAATTTTTTTAAATTTTTGCTCATAAAATTTGGGCTCTGGTAACGTTACACATAGGTCATGTTACACGTACGTTGCGCTTGGATTGGTTTTAACCCAAAGGCTTTGGTCATCCAAGCACTCTGGCGTTTTAAAGTACCAGGACCCTATGTCCACGACATTAATACAATACATTACAATATTTTCGCGGCCCAGCCTAATGTACGTGTGCATGTTTATGTTGTACCTATAATTATAAGAATGTGATAGACGGGCGCATTGAATGAAGCATTGCAAGCACAATTAATCTGAAAGGCGCGCGGTTTTTGCTTTATTTCGCTTTGCCTCATCGGCAGTAACCAATAACAACAGCAAGAACAAAGAGAAAAAATAACATAAAAAACTAGAGTACCACAAAAGTCAAAAGGTCATGTTAACACTAATCTTTATGTATACATATATGTACATGTATAAATACATAGATGCACACATAAGCATTTGCGCTCAAGTACTTCGATTTGAAAACATGATTTTGAATTCATGTGCATAGCTCAAAAGCATGCAGTTACATATACTAATGTATGTACATGCATTTATGCATACATATACTTATGTAAGTGCATACATACCCTGCAGAAAATTTGACTAGCCCAGAACTAGCGTAGAACTAGACCTTTTGCCGACAGTACAAAATTAATTAACAATTTAAATTCGTTAAATCTGAAAACTCACAACTGCCTCCACCGCGACTTGAACTTGCGACCAATGATGTTTGAATCGGAGGTCTTCTCGCTGAGCTACTTTCGTATTGTACGAGAAGTGAGAGTTTGTACACTTACACCGCAAGTTTCAACTGTCCCGCTCTACAGCCGTTTTGCACTTGTTCAGCGATAGTTCCGAAATATGCAGGGACGGAAAATAATCATAATTTTTTAAATTTTAACCAAAAAAAACAACAAGTTGTGATCGTCGTAAAACAATTTGAATTATACTCACGGATTTGTGTTCGTACGTCCTACTGGAAATTACAAGGATTTTTATCTTTCGAGTTTAATTCAGAAAGATTAAAAATAATAATTAATATTTTTTCGATTACAAATATTGATTATTTTATAATTTTTATTTTTTCGCTCAAAGATAATCTGCCTTATCCTGAATTTCGCCTGAAAAAAGTTCTCCCGAAAATTTGTCATCCGCCCATAGTAAAACCATGGAAACCAAGAGTGAAAAGTGAACCGGTTCGGGGAAAATGAGTTCATGATGGGGCTAAATAATTATCATAAATAAATAAATAATGATCATTTAAAAAACTCAAAAGCCAACGTATACCAACGTGATTTCCGACGCATCCTTTTCAGCGATAGTGACACCCTAATAAAAGGAATAAGTACCCAACTTTTCAGGTCAACACTTCAGTGAGTTTCGTCTGTATGGCCTTTTAAATTTCATAAATAATCATTATTTTTAAGTGAAAAAATAAAACTCAAAAATAATGATTATCTCTGAGCGAAAAAATAAAAATCATAAAAAAATCCTTATTTGTAATCGAAAAAATAAAAATCAAATGATAATTATTTCCGTTGAGCGAAAAAAAGCTCAATAATATTTTTAATTTTTAAGCGAAAGAAAATAAAAATCATAAAATAATGATTAAGTGCTGATTTAAATTATTTTACTCATAATGATTTACCGTCCCTGGCAATATGTAGTTTGGAGCTAGCGCTTTGCCAGACAGCCTCTTAAATTTACTGCAGGGTATTTATGAACATACAGGCATATGTAATATGTGTAAGCATAAGCTAGCGCACAACAATCGCCGGCGCAAATCTATTTTATTGAAATGAACTTTGTTGTTGACTTTTGAATAAAAAAATATATATATATAATTTTATATAGTAGGTATTTGGTCATCGTAATTATACGCTTTGTTTCACATTTGTGACGATGTTTAATATTTTACCACGCTTTTTTAGCACACAAATTGTACTATACTTCCGTTTAAGCACCTTTACATGTAAAATTTTGGTTATTGGAAACAATTCGGCCACCAGCGCCAAAAACTCCATTTGTGTATTAACTGTAATACCACCATATTTTTGAAGTACTTCGTATAAAAGCGCCAAATTCCCATTATTGTCGACTTGAATAAATTACCGACGACCTCATCACACATAGAACACTTTTCCGAACTAGTCGAAATTTGATGAGGGGTGTAGACTATAATATCGTTAGCACTGCAGGTGTCTGCACATAGTACTTATGTACGTACCTACAAACATAGGTGCGAATTTAGTTACTTTCAGATACAATTCACTGACCATTCACTCAAGCGACACGATCGCGATCACCCTCACCGACACTACCGAAAAGCTCGCAAAGCCAACCAGCAAACCCATCATTCAGGTTCGACTACTCGTTTTGTCACATCTTCACAAACATATAGAAACATGTGCAAAAATAGAAGTAAGCAGCCTTTATTAGCACCAATATTGTAGGTATGTCTTTGTCATAATTATCTCAACATTTTAGAATGGTTGTCTTCCGTGAAAACTTATAAGTATTTCGCTCTGGACAAATTTTTAATTTCTAACTAAGTACACATCCCAAGAGGCCAATTTGCCATTAATTAATTAATGTAAATAATGAGAATATGTCACTCCACAAATGGTTTACCACTAAACCAAGCTAGCGAACCCATTCACTCACTTTGCTCTATACAATGTATACGAATTTGCTGCCAGCAGACGCCCGACCAAATCAAAACAGACCAGACCGATCGACACGAGATTCACTTTAAGACTGAACCAACTAAAATCCCAATGGCTTCAGCCGCAATCATGCAACGAAATCGAGTAGAAAGGTGATGTGCTTGGAAACATGTTGCTAACAGGTTATCGGAAACATATGCGTTGTGAGTGGTTAGCAGTACCCCAAAGAGAGTGCTGATGATGATCAAAGTGTGCCAAATGCGATCTTTGTTTAAAAACCTTCAATTATTTTGAAATATGTACTGTGAATATTCTAATGACTAGGTACCTTAAATAAATGAGTATTGAAAAGGGGAAAAACCTAAGCAGGCAATACCTCATGATAGGATTGACAGAAAGAACATTATCTATCCAAGAAACTGGATCGACTTTGGACACCACTTCTAAAATATTACATTAACCAACAAAACCTGCACAATCCTTTGGAACAAAAAAGGTTGAAAAAAAGTGACGAAAAAAACAACGAGTTACAGATAGGGGTATTTAAACGATTTAGACGGCCATAAACCAATTTAACAAAATTTTTAAGGAAACTTAAAAAATTAGTCACGTTCGATAGAGAACATTCGAAATAACATTTCCCAGTCCCCCTTCCCTTACTTTTCTAACTTGCACAGCGAACGCTCACCGTTGACCGGAAACAGACTAACTTTTGCAATTAGTGTCAAATTTGACATTTGTAAATTAAAACATAATTAGCGTTTGTGTGAAAAAAAACCAAGGAACAACAATTAGGATTGGCACAGCGTCAATTTCCTTGGCATTTCCCTCGTCGTCTTACGCCCAATGCCTGAAAATTCCGGCGTTTAACCACTTGTGTTGGAAAGACTGGTTCAACAAAAGAATTATGGCAGAAACTCGCTTCTCAAAATGTTGTGAAAACCGGAAACCCCAATAAGTTCAACCAGACGACGTGCAACACAGTTCGCAATAAAATGCGTTTGACATAGTATTTTCGTTCCATCCTGAGGAGTTATTCCTAAATGTACCTGAAATGTAAATAAAACTATATTTTAGAACCACTTTCCCTCTAGTTCACCTTTCGTTTGGAATTTTGGTCTTAACTTTTTAGATTGGTGATAATACTAATGAAAAATGTTTTTAAATCAAAGATTTCTTAGGTGCGTACTTTTCGTTTGATACTAAAATTGTAATATTCAATTTATCTTACCACTTTAATTGAATATAATGTTTCAAGGAGGTGGCAATCCTCTTTCAAAATATTTTCCAAACTAAGCTCCCTTAAACCACGTTGACACCCTTCTTGCACACTTCATTTGCCCTTACAAATTTAATTGAATAAAATTTTTTAAACAGATGGCAACACTTTACAAAAATATTTTGGAAATTAAGCTTTTTTGAACCTCTTTAGTAATATGTTGTTTATTTTTTTCAATTTAATCGAAATAAAACTTTAAAATATTTGGCAACCCTCTTCAAAAATATTTGTCATTAAGTTTTCTTAAACCTCATTAGTTCGATATCCAAACGGTAACACATTGCATTAACTTTTTTTATCGATTTAGTTCATCGACATTTTTCAAAGAGGTGGCAATTCTCTATTTTTGTATGGTTTAAATATCCGGGGTTTATAGCGTTAACTATCAGAAATATAATTATTACAATTGTTGTTGTTTTTTTTAAGTGGGGAACTTCCATTTTCTTATATGTACATATGTACATACATACAAATCGCCGTTTAAAGTGCAAAACCGCGTACCAGGATAATGCAAAACCGCTTATGTGAGGTTGCATAAGTTATTTTCTAGAGATTAAAAACACTCATATTTCAAAATGGTTCTTTTTTATAAGGCAATCGCATTTCTGGCTAGTATATTTCAGAGCGAATGGATAATGATTGAGCAGCAAATTTCAGTTACGCGGTTTTGCAGAATGACAATACGCGGTTTTGTACTTTAAACGGCGATATGTATGTTGAACAATGTTTAGTAAAATTGTTGTTGTCTTTTCTTACATGTGGAAGTTGTATTCTTTTCTTACATGTGAGACATTCATTTTCATATCGGACACCAAATTTGGTGTCACACTTTCGATTGGCTTCAAATTTGTTTTATGGGTTCTATACATGAAATAAGCTAACATGTATTCGAGAAAATTTTTTTAAATTTCTTTTCTTCGGAGATATGATCGGTCAAAGTTTGCATTTTTCAGACTTCATCTTAATGTCGTTTTAAAGCTAAAGAATTAAGAATATTAAAACCAAGGGTCATAAATTAAGACTTTATTGTGGATTTCGCCAGAATATCTATGTGGATTCAAACTATTTTCTATAAATTCTGAAAAAAAGATTGAAATTTGGTTATAAATTATACAACATTTTCTAATATTTGTAGTAGGGATCCGGCATTTTGAGTTTTTCCAACCTGACCTCAGATTTGTATAGAGCGGTCCCAAGAACCCCAGAGGAAAACGTTAAGAAACGGATCGAATTTTTAATTATTTGTTGTGGAGGATTGAATTCTATATAATTTATGCAACGTATTTTCCGTAGAAATTTTTTTTTTTTAATTATTTACAATAAAAAATGTTTTTTTTTACCTTGTATATAAAAAATGTTGGAAATTAAAATCTCAACCTTTTTTAACGAACAAGGCAAAATAAGCTGGCAAACCGCAAAAAAAAAACTAAAATTCAAGAGAATGTTCCCATATAAAATTTAGAGGCAAGACTTTTTGTGTCGAAAAGAAGTCAAAAGTGCCCTACTACAAATTTTTTTCTTCGTACCAATTTCATCTAAATTTACTGAGCTATAAATTTTAGACAACGTTTGAACCTAATATTTAAAGTTTTATTTTATATATAGTATAATTCTGACTGAGATTGTTGAAAGTCTTATTCCAGCATGAAAGTCTAACAAAAAAATGGCCTAGTAGGCAAAGTACTAGCGTGCCATACGAGTCATTTAGAACCAAAGAAAAACTATTTTTCATATTTTGTGTTTTAAAAAGAGATTTTTCTTGAATTTTTTTTTTAATTCAATTTCCTTTTGATTTTTAGATTTCATTGGTTTAATAAAAAGACGATGACGCGGGTTCGATTCCTGCTGAGGTCTAACAAAAAGAAGTTTGATGAGGAGATGTGGTGATCTCCGAAATACATAGCTGCTATAGCTTCTACCGCTTAGACTTTGTTGATTTCTCCATTTTTTCCTAATAAAGATAATCGTGGTACAAAGCTCAAAAAGTATATTAAAAAAACAAATATTTTTGTTTTTTTGAATTTCATAACATTTTGAGGAAATTATTTAATTTTTAAAAATTTAATCTTCGTTTAATTTTTAAATCATATTATTTAAAAAAGAAAAATTCATATTTTTTTAATTCATATAATTCTTAGAAACTTTTTTAATTTTGTTAAGTTATTTTTTTAATAAATTTTTTTTT
>NW_023458558.1:50250621-50313611 GCF_013731165.1 Rhagoletis pomonella
TGCATCAAACACAATAATGCAATTTGTATGCAACTGCAACCACTTCAAACCGGACCCGCCCGATACATTTCATTGCGTGCTCTTAACCACCGAACACCCGACGACAAGCGGTAGTGAAAAGTGCGCGGGGTTTTTATTGGGGCTAGTAGACGCCGGCAAATGAATTTATGATTATCGTATTGTGGTGGACGGTAACAAAAGAATGTCTGTCAGATTGTTGGCCGGTTCGTTGACTAGTTGGCGTGTGCTGACTGTGTGGTTGGTGAAAGAAACAACAGTCGATCGACCACGCTGGCGATCGTTTCACTTCGAGTCCAGACAAACAACAAAAAAAAAAATGCCATGAAAGGGCACACTGCATAAGCAAAACAAAAAAAAATAAACATCAGCAATATTTATGTAGTCATAGCTGACATTAAATGTTAACGCTTTTGTTATTCGAATAAACGTTGCAGCGGTGTTGACGGTCTCATTATACTTGCACATGCACCGACATATTAACACTTATTAAACTTTTTGTTGTTCGACCTTTGGTTTGTACGAATGGTGCGTATATTTTTATAATTCACTGCATGCAATAAAATATGTTAGATTTAAACATGACTTTGTGTCAGATATATTTAGTGTTCTATCTAATTTGTACGCACAGTGTATATACTTACATATGTAGAAGGCATTGCACTCCAAAAGGGTCAGAACAATAAACATATGTACATACACATTTACATATGTATGTATTTAGTTTGTAACTCTTAGCATTCCTTTGCACCTTCGATGTCGCAATAGCAACAAATATTTACAGTGCAGAGCTTAATAAATATGTCTTATCGTTGCTTCAGTGCTTAAGTATTTACCAGATAAAGAAAATAAATTTATTAAGCAATTTTTGCTGGGTACACATAAATACGACTGGTGGCCCACAAAAAAAAAATATATACATATATACATATATAGGATTAAAGCAAAAGTCGTCCTACATACTTAAGGAAATTGGAGCATATTCATAGTTCCATTGAGAATTAAGTCAAAAAGCTTTATTGTCGACTTTATTACGACTATGAATATGACTCGTTATTTTTTATGTCATTTATGATTAATTTACTTAGATGGCATGGTCCAAAACTTAACCTTTTTCGAGATATTCGATTTTAAAGTTTTTTTTTTAAAAGGTTTGTTAAGTTTCATCTGTGTGTAATCAAGTCTTATTCATTATTTTTTTATAAATTTTATAGAACTTACACAAATTTTAAAAGAGGGCTGCGCTATCTTAATGGCCTGCAGTGAATAAGTCAATAGATTTAGAAAAATTTCGGATATACAGTTTATAGCCCATTCTATTTTAGACTAATAAAGTGCAAGTTTCAAGTGGCTATAAAATAACGTTGATTTCATTATTTGACCAGCTTAATCAAATGCTGTTGGTCCGATTTGTATCACCTCCAACTTTTTGAAATTTGTTGCATAGTGTAATTAATGGAAAAAATTTTCATGAAAATACTAAACATTTGACACTGACTCCACATACACCAGCGAATAATAAATTTTACCCGCGTAACCTTAAGGTGCGAATGCCTACATTATAAAGTGATATCGTCGTTGTTTTCGAAAAATCGCCCAAATCGCTTTTGTGGCTAATATGAGATTTGGTAACCCTGAATTCCAGGCACCGGGATTTATGTATAAAAATCGTAAAATCGTTATTAAAACAAGAGGGCTATATTGTTTATAAAAATATTAAGTAAACTAGAATAAGTACTAATTCAAGTGGACAAAAATGTTCGTCACGTACGTTCAATTAACGAAAACAAAATAAAAAATAATCGGTTGTTAGTATTTAGTTTGTATTTCCTTCGACTTTCCCACTCATGGCAACCGCTTTGGCAATGAGTCCATCAATTTCTTCGTAATAACGGATCCCAATTTTAAGGCTACTTTTTGATGTTCTCTAAATCGCTTATCCAGATGAAACCGTAGCCGTAGTGAAGGATACCTCTGGGAGCGCTATATACATTCGTATTATTAAGCAAATAAGCAATGATATGCCTCATTGATATTAAATTAAAGAGGCTAATCGGAGTTTGAGCTTGGCATCAGCTTTCAAGGCTTTATTTATCCTTTTCGCAAATGGCTATACTAGGGCGGGTCAAATTTTTGTTTACTATGTGAAAATGTTCACTGTTGCGCCCTCTGGTGGAAGTTTTAAGAGAAATGTAAGTGCAGAAATGGACTCCTCATACCAAAAAACTCCTTACAGCATGTTTTCATACAAAATTTAAGCACTTCTTTACGACTCTACAGCAAAATGCTAAGAAACCTATTTTCGCAACTTGTCAAACTCCAAATTGATGTTAGACCCATGGTTTCTCCGGCAAATTTTCTTAGAATTGCACGTGTTCTGCGCTATACGCGCCTAGTCGAATAAATCTCCCATACGAATTGACCCGCCCTAATCTATACATATAAGGAAAATACAATTTGTGTTCTTAAAAGCGACAAAAGCGTCAGACATATTTTATACGCACTTCACCATAAGTAACAAATAACAGTACCAATAGTATGTATAAAAACCCATACTTAATACGAATTTTGGTATATCAAACTTTAGAATCATCATCAGCATAACAAATTAGTCGAAGAAAAATTAAGTATGCAGTTTGCAAATTGTCGACTTTAAGAACCTCGCACATACTTACATACATACAACGAAAGAGTATACATACATGCATTTGTACTTACATTCATACAATTGTATGAACAAGCTCTTATTCGTGGTGTGCTTGGCATACAGACAGGTAATAAATACCGCTTGAACAGATTGACTTTGGAACTTTGGTGGTATTGAATATTTAAGCGGTACGCAAAGTCAGAACGAGACTTCATTTATAAGTCATGCAGAATTAAGCATGTATTAAAATTAATGTATGTACATTAGACTGCATCACTCCCCATACAAAAAAAATCGGTACTATTTTTCCATTGGAATTATAAAATCTACTATATTTTAAGACGTCCACCAAAATATTTTGGAAAAATATTAAGATTTAAGTGAGCTGGACCGATTTGAAAATACCTCCAAAAATGGTTTTTTTTATGAATAAAAATAGTTTCTTAAAGATTTTTTTTGAAAAATTTTTGGCCCAGTTATTCAAGTTTTTCGTCAATCAATATTTGAAAAAAGTAAAAAAACAGCATCAAAAATCTCATTCTTACGATTCCGTTGAAAAGATTTTTAAATATTTTTATGCAGATTTTTTAAGCTTATTCTAATTTGTCATCTGAGGGGACTTTTTTCAAAAAGTTCTTTAAGAAACGATTTTTATTCATAAAAAACTTCATTTTTGGAGGTATTTTCAAATCGGTCCAGCTCACATAAATCTTAATATTTTTACGAAATATTTTGGTGGACGTCTTAAAATATAATAAATTTAGTAATCCCGGCGGAAAAACCGCAACTTTTTTTGGTGATGCAGTCTAATGTATGTACATACATAGAAACTTATTTATAGTAGATACATATGTACATACACATCGCTCGTTTGATGATAGAACGTGATAACTTTAAATATGAAAATTGTGAAAAAGAAACACCTTTAAAGTTTTTAGTTAGGTTTTTGCACTAAATACAAAAGGACGAATAGCTGAAAAATATAAAGACTAAACGTCTTCCATTAAATTGAAGTTCCGTAATTAGGGTGGGCGGAGAAAAGAATTTAGATTTCGCTTCGTTATCTTCGTTTTTGCCACTTTTGTGCATTATTTTGTGGACAAGGAAGCAAGTAAATTGAGGAAAACGTAGTCTTCATTTGAACCCTTGTCTTAATTTTAAACCTCGTCTTAAATTTAGCCTTTATCTTCATCTTCGTAGTTTTATTCCTTGTCATCTTCTTCCACCATGATCTTCTTCATCTTGATATTCATTTTAATCTTCAAACAACATCTATTATCTTAACCTTCAACTTTAACTTCTCTTTCATCTTCATTTCTTATCTTCACCATCATCTAGAATCGAGATAGATATATGTAGATATAGACTATAAATCGGTCAGTTACCAAAAAAAAATCGGTTACGTCCGATTTGCCATTTCCATTATCCCATTTTAATTCAAAATAAAACCAACAACGAATTGCTTCTGATTAAATATGAATTGGTTCTTATGGGCCGTATTTGGCTTTATTTAGAGAATTTCAGCAGGATTCGCTTATGCGTATGTACTAACCGATGTGACTCTGATTTGAAAACAAATGCGAGTCAATACATTTTTGAATTTTAAAGCGTATTGAAATTTGTTTTATGCATCCGCTTTGAATCATAGCAAACTGAGTAAAAGCGCCTTATTAAGGTGACCAGAATTTTTTAACATTCCAGGAAGATAAATTCTCCACATTGAAAACACAATAAAATGTGTATTTATTTTAACTCATAAATAACGAATAAATTAACAATTCAAAGTTTATCTAAACACAGGTCAAAAAAGTTAATAGTACACTGCGTTGCATAATTTATAATACCGCCACATATTAACAAGTTTTGACTATTTATTTTTAAATTATTTAATTGTAATTGTATTACTTGCAAAAAAAATTGCTTTCATTCTTCGTTTTTCGTCAAATTTCGATTATAATTTTGTATCAACGCTTGATAATATTAATCGTCTCTAAGACGTTGATTTTGTTATCAACATTTTTAGCGAATTCGTAATCGATATTTATCGATTTTGTTGGAGTTATTTATCGATAAAAGTTAGAGACGATAGCGATTTGTTCTTAATTCGTATCCAATTACCAACAAATGAGTTAATTCGTTCTCATAATTTAGTATGACGAATTACGTAATTCGAAGAGTAATTTGGGTACCGTGGGAAAGCCGTATTTAATATTATTGATTAACGCTAAAAGGCGTTTACACTGTTCAACTTTCACAGGCGGTTAGTTGAGTCAAGTTTAGATCATTTAACCGAAAATTGAACAATGTAAACTACTTTTAAATACAATGATTGTATACGATTAGGAAATAATGGGCCCTATTATGGTTGTCGACGCCGACGTCGATGTCATTTTTACACAATACTTTTGAGGAGTACAATACTCCTCAAAGAAGGACGGTTGGTCAGCTTAGCTTTATATGTCGGTTTAAACAAGGTATTATATACCCATACAATTTTAGCATGTATGATGAAGTGAAAAATTCAACCGGGTAAAAAATCATGTCGACTTTTTTTTGGTGACGGCTTTTGCCTTTTTTTTATATAACTGGCGTTGATTTCGTGTGCATTTTTTTACGACATGTATATCGACCCGCTGAACTAGCTAAACGAATTTTATTTTTTATTGTAATATAGAGATAATAATGCCATCACGGCATAAAATGGACCTTAACATTCCATTAACTACGTACGAATATTTCCGCATGCACTGTATTTTTGTAATGAAGGTTTTTTATTCTGGTAAAAGTAATCTCCATACCCTATCTGTAATCTCAAATATTTTTGTAATATAAATATTTAATTGTATTCTTGGACCTTCAAAACTATTAGCTCAATACGGCAGCCTTGAAATGTTTTGAATTTTTTATTTGGAAATACATACGTAGGCATAACAGACACGTGCAACTCAAGGCACAGTTTTTCGGCGATCTTTGACCTCTATTTCCTTTTTAATTAAGCCTGTCAACGAACAAAATTAATTTAAATAATTAAATACATGGTATGGATTGGAGGCATCGATATGTACATACGCTCAAAATAGCACTGATAGTTTATTTTGTGTACATAAATATGTGTGTCATTCTTATGAAATAATAAAAAAAAATCGATGTGTTTTACAGGAGTAGCAAAAATTTGGTTTTCACTGTTCGCTTTTATAATTCATATGCTTTCTAACGAAGCTAATAAATCTCGTATATGTGTACGTTAAAAAATGCACAGAAACAAGTAATTTTAAGCAAACAACAAAACCGATTTCAATTCTCACTCAACAGTTTTAAAAAAATTTAATATTTTAGGCAAAAAATATTTTTTTTCTTCATACATTTATTTTTACCGGCAAGACTGTTGATTATATAGAAAAACGTTATATGAACAGATTAAAGGAATTGTAATTTTTTTTAAATTTGTTTGAGCAAAATCGGACTAGTGGTTCTCGAGTTATGTCAAAAAAGACCACCAAAGGTGACAATTTCCCCTATATGATAGTTATATATATATCTCGATTCCTAGACGTGACCCAGCGAAACGCCGGGACACGTATAACTTGTTTTTGACCGATATAACATTTCCCGTTGGTTTCATCCCATCCCGATTTTGACTGTCGCATAGTGTTATTGGTAATCTCCCGAATAGAAGCTGAGTTTTCCGATCGAAAAATATTGACTTTCAAGAATTCCCCTATATAAAATGCATGGAAAACTTTGAGCGCTTTGAGCGCTTTGAGCGACCTCTAAATATTTTTTGATTTCAAAATAGGGGTATATTGTTTTCGGTATACAACAATCCTAGGGAGTTAGAGCATAAAAATTCTGACTTGTACTTTTTCACGTGCATTTTTGGACCACCCTAATGCACATACAGTGAGCATCAAATTTAAGTATATCGTGATGTTTTGACAATTGTATTTATAAATATTTTCCTACCAATCTTTTCTTAGTTTTTTTATAAAAATATATGCAGCTCATTCAACAGACAAAACCACAAGAACCAGTTTTTTTTTTTAATTTCATACAGATTTCCGGAAATTTTCATCGAAATTGTGTAATAAAACTAAATTCGACTTTTCAAACAGGTGGCCACCCTTTTCCAACTATTTTTTAACTGCAAACCTCTTAAACCTCTTGTGATAGATATTTAAGTTACTGAATTCCTTTTTATCTTTGAGTTTTTTGAAGCAGATGGCGACCCATTCCATCTCGATTCATGCCCATATTATAACAGTTCATTTAACTTATTATTTGAATTTAATTTAATTTTTAAATAGCTAAGAGGGTTGCCAGCTAAAAAATTTTTTAAATGTTCATTATTTAATTTAATTCGGCATTTCAAACAGGTGACAACCCTTTACAAACTAAAACCTTATTAAACCTCTTTCGCCTGACACCCGTATTGTGATACATATTTCAATTACTTAACTCCCTTTATTTTTTATTTTTAAAACAGGTGGAAACTCTCCAAAAGTTTCAAAACCATTTCGATTGGTAACCATATTGTCATAAAGTTTATTTAACTTATTGAATATTTTTAGTTAAATTTTTTAATATACATAAATATGAAAATTCATGTTTTCATATTTGCTAGAATTGCTTCAAGTTATTCAACTGAGGGGATTTACATTTTTATACTGGTTCGAACGGCAGATGGTTTTCAGCGAGCAACTTTTTAAAGTCAAATATAAACTCGGAGGTTTGCCATGGAATGCCGAGTGGCTATGGCTATCAGAAAATATACATATGTTGAGGAGCCTAACCCAGGGTCAAAATAAGTTTCTCTAATTAGAATCTATCTTTAACTCAAGGACTGCAGGGCCGGCCTTAACCGATTACGTGTCCCGGGCGCATCATGCATTGACGCCCTTTTAAATTTTATAATAAAAAATAATTATTTATTTTGAATTCTGTGCCATATTTTTACTGAAACAATAAAATTCAAGATCTTGAGTAGCACTACGGTGTGCTTGTTATTTGAGTGATATAAAATTGTGAGAAGGATGCACATCTTCAAGCAAAAAAAAAAATGCATCCAAAAATGCATTTCTTAAATTGAGGTTTTAAATTCTTTCTTCGATTTTTAAACAGTGGAACCGTGTTTCTCGTCTCAAAATCTTTAATATAAGTGTAATGAAACATAAACAAATTTTTTTTGGCACAAATCCGGCGGATTTTTTTTTGGAAGAACACTATTTTTTACCAATTTTTTGAAGGTCAAGAAGTACAATGTCAAGTCAATGGCAGCATTTTTCCGTGAAAGGGAATTACATTAGCTTTCAAAACTATTTTCTTTCATATGAAAACATTGCTTCTGTCGAAAGCGCTACGATTAATTCGCATGCAGTGTTCAAAAAGCACACTGTGCGCCCCCGCTCTACCCTCGGCCAGAAAGACCTCGCCACAGCACATGCATTGATTTTCCTCCAGCCTTCGCTGAGTGGACCCGAGGCTAATTTTGCCCATCATCTCTTTTCTTGGCGATAATTCCGCAAGGGTAGCGCCTCTGGCATGTTTATCAGCCGCTTAGTTGCCTTCGATGTCACTATGGCCTGGCATCCAAACAAGTCTGACAAAGTAATATTCCGACGCTATGAAAAGCGAATTAAGGCATTCCCCAACATGCTTCTACTTAGCCCAGGGCTCATATTGCCGCCTGCCTGTCTCAGTAGATGTTAACCTTTCTTAACGCGAACGCGCCTAACAGCAGACAATCGACTGCTTTCTCAACCTGAAACACGCCACGGTGATCTGTAAGCCCAAATTTCGAGGTGGCTACCTGTAAAAGACCCCTGTCGAACTTCGAGCCGCCGCTCTACATACACTCATACCTAGATGAAATATGCGTTGAGAAGCAGCAAACTTTACGTGCAATATCGGCAAGCGATATGTATAAGACCATTGTTTTTAAGAAAATTGCAGACAAGGTATGAAATACATGTCCATCATACATATGCATGTATGACTACTATCTATGTGGTTGATCTTTTGGCATACAAAGAAAACACACATTATATTTCAATTTATTTTTGGTGTATTTTTTGTGGTTTTTATTTTTCTTCAATTTTATTTTGTGGATTTCATTCTTTTCTTTGCATTTCGTTAATTCTTATTTAGTGTTTGTTATTTTTATCGGTATTGTTTTCACTTTGTTGTTGTTTTTGGTTTTTGCTGACTTTATGCGATTCATTGTATTAATCTAGTTAAATATATATATGTATAATATATAAGTATATATATTAATGCTGTTTCAATGTTCAGCTTCAGCTTTTAGGCCTCATTTTGCCCGTGACTTTTATTACCACTATCACTACCTTCAAATTTCGTCATTAACGTAAACCTGCCGATACATAGTGCGTCTGGGTACATTCACGTACATACATACATATGTATGACTATATGCAGATACATATGTATGGAGATGTGTACATATGTATGTATGTATGTGTTAATAAATATTCGAATGTACGTTTCTTTCACAGGTTATCTATGTTATGTATGTTTTTCGTTTGAATTTGTTTACTTATTTATAATTTTTTTTTTGTTGTAACTTTAATTCTGCTTATATAACAACTGATTTTCAATTACTTTAGGTTTTTAACGGCCCTCTTTTACTGAAGTTCTCTTGTAAGTAAGAGCAGCTTTCACTTAAACTCGAACTGAGCATTTTTCTGCAATATTTTTTGCTGCGATGAGATGCAGTAAAGGATATATGCATATGCAATTATGGTACATACATATGTACATATGTATGTATGTATATTTAATAAAACTTTCAACAATAATTTTAAGTAATTTTCAATAATAACCGGAAGTAAATCACTTCTGCCCTCCACCTATGGAAGTACTTAAGTTACATATGTATGTATGTATGTAGGTGTGTATTAAATTTAATTATTCTATATTTCGAAATTAAAAATCGATTAAGAACAGTTAACTGTTTCTCATACTAAAAATACATGCATACAGATTTGCATATACATAAATATACACATTGATGTATTCAGGTTTCACTCAAAGAAAAACGGGGGAGAAAAATATCAACTCGTTTGGAGTAAAGCGGCCGTTAACTTTTGGCATTTTATAATTTTTATTTATTTTTTCTCGTGTGTACTTTTTTGATTCTCAAAGTAGTGAATTGCGCTATGTAAATATGAAAATTTCGCATTGACGCTTGTAAGTGGTAGTAGTCTTTTATGTGTGTCGAGCATTTTGTTAATGAATTCTTAAGTTAAGTACCGCCTTTGAGCAAAAGTTCTGTTTATTCGTGTGATGCAATTCATATCTAACTATGTGTAAGGTAAATAGCCTGAAAGGCAGATGTTTTATGCAAAATTAACTTGCTTAGCACAAGGAATACAGGCAGCTGTAGAATTTCAATTATTCACTTTCAAAAGGATAACAAAAAAAAAACAAGTTGCAGTATTAGGGGAAGGCAAACTGAAGCATAATGTGAAATATTTTTTACAGAATGTTTCACCCTTTTTCATGCATTTCAGACATCTCCCTAGTCTAGAGTAGTCTATTTAAATCTAATTGTAATCTAATTCAATTTTAGTAAAACGTAATTTGAGCGGTTTTAGTTTAGTTTGGCAACAGTTTTCAAATGGGTTCATCAACCACCCCTTAGTTATTATTCACTCTTTCAATTTGAAGTTTTCTTTTTGTTGTTTCAAAACTTTTTTTTTGTTTGTTTGTTTGTTTGTGTATTTCACTAACACGATACACGTTTTTTATGTCCCTTAGCTAGAAAGTGTACTGATTTTTTTCTTGTTTTAAATTAACACGTTAAGTAGTCAGCGTTGTGTACAGTTACTATTACTATTATGGGGGATATTAGTTTCAAGTTCATCCACATGCCTATTGGATAACTGACTAAAATTAGTTTCCCCTTTTTTGGGCTTAAGTTCGTTATGATTTTTGTTTGAATTTGCAGAAATATTCGATTACAATCATCAACCCGTTGAAACCATAGAATCTTAAAGATACATACTTGCAATATTTTTTGTTCTCTCAAAAACTACAAAATAAGCTCAGAAATACAGTAAATGTGTGCATGTCTATGTATGTAATCACGTATGTATGCCAGGTTCACTACTGGGAGTTTGTTTTTGTTGTGCAGTTGCATGGGGAAAGATTGTGAGTGGAATGAGTGCTAGAACTGTTGCAAAGCAAATAGTATTCTTACACTAAATCTGCGTATTTTGGATGCTGAAGTATAAAGCTGATGAGAATTCACTCAGAAATTATGCATCGCATGCATGCCGTGTAGTTTTTTTTATTCATACAAATTGTTTTTTGTGAATATGAAAAAACTAAAAATTAAGTGAAGAAACAATAAGGGCTGGTTGTTCAATGCCTGGTCATCACTACTTACCGGTAAAAGATCATTATCGACGTTTTCAACATCATTCATATAAAATGTGATCGATAAAGCAGTCATTGTGTTTAACCGGAGCTTCTACCTCCCATTAGTGTTAATCAGACATTGTACAACCGGCCTTAAATGAGTGTAAGTAATGATATTGGCAGTTTCGCTAATTAATTTATGTATGTGTTTAGTGTTTGAAGCACTGTCTCAAATAACTTAAATGCAGTGGAAGTTTGTAGAATTTTAGAATATTAACAATTTTAGATTAGTAGCAGCCTTTGGTCAAAGAGCATAAAGAGGATGAAAAAGGAGAATAAATGTAACGTGAACAGCCATCATTTCAATGTCTGCTTAATATCGCCCTAATCAATCTTATATACGCTAGACGCACGTGACATTTTCAAAAATTTATTAGAAAATATTTTACTAACTTAAGGCTGACCACAACCTTATGTCCTTTTCCCATACCTTTACCGATTATATTATTGGCCAACATTGTATAGATAACCAATTTAGCGGCACATGTACACGCCTAAAGATCTATTCTGATCTAAATAAATGGATAAAGCGTCTTTTGGTTCCATTTGACAATGCGTTTTAACTTATTCGACTACAAATGCCATCGAGTTTGACATAGTGAAAATCAGCCTTTACGAAAGACTTTTCTTTTTTTTTATATTCGCAAACAGTATAAATTTCTGCCATGAACACCACTACAACTGAATGCACCTAAATGAAAATTTGCGTAGTTACGGAAAATTTAAAAATCTTTTTTTTTTCTTCTCTTTCATTACTTGAGACATTGCTTCAATTTGTGTGTGGAAGAATTTAAAGAAGAAATGCGTACTGTACATACATAAGTGCATCTCGTAGATTATGGTGTTGAGCGAAGTTTATGGTACCAATGGTAATTAGCTTTGATCGCCTCCAATGTACTTTGCGTATTTTACGGGAATACGGGAACAAAGCACTTGCAGGGTGATTTGTATGCAAGGATGTGCGGTGAAAGGGACTACAAATTGTGCTAATTCTAATAATGGCGTTGATCTTCATTTGTCTGATTCCTTATTAGAAGAGGGTCTTGTGCTGCTGTGGTGGGGCATTTTGTGTTAGATTTTCTCTTAGTTTACTGGAAAAAAAAAAATATTGAATACATTTACTGCTGCCAGCTGTCACATTTAAAAATAATTCAACCTGAGTTATTTGTAATCAAATTATTACCATTTTTCTAATGACCTTAGCGATTCCATGTATGGTTCTCAAATTCTCAAAATATCTAGTGCTTGCTTGTACGATTATCTTTTCATTGCATACCTGTCTGTCCGCGTTTTGAATAATTTACTTGTAACAGCATGTAAGTTTAGTAAATTTTTGTGTGTTTCCCTTATGCTTCAATTTTTATTAGTATTTTATTTTGGTTGTTGACAGTAACTTGGCTAAATTAATAACTATGATTCTCTTCTTTTCCATTTATTCACGTTTTTTATTTGTTATGTGCATTTTTTAGTTGCTTTATTTTTGTGTGTGTGTGTGTGTGTATGCTTTGGTCGCATCTTTTTTTTTGTGCTTACTTCACTTGCATTAAACTGACTTGTGTTAAAGAGTAAGCCTTCGGCAAACTTATTCAATTTACCTAATATTCTTCACTTTATTGATTAGTTTGATTATTATGCATTCCTATTACTCTGTTAAAAAGTGCAAATATTATTTTCTTTTATTTTCTTGTTTTTGCGTTTGTCGTTTTTGTTACTACTATCGTCGTTTGCAATTGCTTGTCTTCTTTTTAAAATTGTTTTTTTTTTTCATTTAGTTGTTTTTTTTGTGGCTCCTACTTTTGAAACGCTCTTAATTGCATCTGTTAAATACTTTTCAATAATACTTTTTAGTTTATTGTGTTGCGTACCCGTTCGTAAAATTGTAAATATTAATTGTTTGCATTTCCCTTTGCATTTTCTTTCGCTTAATTTCAAATAGTTCATTTTAAGAATTAGTATAATTAAAAGTTAAATTAAAAAAAAAATTTAACAAGTGCTTGTCTGTATATGTATACGTATGTATGTATATATATACTATTTACTTTACATAAGCGTCTTTAAATAAATTAGAAGTTAACAATTGCTCTGTGTAAACTTAACAAAGTATCAAATGAAGCCTACAAAGTTCCCAAATATTTATGTATATATGCATTTGCATCACTCTCAATTTAACAAACGTGCAATCTTATGAAACAACAACAAGAAAATGATTTGAATAAATGCGGAGCGTGGGTAGACCTCAAGCCTATCGTTATCGTTTTTTAGCCGGGCGCATTTGTGTGCACACCATAACTCGAGTAAAAATTTTGGCTAAGTATATGTAGATGGTATTGAAATACATTTGGATAAACCCGGATCCAATTGGAAGGGTAGCTTTTTTTTGCTATTCAAGTAAGGTATATGGTTGTTCTACGTGATATTCTAAGCTGAGTTGCCGAAAAAACCATGGGTGTAAAATCAATTTCCATTTTGCCAAGTTGCGAAAATAGATTTTTTTCCTCAGCAACGTTTTATTTGGCTGTGGTGTCTGATTTTTTATAAAAACTGGCGGATGTTTTAGGAAAAAGATAAGTACAGAAATGGATTCCTCATATTAAAAAACCCAACATAGCATGTTTTTATACAAAATTTAAAAAATCTTAATGACACGGGCGCTAAATAAAAAGTCACAAAGGAAAAAACTTATTTTCGCAATTTGGCAAGCGGATGACTGCTATTAGAATTGGCCGGAAACTGGGCTCGATCCCTGCGGAATGGTATTGCGCACTGCTAACTAATATCGCCATGGTTTCTATACTCTTAGAATTTCATGTAGAATACTTCTTACCCAATCCGCATAGTCGAAAAAATCTACCATACAAATTGACTCTCGCCCTAATGCCCATCTACATTTGCAGAGCAAAGTGTGTAAAAGCAACTCTTCAAATTTTATAGTTATAAACAGCGGTTTAGTAATTCAAATTGCGAATACCCGCATAGAAAATTGGAAATTGCGCACTTGTTTAAATAACTGTTTTACATCTGCCTTTTATTTCAAAGAATTATTGCACGTTTGCTAAACCATGTGTACGATAAGTTTTTAATTTCTAATGGAATTTTTTTTCACACAACTGGTATGCATTTACGATAATATTTGCGTATATACAGTTTGTAGTACAGACTCTGTACATAACCACCCATACCTAATGGCATTTACTAAATCTTTTAACGTTGCTTGTTTTATTTTTTTTTTTTGTTTACTTGGAATGTATGTCTGTATATAAGTGTTAATGCATATTTTATTTATTTACTTAATTACCTAAACTATACTATATGTATGTCTTTTTTCCATAATGTTGCACCCGAATTATTCATTTATAAATTTTTCTACGAACTAGTGTATGGAGTTTGTGTATGTTTCGTGTGTATATTTGCTTGTGTCACTTAGTGCACTGCCGCAAGTAAATATGCCTTTATGCTTTAACATTTCACTTTTGCCATATTACTTCAACATCTTGCCATATTGCATTTATTTTTTCAATTTCACAGTATACTTTTGCACGCTTGCACGTTAGTTCATACCAGTGATGTTTTTTTCTTCTTTTTTTCTTTCTTTTTAGCGATGCTGTTCTAAATGTAATGCCTATTCATTGTGGGTATACTTAGTTCAAAAGAGGCCCGCATTATGTTGTTGGGCACCGGCTGCGTATGCTTCCCATTCACAGTCACAGCCCTCCAAACAGTCGGGACACTCAAGCTCACTGTCTTGTCAGTACAGCCATGAAACTGGCACCCATTGTGGAGTGGTGTGCACGCGTTCGATGGCCGCTTCCAGCGTAGCAATTGTCTCGCTAATGTCGTTGTTTACAATCGTCAAATCAAAGAAATGTCCATACAATTGACGTAACATATCGGACTCCTTAGCCAGCCGCTCCAAACTGCCATCGTACTGCAATGTACATACAAGCAAAGTATGAGAATTTTCATTTTTTGTTTATATGTTTGTAGACTTCAACTCACATCAGCAATATTTTGTAATGACGGCGCCGCAATAAACACTACGTATGGCGTGAACTCTGCAGTACGTAGAATTTTCAAAGCTTGTGGTTCAACATCCAATATAGCCATTTTGCCTTCGGTGTGTATGCGGCGTATAGTATCCAATTTCGTGCCGTACATGGCATCCTCGTGAGTACCTGTAAGAGATTATAAATTACTAGTGAAACCGCATGGCGGTAAAACTCCAAAATTCAAGTCAACTTTTTAAACAGGTGAAACCTTATTCAAAAACCTTAAAATATATTCTTAATGATTTATCTAAACCGGTGATGGGCACCGCATTGCCCGCGGGCAAAGCTCTTTTTACCTAAATCCGACATAACGTTGCAGATGTGATGACCTTTAAAAAAAATAGATGGCAACCCTAATTAAAAATATTATCAGCCTTAAGTTTTCTTAAAACTCTTTCGTTTGACACTAATAGTTCTATATTTCATTAATGTAGCTTGTGTAAATGTAAAACAAATTCGATTTTTCAAACAGGTGGCAACCGCTTTAAAAGTATTTTCAAACTCAAATTTTTTTTATCGTCTGGCATCGTTATACATATTTCAATTAACTGATGAATTAAGTTGAAATTGATTTATTAAGCGGCAACCCTCTTAACATTTATCTTCAAACCAAACTTTCCTTTAATATTTTTCGTATGACATGGTTATACATATTTCAAGTAACTGATGAATTAAGTTGAAATTTATTTTTTAAATACGTGGCAACCCTCTTAAATATGGTTCTGAACAGGGACCGAACATAACAGTTATTGATGAAAACTTTCATTGAAAAATTCACTATGAAGGAAATGTTCTACAACTACGAGGTACGTACCACTCGATTTCTTTTTTTTCACCGAGAATCTCATTTTAAAATAAATCTTTTTTGTAATTTTTATGCAAAGCTAAAAAAGTCATTATTTTTGATAAATCCAAAATAACAAATATTTTTAATTTTTATATTATACATATGTCGATACAACAGTTATTGAAGACTTTTATTTATAAAATTCATCAATAAAAAGCAGCCAGTGACTTTTATCTTTTAAGTCATACATATAAAAGTCATTACCATTTTTAGCAGTTAAGAAGGCATTGGAGAGCAAAAGTTTACTACGACTTATACAAATGACTTTTATAAGTATAATTTAAAAAATAAAAGTCAATGACTGATAAATAAAAGTCTTCAATAACTGTTATCCAAAACATATAATACAAAAAAATCAAATATAACTGTTATTTGCAGATTGTTTAGGTAACTGTTATTTTGGATTTATAAAATAAAAATCAGAAATAACTGTTATTTAAGGAGTAATTAAATAAAAGTCTAAAAATACTTTTCACAGAGCGATTTTTTTAATAAAAGTTGTAACTGTTACGGTCCCTGGTTCTTAAATAAAGGATTTTAAACCCTTTTCCATTTATAGCCATCTTGGCAATTCAAATAATTTATTGAATAATTTTAATTTAACCTTTTAAACTGGGGAAACCCTCAAACAAATCAAAAATATTATAAATTTTCAAAATAAATATTTCTTAAAACTTTTTCATTTGACAATAACTTTTAATATTTCATATAACTTGGGTATAAAATAATTTAATTTGACTTCTCAAATATGTGGCAACTTTCTTCAAAATATTTTCAAACTAATACATTCTTAAATCTCTTTTGTCTGGCAACCATATAGTGATACTTTATTCCAAATTCCTTTAACTAAAATTGAATTACATTTTTTAACATGCATATAAAGCCTTTTCAAAACCATTTCGGTTGATACCCATATTGTAACAATTGATTTAAGTTTTTAAATAATTTGAGCCTAATTTCTTAACTGGTGGCAACTACTCTGGAAAAAGTAAAACCTTATTGAACATCCGCACCTTAAGCCCTTTAATTTTGTACCTTTTGAAAATCGACCGAATGATGCGGATCTGAGGGCAGTTATTATTAAGTAAATGGGGTGTAGATATTTAGAAGGTGGCAACTCTTTTCGAGAAACTAAAACCAGTTTGCGCATCTACAGACCAAGCGCTTTAATTTGACATCTCGTTTTTGAAAATGGAGCTAAAGGTATAGATGTTTTTTCCTGGACAAAAAATCCCTTCGCGTACTATTTATATAGATTAACTAAAGCTGTTGAAAATGAAAAAGTGAAAAATTTTACAGAATCGTTAATAAATTTTTGATGTGTAAACATCTTAGCTCTTAGTATGAGTAAAATTTGCATTAATCCAATAGAAAATCTGTAATTGCATTTTGTACTATGTACTATTGAACTATTCTGGGCTAGGACCGCTTTCTCAAATAGGTTTGAAAATTTATAAGCAAAATTTATGTCCGGATTAGTTTTGTGATTAGTGTAGGAACATGTCGGGTCTAGTTCAGGACTATTTAATACCCATTTTGAGACAAGTACGGGACCATTAATAAACACGCCTGTCCGCCTGACCTTGGCAACCCTACTGACTGAACGAAGGCTGTTGACGAAATGAACGAAACGCACGAGGACAAAGAAATTAAAACGAACTGACGGCATACGTTTTTGAACCGCGCGACCGAACAGACCTTAGCTACCTGTAAGTGCACCGGCGTTGTAAAGATTTTAAACAATTTATGAATAATAATTTATAATTAATATTAAACACAAACTGTTTTATTGAGCGGAAACTATGTACATACATTTAATAAAGAAAGCTTGAAAGAGCTTTGCCCGCGTGCAAGCCGAAGCTACCTCTCTACACAGATGCTTACACATCAAATTTCAGGGGAATTGACGCATTTTTTGCTTTTATAAAATAATTAAGAATTCCAAAGAGTTCGCTTCTTCTTTAAGTAAATTTCAATTAAATATGAACAAGAAAATTTTACTCTTACCGTATTCCAAATACTCATTCGCAGCAATGTCGGCCATCATTTCGTCATGTGAAACAAAGTAATAGCTGCGACCATTCTCCTCCTCCGGTTTAGCAGGTCTCGTTGTATCTGTAAATTTGGTTTGAGTTTCAAATTATACTGCATTATGTATAAATATATGTATATCAGGCAGGTTCTGCAATTCACTTCCGAGTGAATTTCAACCCCTGCCAATTTGAATTCTACGCGAATCCGACTCAAATTCACTCGGAAGTGAATTGCAGAACCTGCCTGTATATGTAGCACACAAGTGGTAAGTACTTACGTGGTATGGGGTAGGCATATTTATCGGGATACTTGGAAATTAATGTATTCTTAATGTGACGGCGACCCACACCATGCGCACCAAGCAAAACCAACGTTTTCCGTTGAAAGTTTGGATCACCGACTTCACAGAAAAAAAAAAAAACAAAAAAAAATATAATAGTGAATTGATTAAAAATTTAGTTGAGCAGAAAAAAATACCTGGCACTTTTACAACCTCCTCATATGTGACCACATCCAAGTTATCAAATATAGCATTGTGTTTGGCTAAGTATTTGTCGCGACATTGCTTCTTCTTGCGTCCAAAGATCGAACAATTTACTGTGAACAAAGAGAATGTAATGAATAGCGAAGATATTATATGGATGGACATATTTATCGACATTTTCATCGAATTAAAGGAGCGTGAGTGTGTCCCAATCAAACATCCATGCTGCAAAAAAAATTTTTCCCATGCATTATCATGCTGTTGCCTTTGGTCGCGAGCAATTTGCAAACCACAATTTCGCATTGATACTTGCAATCAATACGCGTAGGAGAAGCAAAACACCAAAAGTGACTTTGGAAAAAAATAATTTTCCAAAGTTCATATTTAGTTAAGCGGGATAGTAATAAAAAATGAATATATACAGATGAGTTCTACTTAACATATTTTTAGTTTTCTTTTCGTTATAAATAATCTTCAGTTTAAAAACCTCAGTCGTGTACTATTTATTATATTTCAAAATTCCTGTGATGAGATTTAAATACTATAAACTACATTATAAACAAAAGGTTTACTAATATATACTTACATAGGTACATATTTACAAATATTTTTATTAAAAATAACTAGTGTTTGACATTCAAACTATCTACTTCTTGTTAAGAGATTTTTCACATTTTTAATTTTTTTGTAACTGTTGGATTTGAAGCGCAGTTGGCCACTTGAAAGCTCTTTTAAGCTTTCTGTACATATTATATGTATGTACACATATTAGGTACTGCTGACAGATGGAAAAAGCTCTATATGGCCAAGATTGATTTTAAAATTTGTTTTAAAAATTGTTGACCAGTTTCTACTTTCCGTCAGCCGTATATAAATTGCACAGAGAACTTTTAAAAGTTTGGAAAATGTGCCTATGAAGTGCGGAATAGTCATGTACAATCAGTAAAAACTCTCATTTTGGTAGTTGGGAAAAATAATGAGTTTAAAAAAGAGTTGAAAATAAAGACGAAATTTACTATAATGGGAAATTTTACCTCTAGAAAAATGCAACGCAGGCCGCTAAAAAACCTATACTGGTTATCGGAAGATTACAAGTTTAAAAAATACACCACACTCTGCTACAATAAATAATATATTTTCGACTTTGTTCGATGACCTTTTGTCATCCTTCGGCGAGTTTCATAATGCACCGTTGTGTTTACGTCTCAGGGAACACGGGAGTGCGATAATTTTTTTTATATTTAACGTGTAAATTTGTAGTATCTCTGCTTTGCCTATGCTTCAGGGCAAAACAAAACCAAATCTGCTACAAGTGCTTATGGAGTGAGCAGTTCTTATATAAGGCATCGATTTTTTAAGGCACAACTGCCTATTTTCAAGGATAATTTCGGCACCTGTTAAGGGCCATTTCGGGGATAGTTCGGAATCATTCCCGGACTGTTGAGGGACCCATTTTCACGACAATTTCTGGCCTAGTTCATAACTATTTGTGGCCCATTTTGCGGCTATCTCTGGACTATTTTAGGAACATTTCGGGACTAGCTCGGAATAATTTTGAGCTCAGTTCATGACTATGTCAGGATTAGTTCAGGACTATTTTAGGAGGTATGTAAGGCACCTTTTCGAGAGCGTTTCAAGGCATGTTCCAGTTAATTTCGTGACAGGTTTACGACCTTTTCGACCATTTCGGAGTCTGTAAAGGTCTCTTTCGGGACTAGTACGGGATCATTTCGGGACCTGTTCAGGACTATTTCACGACCATTTCAGAACTATTTCATGACTATTACAGAACTATTTCGGGATCATTTGTGGTAAAGTTCTGGATCATTTCAAGACTATAAGGGATAATTTCGTTTCCATTTTAAGACTTGCTTGCGGCCTTTTCAGGACAAGTTCACGACTTTTTCAGAACCACTTCATACCTATGTACTTCACGACAATTTGGGGCTAGTTCGGTATCATTCCATTATTACTATTAAGTCTTGTTTTCTCTAATCATATTTTGACGATAAAATGTGTGAATATAAATGCAGTTTTGGTTAATATGAGATGTCCATATTCACGAGTGTTATTTAACTGTCAACTGTAAATAAATTGTTTGCCATTTGATGCCTTAGTGTAAATACGGCATTAAACAAAAGAAAATTTAAACAGTGAGTTACTTAACAAATGCATTTTTTATTGCAGTACATTTATTTTGCATTCGTTTTATGCAAAGATTTAAGTATGCATGTCATCAAATATTTTTGTGGAATGGTAAATGATCCTAAGCTAAATGGTAATCATCTGTGCAAGCGTGTTACTATAAGACTAATGGATATCTAAAATAAACTTTTACAAAATTACTAAACAATGTGATTTAGAGCTGTGCATAGGGAGAAATTTTCTATATGTACTTTTCTTGTAAAATTAATTCGACGGCAACGGTGAAAGGTTTCTCAATTCAATTGCAACTAAATGTGCTAATTTATTATACATATGTACGTCTATATTGCTAAGTGTATGCCCAAAGTGAAATCGGCTTAAGATCCATCGAATTATGAACAATAACAGCATATGTTTATACATATGTATGTGTATAGTATAAGGTATGTACATATTTATATGATTTGAACTTATTAAGGAAAATTTATAAATCAATCAAAACTTGGCAAATATTACATATGTATTACAAACGAGTGTGTGCGTGTGCGTGTGTGAGTGAGCAAAGAAGTGAGTGGGGAATTAAGTGGGTGGGTGGTTGTGTGTTGCGTGAGATTACAGTACTCAGCTAAGGGACAAGTGACAATTGCATGGATGGTTGTATACTTTAACTACCTGTCGATCCATCACACCCATCTGCGTGGGCAGAACAGCCAGCGGCACCTTCTCCTGTGTTTTATCATTATGGTTAATATGCGTTTTATATGTTTGTATTTGTACATTATTGATCATCATCATCATCATCATCATCATTATCATCACCAACATCAACATCAAATTATTATCAAAGACATGATTATCACGAATATGACATCATCATTATTATGAATTCATAATTGTAGGTATTTATGAGGATAAGAGAAGGGAGACAATCACAACATCATAACAGTATGTATTGGCAAGTTTAACTAGAAGGCATGATTTTCTATACATACATACATACATACACATGTTATGTACATACAGTACATATAGTACAAACACACATACATTTACATATATAACATTACAAATTAATTGGTAACGAAAAATGGAAAGTAACTCAAGAAGGGTAGACCAAAAATTATGGCATTGAATGTACACTTTTGGAATTTTCAAGGATATTTAATTTCAAAATAGTGTGCATTTTAATTTTACTATCATTTAATATGTATCTAGGTACGTGCATGTACAGTTATTCTGTTTCTTATTTTTGCTAATGACCTGGTATATGTTACGAGGAAAGCTGATATTTTGCATTTTTGACTTTTCACATGCATATGCATAAATCATCATCAGCAATGCAGAAGGCACTATTTGTCAAATGTGGAATTTGGCAGGAGAACAATAAATAAAAAATAAATAAAAATTAAAGTAACATGAGAAAGGAGTCCAAATAAAACTGACTTGAATAAGTACGCTCGTGCCTAGTTTAGTGTTAAAATATAAAAAGGTTGACTATATGGAGTTATAAGACCAAATTAATGGGCTGAACAGCACTATACTAGACTCGACCTATCCCGTGTCCACGCCAAGAGGGCCTACCCTCAGCATACTTGGTGGTCACGAGAACTCTCGGGACTCAGAAAAGAGGTGTGTAGCTGCTTAATCGGGCAAAGCGCAAGGGAAACTGGTACGGGTATCCAGCCAGCCAAACTAAACAAACAGTTAAGAGATTAGGAGCCCCAAACATAGCAGCTTCAGGACTTTTCGTTAGAGTACCTCCATCGCCTCCAGCAGCCGCTAGGCTTCATAAACCATTGGCAAAGCACGGCACAGATAGCAGGCTAGCTATCAGACTACCCTATGGCATTTATATAAGTAATCAAAAGGAACACTCGCACTGCTATCAGCCATTATTTCCTAATGATGAGGAACAATTGTTAGTTTAATAAATGTCGAAAAGTTGAAATAATATTTTTTTGGTAAAAGAATGACAAAATATTGCTCAGAATCCACAAATGTGATCGACATAGTTTGCAAAGGGTTTTATTGTATCCTGCTAAATGTTTTCTTAACATATCTATTAGTTTTCATTGAAAGTTCGACGATATATTCAGTCTTTCAGAGAATGATTTAGTGAATACACTCAACTCTTTAGGAAAAGTTTTGATTTAAAAAATTTGTATGGGATCATGAGACAATTCGGAAAAACGGTTAACACCATTGAATTCAGCCCAAATTATGTAGAAATGACCTATCTCCCGTCTGTCAGAAAAAATGTGAAAAAAAAACTACAACAGTGAAATTATAAAAAGCAATTTTTAAACAAAACGTAAAAATTTAGTACTGCCGTTTATTTCCTAATTACAAAATGATCGGAACTAAACCAAATTGGTATGGGACCACCCTTGAGGTAACTTTCCGATAAAAAATAATAATCGTAAAAGGGTTCACGTGGTTCAACGTTATCCGGAAACATATGTATGCACATCAAAGAACGTCGGTTAAAAATTAGAAAATTTCTGGCAAATACCGCAAGTTTCAAATGCCTACAAAATATCGTTGATTTTTGATCTGAGTTTTTAGCTGACGGTGTTGCGGGTTTCTTTCCTTTTATATCAAAATAAACTGTGTCTATTCGTTATAAGGAAGCAAATGTGACAAAAAAACTCTAAAAACGTGAATTTCTAGCCACATGAAACTTGCACTTCCTGCTACAAAAATTTTAATGTCTAGACTTGTATATAAAAAAAACTATCATATAAACAAAAGCAATATAGCCACACAAGGCGTTTCTATTATTTCTGCTTCCAGTGTATATGGCCAAGACAAGAGCACACACACTACCTATCACCGGGATGGATCTCTTCTAAAATGTATAGAGCTTTTAGGGCTAGATGCAGCGTTATGATGAGCAGAGGGCATACTATGTAGACCTACGGGTGGCAGTGCTAACTCTATTTATTTCTGGCATGGAGGCGTATCTGAGTGAAGCTAATAAATTTTCAAAGAGGCATTTCAACGAAATACCAATTTTGTACAGTTCAATGCCTTATAATTGTATTATTTTGGTTGTCAATGATTATTAAAATAATATTACTGGCATAAAATGGCGGACTTACGCATAACTAAAACTAATAATTTATTTTAAGTATAAAGGAAAAGACGCACACACAGGATAAGGAATTCAAATCGTTTAAAAGTACATTTTTCAACTACAGCACATACACGTTTTTATACATTTACTACCTTATACATTTACATATACACATAAATACATATCTATAGAATATATATGTATATACATATAATAAATACTCATGTACATATGTACATACATAGGTTAAATATATATATATATATATATGAATAGCACAACCAATCAACATACAATTACAATTATGTTATTTCCCATTTTGATAGAGATCCAGTTAATTAGAGAATTTAAGCGTGCGTGTAATGGCTCTTTATCGCATTTTAATATATCGCTTACCTTGTTCTTGTTTGGTCTTATCAGCAACATTGCAGGCAATACGCCATTCTTGTAGCTCTGGCGATGGTATCAAACCAGCCGAACCGCCGACTGTATCCAAACGTGCCTGCCACCAATGATGGTCATCTTTGCTAATAATCTTATTAGTGAGAGAAATGAACAAATATGTATATGTACATACATATATAAGAAGAAGATAAATTAATTTTGTTTAGGTGTGTGCGCTCATAGTAATCGCTTATCGCCATAATTAAATTTTGCATTTGATTCCACACAATAAACGCGCTCACAACCACACGCTCAACTTGCCCAATTTTCTTGTGTTGCTTTTTAGTAATTTACGGATTGTGTGTGCCCGCCGCTTTGATCTGGGCACAGATATTTAATAAATAGTTCGCATGTGGCACGTCTGTTTCAAAGGCGATTAAGTGTGTGGTCTATGGTGTAAGGTGTGTGTGTGTGCGTGTGTGTGTGTGGCGTGTGAATGCGCTCACCTGTAAAATATCGCCAACTTGGAATGCGATGCCTGCCTGAGCACATGGTATAAGCTCATCATCTAAAGGATTATAATCGAATTGTGCACGCACAAATATCTGCAAAGAAGAGGACGACGAAGATTAAATGTTAATTTCATTTTGTTTTATGTTAAGAATTCCGCTCGCTATACATATTATACTTTGATCTTTTTACGCTCACACTAACTGCTAATTTTGCTTCATTGTCTTCGTTAGGAAGAAGACGCTTTTTACTATGTATGTATATAGCTGAACAAATTTGTATGTAATGGAGTGGGCAAACAAAAGCAGCAAATGGTAAAATTTGAAAAATTGTGTTACACCTTAATAATCCTGTTCTTATAATAGTTTTCTTTGAACAATAATTCAGTCATTTACATTATGTATGTATGTTTATTAGGTGACTGATAACATCGAATTTATCACTAAAATGTATTGATGGCTTCCATCTATTGTATACTAAGTTTTTGCATAAATACATACTTATGTTTATAGTTGTATTCCCTTAATTTTCTCTACTTTGCTTATACCAATAGGGAGCTTTAAAATACATATGCATGTAGGTATGTATGTATATACACCTAAGTGCACTAAGCATTAAACTTCAATACACGTTCGAATTGATTTTGAAAATTCAAATGAAACGGAAATCTGAGTTTCGGTCGAGAAAAGCTCAATAGCTATTAGGTTTGTTCCACAAGCTGCTCGAATACAATTCAAGCTACACATATCGCTAGCTTATAGCCGCACTCGAGAGTCCTTTGGCCAGCCAATTAACAATAAATCCGAAATGGCGTATTAAAGATGATAAAATATGACGCTACCTCAAATTAACGATAAGCAGGGGGCGCAAAATGATATAAATACTAACTTTTATATTTGATTTCAAACTGAACAACAAAAGTGAGTGATATCAAAAAAAAAAAAGGTCCACACCTGGGGCCATACTAAAAGTTGTCATAAAGTAATGAACCCTTATATTTTAACACTGAGAGAAATATTAATTAACAGACTCAACGATGCGTATTCTTTTTGCCTTATCGAATATTCGGCACATCTTTTGGACTTGGCAAATTTTCCTTTCATTAAATATAAACGAAAAAAAATAAAACCTTAATCCTTTTCGTCAGCAACTTTACTAATAAGGCCTATGCCAGATAAAACGCTTGCTCTGCTTTGCATGACAGCTTCGCTTTGACAGATAAGATGAAACGTATGGAAATGCATGTAGCATGTCACATACATATGTATGTAGATCATTTTAGCTGCACGGCGAAGCGTTGCGCGCGTTGACCCTCAGCTGGTTTAATTTTTATTTGGCTTCGTTCAAATTCGGGTTTCATGCAGAAATATAAAACTAAAAACATTGCTGATATGTTTAAAACTAAATATATAAAATCCACAGCAATTTAATTTTCAGTAATAAGCAAGGTTAGGTTAGGTTGTCGCGGTCATCTATAAGACACCATTTTGATGCCGCATGTAGGGTTAGCAACAACTAATCCCTCCTAAAAAGCATTTTGAGCTTTTCAGGAACTTTAGAAGATCGCTGATTTCCACGCATCTAAGGTCCTCGAAGTTGTCGAAGAATTGTCCACCAAAAGTGGAGACAAAAGTGGACAATACATATATTTGGAAAAACCGTATTTATGGTCCGATTTGTTTTATATTTAGAAAGTATATTACCTAAATGAAAAGGAATAACTCCACAAAAAATTTAGCCGTTTGGTGGTGTGGTGGTCGATTTTTTATTAGCCATTAATAAAAACTTGTCTTTAAAAAAATTTTCTACACAGGGGTTAATGAGAAAATGTGCTTCAGAATCGAAAGTATTGAGAGAAAAAAATTGTATTTTTATATTAGTTGTCAAATAAACAGGCAACAGGTTAACATCTGGTTATCTGGTTAACCGTATTACACTGTACCTGAGCTTATCTAGTTATTCATTTAACTGTTGTAAGTAGATAAGATACGATTTATGTAGGCTGGAAAAATTAAAAAAGTTTTCTAGAGGCATTTTTAGGCCACAATTAGAATTATACTACTTCCATCGAAGTGTATTGAAGTAGTTTTTCGATAAGTAACCAGTCTGATTTAAACTTGCGGAAATTGTGCTATTCATTTCTTTATGTTGCGAGTATTAATAAAAAATTAACTACAATGACGTTGATTTTACTTACAAGTACTGGAGTTGGTCTTATCCTGAAAAGCTGCATTTGTATGTGAGTGTAGAAATGTAAAAGTAATGTTAATGGAAGATATGAGAAACACATTATGAGAAACTAACTACAATCCATAAGTAAATTGATATTTAAAAAAAACTGAATTTAATTAGTTGAAAAAGTTAATTTTTTTTTTTTGCAAATAAAACTGTAAAGAAAAGCAAGTTATTAGAAAATAAAGAAAAAGATGAAATTGTGCGCAAACTGATTCTAATGTTTTCGGTGGATTTTAATTTATATCGCTGGGTGTTAATCTGTTACATTAGGTGCTGGGTTCTTTTTTTTTTTTTGGCTGTATTTCTATAGCATTTAACATGCGCCATATTTAGTAAGTAAAACTAAAAATTACTATCGGCGAATACTAAAACATATTTGGTAAATAATTTCGGTTAGTTTTTTATTCAAGCAATCACTACTGTACATACCTCGCAGGGTGGCGGAGCACTTCTATAAGAAGGAACTATTTTGAAGGTAACCGAACCACGCGCTTCACGCTACAGAACATAGAAGAGAGGAAGAAAGAAAAACAAAGACAAGCAATAAGAACTCATTGCTGCAAATTATTCAACCATTTACGTTGCGCACAGTGACGAAAATTCATAAAAGTCTTTTCGTACAAATGTAAGCACTCACCAGCATGCGTTGCAATTGCCCCACTGATTGATGTTGCACGGGTTGTCCATTAATTTCCCGTATCTCATCGCCAACATGCAGCGTGGCCTGGCGATGTATCATGCCGCCATGCATTATTCTGGCTACAATGCAACGGCCGTCTTCGGTCATTTTTAACGTTATGCCCTTAAGGTAATTATGTAATTGCAAAATTAGTACTGAATGGTTATAACAGTCAGTTATGTCTATAGGTAAATATGTACAAATATATTTACATACATATGCATGTATGTATGTATACTAGGGTGGGCCAAAAGTACATGCAAGGGTAAAAAGTTTAAAATGTTAAGCTCCAGCCTGCATTCTAAAATGAAGTGCCAGTTTCGGCAAAAATATCCCGTTAATTTTTGAGAATTTGTTTTACGGATTTGTGCACTTTTTTCCATATAAGCATGAATTTCTTTGAAATAAATTGAGGAAGCCCGTTAGCGACATAATTTCAAAAGAGCAACGCCAGTTTTTGTAAATTGCACTTGTTCCAAAAAAAAAGACACAAAAGCAGTCTCCAAAAAAACAAATAGCAAAAATCAGCGCGATTTTTTAGCCGTTCTATAAAATTGCACACCCAAAAATGTTCTAAATATTCAGATTAAAAAGTTGAAATTTCGATGGAAATGAGTTTTCCTAAATTTTCTATAAAGTGTAAAACCAAGATTTATATGGTTTTGGTTAGCGCTTTATAGGAAAATACAAAAAAAAAAATAAAAATAAAGACCTCGAAAAACATTACGGATCTTAAAAAAATTCAACACGTGGTCATTTGCTAGAGTCATTGTATAAACATTTGGTTGTTATTATTAGAAGTCTCCCCAAAAGAAACGTAGTTTTCCGATCGAAAAATATTTATTTTAGTGAATTCTATACCATTACTACAAAAAAGTGTTTTTCCCCATATAAAATACCTGGAAACTTCATGCGATTAGGGCAGTTCTAAACGTAATATTTTTTTTAACAAAAAAAAAACATGGAAGTATTCTTTCTTTTCATTTAGAAAAATCTTATGGGCGGAGAGCTTAACATTTTAAACATTTTTTGTTTGCCTCACCCTAATGTACACGCAGATGTTGTAGAGCAGAAACTCTTTAGTCTTCTTATTGACGTGCACTACTCACCATTGGTTCGTCGGTGTTCTTTTGAAATTGCACCAAACGTACTCTGGTTACATGTTGCAACTCGCCATTGTCCACATTATCGATTTCGTCACCATTAATATAGGGTGCCATTGGTGGCGGTGTGACGCGCAGTGCCTCCTCGCCGTAAACGTCACGGGCAACAACATCGTGAGTATGTAGCAAAGCCTGTAATGAAAAAATGTAGCAAAAGAATATAATTTGTAATAAGTTGACGACAAATAAAAGGCAAATTTCTCGTGCTGCATTTTATTTATATTTATTTTTTCTTATAAGGAAATGGCACACACAGTTGGTATGGCAGTGCAGATAAAAGGATGTAGAAGAATATAAAGAAGAATTCTGCGCACAAATGTTATGTATGCATATGTGGAATGTATGCAGCAGCAAAAAGTGACCAGCGGTAATAATAAATAATGCACGGCATACGCGATACACTCAACTTTACCCTGTAAAAGTGTCATTTAAGTTGGAAATTAAATAAATATGTTTATATATCAACCCACACACATACATAGATGCTTGTTAACCTACAAGCAAGGCCCTTGAATTGAATGGCCAACGGTGCGTATACGTAACCGTGTGCAGAACGCAACTCTACTAGTTGGCCAAGCACTTAAATATACATCCTTAAGTATTATACCTTATAGGCTTTTGATTTTCTTTGCATACATACACATTTATAGCAGTATACCACAAATGAGCTAACAGTATATCCATTACGCTCGACCGAAGTATTCTTGCAGCATTTCAGATGATTTATTACTTTTCCTAGAATGCAAGCTCCGAAATTGGTGAATAAATAAAAAATAATATGTTTCTGAACGTTTCGTTGAGAGCTCATAACAATTCTGACAAAAGAATGTTTATCATTTTCTATAACAAATTCTAGCCTCGTAAAATTTTTATCCCGAAAGAAAAAATATTTCCAAGATATGTTCCAAAATAAACGGATATTAATAAAAATAACAACAATAACAGTTTGTTTTGGAGAACTCGATTTTACTTAAATAACCTAAATGGCGCATATGCCAAAATATAAGTAGGTATTGAGGCAGGCTATCTTGAAAAAAGTTTAACCAAAAAAATATGGCTTTTTTGGAAAAAAAATCCATTTTTAATTTTTTATGAAAACTGCAGTGGCATCGAATATATATGTATATAATAATTATCAAATGCCAATAAAAATAAGAATTAGAACGAAAAAAATTTTTGATTTATGAGAATCGAAAATTAATGAGCCATTTTTCAAAAGTACATGAAACATGCAACATCGAGGATATGGACAAATAAAAAAATGCGTATGCGCTTATTTTCCGAATATAATAACATACTAAAATTTCAAGTTATTCGGAGAGAAAGGAGCAGTTGGCTTGCATGATTTGAGAAGGACTTGGTCATAAATGGAAGTCATACCTGTTTGTTATGAACTATAATTATACTTGTTCCTCGTAGAAAAAGTAAACTAGTTGGTACAAATTCTAGTTCGTCATGGATACCAGTTCTTTGCAGTGAAAGGAGAATCCAGTCTGTAAAAATACCAGTTCATTAACTAGTATGTGCTTAAGCGACGGCGACATCTGTCTTTGAATTGCCAAAACCAAAACTATGCTTTTAATTGCTTTCGCCACAAATATCGGCTGTGGCGTCGAGTGAATACTAGCGATTCCGGTTCTGGGATCGAGTCTGCTTGGAGGTCGTTAAAATTAAGTATCCCCCTATTGCATTTTGTTATTCTCTATTACGAATCAATGTTGTCGTTTGAAATTCGAAACTTAGCGAAGCTGATTTGTGCTGATTGCTTCTCTAAAGATGACGCTTTAGTTTACTGTAGCAACATTGACAACCTTATGTCTAAGTTAGATCAAGTACATGATCCTACTGATTGGAGATTATTCATAGACTCATCAAAAAACCAGTCTCAAAGCCGTTCTCCTTCATAAAGGACACAAATTACCGTCGATACTATTAGCACATAAATGCAACGTAAAAGAAACTAATGAAGTAATGAAACTTTTATTAGAAAAAATTAAATACATATAAAGATTTTGAGTGGATTATATGTTCCGTTAAATATGAATCACTTGTGGACCCAAACAAATTTTACTACCACCTCGGCATATAAAACTGGGATTGATCAAAAACTTTGGTTTCTTTACCTAAAGAAAAGGTCAGAAAAAAACTTATCAACGATCTGCAATTTTTATCGTGCTTAAACGATATAGAAAAAGAGGCCTCTCATTCATGAAGGTGACCAAACATTTTCTCGGGAATAACAAGTCTCCTAACTATGCCGAAATAGTTAATAGATTACTATTTATGTGTATATCGGATGATCGGCTATAACATGTCATTAAAAATACATTTCCTGCACTCTCATCTAAGTTTATTAATTTAGTCATTTGTTGTTTTGTTAATAATAAACAAGTTTTAGCTAATACGGTATTATTTTTTGCAACTTTACTCAGTAGGTATATGGATTTAAAAAATATACGTTTCATTCTGATGGGAGACAACAAAGTAATTTTTCGGGGCTAGGGTAATTGATTTTTTCTTTATTGTACTTTATTTATTGAAATTCTAGCACACCGTCAACAAGGAATTTTTACATCAAAATAAAATCAGTTCCGGGGTTTCTAATGCTTGATATACGTTTAATGAAATAAGTTATTGCAATAGCATCCATTTAAAAAATTTTAATATTAATGCAAAAAAATTCATTAGCATTATTTCTACGGAATTAATGCACTGAAGTTTTCATTTACATTAAATTTCAAAATTAATTTTTTACATTACATTATTTTTTTACATTAACCTTAAAATGCTATGCATTAAAAAATTACAGCATTTTTCATAACTCGGATATATGGCATAGAAACTTTTCTGAACACCTGGCACTATCCATCAAAAAAGTTGTGAAAATTTCAACAACATATCCGACAGCAAAAAACGAATTAACAAATGAAATCCAACTGCCTGCCGTTAGTTGTTTGGCAATCGATATCATTGGTTTCTGTGACACCCAAAATCGACACTAATTCCGATTCGAACCTAAGACCGATAAAATTGGATTTCAAGACACCAAAGTAATTTTTTGTCGTTTTCAAATCCAATACCGTTAGAAATTGGATTCCATTAGGGCCCGATTAAATTGATAAAATATCCAACCTCGAATGCATACACACCAATGAACATACAAACTTATTTTAATAAAAAGAGCACAATGCGGTTAAGTGGTATGCAGCGGTTTTATATTCATACCAACGTTTTCTTTGCACTCACATTGTGGTTAAATATTAAATTATTATGAGCAGGCTTTTCAACCATTCTTATTGCACACCAATCACAGTTAGTGTATGGCGAATGAAAGTTTGTCGTAGAAATGCGCCCGGCAGATGTGGAGGCAGCAAGCAGAGTTTGAGTTTGACGGCTGTGGGTTCGTATGGTTAATGAATTATGGTCAATAACTGTTTGAATATGCTTTGTAATTAATTTGTGGTTTTACTATGTCACGCAGAGGACAAAGTGTGAAGAATGCACAGCCCAACACACCATACTGAAGTTGTGCCTATGTATTTATACTCAGGCTGCGTATGTTTCGGACAGTAAAAGTTTAATGTTCTTATGTATGTATGTATATTTTGAGTGTATGTAACATAAAAGCAGACCAATAAGTAGCTACTTACATATATTGAAAATGCATATGTACATTAGATCGCACCACCTTACAACAAGCAAACCAGGAAAAAAGGTTCGTCGCACACTCCTGAGACTAAAATATTTTCCAAGACAATTTCAAACAAAAAAATGTATTTTGGTTGAACGTAGTTTTTAAATTTTTCGGTATAACCTCCATTCCGGTGGAAAAAAATTTGTTTTAAGCTAGTTGTGCTGGAATAATCGAAATACTTTCCTAGCAGAAGCTTAATCATTTTGGATGAGCTTTAATCTACTGAAATTAGGGTGGTACGTTAGAGTGATAAGCTTTCAAATCTGGTGGGCCGGTACTAGAGCGCGGTATTTGAGGTCAACGAACTTTGGCACCAAAAAATTTTCTCCTCGAAACCAAAATATCTATACACATATCATACTTTCAAATCCGACTGTAAATGCCGTCAATGTTCGTAAAAAAAAATTAAAATAATAAGTTTGAAATTACCTTGCAAAAAAAACTTTTTTTCTGGCACGGTCTAACATACATATTTCCGGGAGATAGGTACATACAGACATGCTATTTATGTATTTATCTAAAGTAAATGTGCATATTCTTATACGATTTTCTTGCCGTAGGCATTTTTCATTATTATTATTATTATTATTGCTCTTATCCCTGTACTTTGTCGCCAATGCTATCGTAGTTGTCTTTCTTTTATTTATTTACTTAGGTACGTACCGTTAAATTAATCTTTTCTACTCTGCTGCCTACACTTGTTTTGTGATTCTACAAGATATTTCAAGTGTTGTTGATTGTTGTAAAACGGAAAAGGATTTCATATTGTACTTTCTAAAAAGGACTCAACCAGCTGCGACCATCAACAGCAATACCATACTTAACCATACCGCCAAGTCACGCCTCCAACTACAAACCCAATTTTCAGGCACAACAAACGCCGTTTCCCTTATATGATGGCCTACTATTTATGTATGTACGCATGTCAAAGAACAAAGGTATCCACCAGCACTCGACAGTCGACCCCCATATAGTCACAAAGTCACCCCGACTCGCTGCGGTGCGGCTCTTTAGTGTTTCTGACATGGCGCGCGGTATCGTCAAGGAGATGTTGGTTTATTTGCAAATGCTTGTGATCTGGCATGCGGCGACCGGCGTTTGCCATAAAATTCGTTTATTAAAACCTTTGACTGGCAAGAGCATTTGAATACTGGCGTACCACCGACTGGTTTGACTCATGATCAGTGTTGCCAGATTTTTTTCGGCGATCCAGGTCAATGGATAAAAAAAGAGCTAAAAACAGCTCATTAAAAATGTTTCAGGCTAAAAAAGGGCTAATAGTATTCAAATGTTTTATTAGTTTTTTTCACAAAAAACCGCAAAATAGGTACGTATTTCTTACAACCAATAACAAATTAAAGGTTGTTTGCGCGATACAAAAAATAAGGTAGTTTCAATAAAAAACTTTTTGATTCAAAAAGGCAGATTTTTGACAATTGCTCAATTGTGAAAAATTCTGGGTGGTGTCTGTTCTTCCATGGAACTGCTTGAGCTTCATTTTCCTAACTTTAGAAAAAAAAGCTAGAAAGAGCTAAAAGATTTTCAGAAAAAAGCTAGCAGCTAAATTGGAATTTTTCGAGCTAAACGGCGAAAAACACAGCTAAATCTAGCTGGAAAATACCTCAACTGGCAACACTGCTCATGATTGTCTTATATGTATTCGTAGTCGTGCTGTGCGTAGTACGGTTGTGGAAAAGGAATCATTCAATCTCTTACTTTGTTTAGGTTGCTATGGTCAAGCAGTTTTATTGCTGGTGGAACAAATCATTTGAGAGCAGATGTTTGTGCGACAAGATGAATTTTAATGAATTTTTATTACACAGAAAAATGCGGACAGTGTAGAAGTTTAATCGAATGATGATGCAGTACTGCAGCTGTGATTCGGGCAAGTTTGTTTTAAAATTGTAGGAAAGAAAATCATGTAAAACTTGGGATAGCGAACCGAGTATTGTACACAAGTAGGTATGTAAATATGTATGTATGTGCATAAATAATAGACAAAAATAAATTTTATAGCTAGCCCTAAGACATTGTAATTACTTTTAGTTGGTGACATTTTTCATACTTGGTCGTAGCTATGAATCAAAAAATTTAGAGAGCACGTACCCAAAAGTTTGTGAGTAAGACCCAACATAAAATTGCGTTATGCATACTAAACATACATATGAAAATTAGGGCGGGTCAATTTGAATGAGAGTTTTTTTTTCGAATATGCGCGTATAGCACAAAAGAGTTCTACGTGTAATTCTAAGCTAGTTTTCCGAAGAAACTATGGGTCTAAAAATCACGTTGGAGTTTGCCAAATTGGGAAAATATGTTCTTACGTGCATATTCGAAAACAATTGGAACGCTCTAATGAACATATGTACATACAACTTTTTGCTTAGACTCCACAGGAACTGACCGGAGGGAATGTGTTTTTTTTTTAATTTTTGCATCGTCAAAGCTGCTCATTTATAAAACTCTTTTTGTTTTTTTTTTACTAATGTTATCTGCATTGAAGATACTTAGATAGAAATGAGTGCAATTTCAGTAAATATGTATGCATATCTTCGCTTCAAATCTTCAATTAGAGCAGTTATTTATTACTCAAAGGGCTTTTATGATCGAAAAAAAAATACAATTTCACGTTATCATCAGTGGTCAAGCCAGTTCAATATGTATGTACTACCAAATGTATGCATTTAAGAAATATCAACTAAGCTTCAAAGCCACAACGTTGTCAATAGCAACAAATCAAACAGAATTGTCAATACGATTTTCGGTTATTAGTCTGTTCTCAGCACAGGACAAATGCTCGTATCTACATAGTCAAGTTGTACAGTTAATTTAAAATTCGTTTTTCGAATTGCTGATTTGTAGCAACAAGTATTGGAGCTCACATACCAAGCAAAGGATGTCATACAACCTCATTGTAACTACCTCATTTCCTGTTAAGCGAAAATCTCTCCATCAAATTTCGTAAAAATGAAGGCGATGTGTTTTTTCCCCACTCTTTCTCCTTAAATATTGTTATGAACTTTACTCCTTTTTAAGAAATGTATGGCTAGACGGCATGTACTAAAATTAGTCTTTTGACAATGAGTCGAGATTTAAAACCATATTTTGACATGTGAGAGGATGATAATTACGAATACACATTTGTATGTTTACGATGTTGTGCAGCTGTAGGTCGTTTCAGAAGTAATTTTCTGCGTAGAAGTCGAGTTAGAAAGCATATGCTTGGTTTGGCGATGTTAGATTCGAGGACACGGCAGTTAAAGCAAAAATCTTATAGCATCGTTCGAGAGTACATTTTGAAGGATAATAATAGCAATAGAAAAATACTTTAAATAAATCTAATAGGTTTTTAGTATTTAATCGGTAAATCATCTTCCTTTAGCTTCTTATTTCGCTTATTTTGAACTCATTCCTTTTAAAATAATATAATTCTTTTTTTTTTTTTCTAGGTAATTCTTATCTCTTGGGCCTATATAATTTAGAAAGAATAAAAATTTTAACTACGGGACAATAACACGTTGCATAGCTTACTATTTTGCTTGTAAAATTAGCCCTATCTTCAACCAAATAGGAAAGAAATGAAAACAAAAAGACATTTCGACAAATTTTCTTGTTTTATTTATAAAAGATAATCTGACATCTTACTAAATTGCCCTGTAAATACATACATAAAAAAATCAAAGAAAACAGGTTATTTTCAGCAAAATAAAAAATCACGCAAATTTCGTATTTTCTTTTTGCTTTAAAATTAAGAGATGAAAAATAATATTCATTTCTTGCTCAGAAATATAAAAATATTTTTTTTTTTATTCGTGTGCAGCCTTAAGAGTCAGAATAGCCTAACTGACATTTCAAAAAAATTAAGTGCAGCTTAGTTTTATTTTACTACATATCGGCGGATGAGTGGAAAATCGTCCTAAATCGGCTGCCGGTTCGAAAACGAAGTTGGTTGAAAATGCCCGATTTCAGAATTTAGTTGAAGAAAGGCCTATATCAGCTGCCGCTTCGAAAATGCCCTATTTCAATATTAATTCGATATATCGACAGCTGAGATAGGGCATTCTTGAGTACTTTGCTGAGATAAGTCGTTCTACAGCCAAATTCTAAAATCACTAGCTGCCGAGATAGGGCAATCTTCCACTTAAGTGCAATGAACTTTTCTCTAAAAAAAACCATAACTTATTTATAGATCCATCTTTCTCATATTACTCAAGAAAATAAAATAAAACAAAACTAGATAGCTCTGGCTCTCATGGCATCACATGGAAATGGCTTATTAAAGAATGGACACGAAAAATTTTGGTCAGCTGGAAACCATTATAACAACATATTACACAGCAAGCTAAGCTTACTATATTTAAAAAAAAAAACTTTTCAATTATCTTCATTATAAACAAAATGGCGCCATTTCCATTGGAGGCCTCTCATTACGCTATAGACGCCCGTTTTGTGACGGCATCTGCTGCTCTCTGCCAATTCATTTCAAAATGCTGTTAATTTTAGATGTCTTCTTTCGTTTTTAACTATTTTCTTTCAATATTTTTGAACGGGTCGCCATTGTGAAGAGTGTGATTGTGGTTGTGGTCCTTTTGAACAATATCTACGCCGTATCTGACATATCAGTTCAAGGCAAGCGGGCTGTAATGGCTCAATGCTAAATCGGGTCAGAACAGAACTGAGCCCTTATGTTGCTTTATGAACGACAGCAAACGTTATTGCAGACACTTCTTCATATATAATTGCTTGATTTTTAGAGCCCGTGATAATACATTTTTTGTTCTTCATGCCACATTGGCAGATGGCTTGCCACACCAAGTATAAATTAGGCCAAAAAATAACAAAAAACAAGGAGCTTGTCCCACATTTTTAGCTTGAAGGCATCTTGGACTCCATTTGTCTTCGTTGCATTATAAGGCTCAGCGCCACGAACCTGCTTAAAGTCTGCTCGACGTATGTATGTTTCCTTGTCCACACATACTTTTTGTTGCTTTTTGCACAAAATTTTTTCCGCAAGCTCACACTTCGCCGAACATATTTCGAAGAATACGTAGAAGTTCCAAAAAGTAGATATGCGATATTAATAACGACAAAATATCCTATGAATGTGTATACCTAATTTATATTTACAGTTAGTTTTACGCAAGTGGAGAGTAAACCTAATCGACTAGTTTTTTTCCATGTCCATTCTTTATTATTATTATTATTATACGTTAAAAAAGCCGTATCTTAATTTTTCCATTAAATTTCTCTTCTTTTTAAAAGCTTGAAATAACTTGCATTTACATTCTCTTAATATTAAATGATTAAAATAAATTTTGCTGTGAAAAAATATGCTTAAACATGGCTAGGCCATGTCGGTTTAATAAAAACAAGCATTCCAGCTGTTAAAAAAAAATCAAATAAAAAGTATGCTTGAATTTACCACCTGAAATTCAGCTTTATTTGAAGTCTCTAATTGAACTGAGCTCTTCTGTAAAATAATACCATAAACGATTGCCGCCCTATAACAAAGTATGTACAGTGGCGAAAATGTAAATAGCGAAGAGATAATAAAATAATTTTTTACTTTTTTTTGAGTAAGCACTTTATATACTTTGTACAGAAGAAAGTACGTGGCACCGTCAAAGAAAAAAAATATATATATATTTATGCATAGAAAGTAGAGTACTTTTCGCAAATCTAAGCCGCTTGCCAGTATAAAAAATACAAAATAATTTTGATAAAAATGTCACTGTGCCAACAATCGAGGCAAAAAATATTGCACTTGAAATGGCCAAAGTTGCACGTACGGGGATATAAATATTTCATTATTGTAGAATATTAAACGCACAGAATTGCTTGCTTGCACAACCGAAATTAAAATTGGGGCAATAAAACGGACATTTCCATTTCACTAGCGAAAAAAAAAAAATAGAAATAAAAAAGAGAAATATTTCTTGCTAAAGTTAATGATTCTTGCTAAGTAATTTTTGCATTCAGTTTAATAATAATATACAATGCTATAAATGAGACTACTATTGAATGAATAATGAGCTGCCAGAGGCAAGCTTCCCAATTTTATAACAATTCATTAAATCAAAACCCACTCTGCCAGGCCGATCTGCAAACATACATATCTACATACATAAGTAAATACATACGTATTCATATTGTCAACCTCAATACATACATACATACATATGTACAGTTACAAAATAGTGAAGCAAAAAGGACAATAGTTTAATGAATGATAATAATACGCACTTCATACCACAGGCAACCCCGCCACGGCAACGACAACAACGCGGTACGGTACACGCAGCATACGCAGCACCTCAATGAAACCGTATAAAATCGGGAATGTCATGACAGCGAATACTCATTTTACCGCAAATGCACTGTCATCATAATTGGCAATATAAGGTATGCCAGCATGCCAGCAAGTTAGCGACAAGCAGACAAAAACTTTATGAAAGTGCGATTTGCAATATTGAAATATGTATTGACGTTTTGACGTAATTTGATAAAGTAATAAAAACTGTAACGATCCATTGAATTAAATTCGCTGATAGCAAAGTTATGAACTATTCATAGTCTAGCAGCTACTTGCCATAACGGACTGAAAAATAAATAGCAGCAGCAACAAAGTTAGACGCTATGTTGGGTAAGGCGAACGTTGTCAGGCCAACAGCAGCAGTACAAGGACCGACCCACGCCCGCCCACATAACTGCCTGGCATTATTAGTTAAGTGTGCTAGGAAGTACGCGAATATAAAAACGTGTTTTATGTGTTTACTATAATTGTAGTGCTGCCTACTTTTGAGCCTAGTTGCTCTTCAATCGTTTGCACCTCGGCAAGCATTTTTTCGCTTTGCTTTCCGTTTTATTTGCCTTTCATCGCCAAGTGACCGAAATTGAGATTTGAAATTTGAAAGCCCCACTCTAGGCACCAAAAAATACTTGAAACCTAAGTCGTTTGCACTTTACTCTCTCCCCCATTAACTTTCTGTATTCCTTGAGTACTTCAGTTCGAAGTAAAGCGAAGACCTATAAAATGAAACGAAGAAGGAAAAGCTGAGGTAGTAAGTAAGTAAATTAATAAGCAGCACAGTTGTGACATTACCGCCGGCCGACCTAAGTATCAGTCAACCAACCATTTACTAGCGCACTTGGGTATCACTTAGTTGTGCGGCTCATCGTTATTTGCCAACTTTGCTTAAGTAGCAATCTCTTATCTGTGCGCAAATCTTTTCTCCGACATTGATATGCGCTAATGAAATACTCAGTGCTAAGCAACGCGACAAATAGCGCAGCGGACCCTTATTGACCGCGCTTTGATTGTACCATTGCTAATTTTGTGCGTGTGTTGCACAGTGGTAAAAAAAGTGAATATATTCAATAAAGTTGTTTTCATAATATTTACTAAATGTTTAAATATGGAAAAATGAAAAATGTGCCGGCTATTTCAACAGGAAGTTAGCGAGCTATTATCTATTATTGTTTGTCTGGGTAAAATTTTGCAATAAATTTTTAACTAACTGCAGTTGAGCTAGATTCTTGAAACTTAAAATTTAACTCAAAACCCAATGAAAACGCAATATGCCGCTAGGTGTAGCAGGAGTCGAGATATTTGAAAATCTCTTTAGAAAGCTCGTTTTAAAAATATTTCTTTTACTATTACCTACATACAGTCCCAGTCATTTAAATAGCGCACCCTTTTGATCCTCAGTACGTACAGTTATCCTTCTGTTTGTTTAATATTAATTAATTTTTTATAACAATATACCATATTCTACAACAAAAAACGTGTAATTCCGATTTTAAAATTGTATATTAATTTGAAAAAAGGAGTCCGCCATCATAACGACCTGCAGTGAATGCGGTAATAATATTGCAAAAAAAATCGGATAAACAGTTTTGTAGCCCATTCAATTTTAGTAATAACAAATTGAAAGTTTCAAGTGGCTGTAAAATAGCGTAAAAATTACTGTTGATTTTTTTGTTGTTGCATTTTCTTCCATATAAAGAATAAAAAAACGCAATTTATTTTTATATGGAAGAAAACCGCAACACCCTCGGAAAAAATTCTACAAAATCAGTGGTAATCTTTAACGACTTGAAACTTACACTTTATTGCACTTAAATTGAAACGGCTACAAAAATGCATACTCGAATATTTTCCGAAAAATTCTAGATAATAAGTTAGAAATTTTGAAGAAATTTTTGGAAATTTGATTATTTTTGTGAACTTTGTGCAAGCTTTTAAACTTTTATTTTGGTGCTATTATTTTGACCGCAACTGTATGCAAAATGATAGCCGTTGTCGTTGTTCGGAGTTAACTCAAAAACAACTGCATAGATTACAGTCACATTTTCGGAAGTTATAACTTGCATACATGGCCCATTAAAGGCCACTAGAAAACTCACTAGGTGGCGCTGGAGTCGATTTACTTATAAAAGTCGTATTTACGAACGGATAGGTACAAATTTAAAATATATGTATGCCACCTGCATGATGAAAAATACGTTTTCGAAAAATGGAATGAAAATCATGGTGCGTATACACTTCATGATAAGTAATGCTTCTGCAAAAATTAGTCCCAATACACCAATACAATACAATAATACATTAAAATTAGTCTCATACACTCTAAATGCGATCATCTTGCTCGGAGCGTCCGTTATTGCAGCAGTAAGACACAAAGAAACCAGTTCTCCATGAACTTCTCAAAGTACACTCCGGTCATTAAGTTATTCTAGGCACTTCACCGCGTCAGGGGTGTATCGAGAAGAAGTGTTTGCTACTTCGCAGGCAGCACAAAATCTTGATCAAAGACCTAGAGAGAACAAACGAGTTAAACATAGACAATGCAAATTCCCTTACAGAATGCCGAACATGTCTGATAGAGAATCAAATGAATATACATACATATATATGTATGAGTGTCCTTGAGCGCCTGAATATTAACACGAATTGTAAAAGTTGCGAATAAGCTGAACGATATTTAAGAGATCACACGACTTTTCGTCCTGTGAAACAGCAGGAATTCTTGGCCCTCCTATAACAGAAAACGCGCATCTGTGATTTTCAGTTTCCTTACACTTCATGAGAAGAAGATGACCCACGCTTGGCAAAGAACTTACAGGTGGAAGTAAAACCATCGGTAAAGTATTCCATATGTTAACACAGCACTACTATTCTTGGCCTATGTGAGAGAAGTAGGGCGTTCTTCAACCAAATACTGAGATAGGGCGTTTTTCAATCAAATTCTGAAGTAGGACGTTCTTGAAAAGTTTTCTGAGATACGCCGTTTTGGAACTGGCTGCCAAGATACGTCGATCTTCCACTCAGCTGACGATATCGTCTTCCTTCTCGTCTAACGGCAGGCTCAGGAAAAGGTCAGATCCGACAGATATGGGAAGTAGGGAGCGGGATGTCCGATCAGCAGATTAAGTGTGCATTTGAAGAAGTGGTTAATATCGTCAAATGGTTTATTCCCATTCCCAAGAAATACGTTTCTATGAGCTGAAGTTTTCCCGACAAAGGCCTAGGGTTTTATAGATTCAAATCTTGTTAAGATCGGCGAACCCTAATGAGTGTGAATTTTTCACTAATTTTTATGTTTTACTTGAAATCCTTCGAACTTCGAAAAGGGTTAGATATAGGGATGTTAGTTTTTTCGCTTTTTACGATCCCGGGATATTCAGAATATCGTTATCACAATTCCGCGGCATTCCGCGATTAGTCCCGGGATTTAGATATTCATTACTTTTCACAACTTGAATCGTCTATATTGTTTGAGAGGCCCGTCTACATTAAAATAAATAATAAATAAATGGACCTACCTTTTTATTTAAAGTGGCGTTTTTATTTTTTTTTTTAACTCTGACGTCAGGATTTATTTGAAAGGACTTTGTTATTTCAAAGATATGATTAATTCCCAAAATTATTTAAAAAATTCAATCCAATGTAGAATAAAAATATCGGTACCAAATGCAAGAGGAAATTTCTTTAGAATTGAAAATAATTAAAATTTTTTGGATTCACAAGCAGGGCCGTAGCCAGGATTTTTCCTGCCTGTAGTGGGGTCAGAACCCCCACAAAATTTAATCTGTTTAAATTCTTCAGAATTTCCTGAATTTTCTCTAAGCACTTTTCGTTGCATTTTTTAAATCATTTTTGAATTACTGACCCCAGAGTGAAAAACTAAAAACGCAATTTTACTATATTTGGCCCATGGTCTGATGAAGGAAGTTTTATCCTCTTTTCATGCCCAACATTTCTTCAAAATGGTAGATTACATACACGGTTCCATATTTTCGTGTGCGTTTTTACACACTCCAAAGAAAAATTACTCATTCGGGAGAATTTTTTACTCATTCGGAAGAATTTTCGACCTTAACGTAAGGAACGTTTTTCTTTGATCCAGAGATGGATTTTTGGTTCAGTGTAACATACGAGAACTACATTAGAACTCCAATGTAAAAGCAAAACGTTCCTCTAACTTTTGAGACTATGTTTGCAGGGTAGAGGAAAATGCACAACACCATCAACAAAAAAATTCCCAAAAATCAGTGGGATTTTTTACCAACTTCACACTCGCACTTTGTTATACTAAAATTTAATGGGATTTAAAACTGCATACTCAAAATCTTTTTAGGAAAAATCTCAAAATTTTGATGAAACTTTGCGGAATTTTTGCACAAAGTTTGAATTTTGGGTTTATACAGTTTTTGATAAATAATGGCAATATTTTTATAATAAAATATATTAAATTAAATAACAAAAAATTTAATTGATAAAACTTGTCAATATGTGGTAGATTTATAGTTATTAGAAGGGATGTTTTAAGTAAATAATTTATTATAATAAATATAATAATAGATTGGCGCATACACATACAATCTAAAAAGTGCATGTAAGTAAAACTACTACTGAAAAATTTATATTTTTCAACCAGAATCTGTGTAAATACACGCACAAAATTTGATTTTTAACATTAGATGTTTACGATATACACATAGATATACACATGAAATGGTTAAAATTGCAAAAATTTCGAGTGTAAAAATACATTTTATACTAATAATAAACATTAAGTGCTCATATTTAATCAATTTTATGTGTAATTTCGCTCTACGCGACAAGCTTGGTATGTAAAAGTAAGCAGTCAGTGTTTGATTTTGCACACATTAGAAGAGGAAACTGGTTACCTCTGTTTATATGCGTAAATTTAAATAAAAAATTTTTAAAGCAAATTTTATACATTTTATATTTAAACTGTGAAGTTGTATTTAGAATTCAACAAACAAATGCGCCACATATATGATAAGTAGAAGTAAAAAAGCAGTGTTCAATTTAATTAACACGGTGTGTAAATTTGCATTCATTAAGAGAGGAATTCGCTACCTATCTTAATAAATGTGTACAAATTTAAACAAAAATTTTTTAGAGTGTACGTTAGTGTTTGGCCGGGCTTCTCCTCCGATTTGTGGCGTGTCACACAAAGGGGGTGGCCTACGGCAATTGTACTTTTTTGAGAAGCTGTTTTTCATGGCTGAAATACACTCGGACGTTTGCCATTGTCTGCTAAGGGGCTACCGCTATTAGCAAAAAACAACTTTTTTATTTTTATCTTTTTTTTATTTGAGTTGAACTGTGCTTGAATCCAGGCCCTGGGGAATGGTAGCGCGCACTGCTAACCACTACACCACAGCGGCCGTCATTTAAATTATGAATTATTAAGAATATTAGCGTATTTTCATATACATATTTATTTCTCAATATTTTCTTCTCAGTTTCAGTAATACACTTTTTCTTATTCTTAAATTTTCACTGTCTCTCATAAATGCCAGCAAAGCAGAACTAATCATTTGGTTCTTCCTACGCTTCACCACAGTCCAACAACGTCTATGCCTTGTGCGGATACTCTTTGTCGCTTCAACGTTATGTCCCACTGGGGATTAATTTCGTATGCCAGCCAACTCAATGCAGCGCATTTAGATATGTATGTGCTTAGCAACCAATGTGGCCCAAATACCAAACGACTCCCTTCTGCTCCTCGCCACTTAAATCGTTTCCCAAAAACACACACAACAAACTTGACACTTTATTTTCATTTCATTCAGTTGTGATTTTGATGATTAATAAAAAGGAGCGTCAAGCTGCAAATGAGTCGTCTGAGGCAAATGGGTCGTACTGGCGAGGAGAGGAGAGGAGAGGAGAGGAGAGGATGGGAGAAACAAACACATCTTCGTTCGCATGCAGATAATGGCTGTTTGTCGGTAGTTGTTTATTTTCGGACTTCTTCTTTGTTGTCACACTCAGCTTTGAGATGCTACTCCTTGGTGGCTGTTTGCTTAGCCACCCGTAGATTACTCAAGTAATCTTAAGTATTTGCGGATGAATTGAAAACGGTCGAAAGCGTTGGTGTGTTGTAAGTTAGTCATGTGCTGCTGCTGAAGCTGCACTTTAAGCCCGAGATCTTAGACCGTCATTTGTTGGTCTTAATAATTATGACACTAATATTTAAGACTTAGCAATTTTATTAAGGATACACGTCAACGTAAAAAGTATTTCCATAAAGTGAATGGTGTTTAGAAAATAAGCGGGTTGGCGTGCTCAAGCAAGGACAAGTAGGCGGTATATGTCGGAGGCCATTCAAAGTTTAACAATAATGCGAAATATCCCAAACGCCTATTTATTTGTGTTTCAAACTCTTCGCATTAGCTTCAAGTATCGTAGCATTAAACCTTCCCTTCGGTTATATATCTATTGCAAGTTTATTGCCACTTGGAATCATTTCCAAATGTGTAAGTACATTAGACTGCATCCCCTCCCCATACAAAAAAATCGGCACTGTTTTTCCACTGGAATTATAAAATCTATTATATCTTAAAACTTAATTGAGATTAACAAAATAAAAATTTGTTTTACAAGGAAGCGTGGCAACCTCGATGGAAAATATATTTTCTGACCAAAGTTCTCAACAATACATTTAATTTGATATCCATATTGCGATTTTTAGATATATTGTGTGGAATCGAAAATAAGTGGCAATCTTACACTATTATCCTAAGACATAACATTTTGTGTATAGGGAAAGCATTGTTTGAGGAATTTCTCTTGGTACCCATGAATAGTAATATTTTACCTTTTCTTCTAAACAAAAAATTAAATAAATATGCGATTCAAAATAGGTGGCTACCTTATTAAAAATATTTTTGAATTAGGGATCTTTAAAATACCTTCCATTTGATACCCATATTATGATGTTTTAATTAATTTGTAACTTATTCCGAATAGGTGGCAACCTTATACGAGTCTTCTCGGAGATATTGCCTATTCAGATAACCTTAACATCCAAAACAGTATCTGTGTACAAAAATTCATAAAAATTGTTGCAGCCGTTTCCGAGAACCCTATGGATATATATATATATATATACAAGAATTGCTCGCTTAATGTAATAAGATTCATAAAAAAACTCCATTTTTAGAGGTATTTTCAAAGCGGTCTAGCTCACGTAAATCTTAATATTTCTCTGAGATATTGTGATAGAAGTCTTAGAATATACTAAATGTTGTAATCCCGCCGGAAAAACCGCAACTTTTTTTGGTGATGCAGTCTAATGTATGTACATACGCGCGACCTATCTATAAAACTTCTTAATACCAAGTATCCGTCGCAATTCGTGGTAACTACGTCAGCACATTTCTAAAATCCACTGCACTACCATCGATGCAATCGTCTAAGCTGATAACAACCAACGCGTACACGTCACCCCACAGAACCACCAACCAACCAGCTGAATCATCTGGATTAATACTGAATTTTAATTAGAAAGCTTTGGTAGTTATCTGCAAATTGGCCAAGTATTCCATTTCGCTTGCAGCATCATCGTACTTTTGACACTTTTGTTATCAACGCCGCACAGCCGGCAAATTTTCGCCTACACCCGTTGCTATTTTCCGCTGCTGAAGGCTTCAAATTTCCGTTGCCTATCGACCGGCATTTCAGCACTGGTAGACTGACTGGTTTGTGTGCCAGCAAGCGCTGTATGTTTGGGTGCGAGTATACTCTTAAAATTTTATGCTAACCAAGAGATGAGCTGGATTTAAAATACAAAAACGGCGGATTATCTGTTGATTTTCCAATGAGCATGTAGTGGGGTTAGAGGTATCGCTGTTCTTTCATATTCGCAATGTGGCACCAGGTAAAGTGAGCCATCATATTTAGGGTGGCACACATACGAGTATATGATTTTCACCTAAATTGAGTTTGAATGAACAAAACGTCGATAATTAGGTATCTTGAATTCTTCGTAGGTATTTTTGAATCGATTAAATTAAATAAATTTTAAAAATCATAATGCATTGAGATTTAGTAAAACTTCTGGCTGTGTAGTTCCAGTTGCTCGACTATACTAAATTCCTACTCTTGCGTTCGCGTTCGCGCATCCAGGGCAATGGGAACAACCCACTTGCGAAATGCGATAACCAACCCGAGTGGAGCCTTGGATTACGCCAGAAAGAAAGTAACATGATGACTGTCGTCGACAGCGTCTGCTCACCATGAGGTGTGGCTGCAAGCGAAAAGCAAGCAGCTCGCTATATCGCCAAATTCTGGTTGTAAGCTGGGTTTGGGACGCACGGAATAAAAACTAATTCCAATGAAAAGCAAAAAGAAGCTTGGGATGAGGACTCTTCTAAAGATAGCGACTAGAGCAAAGGTTTAAAAGAATACGATTGGAGGGTATGCACCTTGAATGTCTGAACTCTTAATGGGTAAGGTACCTTGGCCCGGTTTGTTGATGTCCTCGGGAAGCCGAAGGCTGATATCACCGCCATACAAGAAATTTGGGGGACGCGACGTGGATAGAATCGCGTGAGGCCTTGCGCCGTCAGCCGTCATTGTATAAATTACCGGAAATTCGGTGTTGGATTTGTGGTGGCAGAGCGACCTTGTCGCCTAGTAATATCCTTTATCACAGTGGGAGAGCGTACCGCCGCAATTCGCATAACAGCGAGATTCTTCTCGCTCATTTATCCACTTACGACAGCTGCCCTCATTACGACATAAAAATCCTGCTTGGCGATTTTAATGTCAGAGCTAGCAAAGAGGGAGACCGATACGATAACGGACTAAGGCTGATCGACTTCTCCGCAGCCCGAAACATGGTAGTCTGCTGCACCGGTTTCTAGCATAAAATAATTTTTGAGGATATATGGCTGTCTCCGGATTCAAAGACGAGACGTTCAGACGATGCGAGGACCAAACACCGACTCGGACCACTAGCTTGTTGCAGCCAAGATATGCACACGACTCTGTGCAGCGAAAAATGTGCGCTTGATGGGGAAAGCTCAACGTCGACAAACTTCAAACAAAACAGATTGCCAGCATATTCGCTATGCGATTTTCGCACCTGCTCTCTGAGAGTACTACCCAACAAACCGATATGTATGTGTATGCAAGCAGTGAGATGGCGTATCTCGCTAATGAAATGTTTGGATTTCAGCGAGTCGGAAAGTCCAAATAGTAAGGCGCCAATGGAACGCCGCTGAATGGAAAAACGGTACCGATTTTTTATTTTTTTATTTAATTTTTTATATGGGGAGTGATGCAGTCTAATGTACATACTTGAATTTAAAGTTCATGATATCCCGATAATCCATGTGTCGATGTTTCAAATTTTGACCTATTGTCGAAACTCCAGAAAAAATTCTCGCTGCTCGACTGTTACAGACTAATTGCGGAAATGACTAAAGAGCGGAATCTTCTGATCATACAAACTACATATTAGAAGGTACTTTAGATGACAGCGTAAAACTGTAATCGGAGGAACGAAGTAAAAGATTCGATTCAGAATTTCGCACTCATTTAATGCTTTACTAGTATAAAAAATAAAGTCTGAAGCCCTACCGAGCAAGTGAAAACTTCGTTGCGGTATTTTCTTTACATTAGTTGCTTCTACTGTATACAACGAAGCGTTGACTTAATTAATTTTTAACAGACACTTGTTTGTTTTCTCGTTTCTATGTCTTCTTTTGTGTTCTTTTCTTTTAATCATGAAATTTATTTCTCTTCTTAAGTAAAACCAATGGAACTCTACTTTCCTTTTGTTAGTTAGTGCACACTTAATTACGAACTAGAAACCAATATCACCAACGACATGCATAGCACACATCATTTTTCTTTGTTATTATTTATTATGAAGCTGGCTGAAGAGATAGAATCCCTCGTTGAATGGCTTGCAACACCGAGACACAGTCTTACAGTTAACATTGGCTTATAACACAACATTTGCTGTACGACTATGTCCCAGTAATTGAGCGGAATTTCAAACACTTTCTCATTTAGACGAGGATGACGACGACGACAGCGGCATCGACAAGCTCCATGCACCATGAGCCACTGCCTCTGCTGTAGCCCACATTCACGATTCCTGGTATACAAATACAATGAAGTGGAAATGACAGTGAGTTGCATTGTGCGTTTTGTGCTCCTGATGCTACCGCTGTTGGGTGGTGGTAACTTGAAATCCTAGCAGCATTCAATTACTTTAATACCCGTAGATAGGAGTATATTTGTGTATTTAGTTGATGTTGATGTTGACGCAAAAACCGCAAGGATCCGTTGTATTTTTGCCAGCAACAACACTGCACTATTAGTTGTTTCAAGTCATTCATTGGTAGGTTGGCAGCGATGTTTTGCCTAGCAATCCGTATTTACTTCAATTTCTGTTCTTCGCTGCTTGTTTTTGTAGCTTACCGCTTCGCTCATGCCTCGCTCGCTTGCCCTCTGTGTGATGTTCCTCAACAATGGTTGCCATATCAATGAAGTAAGTGACGCGCATTCATAGAGTCTGGTATGCATTTCGTAAAATTTAACAATAGGCAAACCAACAGCAACTCCATTGTTAAAGCCAGAGGATGTGGTGAGGCGCATTGCATATCAGCCATCGCAGAGAAGTGCGGAGTTGTGGCAACTATGATATTTATTCATTTGGTTCTGGGTTCATATGTATGTATGTACATTAGGGTGCTTTTTTGTCGACTTTTGTTGTTTTTTTCACTTCTATATGGCGCAAAAGTGCATGGCTAACAAGGAATAGCACCCTTGAAAACTTAAGTGATCAAAATTTCAGCCCAAGTGTCTTTAGGAGTTTTTTGCAAAGCTAGTCAGCTTGAATGACATAACGATGTTTTTGATTAACCATTTGTTGTGGTGGGCATTTATCAAAAACGAATGCAAAGAACTGCTGAGCGCGAGTCAAAATATTTTCCAGAAGATCAGCGTTACAATCCCTTTTCCTCCTACCTGGATTTTTTTCTAAATGTTTTCTTGTTTGTACTTAAAAAATTTTTTGAATTCAAGGGTTGTATCACAAGTAATTTGCGTGCCTCACTTAAAATGGTGCGCTCTGTATAACATGGTATACCATTTTTTTTTTTTGAAAAAGTAAACGGTGTTCTACCAACCTATTGCTTGGTTAGAAGTTATAATTGGAAATTGTTTTCATGCATTTTGCACATATACTGATTTAATCTAGCGTGTAATGGACAATAGTATCACCCACCAATACAAGCCGTTTTCTCAGACGATCTAAGTATCTACATACAAATGTGGGTACATACCTAATATCTAATGTTCAATTCTGGTGGAAATCCTATTAAGGAACGTGCCATATATGTAAGTTGACTACCAACACTCAAATCCTTCACACACACACATACCCATACATATTTGCATATGCGATATGTATGTAAGTATATGCATGTGTGTATGTAAGTACACATCCGTTTGTATGTTTTTGAATTTATGTACTTCGCGCTCGGACGATCCTTAAATACGTATGTACATATATAGATATGTATACCCACTCACTCATTTTCTGGCTAAATGGAGCAATGTCATAACTTGGAACGATTCGCAATAGACAGCTGATAGGCCGACAGCTGATAGACGATAGACGATACAAATATGGCATAAAAGATGATGACAGCTATGTCACACCGCACTCACTCAAATCAAAGTGACCGAGTGTGACATCACTGATACCCGCATGAAGTGAACAAAATTCGTTTGATACTTTAGGTGTTTGTGTCGATACATTTCAGTTGCTCTATCATGATGAGTAGGATACTCTTATTTAATAAGAAATTTGATAAAAAAAAATGCACACAAACAAACAAACAAACAAGCCATCGAGCACAGAACTTTGTACTAGGATGGAGCCGAAAAAATCATTTGTTTGATTTCTAAATTTCAGGAGTGCGAAAAAGTTGCGTGAACCGTGTTAAACCGTTTTTCGATCGGATAGTATTTGCGGTCACACAAAGATACTTAAAGTTTCGAAAAATCTCTAAAATTTTGGGTTTTTAATACTTTTTTTTTAAGATTTTCTAGAAAGATTTTATAGTCCATTAAATTTTAGTACAATAAAGCGCGAGTTTCAAGTTGCTAAAAAATTGCGTTGATTTTTGGCATTGTTTTTTTTTTTTTTTGCTACAGTGTCATGCATTATATTTTATGTAAAATTGTCGAACATACTTTGAACCATGTTTAGTTCAACGCGATCATGTTAAGCAACTTTTCCGCACTATTAAAATTTCAAGATCGAAAAATTTATTTTTTCGCTCCACACTACTAGGTACATATGTAAGAGTTCTCAAGTGTGTTCGTGTACTATAATTGTAAAAAAAAAACGTTATTATTACGCGCATTTTGCATTTTCGGTAGTGTCATGAGTAAACAAAAGCTTTTTCACACCATCTTGTCCTTAAAAATCTGTTTGTTTTGTTTCTTTTTTAATGTTTTTTTTTTTGCCTTCTTGATGCTGTGCATGTCGCATGTTTGTTTGCGTTTTCGCATGGATCCTTTCAAAAACTTTCTTTTCCATTTAACTTTTATTTGTCTATTCTGTCACGACTTTTGTTGTTGTTGTTGTTGTTTTCGTGCCACTCTTTACCACTCACTAACAAAGAAAATAGTGCTATGTGTAAACCGCTCGAGAAATTCGTAACTACGTAGTATGCCACAGAAAGTAGTGTAACACCAACAACTTTTGTGTTGTCTAGCGGTGTTGCCATCAACGGTGACAACAACAGAGCGGTGGTGGCAGTTGCATGTTGGCTAGTTTACGCGACACTAACTCATTCTCACTAAACAAGTAAACTAATTATTTTGTGAATTTTTTTGTGCAAGTGCAACTTAGTAGAGCATCTGTCAATTGTCATTTGTAAGCTAGCTGACGGCATACTATGTACAGTAAAGTACAGTATGTATGTATGTGTGTCGGTTTTTTTTTCAAAAAAACTTTTTTGTGTGGGCGCAAGGGCTTGTCATCTTGTCTGCTTGTTACCTGCTGCCCATCTCAGCTGCTCTTTCGTCAACTTTTTATTCTTCTAATCCTTTAAATGTTAAGCAATTACCAAGTTTTAACAAGTAAAGAGTGTCAACCGGCCTGGTGTTGTTTGAGCTCATATTGCAGCTGATTAGGGATGTCCTTAATTACGTCTTCACTTTTGGCTTTCATGAGTGAAGAATTTGACGAAGGTTTAAATTTGATTGAGCGAGATTTTTTGCGGATGTATGTGTATATGTTTTAGCTAAGAAATCAGCCACCGTCATAAAAAAAAATATCGCAAAGGATGGCCCAGCTGTGGAGCAAAGGGTATCTATACGCACAACGTCCACGGCAGCGATAAATGTGCTGCTAAGCTTACTGCCCATAAAAATTATGGGTTAGCAAAATGCACTTGGCTTTCTGGATGCGCTCAGCCTGCCGGAATTAACGGACGATCGCACTGACGGATGCAAAATTAACAAAAAAAAACACCCAAAGGCGGAGGGGGAGTGTACTCAGAACAACTAAGAGTATAAAAGTCGTTCCGTCTGCCGAACTACTGTAGCGTCTTCCAAGCCGAAATCGCGGCCAATCAGAAGAACGCAGAATGTGTATGGATAGAAGCAATCGGATGGAATAATATCTATATTTTTTTCAGATAGTCAGGTGGCTCGCCAGTATTTTAAAGAGCTTCAAGTTCCTACCGACTCGAACAGACCTTATCGACCGCATCGCAGGATTTCAAAAAACACTCGGAAATCCAAGATACGTTTTAAAAATTTAAAACAAGTAAGTTTTAAGCAAAAACAAAAAACAAAGCCTACTACAATTATAAAAATCGGTTAAGGTGGTCCAGAGTTATGGAGTAACGTACATAAAAAAAAAATTCCGACGAATTGATAACCTCCTCTCTTTTTTTGAAGTCGGTTAAAAAGGTAAAATAGTGAAATTTCCACTGACATAATTTTTCCTGCACTCTGGAGGAAAAATATTTAAACAAACATATTTCTCTACAAATTAGGGTATTCCTAATGCTAAGGTTATTATGTACTGTTTTCCATCACCTTTGCTACCAGCTTAGTCAGCGATGTCAACACTGACGGTGACTCCGTCAATCATTGTTTCCTTTTAATGCTGCATATGGTAGTTGCTGTGTAAACTGACAGTTTTTTTTTACATACATATAGCTTTTGTTTAAGTTCAACTTCTGAAGTTCGTTCCAAAGTATTAATTACCCAGTCAGCAAAATTAGAAAAGGCTGCCTTTTATGAGCCCTTGTAGACCTCGATTCTGTACAACTTTTAATTTTGTATGGAATTGGAGTTTCAAGGACTTCTAATTCAGCTTTTCCTTAGATGGGGAATGCTTAAATGTATGTAATTTGGAGTAATGGTACAGTTCAAACCGAACTTTGCACCGAAGCGTGTATTGCGAATTTTTTTTCTTTTATTTGACTTACGTTGCCTTGGAAATACATATTTTTGTTCGCCTTCGAATTTTAGTTCTATTAGCAAAGACCCAGAATAATAGTTATTTCACGGTGGAGTTTTAAAAAAAAAGTCATCCAAATTTTCGTAAGGATTATAAACAACTTGATAACTATGGGTGAGAAAATTTTTTTAAGTCATCGATAACTATTATTTTAAGACTTATAAAATAGAAGTCTTTTCATAATAATTATCAGAGAGATAATTATTTTTAAGTCTCCAAAGGCTTTTATTTTGAGATTTATATTATAAAAGACTTGTCGTAATAATTATCATTGAGATAAATATTTTTAAGTCTCCAAAGACTTTTATTTTGAGACTTATATTATAAAAGTCTTTTGATAACAATTATGAGTGCGAAAAAATTTTGTATACAGTCCCGAACTGGTCCCCAACTAATACTGAAATACTCCTAAACAAGTCCTTAAAAACTTAAAAAATTGTTTCATGCTCATAATTATTATGAAAATACTTTTATAAGTCTTAAAATAAAAGTATTTGAAGACATAAAAATATTTACCTCAATGATAATTATTATGAAAAAACTTTTAAATTATAAGTCCTAAAATAAAAGTCTTTGAAAACTTAAAAATATTTATCTCTCAGATAATTATTATGAAAGGACTTTTATAATATAAGTCCTTGAATAATAAATAAAGATGACTCGAAAAAAATATTTATCTTAATATAATGATTATTGATTGACTTTTATTCTTTTCTCTTATAATAGTCATGTCTCTGACTATTAGAAGATCTTCTAATACAGTTTCCATAGAAAATGTGTTCTTTAAAAAGCTTTATTTAGAAACGCTCCCAATTTAGCTGACTGGGTATTTCTGTTTTGTGTATATAAAAAGATGTGTGATTTTTGCCACTTTACTTGTTTACTTGCACATATGTGTGTATGTTTGGAAATGAGCTACTTTTCGCTACTTAATGGACAGCACACATACATATATTCATACATACATACATACATATATACCCAGTATGCAGGTTTATGGCTACATGTGCGCGCTGATAGGAGTGTCCTTGGCCCATAGATGTGCTGCTATGTGGACGGCGAAGAAAAGTCAGACAGGCCTAAAGGCTCACTACAAATCTGTTACACAGTGAAATTGCCCTCAAAATGCCATAGCCTAATTAAACAATTTTCACAAAGTAGGATTAGCCAACAAACAAGTTTAAGTATGTTGACGCATTTTAGTTTCAAGTATGCAAATATGTCGCAACACATTTTTCATGTGTCACTATGTCGTCTAACTTCATACTATAAAAGTATGTACATACATTCATATGTAGTTATTTAGGTAAGTTCTCATAATTGTCACATCTATTATTTAGCGCGTATGAAAGTCTTGCTTTTTACCTAAATATCTAAGAAATATTATGAATATAGTAAGTAATGGAACCAACCGTTTTGCTTCGCTTCTGTTGAAGTCTTGCGAAACAAGACCGATGAGGAGACATGGTGATCTCTGAAATAGCAACTCTAATTTCTACCGCTTACACTTTTTTGCTTTTTCCATTTTTTTTTTAACAGATCGTGGTATAAAGCTCAATAACTCAGTTGGCGCTGGGAATCTCAAACAAATGCATGTTTTTATTGAACATCTTCAAAATGAAATGGGTAAGTATCGTTACGAATCATGAAATTTTATTTAAAATGGTATTCAAACGTCAACGAATATCTTTGCATATTTTGCAGTAAATGCATGGTTTTACATATTTTGGCAAACATGCCTATTTTTGAATAATTATGGCGCATATTTTAGTATATTTTACAATAAATGCATGTGGAGTTTGCATATTTTTGCTGTTGTTGCTTGACAAAAAAATAACTATAATTTTTCCAAAATATTCATCTAAACCACTGCACATAGGGGTATTTGGCCGATAGAATTGTAAATGTTTAAAATCAAGTAAATAGAAGGGAAGGACGTCCAATTATTCCACCAAAACAAAGAAAATAAAGTGGCTTTACATTTGACTCCGTGTTGCCGTGGTCCATTCTAGGAACACACGTATTTACGTGTTCATCTCGGCGAGGAGAAGGTTTATATATAGGTTAAAACATTAACAGAGTTGCCACCTGTTTAATTAGTTAAATGAATTTATGCAATATTGGTATCAATCAAAATGGGTTGGAAAAAGCAACCTCCCAGGGTTGCCTAGTGTTTGAAAAATCGAATTCAACTTTAATTTATTAAATATGTATCACAGTATAAGTAGAAAATAATGTAATAAAACTACATTCTTGTAATGATAACAATAATATAACAGTCTTTTTTATTGTTAAGAAAACTTGGAGTAAATTAGCGTCCTCAATGACTGAAATATCGGAATGCATTGCTTTTCCATACCAAGGTTATTAAGTGCACCGAGTTTGGTACAAATTTATAAATCGGTTACCGAGATATACATTTGTGGTCATAAGGGGGCGGCGCCATGCCCATTATCCAAAAAATGTTAATAATCTAATAATTAGATTCTAATTTAATGCTAAGAGGTCATTCCAAGAATCAATTTTGAGTGAATTAGCTTCAGTAGATACTGATATAGCGCTCTTTTCTTGTTTCTGTAATTAAATAATAATCTGTAATGTAAATTACCGTTATATGGGAAGTGGGCGGGGTTATCGCACGATAACCTCGAAAACTATTTTTTTTTTTGTTTTAATTAAATGGATTCATATTCTGGTTCAGCGGCCTCAAATTCATCTAAAAAGTTTCCTTTTAGTATTAAAATAGATCTAAAGTAGTGTTACTATATACTAGTTGTGTTTTTAGATTTTTCTTTAATACATTTTCTAAGTAAAGAAATACCACTTATCTGCCATTTGATGCGGGGAATCTTTTCACACTACATTAGCCAAATTCCTACGTTTTCAACTGAACAAAGAATAATAATGCGATCTGTTTTTAATTAAAAAAGAAAAAAATTCTCGTTGAATTAAAATTGAACTTTTGTTTAATAAAATGATTAAATAAATTTAACACTTAAATGCATTATCACCTTCTGTACGGGGTTCCATCAATACTTTTTAAGAATACAGTGCAGAAATCAAAATATTAACTTAAAACCGTCACAATCTTTCTAGAAGCGTTAGAATATTCTGTTACCGGTCAACGGTGAGCGTTCGCTGTGCAAGTTAGAAAAGTAAGGGGGACTGGGGAATGTTGTTTGGAATGTTCTCTATCGAATGTGAGTATTTTTTTAAGTTTACTTCAAAATTTTGTCAAATTGGTTTATGGTCGCCTAAAGTAAGCACCTTAGCTCGTTTGTGTCTAAGAATTTTTGACATCTGATATTTCACAGCCTGCCATCTCACTCTTTCCTCACGAAATTATGGAACGGGCATATATTTATGTTGCAACCATGGGTTGCCTTGTGCTCCTTTTTCAGACAAAACTTTAAGAAGCCGTAATTGAAACCGTAGAAAATTTCTTAAGAACTGCGTGTACTCCCTTAAGGAAATTTGACACTAGAAAATTTCTTCGCCATTGCTTCACCGTCTTTTTATATGGACTTTAGGCTTTTGTTGAGATCTGGGATACTATGCATTAAACACGATTGTACAATCTGCTTGATTATAAACAAATTTCATACATAAATATTTATTGCACTTTGAAATTAATTATTTTCGTTCTTTGCAAAGGGAATACCGTTTCATTAAAAAAACAAAAAAAAAAACGGAAAGTAGTGTCCGGTGTAGTATGTAGCAAGGAAAAGCAAGACTTTAAGAATGCGCCAATAGTAATGAAGAAAGCATTGTTGAATACAATGGCCAACGCGATTTTGCACCCCATGAAAAAATCAAGCATTTTCGGAAAGTATAAACAAAAACCAAGTATCCGTATTTTGCAGTTTTTAAGCGGAAAACAAATCTTAACAAACCTTGTGATTACTCAAACTTCATTAGACTTCGTATTTAAGTGTTGTTGGGGTCGGTTATTACGAGTCTGAAGTCAGTTCTTAAAAATTCAAAATGGCGTATACAATATGGCGGATGGATTTAAAAAAAATATCAGATTTGTATGAAACTTTACATACAAAAGGTTCTTTGAGTGGCTGCTTACAAAACTGAAATCATTTATCAAAAATTCAAAATGTCGGATCGAATATTAGTTCTGCCCAAGGCACATTAAACAGGTAGTATCAGTAGAGCAAAAACAACATTTGCGTGTATTTTGTTGTTGCTTCTGGTATCGAAAGTGTCAACAACTGTTCTGAATTTTTTCTTCTAAATCAAAGCGTGCCATGTGAAATACAAAAAATTATAAAAAACAAAAAACTTAAATTGGAAAAAATAAAAATTGATGCAACTTTCTTTCCTAGTAAATTTGTTTGCTTCTCGAAGCATTGCAAGGCCCAGTAATCAGCGGTCGTGCTGCCGAGTTGGGCGAAGGTTCCAAAAGCTGCTATTCAATCGCTTGTTTTGTATGGAAAAAGGTTTCACAAGCAAATGGATTTTAACAACTTATAATTTTCGTGAGAAAAAATTAAAAATATTTGACATTTTCGAGACCAAATAATTTGAAAATAAATCAAATCAGCTGCTCTACTGATACTACCTGTTCAATGTACCTTGGTTCTGCCCGAAATTTTTGACAAATTTGCTGAAAAATATCACTTGATAGGTGGAAGAATTAAAAATAAAAAATCCAAAAATAGTTACGTCAATGCTTATCTTGGTCTTACAGGCCGCGCGCAAGCTAATACAGTGCAATTACTGCCGCTCTTCTCACCGCACAAATTTGCTCGCTACGGCAATTAACTCATTGCTGACTCAGTAAAAGCTATTCATGGTATGAAATTGATTGGCGCGTAAACGAAATATATATTTTAATCTAAAAGTTGTGCCGCGGCATAGAGACCAACAATAGTACTTAGGGATTAATAAAAGATTTTTTTTGTTTTGTTTTTTTTTTTAGTTATTGAGTGCAACTTTGAAGCAATTGAAAGCAGCTGGTGGGTGTTTTTAGAAGCCCTCTTATTCTTTATTCACATGTAAGTATGTAAAAAGTATGGCGAATATTGCCGTAGAAATCTTGCTGTTTTTGTTTTCGCTCGCCTAATTTCGTTTCTGCACTGAAACAGCAGAATTTTTCATACTTTCCAAAACCAATACCCTTGCTTTCGTCTTTTCTTCAACTTGATCCAGCATTTTCTATCTACATGGGTTCACCGTTTTGGGCTCGAAAGCGAATGAAAAGTTAAATTATTTGATTTAAAAAAAACGACAAAGAGTTGGGTAGGACTGTAATTTTAATTTGTTCTGTTGTTGTGGCTTGAAAGGTGTTTTTTTTTATTCACGAATGTACATACATGGCGTATGAGTGACTTTTGTGAGAAGCGAGTAAAACCGTAAAAACGTCGAAAGTTCACAATAGAAACGGAAAACTTTTAAAATTAACATGTAAATGCTTTCAACTTAAATGATGCTGAAATGCTGTAGGATCGTTAAAAAAAAATCGCTTTATTCCAGTAAGATAGCAAAACAAATAGTACTGGCTGGCACAAGGGTAACAAAGAATCCTTTTTCTGTATTTATTCATTAGTAAGCTTCTCACGAATTTCAGACGTCATTCAAAAGTATGTACATATACAACAAAAAAAACCTTTTACTTTAACGTTTCAAAGCTGAACATAGTAACCGCACTGTTATGAAGTATGTATTTCATAAAGCATATCACTCATCCTCTAGCCCATGATTAATGTAACCCAAAGCCACATGCGCGTATGTACTTATGGATGTATGGATATATGTACGTATGTTCATATTGGTAACTTTTCCCTTCAATTATATACAATTAATTTTGTTGGGAATGTGAATCAAATGCATACGTGTATGTACTAACAAAACTTTATTTAGAAAAAAGTTTATTCCTAGAAATCTGTTACACATCAAGCTAAAAGCGAGGGAGTGAGTAAAACAATTTAGTGGAAATATTGTAGCTAATTGTATTAGTTACATTCAATTTGCAGTCGAAAGTCACACAAAGATGAACGATAGCGCGCCAGTCACACACACACACGCACATACAAACAATACGGTACTTTGGGAAACGTTGTCCTTTTGATTTAGAAGTTGACAGTAGTAAATCATACGTAGATATGTGCAAACAACATACATATATCGCATTAGGTTGCCCAACTATGTGTAAGTATGTATGTGTACATACATTCATATGCACGGGCGGGTGTACATTAGACCGGCACCACAAGAGAAGCAAACAAAACTGAGTCTAAAGTAGTAGGAAACTTGCTTATGGAATTCTGCCAGCGTTGGGCATGCCTCGTATAAAACATTTTTACAGGGCAATTTCTAGAAAAATATTTTTATTTTTTTTGTCGAGCCTAGCGGTCGCCTTTTTACATTTTTCGGCGACACCTACATATCGACCCCTTTGCGCAAAATTATGGTGTGTACCATTTCCTTTCCCAATTGACTTTTTGGTGCAAATTTGTTCTACACTCTATAATGCATCACTTGGTAAAACATTGTGGCTAAAAGCTCAACCACACTATTGAAATAAATATTAATAGGTCACAATAAAAATTTACCAACAAAATCCCTATGTTACAATGCATTATTTTCTTGGGGGCGAAATTTACGTATGATGCATTTCATGTCACCGCGGCCACCACTGTGCGCGACCTCTAAGGATTTGGATGAAAGTTGAAGTTGAAGGTCTAGGTGACATGAATATACGTGCAGCATATTTTGCCGATATGGCGTAGGGTTGCCTGCTTACACGGGACTTACATTTTAAGAAAACGTCATACATACCTTTTAATTTTTTGTTTTTTGTTTTTTATACTTGCATTATTGTAAAAAAATGTATAATTAAAACCCGTAATAAGAGGGAAGAAATACATTTTTTTCATTAAGTTTCGTTAAAAGGTTTCCAAGATATAGCACTTAAGAAAAATGTATGTATGACGTTTTCTTAAAATTGAAGCCCGTGTAAATAGGCAACCCTACGCCATATCGGCAAAATATGCTGCACGTATTTTCATGTCACCTAGACCTTCAATCTCTTCAACTTTCATCCAAATCCTCAGAGGTCGCGCACAGAGGTGGCCGCGGTGACATGAAAGGCCTCGAAAAAAAAATTAAAATAAAATAAAAAAATAAAAAAAATAAATTTGAAATAAAATGAAAAACTATCACAGCTGAAATCCCAATAGCAACCCCAAAAATTGACTACAAATTTTATCGTATGTGACTATGAGAAAAATACAAACAACACTTTCCTGTAAAATTCGGTTTTTGAAACATACGATAATTTTGCGTAAGGGGTTCGATACATTCATTGGAGCGCTTTGTATGATCTGTTTAAGGCAGTTTTTAGGTAAAGTTTGTATGGAAGATATGCTTTGAAATAAACCGATTGCGTCCTTTTTTTTTTTTGGAGTTCATATAACAAATTATTGCAAACAAATGGGCGCAATTTCAGAGTCAAATATTTATTGGTGCAGTTTTTGTAGAATTTTTAAGACGTTTTTGAGGTTAGGGGGGTATGCTTTGAAATGAATCGATCACGTCAATTTTTCGTTTTTTTGTTCTACAGTTATGTCCATAAATCAACATGCGCCCCACGTTTTACATTTAAAATCTCATAAATTATTTAAAATGACCTTTGCCAAAATTTTAAAACTAAAACTTATCAAGACAAATTATATGGGTTTAGAAAAAATTATTTACTAACTTTAGTTTATTAAATAGATTTCAATTTGGTTTTATTTTTATTTTTTGAAGTTGTCTTGCGCAAAACTACTTTAGACTCATAGCTATATGGCAAACCTCTTTTTCTGATACGGTCTAATGTATATATGTATGTATCTATTCATTCCCTTTATTATAAATTATTATGCATGTATGTATGTGGTAATATATGTGCATAAGTATGTATGCACATGTGTATATTCGGACAAGCACTGATATTAAAAGGAATTTTCGAAATGACGGCGAAACATGTTGTCACATCCGAAAAGGAGACAGCTATCACGATCTCTAACACACGATTTTTGATTGAACATAAATACATAAATATGTAATATGTACATACTAACTTCTACGTAATCCATATGTATGCAGTCGGAGGTTCATAAATATTAATACATGAAAACACCGTCCATTTATATAAATAGCTCCATACAATTATCAGCAATGATGGCAGGCAATCATGTGAATTCAAGTCTTTTTTAGTTCGGAAATCTGTGACTCAACCCACACACTCGCACTACACCACACCGCACTATCAAAACTGTCACCTCGCCACCCAGGCAACAGTGTAGGGATTGTATTGTGGCATTCGTGGCTAAAAATGTGGCCAGTTGGTTTCACTGTTCAACCTTTGTCAAAGTGATAACTTAACGCCGGGTATTATGTGGTACTGGGGGTGTTGTTAGAGATACCGAAGTGACCGGCAATGAGTAATAGTAGCGACATATGATATAATACGTATCCAAGTATACATATGTATGTACGAAAGTATGTACAACAAATGTAGAAATTTTGTGGGAGCGTGCGAGGAATAAATTATGTATATATGTATGTATGACACCCACTAAAGAATCTATAAATTATACATATGTACGTGGAGATATGTATACATTGTACATATATACGAGTGTTTATGTATAAGCACGAATATGTGTATAGTATATGGCATATGCAAAGCGATGGGACACCTTTTTTCCAGCTAGTTTAAAGATGAGTGGTTTGTTCTACAGCGAAAATAATCTTACATGTCGTTGACACATTTTCAGCTGACGCCCCCTGCTGTTCTGTTACTTTAGAACGTGTGGCACTTATGTATGTAGTTGATAGCTATTCGGCGATGAACGTGGATTTTCGTTTTATTTGCTTACCTGTAAGATATCAAAACAAGAAAGAGAAACAAAGAAAAGCACATGTTGAAAGTGTAAGATAAAAAGGCTTCAGAGTAAAAGTGTGTAAACATCAAATAAACTACTATAATCGCACAAGGCGGACACGTACATAGCATCTGCATACCACGTACCAATTACGTACTAACAAAAAAAAGGGATTTTTTAGGCTTATAGTATAATATATACCTACTAATATATGTGTATACATTTGTAAAGTTCATGGGCTTTGAGGCAATTTTAAATACAATTTTTTTTTTTACATAAAAGTAAGAGTATTATTTTTTCCATTTAGAAAAATCCTATGGGGTGAGAGCTTGACCTTTTAAAGTTTCTTTTTGGACCACCCTATCTCAGAAAATTTTTCGAGAACGCCCTACTTCAGTATTTGAAGAAGAGCGCCCTAAATAGGAATTTGGTTGAACAACGCCCTATCTCAGGATTTGGTTCAAAAACGCCCTAACTCAACCGCAAACATATTGAAAATTTGTTGAGATAGGGCGTATTTGAATCGGCAGCTGAGGTGGGGCGTTGCCGCGCCCATTTTCCAAAAATTTGCTACAAACGTATTTTTTGCTTAAGTTTTATGGTAAATATTAATTTTAAATAAATTCGCTTCAGTATTTAATTATTAATCGAAGTTTTCGTATTTATCCAAATTACCGTTATATGGCATGTCTCTGTGGTTATGTTTTACCAGGACCAATAACTGTGCCAAGTTTAGGGGAAATCGCTACTGAGATGTACACATGTTGGATTACATAAACTAAATTGTAATCGTCAAATGAAAATGTGCATTAATTTTCTGTATGAAATAGCAGCAGAAAATAATGTTACTCATACGCCATATCGTACACAGCCGAAGTCGTACATTATCGT